>NC_044981.1:109780272-110455558 GCF_008728515.1 Papio anubis | reverse complement strand
AGTTTTCATCATTGATTTAGAGCAGAGGTTGATAAACTTTTTCTGTAAAGGCCAAGTAGTTAGTATTTTAGCCTTTGTGAGTATTTGGTCTCACAAAAGCAGCCATAGATGATATGTAAATGAATGTGCATGGCTGTGTTCTGATAAAACTTTATTTAAAAATGAGGTGTCAGCTGGGGCTGTACTTTTTCAACCCCTGATTTAAAGCAAAAACAAAATGTGCTATGCCTGTTAGATGCTACTACATTTGATTCTGTGTTTTCTATATATTTCTAAAATGTACTGAACAGGAAATGACCACACTGATGACACAACGATCTAATTTAATCATTGAGATAAGAGTGGTGCTAACTCTTCTCGAGTATTGTGTGTCAGGCACTGGGCTAAGCACTTTACATGTTTTCTATGATTTATCAAGTGAATATTGTTACTATCTTCGTTTATTGCTGAGGAAGGAACAAAGTCACAGCCAGCTTACAGAGGCTGCCAGAGGTCACATGTCACCAATATATTGAAACACGTGGTCTGATTACAGGATCCATGATCTCCTATACAGATCATAGTGATATTGACCTGAGAGGAAAGAGCCTAGGACTTACAATCAGAAATCTGCGTTCACATTCCAACTCCATTCCATGCCAAATTACGTTAAAACTGGGCCTCAGCTTTCCAACCTGTGAAAGAGGAATAATACTAGGACTTGCCCTCCCAACCTTAGAGATTGCTGTGAGGATAAAAGCCTATATGAATGTGCTTTATAAACTATAAACACCATACAAATGTTTATTATAAGTCTGCCATCTGGATACATCTTAGTCTTTTTTCTTATGTGAAATAAAACATTTTAAGGCAAGCAGTGAAATTCTTGAAACTATAACAGGTTTTTGATGGTGTTGATCCCCAAAGCCATCTTCACTATTTTGCTCCCTCTCTGACTTGGCTCTGTCTCTGCCTAGCAGCGCTAGTCTTTTCAACGTGTTTGAGCGGTTGTTCCTGCGTTCTGGCCCATCCCCACTACACAGCAGAAGTCAGCTATTTTTTCTCTTTCCTTTGCTTTGCTAAGCAACATGAAACTCTTTTCACCTGAAATATTCCTAGATCACTCAGACTGGGTGGAAATGGGGTAGCCATGAGGCTGGGATGTTACTGTACAATTCAAATTTATGATCTGAACTTAACTAGATCTTGCTAAAGATTGACCTGGCTGGCACAGTTTTGAGGCACCTCTCTCTCAGTCCCTTCTGTCCCCTTGGCCTGGCCACTGGCCACACATGAGTAGCTTACGTCTAAGGATGGAATGCCGTACATCTCCTACAAGGTTGTCTCCGTGCTTCACACAAAGTAAAAGAATGGAGGCAACTTTAAATACTGCTCATTTTCACTCAGGCAATCCCTTTACAATATTGTGCTTAGTAAACTCCCCTCACTATTTTTTTCCCTTAGCTTATTTTTTTTCTAATAAAAGTCTATATCAATTTGATGTAGTAGCTAGGGTTCTCCGGAGAAACAGAACCAGTAGGATCAATTGATTGATCTATCAATCAATCTATTGAGACAAAAAGAGATTTATTTGGAAGGAATTGACCCATGCTATTGTGGTCATTGGCTAGTCTGAAATCTGTAGGGCAGGCTGACTGTCCGGAAGCTCAGGCAGGATTTCTGTGCTACAGTCTCAAGGCAGAATTCCTTCTTCTTAGGGAAACCTCAGTCTTTATTCTTAAAGCTTTCGATTGATTGGATGAGGACTACACACATTATGGAGAATAATCTGTTTTGCTTGAAGTCTACTGATTGTAAACATTAATTATATTTAAAAAGTACTTTCACAGCAACATTTAGACTAGTGTTTGACCAACAACTAGGCACCATGGTCTAGCCAGGTTGGCATATAGAATTAGCCAGCAAACTTGGTATTCATAGTCTGTCATTATACTCTATCTATAAACCTAAGGTTTAGAGAAATGCTGGTCATTCTGAACAATTCCCTGTGAATGCAGAGATCAAGGAGCCTCTCCTTAACTCAGTAGGCAGTGTGAAATATCTGCAGTGTGCTTGACCTTACTGTTCACCCACTGGCCGCTGTTCCTACAGCTTGGCTTCATATATATAATATTACATTGACTAATTTCAAAGAGCATTGTTTTCCAAGGATAGAGATGGTGATGGTGTAATGGTGTATATTATTTTTACCAGCCCCAGAACTGTAAGAGGTTCTCATCTCTTTCAAGATTTTTTTTTTTTTTTTTGAGAAGTAGTCTTGCTCTGTCACCCAGGCTGGAGTGCAGTGGCGTGATCTTGGTTCACTGCAAGCTCGACCTCCCGGGTTCACACCATTCTCCTGCCTCAGCCTCCCGAGTAGCTGGGGTTACAGGCACCCACCACCACACCCAGCTAATTTTTTTGTATTTTTAGTAGAGACGGGGTTTCACCGTGTTAGCCAGGATGGTTTTGATCTCCTGACCTCGTGATCCACCTGCCTCGGCCTCCCAAAGTGCTGGGATTACAGGCATGAGCCACCGTGCTCGACCGTCTTTTTTTTTAATGCTCAATAAAATAAGCTTTATTCTTTCATTAAAAAACAAATCTCGGAAGAACAGGGAAGAAGAGGATAGCCTACAAAAGTGTGATTGTTATTTGATACCATCGTGACTTAGCTTGTTTTCACCCAAGACTCTGAGATTCTATTCTGTTTATGTGAGATTTGGGCTGAGTTCAGCTACTATCCATATTAACTGAATAATAAAATAATGAATCCATCTTCTGGTTACCTTTTGGTGGGGAGGGAGCATTTAACACAACACTAAGCCAGATATTTCACTATTTTTTTTTTTTGGCAGCAAATTGACTTAACTGCTTGCTTTCACACCATGCCTATAAAACTTTTTTGGTTTTAGAGGTTCTAAGTGTCTGGAAAGTACACTGAAGTATCTCATCAGAATAGTATTAGTATTTCATATGTTCTGATATGGGTTAATGGAGAAATATCATAAGAGTTGTAATTCTCTTGCTGTTTGTTATTATTTGTCTTATTTAGACAAACAGAACATAGAATTAATAAGAATTCAAAAAACTTTAACCACTGATAGAGATTAAATTATGTTTATATAGTCATCATCACCTAATGTCTTAAATATTTAACCTTTTATGCAATGTTTTCCTCTCTACTTGGGTATGCCCTTAGCAGTAAAGAGTTTTGATAATGCTCTCCCTTTTAGCACTCACAGATTTGCTATACATCTATATGTCTGAAATATATGTAAATATAAAAATATATAGTTAAAAAAATAAATCTACCACTAAATATAGTAAGGGAGTTTTAAACTGAGGTTTTTGAAGACTTCAAGAATTTATTTAGAGACTTCTTTTGTTGGACATATGGTGGCTAGATGCCCTGGAAAACCCACTGAAAACAACTGTAAGTACCAGGTTATATGTTGAAACATATCTTTGGAAATGTGTTACTGAGCTGGCAAGAAAGTATGCCATTGTGGAGTTAAAATAAGTGAAGGCAGAATCCTGGGAGGTAAGCGAGCCTGAAGATATTTATGACACTGGATGGCCTTAAGTTTCCATTTTGACTGGCACGTAGTCCAGTCAAAGATTCCCACAGAAATCTGAGGTTCCGAATGGTAAACCCGTGGCGACATTGGGGTGACTGAGAAATGAACTTTGTGCAGAAAGGAACGGTAACAACACTTGTCTCGTACAACTTTGGCTCTGGGTAGAGGAAAGGAAAACAGTTTCCTAGAGAAATGTTAACCACAAGCTAGCCCTCATGAGAGGTTTCAGCTAGGATGGGTGCTATCTGTGTAGTGGAAAAAAAAAAAAATTCCACAGCCAGATTTTGTGCTTTAATGTGGACCCAGGTTAATAGTGACTGCAAAGCCAGAAGCAGTGGCTCATCCCTGTAATCCCAGTACTTTGGGAGGCCGAGGCAGGTGGATCACCTGAGGTCAGGAGTTTGAGACCAGCCTGGCTGACATGGTGAAACCCTATACCTACTAAAACTATAAAAATTAGCCAAGAGTGGTGGTGGGTGCCTGTAATCCCAGCTACTTGGAAGGCTGAGGCACAAGAATTGCTTGAACCCAGAAGGCGGAGGTTGCAGTGAGCCAAAATTGCGCGACTGCATTCTAGCCTGGGCAACAGAGTGAGACTCCATCTCAGGGAGAAAAAAAAAAAAAAAAAAAAAAAGTGACTGCGGAGGACTGGGAAGAGGAAACACAAATCTTTACTGGGGAATAGAATTTCAAGTATATGCACCAACCCTTAGAAATCACAAAACATCTGACCCTTCTGAAAATAACCACCATGAGTGAGACAGCAGGAAAAAAAAAAAAAAAAAGAGGAAAAAAAAAAACAACAACAAGGAAACAGAGGGAGAATAGAATCAGACTCATACCTACCAAACTTAAAAATTAAATAAAATGGATCAGACTCAGAGGCTTCACAGTTTGATTTAAATACATTATACAAAAGTTGTATGTGAAATATGTTTAAGATGTAGAAGGGTGCTTGAAATGCACAAAGTCAACAGCTGAAAAAATGACCAAGCAGATTTGAAAATAAAACCCAATAGAGGGCTTCTGGAAATAAAAAAGTATAATAATTATAGTGAAAAAATTATTAGGTGGGTTAATTACTAGAATGGATATAGCAGAAGAAAGATTTAGTCAAATGAAAAATATATCCAAAGAATAGGTCCAGAATTAAGCTTAGGGAGAGAAAGAGATGGTCAATATGAACATGAAGAGACATGGAGAACAGTGTATGAAGGTGTAATAAATTCTAACTGGAGTTAAAGAGGAGATAGTTAAGAGAAAGAAAAAACACAAAATTCAAAAAATGTAGTGGCTGAGAATCTTCCAGAAGTATTGAAAGACACCAATCCTCAGATTCAGAAACCTACAATTTGCAAGAAAAAGTAAAAAGAAATTCACAACAAGATCCATCTTTGTGCACTGGCAGAGCGTAAGAGATGAAGAGCTTCTCTTGAAAATGCAGCCAGAGAGAAAAAGTCTGTCACAGTCAAAGAGGCAAGCAGATGACTGAGTTCTCAATGCCAGCTGAAAATGAGAAGCCAGTGGTGCACCTTCAGTATGTTGGGAGAATATAATTTTCAACTTAAAATAGTGTACATTGTAAAATCACATTTCAAAAAAGAGGGTGGTATATGACATCCAATGAAAACCATCTCTTCTAACAAATATCACTAAAGAAACTTTTGGAGGATGTAGTTTAGGTTTCTAGAAAGAATGTCTGATATGCAAGAAAGAATGGTAAGTCAAATATTGAGAAATATGTGAGGAAATAAAAACAAGAATAACCAATGAAGCAATGATACTATCTAATTTGAAGGTTAAATGATTAGGCAGAACTAAAATACGAAGCAATAATAGTATGTAAGTTGGGAGGAGGAGGATGAAGTGCTGTATGCATCTTGCATCTCTGGTGTCTTTTTTGTGTCCAAATGTTTTCTTCTTTCAAGGACATCAGTTAGATTAGAATTAGAGTCCACCTAATGACCTCATTTTAACTTAACTTGTATACTTCTTAAAGGTTCTATCTCCAAATACGGTCCCATTTTGAGCCACTAGGGGCTAGAGTTTCAACAGATAAATTTGGGGGGGAACACATTCCAGCTGATAGCAATTATAAATACAACTTTTGTAGCAAAAGCCCGTCTTCCAGAACAGGTAGAGAACAAGGTTACTTTTTTTTTTTTAAGAACGAAATTGGTTTAAAGGATTCAAAGTGGCTATTTATCCTAAGATGATTTTAGGAGAAAATGAACATTAAATATACATTTCCTCCTTTATTACTTTATTGATGACTTGATATGTTTTTTTTAAAACTCAGTAAAATAAATGACTAGTCTCATAACCATAAGAGTTATGCCCTTATTTTAATGCTGTAAAACTGTGACCTCTGAAGAAATACAATCACATAAAATCATATTTTAATTTACTTTTGAGAATGTACAGTAACTCAAATTAGGAAGGCAGAGTGTGGAACCTGCTTTAATGAATAGATAAGAATGATTGGCAATTAAAAATTAATTATCTATAATTCTTCTAAAGTTCTTGAAAATAATCTCTTCTAACCTGGGTAAATATTCCTCCTTTTCAGAAATGTTTGCAATGTTGCTTTTTTTAAAAAAATTAATCTCTTTTTCTTAGATAGTGGAACATAAATCTTAGACACGTTTGCTTTGTAAATACCAAATTGCACATAGATTAAAATTTAATGAGCTTTTACTGCTGTAATCTCAACAAGCAGAGTCTTTGTTTGCTGATGGTTTTTCAATAAGAAATACTTTGTTTTGTTATAGAGTGGTCATTAAGAACCTTAAAAATAATCAGGACAGATTTTCCAAATTGCATGATGCTATTGCCTAGCTATCTGCATGTATTTTTTTTTAACGACAAGACATTTCATTACATATTTGCTTGCCTGACGTTGAAAGATTTAGACAAACAGTGTACTTCTAGCTGTCACTTTTTCAAAAAGGTTCTTAGGGAAAAATTAGCCGTTTCGTTGGCTGGTAAGTGATGGGTTTTCTTGGAACATGTTACTTACTAATTTTACCAGAAAAGAAAATAAATTCAAATGGTCAGCTACATTCCAATTCGTATTCTTCTTTAAAGTCCTCCCTGTTTGCATTCTTGGATTTTGACACTCCTACACACCAGTTAAAGCGCTTGTTAGAGTGTCCAAAAAATTGTTGCAATTAATTTCCTAGTCTCTTCTCTCTTTGATGTGTCACTATAATGCTTTGAGTAATTTTCAGTGTCTGGCGTCTGTTCAAGGACAATTTCTGGATTTTAGGAGGGGGAGAAGCAATAAAGGAAACAACATAAGTTTTTTCCTAAATAGGAGGCATTTCTTGTTTGTTTGTTTAAACAAAAATCTGAAACTTTCTTTTCTGCATAGGTGACTAAAAGATACACGACTCATTGGTTGTTAACTACCACTGCATTCTTTTCGCTTGGAGTAGTCCTTAAGGACTGGATTAGATCAGTCATCTGCATCATGTAGCATGTCTAGGTTACCTTTCCCAAAAGAAGTTCAGATAGATGAAGTTTGCAAACCAGAGCCATCTGAAGTTTGTTTTTTCTTTTTGAGACAGAGTCTCACTCTGTCACCCAGGCTGGAGTGTAGTGGCAAGATCTCGGCTCATTGCAACCTCTGCCTCCTGGGTTCAAGCGATTCTCTTGCCTCAGCCTCCCAAGCAGCTGGGACTACAGGCGCGTGCCACCACACCCAGATAATTTTTGTATTTTTAGTAGCGAGAGGGTTTCAGCATATTGGCTAGTTTGGTCTCAAACTCCTGACCTTGTGATCCACCCGTCTTGGCCTCCCAAAGTGCTGGGATTACAGGCGTGAGCCACTGCGCCTGGCCCATCTGAAGTTTTAAAATGGCTGCAGGTATCTTAGTAGGAGACTAATTTTATTTTCCAGTGATTAGAGAAAATGACCAGACCGAGAACTCTAGGGTTATGTTTCATCTCGTATCCTGTGCAGGATGTTCTGAGAAGTTTCTATTTGTATCTGTGCTGTGGTCCTAGTCTTGTTCATCTTGCATTTTAAGGTTTGGAGGTATTCTATCTTGCCTTGCTTCTTTACCACCTTGCTTTATTTTCCCCCTATATTGCCATTTCTAAAGTAATGACTCATTTTCAAGGGTGGATCAGAAAGGAAAGAAATGATAAAACCAGAGATCTGGAGGAGTTTCTCATTCATGGTCTTATTCACTTTTTAATAAGAGCCTCTAGAACAGCGAGTGGTGCCCCAGCAGATATTTGAAAATTTTTGTGGAATTGAATTGAGTTTGTCCTTAGAGTAAATGACAATAGAGAGAATAGTATTATGGAAACTTTCAACCCAAGGGAAGTATCAAGGCTAAAGTTGCTATATTCTTTTTCTTCTGATGGATGCTGAGTTTTTCTCCTTAAAAAACAAATCCACGTTTAAACATAAGGCATTGTTTGACGGCCTATCACATTCAGTAGAATGGATTTGAGAAATATGTGTAGGATGCCTGTTAAAAACTCTGTTTTGAAATTAAACCTAAGACTGTAAGTTTGTCTGTTTACATAAATTATTGCTGCTGTAATGTGAGCAAATTGGAACTATATTGAACTTTAGAAATTCAAATGTGTGCAATCTTTTAGTATAACTTACTCCATTGGTAGACATAGATCTTTTTCCCACCTGGCTTCCAGCAGTTTGTCTGTCTGTCATTAGGGTAAACTCTTCACGTTCATAAACATGTTTTCCTCAAAAGGGGACATATTTCTTGGGTCAGATGTAAACATCAAGCTAAGGAGTTCTGCTGTGCATCTAGACAAATAAGGTTCATTTTCATCCTCTACGTAGTGTTAAACTTGAATTTAAGATCACACAGATTCCTTTACACGTTACCAATGTAATTATATAGACAATCTCACTTTATTCATTCACTCTGTTTAATTCATTCAATAAAAACATATATATTGGCTGCCTGCTGTGTGCAAGTTGGTGAAGATATAAAGATGATTAAGGCAAGCGTCTGTGCTGAAGGAGCTCACAGCCTAAAGGGCAGGCTGACACACCTAAACACCAGGGAAAAAGAGGGATGAGACCTGGGCCTCTGAAGCCCTGGCGACCTGGCTCGAAGCTCACTTTAATATGCTTCTGGGTATATTCCATGACTTTTTAAAGGCACCTACGTTTCCTTACTGATAAAGTATGTTTAACATGCAAAATGCTTATTTCAGTGAGTAGCTTTTAGAAAGTGTTCATAGAATGTCTAGAACAGTGCTTGTCTAGTAGAAGTATAATACAGGTCATGTAGGTAATTTTAAATTTTCTAGTAGCCACATTAAAATGTAAAAAGCAACAGGCGAAGTTAATTTTTTTTTCTTTTCTTTTTGAGACGGAGTCTCGCTCTGTCGCCCAGGCTGGAGTGCAGTGGCATGATCTCGGCTCACTGCAAGCTCCGCCTCCCGGGTTCAAGCCTGTCTCCTGCCTCAGCCTCCCGAGTAGCTGGGACTCCCACCACCACGCCTGGCTAATTTTTTGTATTTTTAGTAGAGACGGGGTTTCACCATGTTAGCCAGGGTGGTCGTTAATTTAATAATATATTCATTTAGTCCTATATAAAACAAATTAGCATTTCGACATGTCATCAATAGAATATATTATTAGTCACCTATTTCACATTCTTTGTTTTGTATCATCTTTAAATTTCAACTTGTATTTTATACTGACAGTGCATCTCAATTTTGATGTTAAATTGTCATTGGAGATATTTGATCTCTATTTAGCTTTCATATATTTTTGGGTTGAAAAAGTAAATTCACATATCCAAGTTCTTCCAGATATCCTTGAAAGTGTTTCTGATAACTGAATTATCAATTTAAAAATGTAAGTTAATGACCATCAATGAAGGAAAAATTCTGCTGCTGAGCTGCACTGACCCACATTTTCAGTGTGCAATAGTCGCCGGTGGCCAGTGGCTGTCATATTGGATAGTACAGCTTTAGAATGACAGTTCACTGCAACAAGCGCTATAATAGATGCATGAACTGGGAGCTCTGGGAAGTTAAGAATGGGATCAGTGGAGTGGGTCTTGAAAAGCCAATAGAAATTCACCAGGTAGAGAGGAGGAGAGCGACTGCTCCAATTCTAACTTTTGAAAGCACGTGAAGGAGCAACAGTAGACTTGTTTGATTATTTAATAGTAATTTATTGAACATGAATTTTGGGTGCTGGTTAGACATAGTTCCTGAGCTCCAGTAGCTGCTGTCTAAATATTCACGGGCCCATTTTTCAGAAAGGATGGATATGTGTGTGATTGTGGGTGTGCCAAATGCTGTGGCTTCCTGAAGCTTAGATTGCCAGCTTGTCACCTTCAAGGTTACCTTGTGAATAGGACTTTTTTGAGCTGTAAATAAATTTACTTTGCCTATTTATTTCCAATGAAAGAAAGGTTTTTTTTTTTTTTAAAAAATAGATCTCATCTTATTGCCTATGATTGGCCAAGAAGACATGGCCCATACAGAAGGTTTTTGATGGCTTCTGAGGTCTATTATCATTTGCTTGTTGGCATTTCAGCTGTCAACCAGGGTTCTGTCAAATGCCATTCCTGTCTTTAGCTCTTTTACTTGAATACCTGGGGCAATGGCAGAAGTGGTTGCTATTTGTCACCTTTCCAGGATGTTAGTCGTGTCCTTGAGACAAATAGAAAATTTAAAGTCAGAGCACTTGATTCCTCTGCCAGTTAAGACCTGTAGAGAGTCCTCAGCAGGTCGCTTATTTTTAAATTTCAAGTCCCTGGTAAGGATCAAGTAAACTCCCCAATTTGCAGATTTCTATCCAGTTGACTATGGATTTTGCCTGTTGCTTTGTTTCCACCAACTCTCCCTGAAGATGAGGCGCACACACAAATGAACAACTCACAGGCAAGAACAGCCTGGCCCATCTCAAAAGATTCTCAAGAAAATTCGCTACAAGATGATTGTCTACTTTTTAAAATATTCAGTAAAGGAAATTTGTGCTGTTATCCTTGGTTGTGTTTTCAGTATCTCATCATCCTTCTAGTTGTCGGAGGCTTTTCCTGTCATCTAACCCATACGTCTGTTGTCTCATCAGGTGTTAATGTTAAGGCTGCTTCCCCATCAACTTTAATTCTTTTTAACCTTCTGAGATGTATAGGTTAAGCTGAAATCAGAGACTTTCATAAAAGGGTAAGATGGCCATTTAAACCCAACTATGAGGAAATAATGTAAGCAGGATTTCCCTGGAGAACCAAACACTAGCAACAACTAACTCGGTAATCAATGTTGGGACTCGAAGTTAGGCTAAAATCAAGAGTAAAGGCACTTGTATGTACAAACGCAGAACTTTTTACACACAGTGATTTTTCCCTCTATTATTATACACTAGCTGTGTCTGAGTAGATAGTCCAGCTCCACTACCTGCAGTCCACCCTGGGCTGTGTAATCTGAGCACTGATGGGCTGTTATTTGTACATATTACTTCTATGATTCTTTTTGTCTCAGTGTTAGAAATGCCTTTCTTTCTTAAATAAGCTGCTTCAATTTCTTATAGACAGATTCTGCTTTTATGACCCTTGTTTTTACAAAGTAATCTCTACTCATGCTGAAATCTTAAACAACTTTAACAAATATTTAGAGTACTTAATTTTCCTTTGAATTCTAAATATTATCCTACTTTAGTTCACCACGGTTGGATATTTTGAGACAACTGTGGAGGAAACAGCACTGATCCTGGGGCCATGAAACCTGATTTCAAGATCTAGTCCCTTCTCTAATGTTGCACAAGTAATTTAATCACATTCATCCTTAATTTCATCATCACTAAAATAGGAGAGAACAATTCCTGTTTCATGGAGTTGATATGCAATGAAATAGCATATCAATGTATGCATGAATGTCCCCCCGCACAGAGTACTAAACAAATGAAACGTGTCACACAGCATAACGTATGTGCTGCTTCCTGCAACTGGATTGCACTCCAGCGGGATTTCATGCTGGTGAGATGGCTGTGCTACTGGACTTCATGGGACACCAGTCTTTGAAAATAAGCCTGATCTGGCCAGGCATGGTGGCTTATGCCTGTAATCCCAGCACTTTCGGAGGCTGAGATGGGCGGATCACCTGAGGTCAGGAGTTTGAGACCAGCTTGGCCAACATGGTGAAACCCCGTCTCTACTAAAAATAAAAAAAGTTAGCTGGGCATGGTGGCATGTGCCTGTAATCCCAGCTACTTGGGAGGCTGAGGCAGGTGAATCACTTGAACCCAGGAGGTGAAGATTGTAGTGAGGTGAGATTGTGCCACTGCACTCTAGCCTGGGCAACAGAGTGAGACTCTGTCTCAAAAAAAAAAGAGAAAAAGAAAATAAGCCTGATTTATAGACAAGGCCAGTGGATCTTGTGAAGAGTTGTAAGGTCAGGTATCAGCCTTATACTATGTCGGACAGGGCAATTGTCATAACTTTTTAAAAAAATTATTTATTTTGAGACAGTGTCTCACACTGTCCCCCAGGCTGGAGTGCAGTGGTGCGTTTTCGGCTCACTGCAACCACTGCCTCCCGGGTTCAAGCGATTCTCATGCCTCAGCCTCCCAAGTAATTGGGATTACAGGTGTGTACCACCATCACTGGCTAATTTTTTGTATTTTTAGTACAGACAGAGTTTCACCATGTTGGTCCAGGCTGGTCTCAAACTCCTGACCTCAGGTGATCCATCTGCCTTAGCCTCCCAAAGGGCGGGGATTACAGGCGTGAGCCACCGTGTCTGGCCCAATTGTTGTAGCTGTTTAAGTGGGGTATATGACGGTCTCGGGCATTAGACATAATCAGTTAATCTGTTGATAAGGTTCTTCCTTTCCTAATTTTCAGTTGTGTTTTGATGTGTGTGGTCTCGGTGAGCAGCTCAGTGCTGCTGCTGTGGAGAAGGCGTGGTACGGAAGGGATGTGACTGGTCCTTCCTCATCCTCATAATGGGTCCAGGACTGGGGTGAGGTCTGTGAGGTGAATGAGGCACTGGTTTTGATACAAAATTTAAGAAAAATCAAATTCAAGAGGCAATATTTTAATATGACATTTTAAAAAGATCAAAATTAAGTGCAAAAATTTGTGATGAGCAAAATGTCAAAATGTTAGATAAAGGCATTGTTGCTTTTCTTTTTCGGTGTATGGTAACACACCATCACTTAGTGGAGAAACAAGCTCTCACTTTCCTTCTCCCCAAATATAACCATTTATGTTGAATTAAACTTCTGGTTCTCCTGCACCTGTGAGCATCCCCTGAGTACCTTGGTATGGAGAAAGCAGTTTATTTGTCTTAGTAAGATTATAAAAGTGAGCAATGAAATGTACATGTTTGTACATGTAATGAGCATAACGCACATTTTGTGGACTAACTCATTTTAGATCTATTTTTGAAAACTCATTAGATATGTGCATGAGGCAAAATAATTCAAGTGCAGTTGGCTATTAAATGAAAAAATGTCAGGTCCCCTTTCTCCCATATTCTCTTCCGTGTCTTCATTAACGGAAACCATTTTTGACCAGTTCTTACAATTCTGATGATTTGCCGATGCCTCCAATTCTTGCTTTATCAACTTCACGCAGAATGTCTTGACATCTTGGTATGAAAGTTAAAGAATATGAATCATTTGCTCTCTCCCTTCTCCTTTCCTCTTTCTCTGCCTCTCAGTTTTTGTTGTATGCCCACGGAGTATGTATATGAGCGTGTGTGTGTGCGCGCGCATGTGTGAGCGTGTGTGAGCGTGTGTGTGCGCATGTGTGTGCACGTGTGTGAGCGTGTGTGTGCGCGTGCGTGTGTGCGTGTGTGCGCGCGTGTGTGCGTGTGTGCGCCCATGGGTCCATTTTTGCGTTCCAGTCTTTATTTTAGAAAAATTGGTTACGACAGCTGCCCCACCTATCTCCTCTGCAGGGAAGGATTCCCTCTCTGAGACCTGGGTCTTTTCCAGGCGGATCACTTACATTTCCTCACAGGTTATTTCTCATCTGCAGCCTGGGTCCAAATGGGCTTTGCTGTGAACAGTGGCTCTCAGGCTTGTGGTCTCTGCTTGCTGTGACTGAGTTTCGTTGAGATGCTCCATCTCCTCCTACTGCAGCCACCCAGCAATCATTTCTCTTCCAGGAATTCACCAAAGTCTTTTTTTTTTTTTTTTTTTTTTTGAGACAGAATCTCGCTCTGTCGCCCAGGCTGGAGTGCAGTGGCACAGTCTCGACTCACTGCAACGTCCACCTCCCGGGTTCAAGGGATCCTCCTGCCTCAGCCTCCTGAGTAGTGGGGACTACAGGCACGTGTCACCACACCCAGATAATGTTTGTATTTTTAGTAGAGACAGAGTTTCACCATGTTGGTCAGGCTGATCTCGAACTCCTGACCTCAGGTGATCTGCTGGGGTCCATTTTGCATGGGAGACTTTATTTTAGAAAGATTGGTTACAACAGCTGCCCCACCCCTCTCCCCTGCAGGGAAGGATTCCTCCTCTGAGACCTGGGTCTTTTCCGGGCAGATCACTTACCTTTCCTCACAGATTATTTCTCATCCTGCAGCCTGGGTCCAAAGTGCTGGGATTACAAACGTAAGCCACTGCACCCGGCTCACCGAAGTCTTTGGGTGGTTGATGTCATATCCCTCTGGTTGATGGCACTTGTAAGAATTTTTCCTTTTTGTATGCTGTTATTATTTTTAGAAGGCTTTTGGATTATTAGTGTTAAAGAGTATGCCATGTCTATCTTTTAACTTTTAAGCATCTACTGCTTTGTTACTTGGACTTTATATATATGTATATCCTTCCCCCAGTAAGACAAAGAGTGTAAATAATGACCTCCCTTGCCTGTTGTTTGGGTTTAATTCAGGAGTCAGTGGAATTAAAAGTCTAAACTTAAGATAGTTTTAAAGCAGCAGTCCCCAACCCTTTTGGCACCAGGGACTGGTTTTGTGGAAGACAATTTTTCCATGGACCAGTGTGGGGGCTGGGGGGTAGTTCCAGGATGATTCAAGTACATTACATTAATTGTGCACTTTATTATTATTACATTGCAATACATAATGAAATAATTATACAACTTACCATAATGTAGAATCAGTGGAGCCCTGAGCTTCTTTTCCTGCAACTAGATGGTCCCATCTGGGGGTGATGGGAAACAGTGACAGATTATCAGGCATTAGATTCTCATAAGGAGCGTGCAACCTAGATCCCTTGTGTGCACAGTTCACAATAGGATTCGTGCTCCTATGAGAATCTAATGCTGCCACTGATCTGACAGGAGGCGGAGCTCAGGCAGTAATGCGAGCAATGGGGAGCGGCTGTAAATACAGATGAAATTTCACTTGCCCCTGCTCACCTCCTGTTGGGCAGCCCAGTTCCTAACCAGGGTTGGGGACCCCTGCTTTAAAGAATATGTTTGTGGACTGATAGAGGGAAACAATAGGCACTGAGGCCTTTCGGAAGGTGGAGGGTGGGAGGAGGGAGATGATCAGAAAAAATATTAATAACTAATGTGTACTAGGCTTAATATCTGGGTGTTGAAGTAATCTATACAACAAACCCCCATGACACAAGTTTACCCATGTGAGAAACCTGCACATGTACTCCAGAACTTAAAATAAATGTTAAAAAATTCCCCCCAAGAATGATATATTTGCATTGGAGTTATATTTGTATATGAGTATATATTTGTATATATAAATATATTTGTATATGAGTTTCCAATGAATATATCTTTTTTTTCATTTTATTTTCCAAACGTTAAAGTCAGGCACATTGGTTAGGAATTACACCAATACTTTTTACAAAACTGAGGACTTGGATGATAAAGGCACTTTTTAAAAGATTACACAGTGGCATGGGGAATAATACCTTTATAAAAATGATCTATGTGTTCCTGAATATTCTGATGCATCTCCTAGCTGGATCTTCAGCTCCAGAAAAATTCATAAGATGAGATTCTTGAATTAAAATGCATGCCTTCATGTATTAAGTCAATGTGGAGAGAGTTATTTAGTCCATGTAAATTAAGTGGGAATATTTTTATTTGATTACTGTTTTATCTGGATCTTGCCCACTTAAGGCCTTCAAAAATGAAATTTAAGGCCTGTTAAGCAGACCCAATATCAACAACATATTCTCTCTCTTGTAAGTATTGTCTGGTTGATAAAAAATGTCAAAAACATGTCTTAATCAAAAACAAGATGATCCAGCACAAGTTTAAGAAATGTTTTGTGAATATCGCACATTCACGTCTCATTACTACAGTTTTCTTATGCTGTCTGGCTCAATAATTCCCCCCAAAATTGTAGTGTTTATGTTATGGCATTTATAGTTACCTCTGAACCTAAAAAATTAACTTCAAAAGTATTATAAAATCATTATATTTAAAACCATTTCATGTTTAAATGGTTCGTACGGGGCAATGAAAGGAAATGTCGTAATAAACACAGAATCAGATTTGGTCACTAACATTTTTCTGCAATTGGAATATGTGTAGACTGGCTGAGGGTCTAACTAGCATTGAATCCTGTTACCTTCCATCTACAATAAATTAATATATTATGACATTGTTGTCCTCAGATCATTGATATCTCAATGGCAAGTAAGTAAAGGGATTATTCTGTGCATTTTCCCAGTATCTATATGAGTTTTAATATACCTTTATGTTAATGTATGACACTGACACTTAGTAATTGGATCAACTTTCTATCAGAATTGGTTTTTCACCCATACTTTGTATACATGTCTTAACGGGGGGGTAGATGTACATTTTTTTCTGTGTTAGCATATCTGTTTCTGTGACACGACATGCTTTCTGTCCTCCAATTTGTGTTTCTTTCCATGTACAAAAATGCATCATCTACAAAACATGTAGGCTTCCAATGTTTTGATATAAATACACTTCATGAGTCCTCAGTAGAGTGTTAGATGAGTGGTTGATTAGTAATGTTAATAAATAATAACATGATGTTAATAAATATGTTTACTGAACTTCAATAATGTAAACATCTTCTGAAATGTAGTAGAAATTATGATTAGCCATAACTAGTACAGTATTTTTTGCTTGTTTAATTTTTTTCAGTGATATTCCCTTTGTGGAATGAATGTGTGTGTGTGTGTGTGTGTGTGTGTAGTACAAAGAGAAAGGAGAGAAACATATCTGCATATTATGTTAGAAAGAGTAATGTTAGCTACCCTACCAAATTCTTCAAATTTGACTGGCTGAACACAGTACATAAAAAAATGTTTTTAGTCCATTGCTGGTGTTCCCTGTTGATGGGTGACTGTATTCCACATGGTGATGCAGGGAACCAGTCTTCTTCCTTCTGTGGCTGTGTAATCCTTGCAACCTTGAAGTCCTCTGCATCTAGCTTTAGGATGAGGAAAGTGAAGGTGGAGGATATAGCCCTCTTGACTGCCTTGACCTGGACCTGACACATCTCTTTTGCTCCCCTTCCATGGGGAAGAACTAGTGACATGGTGGTCCATAGTTGCAGAAGGGAGACTGAGAAATGTAGCCTCTGGATAAGAAGCCCCCTCCCAGTGGTTACTGTACATTGTGGAAGGGAAGCTTGAATTTTGGTGGACAGTGAGAGCCATCCTCCACACGATAATGAAATGACGTCTTCTCAGCTTTGGCAATGTAGCATCCTGCGACTTAAGTATTTGAATAACTATCAGTAAAGGTCAGTGAAAAATTAGGTCACCTTTCCCTTCCACTTTTAATTCTGTAGTTTAATTTGCTTATATATATATATATATATATATATATATATATATATATATATATATATATGAATAGGTAAGATTGTCTATAAACATATGTATAAATTTGTTTCCTATACTAAAAAGAAAAATGACAAAAAAGAATGTAGTTGCCCAAATCCACACAATACCACCAAGAGAAAGTCTAGGAACCATACCTTCTAAATCCAGGTCTACACTTCTTTAGTGCACTAAATTTTTGCCTAATATATCCTTTAGGAGACTGGTGTTTAACAGGAGAATGTTAAGTCAGAAGCCCATTTCACTTGGCTCTATAATGATAGTAAGTTAATTTCCAGGATGTATAACTCCTGATTTTCTGTGATGACAGAGAAAATACTGACCTGACTTGGGTAACTCTGAGATTTGGAGATCTTGAATAGCCTCATGTTCCTGAACTTCTTTACCATACATGAATTCCTTCTTAGGAAGAAACATTTCTTCTGTAGAATTTGGTTTTGCATTTCATTTTTATTTTCTTAGACACTGGTAGTTGGAAATTCAGGAAGAATTCGACTCCAAAAAAACATTTATTAAAAAGAGTTTCTAATCTCACCTGCTAAGTGCCGCAAGGAAAAAAAACAATACATTTTGAGCCCTCAAGGGGCTCCACATACAGGTGAGGGAAAATGAGACCCAGAAATAGTATATGATTAGGAGCAAAACAGTGGCAGAGAAATGAGAGTTTGGAGAAAGGAGAGATAATCATGAGTTACCTGGGAAGAGAAAGTTTCACAGAGAAAATGGCCCCCACACTGATTTGGGGGAGATGATTCAGATTGGTCTCAATGGCATGAGGAGCAGGGGCCAGATGGGAAAGGACATCGTGGTGGAAGTGATTCCATGAGCAAAAGCTTAGAAGTAGTTCTGCTTCACGTCTGGGACTCTGCCTCTCCCCTTGTTTCTGCAGCGCTAAGTTGAGTGTAGTTCCCCACACAAACCCTGAGCTTTCTTCCCCTCCAAGCTGCTCCATCAGTCAGACAGGAGTGCCTTCTCAGGGGATCCTCTTCCTCATCTTATCCGGCCACTCATCTCGTCCCAGACATCCCCATACTCCTGGTTGACTTGCCCTTCCATCTTTTTAACTGACATGAGCAGGCATCACCTCTTCCAGGAAACTTCCCCGACACCAGGCTGAGTCTCCCTGGTGTCAGGGAAGGTTTCTGTATTACTGCATCTGCCATTTTGATTTAAGGGTTTCTGCTCATTCCAACTCAACAGTGAGCTCTTTGAGGGCAGATATTGTGTCTTATTCATTTTTCTTGTTATGCCCTAAAAATGTATTGTGGTAATATAGAAGTAACATACAAGTTACCATTTTAACCTCTTGAAGTGTATAGCTCAGTGGTGTTAAGTACATTCACATTGTTGTGCAATTATCACCATTCATCTCCAGAACTTTCTCATCATCCCAGGCAAACTCTGTACCCATGACACAATAGGTCTCCATTTCCTCCTGCCCTCAGCCTCAGGAAACCTCTCATCTACTTTCTCTTTCTATGCGTTTGACTACTCATGTAGATGGAATCATCCAACATTTTTCCTTTTGTGCCTGGCTTATTTCACTTGGCATAATGTTTTCAAGGTTCTTTTATGTTTTCTTATGCGTTTTTATATCTCTCTGTCTTTGATAGTACCCAATATATAGAAGACAATGAATGTTTTTGTGAGTGAAAACATAGGACCAGAAAGAAATAGGATGTCATATTCTAGGGACACTCAAGACACTTTCTTGAGGACAGAGACACTATCGCTTGGAATTTGGAAGACGAGGTTGGCAAAGTGGGTGGGGAAAGGATGGTAAAGTGACACGTTTCTTGAAGTGTGTGGATTTGCTTCCATAAGCAGTGGTGGACCACTGGGCACCCTTATCTATTAATAGAATGATTTTTTGTGTGTGTGACTCATGTGTCTTAGTTACCTGTCTTAGTTACCTACCCCAGTGGTAGATAAGAGAAGCAGATTAAAAAGGGGTCTGAACCTGAGGAAACAGAGACTGCCAAGTTTTTTGTAAATATGTCTATTATAACATATATTATCTAGTACTTACAATGCCTGTGCAGAAGCATGCTTTTTGGTTTAGTTAAGCCTACCTAGCTCGCTAATTTCAATAATTTTGGCTTGAATTGCAAAATGTTGATGAGGGAGATGAGGAGTCTCTGACAACCTTCCCCCACTCACAGGTTTGAAAAATAAAATTATGAAGAGGAAAAGGATCTTTTTCTCTGGTAAACTGTACTTCATGACAATAAACGAGTTGTGGTTTTAGTGGTTAATTTATAAATTAGGCCATCTGGTTCTTCTGTAATCTAAAGGTTTTTATATATACGTAAAATACAAAGTTGTCCTGGGCAACTGGCAGTCTATAAAAGAGAAACCATCTTGAACTCTGTGGAGATAATAAAACCACATTCAGCTGCCAAAGTGCTGCTGACCTACTGTCCAATGGGACACCCAACACCTTTGCATTACAGCCAGCAAGGTGTGGAGCTAGATGTATTGATCTACTTAATATTAACTTCTCTTCTCTGGGTCAGACTTGGACCAGAGCAAGTGAACAGGACCTATCTATCCCCTTCTCAAAAGTCACAGCTTTGGCCGGGCGCGGTGGCTCAAGCCTGCAATCCCAGCACTTTGGGAGGCCGAGGCAGGCGGATCACGAGGTCAGGAGATCGAGACCATCCTGGCTAATACAGTGAAACCCCGTCTCTACTAAAAATACAAAAAACTAGCCGGGCGAGGTGGTGGACGCCTGTAGTCCCAGCTACTCGGGAGGCTGAGGCAGGAGAATGGTGTAAACCCGGGAGGCGGAGCTTGCAGTGAGCTGAGATCCAGCCACTGCACTCCAGCCTGGCCGACAGAGCGAGACTCCGTCTCAAAAAAAAAAAAAAAAAAAAAAGTCACAGCTTTCTTACCAAATTGTACAACTCAAACCACAAAGGAGACAAGCTAAGGAAAGGACCAGAGAAGCACGAGGGCCCATGCCATATTCCCAGACCCTGGGACCAGCTCCAGCTCTGGCTCCTTGCAGATCCCACTCTTTTCAAGTTCTCTGGCTTTGATCCTAGTTTTCTGCCCTACTATTCCTGACATGTACAGCACTTGGCAATTTATAACTTGCTTTATTATCCAATATCTCAACAGAACTTTTAAACAACCTGGCAGGAAGCAGAGTGGGTGTTAGTTAGTGTCCTCATTGCACAGATAATGAAATTGAGGTTCAGAAAGGTTGAGTGTCTTGCCCAAGGCCACACGGCTACTTAGTGGAGAAGCCAGGATCTGCACTGATGTCTTCCTTTAGTCACACGGCCACTTAATAAGGTACTTAGTTTTTCTTTCTAGATGAAGCAGTACGAGGAATTCTACCATGGATCTCTCTCTCTCTCTCTTTTTTTAAACTGCAAAATCATGATAATGATAACAATGAATACTTCTAGAATACAGTCTCTACGCCAGGCATTATTTGCTTTATCTATAGTAACTTGCCTAATTCTCCTAACAACCCTAGAAGATAGTTACTAATATTATCACCATTTTTAAGTGGGGAAACTGAGTTATAGAGATGGTAAATAAGTTGCCCAAGGTCACAGAGCAGCCAGGTTGGTGAAAAAAGTTTGAGAGTTCTCAGTTTGAATTTTAGACGTTCTATGGATATGGTTTATGCCAAATCTCTTCTCCTTTCTAGACCTCAGTTTCCTCATGTATAAAACGAGTGGACAGCACTATACAACTCTGAGGTCCCTGCTAGCCTGAAGATGGGAGTCTTTTATGCCCACATGATATGGAAGACATTCATGCTGGCTCTTTAAGACTTGACGCTTGGCATTTAAAAAACTAACCTCTACTAAATTTGCTGTAAACTGTCCAAATACAACCTCTGGTCTCTCATTTGTATCTCTCGCAGAGCATGAGCGATGCTAGGCACATATATACTCATTAAGAACTTGCTGAAGTAAATTGTAAAACATTCCTCCAGATACACTGTAAGGGTGAGCTGATGCCCTCAAATGCTCCTCAGCTGCTGACTTAGGACCTGTGGGTGACAAACCCTGTCCTACTTGTTGCTCCGTCTGTGACAGTGGGCAGTCTCCCAAATGAGTGTCTTCATCAAAAGTGAGTCCAGGAAACTGGATCAAAGTAAGTAAGGAGTCTTCCTTGCTGCTTTTTCTCTAAAATGCAATACAGCGCATTCCAGCTAGCTAGCAGTGTGCCTATAAATCTCATTTTAAAAATATCAGGAAACAGATGCTCATTGATAAAGAGGGAAAGAATGAGCAAGGGAGAGAGTCAAGCCTGTACATGTGTGCTTAGGGTATTTTCATTTGAGAAATTATCATTGGAAAGATCAATTTCCAAGGCAGGTATTTTATCTTGACTTAATAAATCAATCTTTATAAATAATAATTAAATCATGTCATTTTCCCAGATGCAAAGGGGAAACCATAATGCCTTTCATATGCCTTCTCATGTCTTCAGTGTTTCTCAAACCCAGCTGTGGAGTCTGTTTTAGGGAAGATACAAGGAAGGTGAGACCATGTGGAATACACACTCAGCAGCCACTGTGAAGTCATGAGTCCCCTTGCTACCTGTGGAAGCTGACAATCTGCATGAAAAGCAGCCCCTGGGAACATGGGTAGTGGGCCTGGATCCAAAACTCCTGAATCCATAAAAGGGCTTTTGACTTCTTGTTCCAGGACAACAAGTGACATCTGGCATGCTTGCCTGCCTGTTTGCCTTTCTTCCTTCTCCTATCCATCTTTCCATCCATCTGTCCATCAGTCTATCTGTCCATCCACTCATCCATCCATCCATCCTTCTATCCATTTGTCTATTCATCCATCCATCCTTCCATCCATCCATCCATCCAAGATTTACTGAGCACTTACATGACAGAAAGTATGAGACACAAAAGAAAATTCTACACAGTTCTTGTAGGGACATGAACTAATGGTTAGCAAAAATACCATATGGGAAGTCCTGCTTCAAGTAAAATTATGACTTAAGATATACATCAGATGTTTGAAAAAGGTATTTTTAAGTTCAACACTGAAATTCTAACTACAACGTGTCCTTAATTTCTGTTAGACTTTTTGGAAGTTACAAATCTTCAACATTTGAGTTATCATTATTTTTGTTACTTGATTTTATTTATTCCACATGAATGGTAAGAATTTTAGAGGAAGGTGGGGCCCTAAAAATGCATTTATACCAACTGACTGGATCACCGTGAATCACAATGAGTACAACAACTGCTCCAGAGAGGCCGCTAACACTTAATGAGTAATGACCAGGCACCAGACACTGTTCTAGCACTTTATACTTACTGGTTTCTTTCCTCTTCTTGGTAACCCTATGAGGAAAGTGCTCTCTTTTTTTGTTAAGCTCCATTTTCAGATGAAGAAGCTAAGGCCTGGAGAAGTTACATATCTTTCTCAAAGTGTCTCCACTATGAAGTAGCTGAGCTGGGATCTCACCCAAGGTCCTGGGTTCAGGCCACACTCTTAAGTACTCACAGCTACATCACACTGAATATCATCTCCCTGCACTGCTATTTCATTTGAGGAGGGCTTTGCCTGTCAAGAACATTCATATCTTTTGATAAACAGTGCATTTTTTCCCTGATAGTCTGTATGGAACAGCCTCCTTGTTTGCCTCTGAAGGACAGGGACTTCAAGACCTCCTGCTGTGGTCACCAAGGAATCACATTCAAACTTCTCAGCAAGGTGTTACAGTCCTCCTCAGTTTGCCTATGATCCATCGAGAGCAAGGTTTCCTTCTCTCAATATACCCTGTGCTTTAGCCAGGGGGACTTCCCACTGTCCTCTAGATGTGTTCTATTTGTTCCTGACTGCAAGCCCCTGCTTGTGTGGTTTCCGTGATCCTTCTTCTGCCTGGAATGTGGCCCCTCTTGAGCCCTGAGAGCTTCATTTCTGTCTGTCTGTTGGGCTGTGCCAAAGTCCCTCTGCCTTAGTGGGCTCCCCACTGATTCACTAGCAATTCTCCTCTCCTCTGGGCTCTTCTTAGCTTGCAAATGGTGCCTCTGGATTGGGTACCAAGACTTGCACTGACTTATTTTGATACCAGTAATACGAGACCATGTTATATGCCTCTTGAGATATCATTCCTTTTCTAGCAATAAACAGTGATAAGCATGCATGTACAGGGTAAACATAGAACTCTGAGGTTCGTCCATCTTAATATACAAAATAAAAGTAGAAGTATGCTAATTTCAATCCTTAATACAGTGAATTGAATGTAATAGGTCTTCAGTAACTATTTGAGGAATGAAATTGTTATTGATATATTGATTTGACTGAGCAAATCCATAAGTGCCATGCTTGGATTAAAGTACAGGGAATCCCATTTTTTGGGTAATTTCAAAGAAGTAGGAGACCATCCACTATCTATTAAGAACAAAAGAGATTTGAGTGATAAATGTGCTCCAGACCATCCAATGGTGTTATTCTACTACTTCATCCCAGCTAGTAAAATGGGGCAATAAGCACCAATAAGCAGGTACTGTCTCTCCCTGTGTAAGTAGACTTCCTAGTCGTGGCCAAAACAAAAACAAAAACAAAAACGCAAAGCAACACAAAACAAAAACAATGTGAAGAGCATCTTACCGTTCATTGCTTTGGATGATGTGTGCAAACCTAGTTAATGGGAGTGGATCTGATCAGTCTTTGTAGGAAGTCGGTACTGGCATATGTCTGACTTCTGAATTTTCCAAAAATACAATTATTTATTTTTAAATCCATTCAATCAACACCAAATTTACTAATCAACTACTAAATAAGTGAAAGACCCTATGGTAGATCCTTCAAGAAATGGAAATTGAGACATTAGGTCACTATAAACCCCAACCCTTGTAATCTTTTTTTTTTTTTTTTTTTTTTTTTGAGATGGAGTCTCGCTCTGTCACCCAGGCTGGAGTGCAGTGGCAGCATCTCAGCTCACTGCAAGCTCCGCCTCCCGGGTTCACACCATTCTCCTGCCTCAGCCTCCCGAGTAGCTGGGACTACACCACGCCCGGCTAGTTTTTTATGTTTTTAGTAGAGACGGGGTTTTACCGTGTTAGCCAGGATGGTCTCGATCTCCTGACCTTGTGATCCGCCCGCCTCAGCCTCCCAAAGTGCTAGGATTACCCAGCCAACCCTTGTAATCTTTTTGTGGCAACCTTAGGAAACTTGGAATGCTTTCTACACTCTGATAAACATTTAATTGTGATCATAGCCCCAGTGTTGCAAAATGAGACAGAAGATACAAAGTATCTCATAGGATAATATTGTAGCTGTAGGTACTTCAAATGGACAAGTATAACACATCATGAGTGTTAATATGGATGCATTGGGAGAAAAATAAGCCCTGAGAAGCGATGTGCAGAAAAGCTATGATTGACGAAGGCAGATAGATCCATGAACCTAAGTTATTTTTCAGCAAATCGTGGTTCCACTTTCACCTCTTTCTTGACATTGACTGTGTTTGTAGCAGGACAAAAGTTATCTGAAATTTCTGATAGAGTTCAAACTTTAAATCATGTTCACTTTGCTAAAACTCCACTGGATGGAGTGGCAGAAGAGAAAAAACAGAAATAAAAGAAAAGCAGTAATGGAGAATGGAAAATCTTTAAAGATGCTACCATCCTGAAAAGATTCGAAAGCAAGCCCAGGAAAGCCACGGGGAGGGAAAGAGCACTTAGAGGTGTCACCAAAGCTTTCAGAAGTGATGAGGGAAACCCCAGCTCTTCTTGTTACTTCTTGGCATTTTGTTCCTCTGTACGTTAGCTTTTGGTTAATCTTTCATGTTGCTTGTTATCTCTGTTTTAAAATTTCACATCAGCTCATTGGTTTCATATCCCACTTAACAAATTAAATATTTTTCTTGGGCTTATCAAGAAAATTATTTGCTCTCATATGTTATGGCTTTAGATTTTCAGTGCAGTTAGGACTATTCTTAATTTTTTATCTTTACCCTTGTTATTTCTCTGAAGCATCCCAATCGGGGTGGGAGTGTGGGGGTATTCAATGGTTAGGTAAAATTTACATGTAATTATGCAATTTACACATATCCTCAAATACAATGAGGCCCAGTCTAGCTGACCATACCAAGAGGATATTATAGTTGCCAATAAAATCAGCATTCTTTCTTTTTTTTTTTTTTCTGTTCTTTTTTTAGCTTCTTGCAAACATTCACTCAGAATACTTTTTGAATATTAATTTTGTGAAAAGCAACGTGCTGGGTTCTTTGGGAAAAGTAAAGACGAGTGCACAAATGCATCCTCCTTTCTAGTGAGTCCAGCACACAGATGACTCAGGAAGTCATGCACTGGAGGAGGAGTATCTTCTAGAACTGGGGAAAGGTTCAGGAAGAGGATCAGAAACTTCTTTCACTCAACCAATTACATTTTTCTGAAAGCATTTAATTAATCATGCATGATCTTGCAGACCCCAGATAGGGACTATATCACTATATCAGTTGTTTTCTTAAACAACTGGAGTTAATTCTCATATGTTTGGTGGCCTTTCAAGTATTTATGTTTAGGATCTGTTTTCTTCCTCTTAACTTACATTCCAAAGTTTAGGTATCCTTCCCCTCCATTGGCTGTCCAAAACAGCATCCTTTCATGTAGCTACATGCCATTGGAATGATTTGTTTTTTGCCATGGATTCCTAGCCCTAAATTTGGACTTTTATTGGTATTTAAGATGTCATGGACAGAACCCACAGAAGTTGTGCAAAATGAATGGGCTGAGTGGACAGTCCAACAGAGTTACATCATCTGTTCCAAACACCCTCGTAATGGTGGTATCAGCGTCAATGTCTGAGTGGCTGTCCTGGTTCTTCTGACCAGTCCTCAGCTGGCCATGTCTGTTCAGGTGCCAGAGAAAGCTTCATAGCTCAGGCAAATCTTTACAAGAGATTTGAAAGATAAGAAACATGTATTTTGGAGGTTTTACCTGTTTATTTCGTGTATAGCTTCATGTTAACAGATTTTGCTATCACTTAAAAGTAAATGAAATGTTTTTGATATCTCAAAATCATTTTATAATTCATCAAAGAATTAATCAATTTTAAGGCTTGCCATTTACATTTAATCTTCAAATCTTGATGCATTTTCACAGACTTTCTTTAGTTAGTTAAGGATATTAATGACTTCCTTTAATAGCTTATGAAGTGAGTCATCATTGAAAGTGAGTCATTAAGGCCAACTCTTGTACCTACTCTTAAATAGCAGTTGTTTTACTAGATCTGTACTAAAACCTTTTTTAAAAAATCTGTTTGTCTTATATATAACAAGCATTTCCAATAGTTAATAATACTTTCTTAGCTCTTCAATCATTTTCTGAGAGCATTGCAAGAAAAGCAGGAGTTCGGGAAAGGGGTTTCTTGTTTGCACTGTAGGATGCATGAAATTCTTATTTAGTCTGTTGTGTTTGGGGTTCGAGAGAAACTATGTAATGAATCAGAATGTTTCCTACAGTCTTCTGAAAAGATGTAATGAGACAGTCTTCCAGCAGCCTTTGATCATCTGGGAAGTCATTGACTTTGATCCTTATCCTATCAGGGGCTCTTACCCTGGGGTCCATAAATACCCAGGCATTCTTAAGAACTGGATTTCAGTATAACTTGTTTCATTTTGTGATTTTTTAAAATAGTTTATTTTATGCACTTAAAACCTTAATCTGAGAAGTCATCTGTAGACTATATCAGATTTCCAAGTGGAATAAAAATATTTAAGAACTCTCTTATGTGTGTGTTTCAACCTATAAATTTTATATGTGAAGCTCATGGTTAGGTGGTAAGTAGAGAACTTATCTGCATAATATTTGGTACTTTTTATAATGAAAAAGGAAATAATACAATGATAGGTACCATTTATTTGTTGACCACCCATATTTTCCAGGGAATTATATATTCTTTCTAGTTTTCACCATAACGTGCTGCAGGGATAGTGTTACCACTCTCATTTTGCAGATGAAGAAATTGAAACCCAGAACAATTCATTCTTTCATTCAAAAAATATCCATAGAGCATACACTAAGAGAAGGCACTCTGCTAGGCACCAGAAATTAAATAATTCACCCCAAATCACTTAACTCATAAATGGCAAAGCTGAACCTAACAAAGCCCATTATCCTTTCTATCACACATTGCATCCTCATAATATCATATTCTATATAGAAAAACTTAACAGTCCTGTTGAAACACTTGGAACTCTAAGAAGGTAGTCAACAGATACTTTTCTCTTTATATAAATATGATATATAATTAGGTTTTCCTGGAAAGGAGTGATTCTGCCTGTTTTAAATTCTAGCATCCCCTTAGCAAATTAGAGCCCAGGTAATGATTTCCTGAGATAAGTCAATTCTCTTCTAGGACAATCTCTAGTCTTGTCATCATGAGATGGAATAACAACAGTCTGTCATTTCAGTGATGGCACCTGCATGTCCTTGTGTCTAAGAAAAGATACCTCCTTCTCTGCCTTGCTAAATATTTGTAAACTTTGCTTTAATTTGGTGTATGTGCCATTGTTTTGTATGTGGGAGGGGTTTATTTTTGTTTGTTTGTTTGTTTTTTGGTCTTTTTTAGTAACCCCAATCCAAACTATTTTCATTTGTGACCTAAAATACTTAGAACAAGAGGCTTTGCAATCTTGAAGACCGAATACATTTTTACTACTAAATATAAGGCAGGTTTGAGCCACCCAATTTGTAGTGCTTGATTATGGCAACCCTAGGAAACTAGTACGGTTACTCTTTATCTTTATTAGGAGATAGTGCTGTAGTTCCTGTTGTAATCCTTAGGGAGCCAACATTGTTGATGAGACCCAGTACCAAGCTAGAGGCCACGTTGAGCTAGCAAGAAATAGGATAGTTTTTACTGTCAAACTAATTAGCATTTAGAGAGTTTCTCTTATAGAGTGGCCTGGTGTCTTAGTCTATTTTTGGTTGCTATAATAGAACACCTGAGACCGGGTAATGTATAACTTATAAGGATTTGTTTGACTCACAATCCTGGAGGCTGGGAAGTTCAAGATCAGACAGCCACATCTGGCCATCTTTTAATGAGGGCCCCATGCTGTGTCAGAACACAGCAGAGAATTGGAAGGAGAAATGGGCACACACAAAGAGAAAGAGAGGGGACAAAAGGGGTTGATGCACTTTGTAACGATGAGACTAATCCATTCCCTGGAGAACTAATTTATTCTCATGAGAAAGACATGAATACATCTTAACATCGGAATCACTTCTTAAAGGCCTCACCTCTGTACACTGTTACATTGTAACAGGCAATTAAATTTCAACATGAATTTTGGTGGGGACAAACCACATCCCAACTGTAGCACCTAGCTACCCACTCTATTTTTAGAGTGGTTATTTAATGACCTGGCAAGATCACTGTGCTTGTAAAAGAATCCACCACGAGTTAAAGAAAAATAGTTTCTGGCTTCCAATCTCCTTTTGGCCTCTCTCTGGAATGGCATATACAAGTTCAGTGATCACCGACTTCAAAGGTGGGGTGGAAGAGGCTGAAATAAATTTTTCTCCTTTCTTTGGTTGGTTGCTCTCTCTGTTTGCTGCTGAAATTTGTGTAGAATAATGGAATGAACGTGGGAGATAGGGAACTATAGAAAGACTGGAAGGAAGGGAGAGGTCTCTTCTAAATTAAACCCCATGTGCTTGTGAGACCCTTGGACCCCAAAGGGCTCCTGACTGGCTGGGTCCACTCCTTCTGTACATGGAGCCGTGGGGCTTTTCTCTGGCTTCCCAGTTGAAGCATTGTCATGTGATTTGATGCTCAGCATTTCTGAGACCTCATGGCAATTTTACCTTATAAAACTCCCATTTCGGCATTCTGAACTTAAGTAGAAAATGGAAATATAAGCCTCTTTTTTTGCTCTTAATCTATTCCAGAACTATAAGTCCCTGGGTTCTTGGCAACAACAGGTGTTCCTCTAGATTTTAAATTGAGTGTGTGTGTGTGTGTGTGTGTGTGAGGAATATCTCACTAAAACGACAGTGTTGTCATCAATTTTGGCTTCATGGAGGGTCTTGAGCTGGGTGGAGATGGGAGGAAGCTATCCTTGTCCATGTGGTTTGGAGACTTGCTCTAAAAAAGAAACTGTCTACTTTCCTTTTAGTCTTTGTTTTGATGACATTTGTAGTGTTTACCAGGAGCATACAGTTATCTGGAAAATGCAGACTGATGACAATAGTATTTGAAATGCTCGCAGGTCTGCTTCTAGGTTGATGGAAAGAATGTATGTTCCAAGGTACAAGTGCTTGTTGACTTTTTGGATGCAGCCAGTCTGTGCTCTTTGTCAGGTAACTCGGAATCACTCCACAGAGGCTGTCCTTCCTGTCCATTTGACAAGCACTTAAAAGGGCAGTCTTAAGTACTTTACTTCATAGTTTATTAATTTTTTTCCTTCTTTAGTTTGCAATCTACTCAGAAACTGGAAAATAATCTTTTACCTTTTTCCTCTTTCTCATTTAGGCTGAAATTGATTTCTTTCTGAGCGTGTAAGAAAAAAAAAAAAAAAAGAAGCAGCTGTGGTTAATACAATTGCCTTTGCTGAACAAAAATAAAAGACTAGTTTACCTTCAAGCTGTGCAGTATCAGAGTAAGGATTTGCTCTGTCACTCCCAGGAGATTTTGATAAGAGAGAGTGCAAAATTTGCTGATATCTACATAGAATAATTGTAGCAAATATGAGAAGTAATAGAATTGTTTATTTGGGGATGAGGGTGGGGATGGGTTTTTTTTGTGTGTGTTTGGAAAATTGGGAAGCTGGAAGATACTCTTAAATCCATCAGCTTCTCCAGAACTCTTCTCAAATGCTTATTGTCATGACAACCATCTCTTCGTAAACCAAGGCTCTGAGTGTAATACAGATGGGGCTGGTAACAAGGTAGGATTGCCATCTGCTTTGTTTTCTCTAAGGGACTTTTTTTTTGTGATCCCCAAGTCTCATCCTCAAGTCTGACAGTCTTGACTTATTTTTGTTTCTGGAGTCAGATAGAGCTGTGAGACTAATTCTTTTCTTCTTCTGACAAACTACTTCCTCACCTGTAATCAAATAACTTACTTGTTGTTAAATGGAGGGGAAAAAGGGTAATTATGTATGTGCGTGTGAAAACAAATATACATATTTTAATGATTTATTTATCTGTCTACTTTGCAAAGTCTCCTGTGAGGTACCTAGTAATTCAATAATACAGTCAAGCATGAGATCCAGAAACAAGTAGGAGTGAGGCGATCATTTTCCCATGAAACAGGTACAATTCTTATTGCTTTTGAACATTTTATTAACACCTGTGCTTCCTGATGGTGGGGCTGCATGAAGCTTGTAAGTAGTTTCATCATTCTTATTAGGTAACAAATAGGAGCGTAAATTATTTAGGAGAGGAAGACCTTTTCTTGTTACCAAATTTGGAGAGAAATTTGCCAAAGAAATGAATGTTTACAGGAGGGATACCGCTTAATATCTTCTTACTCCCCTTTGCCAAAGATACAAGTGACATTTTCTCATATCAACTTCCAAAAAAGTGAGGCCATAAATTTTTAAAGGAATATACCTGGTATTTTAAAAGTTTGTATGTATCATGATCAGAATTAAGATATATCCAGCTTTTGAAAAACTATATATATTTAGCCATTAGAAGGTATGTGGTAAACTAAACTGATGAATAAAGGTTATGGGAAACATTTCATAAAATTTATATTTAAAGTAAAGAATAATTTCTCTCTTTGTATTATAGTTATTCTATATAAGCTACAATATAAAATTCTAAAACCTTAATTTCTTGAGGGGCTTATGCTTCATTTTTATTTCTAAATAGAGAAGAAGTTCATACACTGCTTTTATTTCCTATATGTTGATGTGTAAAATTTTACAATATAAAATTCTAAAACCTTAATTTCTTGAGAAGCTTATGCTTCATTTTTCTTCCTAAATAGAGAAGAAGTTCATACACTGCTTTTATGTCCTATATGTTGATGTGTAAAAATAATCAAATACTAGTGGATGAGTAGAATGTAACTACAATATATTACACACACACACACAGGATGACTAAACTGTACACATGGGCTGATGTCCAGAGCAGGGAAAAGCTGCTAAGGAATTTTTGAAGTAAAGTTAGAATGCAGTTTTGTGGTTAAGACCAATAATTTTTCAAAGGAGCATTATAAGGAGTGTGGTTACTTGGGTTGGAGTTGAAGACCGAGCAACGGTTGAGCAGACTTCAAACCAGTTTTGTCTTTAGATTTCTTTTCTTAACGACTGGTCTCCAATGAGTTAGCCACTCATTGTACTTAAGGTCTTGGCAAAGGAGAGACTTTCTTCACCGTGTAGTTTATACCTCATGTATGCATTACAATAGAAAGGTCCAGGAAATACTGCAGGCCCTCTATTGGTTTTTATCCTCCATTTAGATAAAAATGAGGAAGAAGTAGAATTATCACAAACAATCCCATTGGCTTTTAGTTGGGATATACTACAGAAACATCACCTTTGAATCTGTATACGTAAAAAAAAAAAAAAAAAAAAACTTCTCAGAGTAAGAGGTAAGTTCTGTTGCACTGTTCTGAAGGAATGGGTAATGTCAGAAATGTCTTCATTACATTATATAAAGTAATACACGGTGCTGTTATCAGATTGCATAGTCAAAGTTGGCAAGTTTGCAGATTTACATAGATATCATGACTTTCATCATCCATACTTCTTTCAAGAAATGGTCATCTTAATATGGGCTATTTATTTGAGGCATACACCATTTATTTTAAGAAGCAGTACCTTTGTTTATCGTAAAACTTCTGGACTAAATTCTTCAATTTTTTTTCTCTAATGAATTCAGTTTTTTGGGTTTTTTTTCCCCCACTGATTTTTACTGCATAGCGTTTGCCCGAAGAACACCACTTTGTTTCCTAAGGCAAGTAGTCACTACAAGGCAAGTTTTGTTCTGTCTATCCCAAGGCAAATAGACAGCAGCAAACATAGTGTGGAGGGCTGCTGTGCTCAGTAGAAAACCATCAACTATTTCTAATTGGGGGTATATGAAGACAGCTGCATTCTGGACATGCTAAACCTCTTGAAATGCTTGGAGTGTAATAAAACCCAAAACGTGCTTTCCTTTCTCATTTCTTTGCACATGTATTTTAGGCAAAATACAATCCACATGCTCTTGTTCCCTCTCCTTTTAAATCATGAAAAGTGTTGTTTTTTAGGGCTATTCGAGGTCCAGGAAGCCTTTTTATCCTTTTTATTAGGTTATTTTTATGTATAAATGAAAAGAAAAACATAAACAGAAAACACAATATGACATCATGAATGAGGGCAAGCACAAACTGCCCAATTTAAGTTTGAAGTTATAAACCTAAAATATTTTAAAACAAAACATTTCTCTTGGTGTTTTGCAAAAGCATTGCTTTCTTCTATTGGGCAGAAATTGCAGCCTGTTGGGATGAAGTAGAGAATAGAACTAATATTTATTGAGTAACTACCGTGGCATTCTGGGACATCTGCTAACCCCTTAATTTTTACAGTAACCCTAAGTGGTAGGTCAGTCCATCTGCATTTTACAGACAGGAAATGCTTTCAGAGATATTAATTAGTTGGCTGTAGACCACAGAAGAATTGAAAGTCAGGTCTTCTTGACTTTTCAGCTCATGACTTCATTACTTCTGCCCTCCTCATTCTGTTGGGAGATGGGTGGGAGTGTGCCCTTCAGATGATCAAAAAGTCCCATGTTGGGATGTGATTTGGAAATAGCTAGTCATCAGGCCAGAGGACGAAGGCTATTGTAGCTTCAAGAAAGAAAGAGTCATCTTGGTATTGGCAAGGTGGTTATTTAGTATGGCAGCTGCATAAGAGCATTGGACAGGTGGTATGATATGGGATGGGGGTCAGGGTGGGAGCTGCTCACATCCCCTTATTATAGCAGAGCAAAACCAGAATAGTCACAGTGATGGTGATGTAGGGCAGGTTCGAGAGAAAGCTCATGTTCTTCTAGCATTGAGACTCACAATATTTCAAAACAAGTGATTATTTATTCCATTACAATTTATTTTGGTGATGGATGTTGCATTTATTTTATTTTCTAACAGTAGTACATATTTAGTAAGAGTTGTTTGTGACTTTCTTTAAATGGATTAAACTCATTTTCTTAAGTTTTTTTAATGTTTGTCCTGTTATTGAAGACAGCTTAAAGTGTTACAGAATGGGAATCCTAACTTTAATGAGTCTGCATATAAAAGAGTCCAAACATTTTATTCTGGAGAAAAGGAAGGTTATTTCAACTGTACTACAGGTACGATAGGGTCCATGATCCATGGTATGGCAATAAGTTACTATTCTTTAGAGAATAAATTGCAAAATATAGGACATGAAGACTGCTTGGTATTTACACAGGAGTCTAGTTCTTCTGATACTATATGTTCTATAAGCTTTCTCCCAGAAATCCAAAGTTTTATTTAGCTTATAGCCATCATTGTGCCACAGTCTCCCTTCCATGATTTATTTTTTCCCATATTGTGCTCTTGTACTAAGTCTTTGGCATTGAAGGGGAAAGAGATGAATTATTCAACTCTTCTTCTATTGAGTAAAAAGCCAATACAGAAAAAAATGCAACAGGCAATTTCATGACTGACATTTTGGAGAACATTGGGGTCATCATATGACTGAAAAAATGATTATCTCTTTTGAAGGTCAGGAAACCAGTATTTTCTCCAGTGAATCTACGGAGGGAACCAACCACCTAGCTTTCTGTAAATAGCACTCCTCAGGGAAATGTTGCTTTTTTCTTTTGTAGTGTTTCTGCTTTAAATCTTCATAGACTGTATCCCATGGAAGCAGGAATATAATGACTATAGCACTTACTTCTTTTCATGTCTCTACTGAAGAGCCACCCTGATTTATCTTTTCCTCCAAGGTAGTGTGGAACTTTACCAGGATTTAGATTATGTTAGTCATTTTGCTTGGAGATCTCTGTACACTTTTCAACATCGTTTCTAGGAGCCTTGCCACACCCAGTAAAGGAGGGTGAGGCCTCAAGAATCTCTTGGCGTACCAAGGCAAATTAGGCAATTTGTAAGAAGTCCCTAGCAAAGCAGAGTGGAGAAGAGGGCTCAGGATCTCGTGAGGACTGGGGCAGGGAGGTGGACATCCCATGAGCTCCTTTCACAGTCAACACAAAGTTAACATATCTTGGAGGAAAAACTATTACTGTATAATGGAAGGCAGAAGGCAGGAATGTCTGTGCTTGGTGATGAAGCTGGAAGTAGTGAGCTGGTTTATGATGGAGGGATAAATTTTGCCATAAAAGAGATATGCCTCAATTTTATTAGCTAGATTACTTCCCATACAGGGGGTGAGGAGTGAGGATTCTAAGGCATTTCTCTCTGTTTTCAATATATCCTTTCTGGATTCACTATTACTGGGACTTGTGAATATAGACTAGGGATTAAAACCTGAGTTTGCTTTTAAAAAATTTTTATTTTATTAAATGAGATTTCTGAGCAACTGATTTCACCTAGTCTTATCAAACTATTGTTACTACTTTTTCGATATGCATTCTGTCCCTCCTGTGTGAAGGCCACAGGGCACCTGCCCCCATGTCATTAAGATGGAGGTCCTCAAGTGATGAGGGGATGAGTCACCTCTCACTTACCACCTGCGAGAATATCTACCACTGTTACCTCTCCTTATGTCCCGTAGCAGCTGCTACACTCCCACCTTATTATTAGCGACAATTTCTAGTGTTCAAGAGAGAATGGGATTTACTTTTTGAATGCCTCTAAGTTATTATAGCAGGTTCATTTGGAATTGCATATCAGAACATTCTTCCTATTTATCAGGAAAATAAACCAAGGTCTTGAATGTCTGTCCATAGTTGGCCCAATATAATTTTGCTTGGGATTTATTACATTATTTTTCTCCATTGGCTATGAACTGAAGGCATCTCATGGTATATTTATTCAATGCTGAAAAGGTAGTTAGAGGCTGTGTGGTAAAGTCAAGACCAGTATATTGGAAGAAAAGAGACACTCCATCTAATAATCTTTCATAGTCTTCACATTCATTGAGAAGGTTAGTTGATAACCTTTCCTGCACACTGTCTCCCAACCCTGACCCAGGAACTTGCAGAGCACACTGTGCAACAGATGTAATAACCCTTGTCCGCAAGCAATATGCACAGCTGGGAAAGATAATTAAATAGACTCTTTTTGAGAGGTCTACAACATTTCAACAGACGGATCGAGCAATCCTGCTGGCCTCCAACTGAAAACTATTACCAACAGACATACTTCAGACAGATTCCATGATCACCATACTTATGTGGCACAAGTGCTTATGAGGAGCTTCTTTGGCTTCCAGAAGGCCACTAAAACTGTCAGATCTAAATAATACTGGAATTGTAAAGTGGGAATTAAAAATTATAATTCCATTTAACATGTAAAGTTGCCATCAGAAAGCGGGCCTTTGGTTTTCCATATGGATTGGTTACATGGTCAACTGCAGTTCTAACTCATGAGACACCCCCAGATCTCATCCCGTGTGATTCTTTTTGAGGTTTATTTAGGGTGTTAGATAATCTGGGGCAGGTTTCATCATGGGTGGCAATACTACATATAGCAAATGTCATGAGAAGAGAGAAAAAGCCTCCCTTTTGAATGTTAACATTTCTGCAAGTAAGTTTAATTCACAGTATAAGTTTACATTACTATTATGAGACTTAAAAGATTGGGGTGAAATCTTAAAGAATTATGAAATTAAGAAATGAAACCCAGAGGGCTTTCATTTTAAGTACTGATGACTTAAACCAAAACCGGTTTGGCTTATCTGATTAGATCATGGGTTTTGAGAAAGAGGAGCATTTACTGCTGCATCAGGAGATGTTTCCTCGAGAGCAAGGCCAGCTCCTTTTGACCCAGAACATCCCATAGGTAAATCACTGCACACCGTGGAGATACCTATTCCCTCCCTGCCCCAGCCTCCTGGGGATCTGAAACCAAATCATTGCTTTTTCATCTTTTACTTTTTTCTTATGAGCGAAGCCATCCACTTTCTCATGTTTCCTGATGCCAAGTCCTTCTTTACATGAGTGGAATCCACTCTTTTCAATGGAAAGACACCTGCTCTGAGACAGGCTACACCGTCATGAGCGTTGGCATGGCTGAGTGATGTAGTGGAAGGTGCAATAAATTTAAACTTTAAAAAAGCAATATTTGATGGAATCATGCATCTTGTGCCTACAATGAGTATATGCTGTAGCAGGATTTACAGATACATGCATGATTAATTTGAATACAGTGTAGCAAAATGATCTGTTAGAAAACACATGAGAAGAGGTGCAACATTATTAGTCATTAGGAAAATGCACATAAAACCACCATGCCTGAGTGATGCCTCTGTACATCTATTAGAATGTATAAAATCTAAAAAGACTGACCATACCAAGCATTGGTGAGGATGTAGACCAACTCGTGCTTTCATGTATTGCTGGTGAGAATGTAAATGGTACAACTACTTTGAAAACAGTTTGACAGTTTCTTAAAAAGTTAAAACATCCACCTGGCATACTATATCCAGATATCCTACTCTTACGTATTTAATCAAGAGAATAAAAGCATATATACATACAAAAACTTGTATATAAATTGCTTGTAGTAGCTTTATTTGTAATAGCCAAAAGCTAGAAACAACCCAAATGTCCAATGAAAGCATACATTGTATTTATCTATGGGATATATCCATGCAATGGAATACCACTTGGCAATAAAAAGAATCAACCCCTCATCATACGTGCAACCACATGGATAAGTCTTAAACTAATTATGCTGAGTTAAGAAGTCAGACAAAAAGGTAAGAGACTGTTAGGAGCTGAATTAGTGTGTTAAAAGTGGCAATGAAAAAGGAGAAAATTATAGCTACCTCAAGATAGAATTGATGAGCTTTGATTATGAAATGATGGTAAGAGAGGGGGCCATAGACTCTGAGGTCTGTCTCTAGCTTTGGTTTCCCTATGTGGATCATTATCTCTTTGTATATAACAATTATCTGAAAGATAGTACTTAAGCATGTAAGAAACGATAAGCTACCTGTTTAATGCTGAGCTTTTGTTACCTCCAAGAACCCCAAGAAGAAACATCCTGTAAGCAGACCATTCATACTTGATTGTTAAAGGAAAACAAAATTCAATTTTGTCTTTTTTATCAACACAAGTATAGCTAGCTAATAAAAGTGTAATATTCGTGAGAGAAAAAGAAAAGAACACACACACACATACACTCAATGGGATTCCTAGAGCCATTCCCATGGATAAGAGGGAAGGAAGGGTTGAGGGCAAAGAGAGAAGGGAGGGAAATAGACTACGATGGGATATCTTAGGGCAAAAGAATAGGGGACTGATTTGGAAGGCAGCAAACTTTATGGATACTTGATTTATTTAATGTCCCTGTCACTCTGGCATATCTTAGTGTGCATGGTATGTGATTTATTTAGTCACTTGATCCAAATTCTCTAATTAAGTGTAGCTCAGAAGAGATAGTGTCCATTGTGGTCAAGGACACAGTTTTGGCTTCAACAGACAAATAAGCTCTCTGAGCATCTGTCTTCTCATCTGTACAATGGGAATATCAGTTCCTACCTCTTCAGGTTGTTGCATTCATAAATAATTGTGTATAAGAAACATTAGGATTGCTTCTAAGGGCTCAACAAACTTCCTTCTTCTTCTTCCTCTTCTCCTCCTCCTCCTCCTCCTTCTTCTTCTTCCTCCTCCTCTTCCTCTTCTTCCTTTTCCTTTACTCCTTCCTTCTTCCTTCCTCCTTCTCATTAACATTATTAGGTAACCTCAATACTATCAGTAATGATTGGAAAAAGCTTTAATCTCCTAGTTCACCATTAGAAAACAAGAACACATTTTGGTGGTTATTACCTGCGTAATCATACTATCACCTTTTTTTTTTTCATCTGACTCATTATCCCAAGTGATTTATTTAAATGTGGAGTTTTCTGAGTCTTTCTTTTACATATTACAAAAAATGAGTGTGACTTAGGGACGAAGAAAAGAAATAGAAATTTGGTGACTTTCATTCTGCCTGTGCTCCAATTCCTATTTGGTCTAAGACAAGTAATTTAAATTTCTTGCACCTTAGCATCTTCTACTCAAACAGAAATGAGGAACAGTCACAGAGTGCTATGATAACTGTCTAAGTAGAATCCACACAAGTTTTCACACTGAGTATAACTTTATAGAAAGCTAAGTGTGTTACTCAAGTTGGTACATTTATGTAGATGTGACACTATGGCACTAAGAACTTAATGCCACATTGAAACTCACTGAGATAGCTAGATTTTAAAAATAATTACTTGACTTCACTATAAAGTATGTTCGTATTGCATTTACTCTGTCTAGTAGAAAATAGACCTTGTCAGTTCAAATCCCTGTTGCATTAATTTCACCAGTAATGAGTCTTTTTCATTTGAGTCAGCAGGGTTTTTCTTGCTTGTTTTCAGGCTTTGTGGATTTGACCCTCCATGATCAGGTCCACCTTCTAGAATGTGCCTGGCTAGAGATCCTGATGATTGGTCTCGTCTGGCGCTCCATGGAGCACCCAGGGAAGCTCCTGTTTGCTCCTAACTTGCTCTTGGACAGGTAAGTGACCTGGCTGTAGCTTAGGAGAAGCATGTTCTTTACGATCATAGTTCATTCATGAAACTATTTTATTCATCTCTCTGTGAAGCTTCAGAGAACTTTATTATGGGTGCACTGGGGGTGAAGAAGGCTAGTCAAATTCACAGAAAGCTAAGGATAACTTTCTTCTAGACATCACCTCAGAAGAACTCTAATATTTCTAACACATACACACACACACACACACACACACACACACACACACTCATTATGAATGGTAATTTTCTAACTCCATCTTCAACTTGTGTCATATAAAAATTATAATAACCTCTCTTTAATTAAAATCTATTTTTGCTTCTTGTACATCCAAACCACAATAGTCTGTTCATTTTCTTCTCCAATTTTCCCATCAGTAAAATGAAAAAATTTGACCAGAGTTCTGAAGGTCACGTCCAGGTTGACAAATTCATTTTCGTTTTCAAATATGTTACCTTCCTTAACATACCATTGTGGGGTTGCCTTGGAATGTGGGTCCCATTGTTTTTTTTTTTTTTTTCAGTCATTGCTTAGAGTAATAGAATTTAGATATTACTCAATAGCATCTGCCACTGACAGAGTCTCCACCCTGCACCAGCTGCTATGCTAAACACTTTACATACATCATCTCATTTAATCATCACTGGACTCCTAGGAGACAGGAATGTCATCATCCATGTTTTACCAGAAAGGAAACTAACTCTCAGAGACATCCTGCTACTTGCAAAAAGGAGAAAGCTCGCCAATGGTGGAGACAGAGTTGAAATTCAAGATCTTTCTGGCTCTGGTATGCTCTATTACCTCCTGTCCTGGGCACATGGTCTTCCCACTCTTTCCTGTTCAGTGATGCCTCCTTTGGTCTGCTGCCACAGCATTCTGTTTTCCAGGTAAATCTTGTCTTTGTGGACTACATAACATTTTGGATGAGAAAGAACCATTTTGTTGTTTCTTGCAATCCTATTTTGCCTCTGTGCCGAGCAGTCTAAGACTGCCAGGCTGCCCACAGTGCATCTCTGCATGGTCCTTTACTTCAGAGCATTTCACTATATTTCTACACCTGCCAAGCGCCTGGAGCAGAGTTGCAGCAAAATTTATTTAAGTACTGGAGAATTGTACAAGGTGTTGGTTATTGTTTTGTCATTTTGTGTTAACATAGCTTTTGAAAAACAGTGGTGATACAGTTCAAGAAGCAGATTTTGCTGTCTGTGGAATATATTTTGATATCACAGTTTCACAAAATTATCAAGAATGGCCACTAGTCTTATTCCTTAGAACTGTACTCACAATGTATTCTGTCAGCCTTCTAGAAGATGTCTTTACCGTGTTCTATCTTTCTATTTCTTGTTTTCCTTTCCATTTTTTCCTATCTCGTTTCTCCTCTCTTTTCCTTTGCTTTCCTCTTTCCTTCTTTCTCCTATCTTCTTAGTTTTTTTGTCCTATAGCAGTGTGGTTTTGTAACCAAGTGATATCAAGTTTGCAGATGAAAATCTTAGACCACACATAATATTTCCCTGCCTACTGCCCGGAGTGTGTCTACCATGTTTAGGTTTCTGGACATTCATAACTCATTTGCTCCTTGATTTCCATCCTCATCTGTATCTATCTTCTTTTTTAAAATTTAATTCAATTTTTATAACATTGACACAATTGTGCAGATTCATAGGGTATATAGTGATGTTTTGATGCATATAATATGTGGTGGTCATATCTATCTTCTTGAGTACACACTTGCTTGAGGACAGTCATCAAATAATTGCATTTTGAATATGTAAAGGTTTTTGACATTACTGCACCCAACACACTCATATTCCCAATGAGGTGATATGGCCTAGGATTTTATCAGCTACAGCCTTCTCTTTCCTTTCTCTACACTCTAGTGGTAGCTAATTTTCTTTCCTATCTCTCACAGAAGTATGATTGACTAAAAGTTCTCATCTCTATTCATTCATACTTTCTAAAACTTCAGATTGGAAGTTCTAATTCCCTCTAGACCAGGATCTGTCAATCTCTTTACTATTGACATTTTGGGTCAGATCATTCTTTCATTCCTTCTTGGTTGAGGCATTGATATTGTTTGGCTGTGTTCTCATCCAAATCTCAAATTGTAGCTCCCATAATTTCATGTGTCATGGGAGGGACCTGGTGGGAGGTAACTGAAACATGAGGGAAGGTCTTTCCCTTGCTGTTCTCATGATAGTGAATTTCTCATGATATCTGATGGTTTTATAAAGGGGAGTTCCCCTGCACATACTCTCTCTCTTGCCTGTTGCCATGTAAGATGTGACTTTGCTCCTGCTTCCACCATGATTGTGAGGCTTCCCCAGCCACAAGGAACTGTGAGTCCATTAAACCTTTTTCTTTGTAAATTACCCAGTCTCAGGTATGTCTTTATTAGCAGCTTGAGAACAGACTAATACAAGAGGCTGTATTGTGCATTTTGGGATGTTTAGCAGCATCCCTGGACTTCACCAGCTAGCTGCCAATAGCAACATCCACTTCCTCCAGTTATAATAACCAACGATGTCTAACTATCTTCTAACTATCATTTCTAACTATCTTCTGTTATGTCAGGGGTGGGAGAGGTAAAATTGTCCCTGGTTGAGAATTACCACTCTATGCTTTCCCAACTCAATGTTCTATAGGCTCCTCAGACACACTATAGTCTAAACTGAACACTTTATCTTCTGCAACAAGTCTGTTTGTTTTGTCTTTTCTTTTCTTTTCTTTTCTGTCTTGGTGACATCAACACTCACCTAGACACTAAAGCTAGAAGCTTTAAGTTACCCATGGATTCTACCTTCTCCCTCACCAAATTATCCAGTTAACTATCTATGAACTGCTTCCAAATCCAGACCTCCCCTCTATCCCCATTCCTCTGCATGGCACAGGTCCTGGTTGTCCCTGCTGCAGATTCCTTGCTTCTGTACCACGGACTCACTTTCTTGGTCCTGCTACTCCTTCTTTCAGTCCATTTCCCATAGTGCTGCTGGAGAAGGCTTTCTAAGGCACAGCTGTGATCATGATACCTCCTGACTCACCTTTCAGTGGCTCCATTCTTAACACAGAGAAACCCCGTCTCTACTAAAAATACAAAATTAGCCGGTCATGGTGGTGCATGCCTGTAATTCCAGCTGCTTGAGAGGCTGAGGCAGGAGAATCACTTGAACCTGGGAGGCAGAGGTTGTGGTGAGCTGAAATTGTGCCATTGCCCTCCAGCCTGGATGAAACTCCATCTCAAAAAAAAAAAAAAAAAAAAAAAAAAAAAAAAAGAAAGAAAAAAAGAAAATACTGTCTGTGTAGACTTCTTATCCTAATAATCATGAATCTCTATAACAAGTGTCTCAAACACAAATTTCTGAAGAGTCATAGGTGACCCAGTGAGCTCTTGTCCAGGCTAAAAACACCTGGTGGCTGAATTCAGAACTTCACACATTTGAATTTCTCTTCCATTGCTTCCTAGAGACCCTCCACCATTGTGGTTCCCTATCAGAATCATATCTACCTATAAGGCTCATTTCATGTGCTGTCTTTTTATAAAATCTTCCTTCAAACTTTCTCCTCTTCAGCCTTTATATATAAAAGGCTTTTCTTTCTTTTCCAAGTTCCTATTGTAGTTGGTTTTCTTTTCTCTTTATTATTTTCATTCCACCATATTAGTTATGATTGGATGTCTTGTCTTCCCTACTAGCTCATAAACTTCTTGTGGTCAAAAACCAGATCTTGCTCATCTTATGTGATCTCCAGTTTATGAAGTCTTGCATGATACCCAACGAATGTTTGTTAATTGCACAAGTCGAGGTCACCCAGGTGGCTTGTGGTCAAATCAAAATAATCTACATCTTCTGATAGTCATGGCAGCTGTTACTTCCATCCAACTCACTTCTTGTGCATTGCTACTCATCAATTTCTGGCTTATTCCTTTAAAAACATTGCAGAAATACATATCTATGTGTTTTGGAAAGATTTTCTTAATCTATAAGTGCATTTGGCATGTGCTTATATGTCTGCTTATATGCCACCGACTTGTTATGCAACTTTGAAATGGGGAAAAGCAAAGACTCTTATCTTTACCATAACCAAACCCTTTATGAAGCAAAATCCTTAAGGTCTCACTACAGGTTAGAATAATTAGATGATATGATTTGGTTGTGTTCCTACCCAAATCTCACCTTGAATTGTAATAATCCCCAGGTGTCAAGGGTGGGGCCAGGTGGAGATAATTGAATCATGTTTTCCCCATACTGTTAGTGTGGTAGTGAGTAAGTTTCATGAGATCTGATGGTTTTATAAATGGGAGTCCCCCTGCACAAGCTCTTTTGCCTGCCGCCATGTAAGATGTGACTTTGCTCCTCCTTGCCTTCTGCCATGATTATGAGGCCTCCCCAGCCATGTGAAACTCTGAGTCAATTAAACCTCTTTCTTTTATATATTACCCAGTCTCAAGTATGGCTTTATTAGCAGCATGAGAACAAACTAATACATTAGGTATATGTTAATGATAAGGAATGTGTATAAATACATATACATTTATGTTTAAATATAATTAATATTTACAAATAGCATAAGATATTAAAATATGATCTATAATTTAAAAAATTATCTACTTTTCTAATCATTAACATGCACTAAATATTATTAAATTTCAATATTATTTAATTACCATCTTGGTGTTTGAGGATAGCCACTTTTGATGGCATTGATAGATGCATTAACAGTAAAACATTGTGACCAACAGCCCATCTGAGATTTTATACATGTAGAAGATAGCTTCTGAGTGACAGCTGAAAACACTATTTATGTCTTTGCCCTACAGGTTCCTAACCCCTTTAATAAAATAGAGCTCTCTGATGCACATGACACATGGGTCTTCCTTTTGCTCTTGTCCCATCACATTGTACATAGTAAACATTTTAGTAACAAATGGTAGATACTTGTAACTTTCAAAGCTAAGTGATTGACAGCTGAGAGGCAGATGATGGTAATTTCATCATTTTTCTCATATCTCAGGCATTGTGATGCTACCTCTGGAAGGTCTGCAAGATCAACTGCCTCCATAGGCTATTTTCATTTGCATAGAAATAGGGGAGAAAGATAGCTTGAAGTCAGTAGGAGCCCTGCAACCAATGGATTACCAATGTTGCTAACTGGAGCCTGGATTTCATCTTCAGTTGGTTGTAATGATGTCTTGTTCTCTCAAATCTTTGCAAATCTAGGCATTTATAAGACTATCTTGCAAGTCCCTTACAATACCATGAGGATGCTAGAATTTATCCTAGTCTTTCCTTGTAATTGCTTAAATGTTAGTATTGGCAAATGGGGTTTGGTGATTATAGGAGTAAAAAAAACCTGCTGCCATCCCACATTTGTGAGCAGAGGATATATTTCCTGTCTTGTGTCCATTTAAAAAGGATGATTGCTTGATTGGCTTCCTGATGACAACCCATGATACATTGATTCTGCTAGTTTGTAACTTTCCTAGTAGTCATATACTTATAGGCCAATTTTATCCTTGCCATGCTTAGCCTACTCACAGTTTCCAGTTCTTCTCTGTATCCTGCAGCACTGAGTTCCAAACACTTAATGTAGTCATCTCTTCCTGTCAAAACCAAGAAATAAAGGTTATTATAAGGTATAAATAAAGAACCCAGTGATTTCTCTTGGGGTGTGTGTGTCCATGTGTGTGTATATTTTACAAGAGGAAAGTTAAAGATACTAAGAATGCCTGTGAAAGTAATCAGGAAATGGAGAAAACTTGTTTTCCATTCTAGCACCTAATCCTTTGGTGTGTTTTGGCACTAGAAAACACAAAATATGTCCTCTGTGTCTACTAGGAATGCCTCTCTTCATTTAGCCCTGCTTGAATGCTTATGATGGAAAAATATAGACTGAAAACAGGAGCAAAAGTGTTCATCCTACTCATTCCTTGTGGGGTCTCTGCTTTCAAAGAGATGTTAGAGATGTTAGTAAATGGTGTTAGAAGAAACAATGCAAATTGTCAGTTTGGTGAGACGATTCAGTTTCTAAGGAGCTGTTTTACTGGCGCCATCCATGCTAACAAATTCTGAGAAATATTTGCGGATTTCTCAGTGAAGCCAAAGCACTCTCTTTTGACTCCTATTTACTCTCAGAGAAAAAAACTATTCATCCATTTGAAAAGCAGGGACCGATTCAACAAGCAGAATATTCCCTCTACTAAGCCTTTGGCCAGAGAGTTGTTGCTCTAGTTCTTTCCATCACTCCTGCATGAGGAGGCTCTGCCTGCAGGAAATAGTATTGGACAACAGAAAGTTCTTTTACTTGTAGGCATAAAATAGGAATAAATTCTCCTCCTTAAGAGAAAAACAGGTTGCTGCATCAGAAAGAACATTTGCCTCTTCTACTAAATAGCAGACTGTTTTCTGATGATAAACTCATTTTAAATAGAAAAAAAGTCATTCTCTACAAACAAGAACGTTTTCATTTTAGGTTGTTTATTGTAAATATTTCAGAAAAAAAATGCAAATAAAAATATGCCCCCCAAAATATAATAAATGCTTCCAGTAACATATTTGTCAGCTATCTTTTTCTCCATGTAAAACTTAAGGTAAATTCTTGGCAGATTTTTTTTTTTTTTTTTTGAGACGGAGTCTCGCTCTGTCGCCCAGGCTGGAGTGCAGTGGCCAGATCTCAGCTCACTGCAAGCTCCGCCTCCCGGGTTTACGCCATTCTCCTGCCTCAGCCTCCCGAGTAGCTGGGACTACAGGCGCCCTCTTGGCAGATTTTTTACTTGGAAAAATAAAACAAAAAAGTTCTGAAATGAGTTGAATTCATCCACATATGTTTTTGGGGCATGAAGAGAAGGACCTCCCTTTATGTTCCCTCTTCAAATTCTCCCCTCTGAAAAATGTGTGCTACACTCAAAGGAGGACCGCACACATTGTAGTAGCTGGGGGAGTGCGTTATGGGGGTAGGAGGAGCAGGTTTTGGAGGTGGGAGGAGCGGTGAGTGATCCTTTCAGTAAAGTCAGTCCTGGGCAGGAGACGGTTTTAGGAATACTGTCAGCCTTACTGGATTCCACCATCGCTTTCCAGGACTGCTTAAGCCCTGGGCCCTTGAAGGATTTGCATGCATCTTGGTTCCATTCATACCTCAAGAACTTTGTGCACAGTATTTTTGTTTTTCACTCTATCATATGGAATTGAGTGAAAAAAGAAAAAAAAAAAAAAGGAAGCCAACACTTACTTAACTGCTTTAATGTATAGGACCCTGTTCAGTGTTGTCTTCTAAACTGTATTTCATTCAATGTGTGAGAATGCAGATAAGAAAGAGTTTTGCTAGTTTATATTTTGACCGTGGATCCGTTGATTCTTTCTGGTTCTGAGCCTTTAATTGCTCAGCTGCAGATGCCACTTGACTGACTATTAAAAGTCTTTGGTTTATTGCCCAATTCTGGGAATATGAAACTGTAAAGCTGTAAAGGAGAAAAACTGAGACCAAAAGATAGGAGAAGTGAGCCAAACTGCCATTATGATTGCTACTTCATATTGAAGATGAGTCAAAATATCCATTCGACTAGATATCAATTGAATTACGCACTTTAAATGGGCCAATTTAATGATACCTGAACTATATCTCAAAAAAGGTGTTAAACACAGGCACACACATACACACACATATTGAAATTCCAGGAAAAGTCACTTTGATCAACAAGATTATCAGTCTTCAAAGTGCCTGGAAGGGTTCTGTTGGAATAAAGGTAAAAAAAAATCAAAGTAAAGTTTCTCCTTAAAAACAAAAGCAATTAAGCAGCACTATATTATAAAATGTGCTAAGCCACAAGTCAAAATTCTTAAGAGACTTAAGCCTGTAAGCAGTAAGGATCCACTTAATGTAAAGTTACTCCAGAGGGAAAGGCATGAGCCCAACCAAAGTATTAGTCCTGTGTAGGAGGTTAATTTGACTCTTCTTAACATTTTTTATACACCACATTGTGTTTTATTCACCATTTATTATTAACTGAATTTATTAAAGTATACTCAAAATAATATTTTTGACAGTTTTAAAAATTCTTATAATATTTAAGTTACATATACTATGCAGGGACAGTCAAGTAATTCCACTCTGGCATCTGTATTTATTACTGCCACCTCTCCATGATGGTATTAGAAAGATCCTCATTTGTTTTAATGGGTGCCCCTAAAATCCAGCTTTAAAGGGGAGGGTTGGCCACTTTCAGGTTTGTGTTAGTTAGGATTCAGTTTAACCCAGCTCAATAGGTATTTACTAAGTACCAGCATATCCATAGGGCACTGTATGATACTGGAGGACACACAGAAAAGATGTGTAAGAGCCACGCCTGCCCTCAAGGAGTTTACTATTGACTGGTAGTGTAATATGAAAAAACAAATGAATGTTCTCAAAAGCAGGGCATTCTAAGCAGGCCCTCACCAGCCTTTCTCATCATTCACATCTAGTGTATCCTTCTCCACCACCTTCTAAAGGCTATGGATTCTGAGTGAAAACCAATTCCTGGTTTATACATGTATGCATATATGAATTCATTCTTGACATTGCCATGTGGAGTATTTAGTATAACTAGACTCATTATACATTTATCCTGCCTAGAAGCATACTGTAATATACACAACTCTAAAAGCAAGATCATTCCATATGTTGGTCCTTTTGAACTGGCAGGGGGAAATCAGAGTATGTTGGCAGGGGTCTATCAAGGTAGATGAGCCCAGTTTGTACATCTTTGAAATATTACCAATGCCAATGTGTTAGTACTGCTTGGATCTCTTCCTATGACAACAGTTCTTATTTTTTCCTTTTTTCCTTTTTTTTTTCTTTTGTTTTTTGAGACAGGATCTTGCTCTGTCACCTAGACAGGAGTGCAGTGGTATAATCCCGGCTCACTGCAATTTCTGCCTTCTGGGTTCAAGCAATTCTTGTGCCTCAGCCTACAGAGTAGCTGGGATTACAGGCATGCGCCATCACACCTGGCTAATTTTTGCATTTTTAGTAGAGACGGGGTTTTGCCATGTTGGCCAGGCTGGTCTGGAACTCCTGGCCACAAGTGATCTGCCTGCCTTGGCCTCCCAAAGTGCTGGGATTACAGGTGTGAGCCACCGCACCCGGCCCATCGGTTCTTAATTTGATGAGTGGATAGAGGTTTGGCTTCAAATAAATGGAGTTAGTCTGTGAATATCTGTTTCTTTTAAAATTTGCAATTTTTATTTTTAGTGTCATGGTATGTGCCTTTAATGATGTAGAATTAAGTTCTAATCTCTACGCTGGTATAACTGATTTCTCCCTGTGGGCTCCTAATGTAAAAAGAGAGATGAAGTTTTTCTTTTAATGCTTTTAGAGACCTTCATTAAGTCATTTAATATTCTTATTTGCTATTTCCCAGTGTGATGGTTAAGACTGAGTGTCAACTTGATTGGACTGAAGCATACAAAGTAGTAATCCTGGGTGTGTCTGTGAGGGTGTTGCCAAAGGAGATTAACATTTGAGTCAGTGGGCTGTGGAAGGCACACCCACCGTTAATCTGGTGGGCTCGATCTAATTATCTGCCAGCGAATATAAGGCAGGCAGAAAAACGTGAAAGGGGAGACTGGCCTAGCCTCCCAGCCTGCATCTTTCTCCCGTGCTGGATGCTTCCTGCCCTTGAACATTGGACTCCAAGATCTTCAGTTTTGGGACTCGGACTGGCTCTCCTTGCTGCTCAGCTTGCAGACAGTCTGTTGTGGGACCTTCTGATCATGTAAGTTAATGCTTAATAAGCTCCCTTTTGTATATATCCTATTAGTTCTGTCCCTCTAGAGAACCCTGACTAATATACCCAGTGTGTTCTTTTATCAAATAGAAAGGAGATAGAAAACACACTGTCCATGTCTTTGTTACACCACAGCAGAGATTCAATTTCTTTTTTTTTTTTTTTTAATTAATTTATTATTATTATACTTTAAGTTGTAGGGTACATGTGCATAACATGCAGGTTTGTTACATATGTATACTTGTGCCATGTTAGTCTGCTGCACCCATCAACTCGTCATTTACATCAGGTATAACTCCCAATGCAATCCCTCCCCCCTCCCCCCTCCCCATGATAGGCCCCGGTGTGTGATGTTCCCCTTCCTGAGTCCAAGTGATCTCGTTGTTCAGTTCCCACCTATGAGTGAGAACATGCGGTGTTTGGTTTTCTGTTCTTGTGATAGTTTGCTAAGAATGATGGTTTCCAGCTGCATCCATGTCCCTACAAAGGACGCAAACTCATCCTTTTTTATGGCTGCATAGTATTCCATGGTGTATATGTGCCACATTTTCTTAATCCAATCTGTCACTGATGGACATTTGGGTTGATTCCAAGTCTTTGCTATTGTGAATAGTGCTGCAATAAACATACATGTGCATGTGTCTTTAGAGCAGCATAATTTATAATCCTTTGGGTATATCCCCAGTAATGGGATGGCTGGGTCATATGGTACATCTAGTTCTAGATCCTTGAGGAATCGCCATACTGTTTTCCATAATGGTTGAACTAGTTTACAATCCCACCAACAGTGTAAAAGTGATCCTATTTCTCCACATCCTCTCCAGCACCTGTTGTTTCCTGACTTTTTAATGATCGCCATTCTAACTGGTGTGAGATGGTATCTCATTGTGGTTTTGATTTGCATTTCTCTGATGGCCAGTGATGATGAGCATTTTTTCATATGTCTGTTGGCTGTATGAATGTCCTCTTTTGAGAAATGTCTGTTCATATCCTTTGCCCACTTTTTGATGGGGTTGTTTGTTTTTTTCTTGTAAATTTGTTGGAGTTCTTTGTAGGTTCTGGATATTAGCTCTTTGTCAGATGAGTAGATTGCAAAAATTTTCTCCCATTCTGTAGGTTGCCTGTTCACTCTGATGGTAGTTTCTTTTGCTGTGCAGAAGCTCTTTAGTTTAATTAGATCCCATTTGTCAATTTTAGCTTTTGCTGCCGTTGCTTTTGGTGTTTTAGACATGAAGTCTTTGCCCATGCCTATGTCCTGAATGGTACTACCTAGGTTTTCCTCTAGGATTTTTATGGTATTAGGTCTAACATTTAAGTCTCTAATCCATCTTGAATTAATTTTCGTATAAGGAGTAAGGAAAGGATCCAGTTTCAGCTTTCTACTTATGGCTAGCCAATTTTCCCAGCACCATTTATTAAATAGGGAATCCTTTCCCCATTTCTTGTTTCTCTCAGGTTTGTCAAAGATCAGATGGCTGTAGATGTGTGGTATTATTTCTGAGGACTCTGTTCTGTTCCATTGGTCTATATCTCTGTTTTGGTACCAGTACCATGCTGTTTTGGTTACTGTAGCCTTGTAGTATAGTTTGAAGTCAGGTAGCGTGATGCCTCCAGCTTTGTTCTTTTGACTTAGGATTGTCTTGGAGATGCGGGCTCTTTTTTGGTTCCATATGAACTTTAAAGCAGTTTTTTCCAATTCTGTGAAGAAACTCATTGGTAGCTTGATGGGGATGGCATTGAATCTATAAATTACCTTGGGCAGTATGGCCATTTTCACGATATTGATTCTTCCTATCCATGAGCATGGTATGTTCTTCCATTTGTTTGTGTCCTCTTTGATTTCACTGAGCAGTGGTTTGTAGTTCTCCTTGAAGAGGTCCTTTACATCCCTTGTAAGTTGGATTCCTAGGTATTTGATTCTCTTTGAAGCAATTGTGAATGGAAGTTCATTCATGATTTGGCTCTGTGTTTGTCTGTTATTGGTGTATAAGAATGCTTGTGATTTTTGCACATTAATTTTGTATCCTGAGACTTTGCTGAAGTTGCTTATCAGCTTAAGGAGATTTTGGGCTGAGACAATGGGGTTTTCTAAATATACAATCATGTCATCTGCAAACAGGGACAATTTGACTTCTTCTTTTCCTAACTGAATACCCCTGATTTCTTTCTCTTGCCTAATTGCCCTAGCCAGAACTTCCAACACTATGTTGAATAGGAGTGGTGAGAGAGGGCATCCCTGTCTTGTGCCAGTTTTCAAAGGGAATTTGTCCAGTTTTTGCCCATTCAGTATGATATTGGCTGTGGGTTTGTCATAAATAGCTCTTATTATTTTGAGGTACGTTCCATCAATACCGAATTTATTGAGCGTTTTTAGCATGAAGGGCTGTTGAATTTTGTCAAAAGCCTTTTCTGCATCTATTGAGATAATCATGTGGTTCTTGTCTTTGGTTCTGTTTATATGCTGGATTATGTTTATTGATTTGCGAATGTTGAACCAGCCTTGCATCCCAGGGATGAAGCCCACTTGATCATGGTGGATAAGCTTTTTGATGTGTTGTTGAATCCGGTTTGCCAGTATTTTATTGAGGATTTTTGCATCGATGTTCATTAGGGATATTGGTCTAAAATTCTCTTTTTTTGTTGTGTCTCTGCCAGGCTTTGGTATCAGGATGATGTTGGCCTCATAAAATGAGTTAGGGAGGATTCCCTCTTTTTCTATTGATTGGAATAGTTTCAGAAGGAATGGTACCAACTCCTCCTTATACCTCTGGTAGAATTCAGCTGTGAATCCATCTGGTCCTGGACTTTTTTTGGTTGGTAGGCTATTAATTATTGCCTCAATTTCAGAGCTTACTATTGGTCTATTCAGGGATTCAACTTCTTCCTGGTTTAGTCTTGGAAGAGTGTAAGTGTCCAGGAAATTATCCATTTCTTCTAGGTTTTCCAGTTTATTTGCGTAGAGGTGTTTATAGTATTCTCTGATGGTAGTTTGTATTTCTGTGGGGTCGGTGGTGATATCCCCTTTATCATTTTTAATTGCGTCGATTTGATTCTTCTCTCTTTTCTTCTTTATTAGTGTTGCTAGTGGTCTGTCAATTTTGTTGATCTTTTCAAAAAACCAACTCCTGGATTCATTGATTTTTTGGAGGGTTTTTTGTGTCTCTATCTCCTTCAGTTCTGCTCTGATCTTAGTTATTTCTTGCCTTCTGCTAGCTTTGGAATGTGTTTGCTCTTGCTTCTCTAGTTCTTTTAATTGCGATGTTAGAGTGTCAATTTTTGATCTTTCCTGCTTTCTCTTGTGGGCATTTAGTGCTATAAATTTCCCTCTGCACACTGCTTTAAATGTGTCCCAGAGATTCTGGTATGTTGTATCTTTGTTCTCATTGGTTTCAAAGAACATCTTTATTTCTGCCTTCATTTCGTTATGTACCCAGTAGTCACTCAGGAGCAGGTTGTTCAGTTTCCATGTAGTTGAGCGGTTTTGATTGAGTTTCTTAGTCCTGAGTTCTAGTTTGATTGCACTGTGGTCTGAGAGACAGTTTGTTATAATTTCTGTTCTTGTACATTTGCTGAGGAGTGCTTTACTTCCAATTATATGGTCAATTTTGGAGTAAGTACGATGTGGTGCTGAGAAGAATGTATATTCTGTTGATTTGGGGTGGAGAGTTCTATAGATGTCTATTAGGTCTGCTTGCTGCAGAGATGAGTTCAATTCCTGGACATCCTTGTTAACTTTCTGTCTCGTTGATCTGTCTAATGTTGACAGTGGAGTGTTGAAGTCTCCCATTATTATTGTATGGGAGTCTAAGTCTCTTTGTAAGTCTCTAAGGACTTGCTTTATGAATCTGGGTGCTCCTGTATTGGGTGCATATATATTTAGGATAGTTAGCTCTTCCTGTTGAATTGATCCCTTGACCATTATGTAATGGCCTTCTTTGTCTCTTTTGATCTTTGATGGTTTAAAGTCTGTTTTATCAGAGACTAGGATTGCAACCCCTGCTTTTTTTTGTTCTCCATTTGCTTGGTAAATCTTCCTCCATCCCTTTATTTTGAGCCTATGTATGTCTCTGCGTGTGAGATGGGTCTCCTGAATACAGCAGACTGATGGGTCTTGACTCTTTATCCAGTTTGCCAGTCTGTGTCTTTTCATTGGAGCATTTAGTCCATTTACATTTAAGGTTAAGATTGTTATGTGTGAACTTGATCCTGCCATTATGATATTAACTGGTTATTTTGCTCGTTAGTTGATGCAGTTTCTTCCTAGCCTCGATGGTCTTTACATTTTGGCATGTTTTTGCAATGGCTGGTACCGGTTGTTCCTTTCCATGTTGAGTGCTTCCTTCAGGGTCTCTTGTAAGGCAGGCCTAGTGGTGACAAAATCTCTAAGCATTTGCTTATCTGTAAAGGATTTTATTTCTCCTTCACTTATGAAACTTAGTTTGGCTGGATATGAAATTCTGGGTTTAAAATTCTTTTCTTTAAGAATGTTGAATATTGGCCCCCACTCTCTTCTGGCTTGGAGAGTTTCTGCCGAGAGATCTGCTGTGAGTCTGATGGGCTTCCCTTTGTGGGTAACCCGACCTTTCTCTCTGGCTGCCCTTAAGATTTTTTCCTTCATTTCAACTTTGGTGAATCTGGCAATTATGTGTCTTGGAGTTGCTCTTCTCGAGGAGTATCTTTGTGGCGTTCTCTGTATTTCCTGGATTTGAATGTTGGCCTGCCCTACTAGGTTGGGGAAGTTCTCCTGGATGATATCCTGAAGAGTGTTTTCCAACTTGGTTCCATTTTCCCCCTCACTTTCAGGCACCCCAATCAGACGGAGATTTGGTCTTTTTACATAATCCCATACTTCTTGCAGGCTTTGTTCATTTCTTTTTCTTCTTTTTTCTTTTGGTTTCTCTTCTCGCTTCATTTCATTCATTTGATCCTCAATCGCTGATACTCTTTCTTCCAGTTGATCGAGTCGGTTACTGAAGCTTGTGCATTTGTCACGTATTTCTCGTGTCATGGTTTTCATCTCTTTCATTTCGTTTATGACCTTCTCTGCATTAATTAGTCTAGCCGTCAATTCTTCCACTTTTTTTTCAAGATTTTTAGTTTCTTTGCGCTGGGTACGTAATTCCTCCTTTAGCTCTAAGAAATTTGATGGACTGAAGCCTTCTTCTCTCATCTCGTCAAAGTCATTTTCCGTCCAGCTTTGATCCGTTGCTGGCGATGAGCTGCGCTCCTTTGCCGGGGGAGATGTGCTCTTATTTTTTGAATTTCCAGCTTTTCTGCCCTGCTTTTTCCCCATCTTTGTGGTTTTATCTGCCTCTGGTCTTTGATGATGGTGATGTACTGATGGGGTTTTGGTGTAGGTGTCCTTCCTGTTTGATAGTTTTCCTTCTAACAGTCAGGACCCTCAGCTGTAGGTCTGTTGGAGATTGCTTGAGGTCCACTCCAGACCCTGTTTGCCTGGGTATCAGCAGCAGAGGCTGCAGAAGATAGAATATTTCTGAACAGCGAGTGTACCTGTCTGATTCTTGCTTTGGAAGCTTCCTCTCAGGGGTATACTCCACCCTGTGAGGTGTGGGGTGTCAGACTGCCCCTAGTGGGGGATGTCTCCCAGTTAGGCTACTCAGGGGTCAGGGACCCACTTGAGCAGGCAGTCTGTCCGTTCTCAGATCTCAGCCTCCGTGTTGGGAGATCCACTGCTCTCTTCAAAGCTGTCAGACAGAGTCGTTTGCGTCTGCAGAGTTTTCTGCTGCTTTGTTGTTGTTGTTGTTGTTGTTGTGTAGCTGTGCCCTGTCCCCAGAGGTGGAGTCTACAGAGACAGGCAGGTTTCCTTGAGCTGCTGTGAGCTCCACCCAGTTGGAGCTTCCCAGCAGCTTTGTTTACCTACTTAAGCCTCAGCAATGGCGGGCGCCCCTCCCCCAGCCTCGCTGCTGCCTTGCCGGTAGATCACAGACTGCTGTGCTAGCAATGAGGGAGGCTCCGTGGGCGTGGGACCCTCCCGGCCAGGTGTGGGATATGATCTCCTGGTGTGCCTGTTTGCTTAAAGCGCAATATTGGGGTGGGAGTTACCCGATTTTCCAGGTGTTGTGTGTCTCAATTCCCCTGGCTGGGAAAAGGGATTCCCTTCCCCCTTGCGCTTCCCAGGTGAGGCGATGCCTCGCCCTGCTTCAGCTCTCGCTGGTCGGGCTGCAGCAGCTGACCAGCACCGATCGTCCGGCACTCCCCAGTGAGATGAACCCAGTACCTCAGTTGAAAATGCAGAAATCACCGGTCTTCTGTGTCGCTGGCGCTGGGAGTTGGAGACTGGAGCTGTTCCTATTCGGCCATCTTGCTCCGCCCCGCCCAGAGATTCAATTTCTTAACCTGCTTCCTTATTTACCATTCTCCAATGGTGCCAATTCTAAGATCCATCATGACTTTCTCATTGGAAAAGGGGATGCAACAAACATGATTAGATGTTACCGGAAGGCTACTTACCGCATGATATGGTTTGGCTGTGTCCCCACCCAAATCTCATCCTGAATTGTAGCCCCCATACTTCCCACATGTTGTGGGAGGGACCCGGTGGGAGGTGATTCAATCATGGGGGTGATTTCTCCCATCCTGTTCTCCTGGTAGCGCATAAGTCTCACAAGACCTGATGGTTTTATAAGGGGTTTTCCCATTCACTTGGCTCTCATTCTCTCTTGCCTGCTGCCACGCAAGACATCCCTTTGCTCCTCCTTCATCTTCTGCCATGATTGTGAGGCCTCCCCAGCCATGTGGAACTGTAAGTCCATTAAACCTCTTTTCTTTGTAAATTACCCAGTCTCATGTATGTCTTTATCAGCAGCATGAAAACGGACTAATACACTGCATGCTCAGGATACTCAGGCACTTTGGAAACTAGATTTCTACTTTGGACCCCCGAGAGAAAAGGGTTATGTATCTCCAAGTGTGGTCATGACAAGCATCACTGCTGTGTGCAGTTGAGCCTGTGGATTGAGCCACCTTAGCCTCTGAGGAAAGCAGAACCTGAGAGCGTGCTTAATTCAGAGTGTGTGTGACTTGGAGTGTGGAAAGGAAGATTTCCAGATTTGCAGTATTGGCGACTGAAAGGATGGCAATGCTATTGATGGAGATTAGGAAGACAGGAGAGAGGTAGATGTTGAGCTACTCCGAGGAGATTTTCCTTATACATGTTGGGTTTAAAGTGCAGGGAAGATATCCTGAATGTTATTCCAGGCAGAAAGTTGGAGCTCAGAAGAGACATCAGAGCTGAAGATAAAAAATTTGAGAGCCAGCTCCATTGTTAAAAGTGTGGAACAAATGTGATGACTAGACAAGATAATAAGAGAAAGGTGTCCAAAGGGCTGAGGAAAGACCTCTTAAAAGACTGGCTTTTCAGGGTTTTAGGTAGAAAAAGAGTCCCAGCCTGGGGTTAAGGCAGTTTTTTGAGAAGTAGAGGTACAAAGTTCCTTGTTCCAAAGGAAACGTGTCTTTCAAAAGAAAAAGGATGGGCCGGGTGCGGTGGCTCAGGCATGTAAACCCAGCACTTTGGGAGGCCGAGGCTGATGAATCACTTGAGGTCAGGGATTCGAGACCAGCCTGACCAACATGGAGAAACGCTGTCTCTACTAAAAATTCAAAAATACAAAATTAGCCAGGCTTGGTGGTGCATGCCAGTAATCCCAGCTACTCAGGAGACTGAGGCAGGAGAATCACTTGAACCTGGGAGACAGAGGTTGCAGTGAGCCGAGCTGTCACCATTGCACCTGAAACTTTGTCTCAAAAAAAAAAAAAAAAAGAAAAGAAAGAAAGAAAAAGAAAAAGGATGGTGAATCAGGCCAAATACCAGAGAGGTGGACAGGAGTAAGAAGAAAAGGACTAAAGATTTGTTCATAAGGAGCCCATTGTTTCTAAAAGGAACATTTTTAGTAAAGATGGAGGAGGAATAGAATGCATATAATATGTTAAATGTAAGTATAATTTGTAAAAGAGAAAATGGGGGTGGAATATTAGAAAAAAGGAATTGTAAACCAGCTCTTTGAGATATTTGTCAGTGAGGAAAAGAGTGGGCTCTAGTTTTTGATAGCAACAGCATCAAACGGAACTTTTTAAACCAAAATATGAATTTTTCAAACTGAAATAATAAGAGAATAATACAAAGAAATCTCATCTCCCCATAATCCAAATTCAGTAGTTATTAAAATTTTGCCCCATTGCTTAATTCATTAATCTCATTTTGTCCTTTTTCTTTATTTTTGGCTAAAACATTTTAAAGTAAAATCCTAAATATCATACATCAGTATGCATTTACAAAAAAAAGTCTTGATAATCACAATGCCATTCTCATACCAAATAAACTTATAATAATTCCTTGATATCATCTGAAAACCAGTTCTTTTCTACATCAAAAATGTCTGTTTATAATTGATTTATTCAATTCAGAGTCCAAACAAGTTCCATATATTAGACATTAGGTTATTAATGTCTGTCTATTTGAATTTATAAAAATTTCCCCTTAATTTATTTTCTCCAGCTTCTGTGGAGATTAGGTCAGTTGTTTTGTAGCTGTCTAGATGTATCTGACTGCTTCCTTGTGGTGTCATTTAACTTGTTCCTCTATCCTCAGTGTTTCTGCAAGTGGAAGTTAGCCTCATAGCAGGGGTTGGCATACTTTAGCCTGCTTACCAAATATGGCTCCCTTACATTTTTGTAAATAAAATCTTACTGGAATACTGTTACGTATATTGGGGTCATAGAAAGAGTTTCCCTGTCCCCAAGTTATAATTACATTCACTTGTCTTCTTCTAGTAAGTTTTACTCTTACATATTAGGGGTCCATTTGGAATTTCTCTTCATATGCAGTATGCAATAAAGAATGGCTTTTATATTTTTTCAAATGGATATTTGAAAATTTTTCAAATATTTTTCAAATATTTTTTCAAATGGATATTCAGTTGTCTCAACACCATTTATTAAAAAGTCAGTATTTCTCAAGTGATTTGAGATGTATCCTTAATTACACACTAAATTTCTCTATAGTCTTGTCTTTTTCTAATATGTTAATTCTCTACTAAGATTTGTTTATCTGTTAATGGATCAATATCACGTAGCTTTGTTTATAGAAGGTGCACATTGTTTTAATTCTGGCCACACTATCCCATCAAGTATTGCCCTTTGATTTTTCAGAGTTTTACCACGGATTCTTCCTTGTTTCTTTTTCTATGTGATCTTTAGAATTAACTTTTTTAATTCCATAAGGAAATTTATTGATAATTTTATTGAAATTACATAAAATATAAATTGGCTTAGGAAGTACTGACATCTTTATGATGCTGTCTTCATATCTAAGACCAAAGTGTGCCTTTTCATTTGTTAAATATTCTTTGTGTCTTTCAAAAGTGTTTTCAAGTATCCTTATGTATATTTTGCACAAATGTTTATAATTGTGCCTATTGGATGCCACGTGCAGTGTTAAAAAATGATTATACCTTTTTGTATAGATATATATTATATAAGTATATAAAATATATATGATATAAGTAGTTATACATATATTTTAATATATTATATAATATATACATGTATTATTTGTATTTATATATGTATTTATATGTGTATCTATAAATATACATCTATGTATACATATATACATATATACACATTATATGTATGTTTATACACATATAAATGCATATATAAATATACTAGGAAGTCCATGGGGTTTCCTAGTGTACAATCATATTGTCTGCAAATAGAGATTGTTGTACCTTTTCTTTTCTATCCCTAAGTGTCTAAAAGATTTTTTCTTAGCTAGTGGCATTGGATGACACCTATAATATCTTCTAAAAATAGTAGCAGTCATAGGCACCATTTCCTTATTCTTGTATATTCATTCATGTTACAAAGTTTACAGGAATTTCTGAATTACTAAGTACTTTTAATGGGAATGAAGGCTATTGTCATTATTGCATCAAAATTCATAAGAAAGTTTGGTGTCAAATTTGTGCTTTGTGTAGTCTTCATCACGTTTTTTTTGTTTATTTTTGTTTGTTTGTTTTTATTTTTAAACCAGTGTTAAACATTCATTACAAAAATGGTTTGAAAGTTTTTCTTTCTTTTTTTTTTTTTCTATGTCCTGGAAGGTGTAAGTAGCATTGGGATTATTTGATCTTTAAGATGTAAAATATTGGTGGAATTCCCCCTTTGGAAGCACCTGCACATGGTGACTTCTTATAGGTGAGCTCTCTGGAAACTTTATTTCTTCTGTAGTAATTGGTCTCCTTAGACTTTCTATTTCTTCTGGAGTCAGATATTGTATAGCAGATCTTCTGTTAAGGTTATCCATTTCTTCTGGGTATTCTAATTTGTCTTATTGAGTTGGAAAAATGATTTCTGATGATGTTTAAAAATTTTCTCTGGTTTGATGGTTACTTTGACCTTATAATTTATTTTGTGTATTTATGCTTCGTTTAGAAACTTAGGTCAGCTAGTGGTTCCTCTATTTTGATTCTTTTCCTCAAAGAACTAGCTTGAGTTTATTTTATTAGTTCTACTAGTTTTCTGCTTTCTAACTCATTAAGTTATGCCTTTAGCTTTATTAAATCCTTCATTCTGCTGTCGGTTAATATTTTAGTTCATTTTCTAGCTTTTTGAGTTGATACTGAATTTATTTTTGTTTCATGATATAGGTAACTGATGCTCAGAATTTTCTCAAAGCACTGTTTTAGCTGGGCTCCACAGATTCTAATACATCTTACTTTCATTATCATTATTCCCTAAAAATCCAGCAATTTCACGTTTTATTTTGTCTGTCATTCAAGAGTTGTTTAATAGACAGTTTAATTTCCAGGTTGGATGGGCATTTTTTGTTTGTTTGTTTTTTGTTCTACTGTTTATAAATACTTTTGGCCTTGGGATCAGAGAATACTGCTTGTATTACAATTATTATTGAATATTTTTGTAGTCTAATATAATTTCAGCTTTTAAAAATGTTCCATGTGTACTTGAAATGAAAGTTTATTTACCCTTATAAAGATAGAAGGTAAAATATTAGCTATGCCCCTGTTTATTTATCTTCTTATAATTTTTGCTTAATGAAAACTAATTTCTGCTACCTACATATTTATGTTTGCTTTGTCTTTATTATGCCTTATGGCTTTTGTGTTAAAAAGCTATTGGTTTATTTAATATTTTGGGAGGACTGAATTTTACCCTATCTAATATCAGGATCATGACTCTTGATTCCTTTTTATTTTCACTTACTTAACATATCTTTCTTCTATCTTTATTTTAAACACAAGAAGAGTTTTGCTTTAGGTCTCTATTTTACATAGTCTACAATAGGATTTTACTTATTAATCAATCTAAGAATACTTTTAAAAGATGAGTTATACAAATACATATTTATTGATACCAACACTGTTTAATTCAAGATCTGTTCTACTATTTTATGTTTATAATATATTAAATTGTCTTCTTTATTTGCTATTGGTTTATTGAATTTCTTTTGCTTTCAGGTATTTTGTATTTTTGTTCTGGTTGTTAGGTTTATGCATACTTAGCCAACTCTTCCTTTATAAAGCATTCATTTTCTACTATGAGCAGTAGTAAAATTAGCTAGTAACTTACCAATTCCTGAGCACTCTTCAATCCTAGTCACTAGTAATAATGCAGTGTTAAACTTTGTAATATTAATTATACTTAAGCCTCTATTCCTTGGTTTGTCAGAATCAAATGATATCAATTTACTTCCAGCACATACCTATGAGGCAATTGTGAGCTAATAATAACTTCCATGACTATTCTTCTCTCTCTCTCTCTTTTTTTTTTTTTTTTGAGATGGAGTTTCGCTCTTGTTGCCAGGCTAGAGTGCAGTGGCATGATCTTGGCTCACTGCAACCTCTGCCTCCCGGGTTCAAGCAATTCTCCTGCCTCAGCCTCCCAAGTAGCTGGGATTACAGGCACCAGCCACCACATCCGGCTAATTTTGTATTTTTAGTAGAGACAGAGTTTCACCATGTTGGCCAAGCTGGTCTTGAACTCCTGACCTAAGTGATCCACCCCCATCAGCTTCCCAAAGTGCTGGAATTAACAAGTGTAAACCACAGCGCCCAGCCTCTTATTTTTATTATTTATATTTTTCTACATTGTTAGAACTTATAATACTTATGTGCTCATTTCTTTAGTCCCTAACCCCATTTTTTGACATTAGCTCTGTTATTAAATATATTTAATGTCCACCTTCGAATTATATGCTGATGATTCTCTCATCGTTTTTGGTTGTCTGGAACTTTTTTTCTGTCTAGTTTCAGGAAAAGCTCATGAGAACTCTTCTTTCTTTGGTTTAAAAATGTTTATAATTATTTTTCTCTGACCTTTATGCTGAGAAATTTGGCTGCATACAAAATCTCTGGCTTATATTTTTTCTCAAGTATTTTTAAGTGATTGCTTCATTGTTTTGTAGTATAAAATATTGCTGTCAAGAAGCTGGATTCCAGTCTGATTTCCTTTCCCTCATGAGTGATTTGGACTTTTTGTCTGAATGTCCAACTTTGAAATATAAACTTAAATTGCAATGCTTTTATTAAGGTATGTCACAGCATTAAACATTTTAGGTTTGTTTTCCTAAGTCCATAGAATGTCTTTTGAATATGTAGACTCCAATCAGACTTCTTGATTCTCTTGATTTATAGTTTTAAATATTTGTTTGGCTGCATTGCTTTGATTTTCTTCTTTAGGGGCCTGTTCATCCATACAAAGGATACCCTTTACCTGTCTTCTATATGACTTTCTCTTAAATCCTTTCATTCTTTTGTTTTACTTTTTATCTTCACATCCTTTATTTCTGTCACTGTGCTGTCCATGGAGTCTGTCTGCTGTGTGTCCTGTATAATTAAGTCTATGTTTTGAATGGTTTTCCTTTTTTGGAAATTCAGTTCTAAAATGTTTCTTTTCTTGTATTATTTTTTTTCTGTTGCCTGACCATATGATTTCTGAGTTTACTGTTTCTGAAATATGCAACTAACTATTTCAAAGCATTGACCAGATTCTTCAGTCTTTTTAATTCATTCTGAAATAACTGGGCTAGTTTCATCTGCTTTGTGGACAGAAGTGCCACAAAGAGCCGAACTGTCAAAGCAGACCCCCATGAATCGTAGATCTTAACCAAGTTTTTACTAACGACTAGCAAAGCCTACAAGCTAAAAATGGGTACAAACAAACACAGCATCATCCATCACTGGAAAGACTCTGAACTATCACATGGAACTTCAGAAGGATTCTCCCTCTTTTCTGCAATGTATTTTGATTTTTGGAGTGATAGATGTTTGCAAAGTATGCACGTGACAAAAATTTGCTTAGAGGAAGCCATGTTAGGTTTGATGCTACACAACTTTGTATTTTGTTAGTCATGAGATTTGAGATTACTTCCCCTTCTTTTAGCAGCTGCATCCCATAAAATTAAAAATTCCAGTTTTTATTAAACCATGAGCAATTTAGTCAGATTTAATATACCCTATTTAAAACATTCTTAGATAAGAACTTCCTTTGTTAATTTGCTAATATGCAATCCCACCAAATGTCTACAAGAAGGGCTAGTTAATCAATATACCAAAGATCAAATCTATTTATATACAAAACATAATTATACATATATAATTTTATGTAATTTAATTTATAATTATATACATTTTATAGTAGCAATCAAAACTATCATGCATTTTGGGATGAATTTAATAAAGAAATAGCAGGACCTCTATAGAAACAAGTATGAACCTCTATTGGAAGACAGTAAGATCATAAAACATTAAAAAGAAACCTATACCATGTTTATGGTTAGAGAGATTCACTATTGAAAATACATCAATTCTTGACAAATTGGCCTATAAATTCAGTGCATATCCAATCAAAATATTTAGCTCATTTAAAATGTATATGTAAAAGGCTAAGTACCAAAGATAATCAAATGCTCTTTGAAGATGAAAATTAAAGTTGAGAGATGGGGTAAAAAAAAAAAAAAGCTATAATTCAGTTCTAAAGTCAGAAAGCTATAATAATTAATACAGTATGGCACTGGCATAGAAATAAGCACATTGACTAAATAAATGGAAAATACAGTTAAGAAACCAACCTCTACATTTATGAAAAACTGACCAATATCAGAACGAGCATTAAGACTACAAGAGAACAAAGGAACTAGTAAGTTAATGGTGCTGACACAATTGATATCTGCATAGAAAAAAAACCTTAATCCTTCTTTATTCTATGTAAAAACAATTAATTCCAGATGAATGTAGGACTTAATTGAGAGCCAAAACTAAAACTTTTATGGGAAAATATAGAAAAATACCTATCTCAGGGTCGGGAATTAGGTCTTCAATATGGCACCAAAAGTACTAACCACAAAAGAAATATTAATAAAGTCAACCTTTTTAAAATCAACAACTTTAATTAAAAAAACAGGGCCAGGCCGGGCGCGGTGGCTCAAGCCTGTAATCCCAGCACTTTGGGGCCCGAGAGGCAGGCGGATCAGAGGTCAGGAGATCGAGACCATCCTGGCTGCTGCAGTGAAACCCCGTCTCTACTAAAAATACAAAAACTGGCAGGCTGAGGTGGCTGAGCCTGTAGTCCCAGCTACTCAGGAGGCTGAGGCAGGAGGGAATGGCGTGAACCTCAGGCCCGGGCTTACCACGGTGAGCTGGGATCTGGCCCTGCTACACTCCCAGCCTGTGATAAACAGACTCTGTCTCAAAAATATAAATAAATAAAATAAAAATAAAAAAACAGAATGGTGGTGGCTCATGCCTGTAATCCCAGCACTTTGGGAGGCCCGAGGCAGAAGGATCGAGGTCGGGAGATTGAGATCATCCTGGCTGCTGCATTGAAACCCCATCTCTACCTAAAATACAAACTAGCAGCAGGCGAGGTGGCTGAGCCTGTAGTCCCAGCTGGGAGAGCTGAAAGTAGTAGAATGACGTGAACCTGGGGCCCAGACTTGCAGTGAGCTGAGAGGGCACCACTGCACTCCAGCCTGGGCGACAGAGCGAGACTCATCTCAAAAAAACAAACAAACAAACCAAAAAACAGGTTGCTGGAAAAATACTTATTTTTATTATGCTTTAAAAAATATGCAGTTTATATTATCAAACTTCTTTTGTAAGACTCAAATATTACACTGAGAATATGGCAAGAAAAAAGAAAACAACCTCTACCACTCATAATGGCATTCCCTTTACTCACCATCAACTAAGTCAGGAACCTGCCTCACTTTCAAGTTTTCTGAAATGTGGACTGAAAATACTTGTGGAGGGCCCTCACAGATGCATTTAGAAATGGTATGTTCTGGAAAATGGAATTGAAATGTTTTAGTGAGAGTCATGGGCCCAATCCTTGAAATAGAGATTGGTGGAGTTTTCTATAGTATGTAATTACAACACAATAAGACTCAAAAACATTTCAATAAAGTGTGGGTGGAAGGCAAGATACTGCTTCAAGGGCTTCATTAGCTTTCTGCAGACTGGAGCTCTCCAAGCCGTGGGGAGGAAACCTGTTTACCTTGGTTGTGAATCAATTTTAACCATCATTGAGGGCTAGGTCAGAGTGCAGCATTAAGTCCTTGGGAATACACGGGGTGGGAAAAGAAAAGAGAGCAATGTTTTTCTAAAAGCCCACATATGGGCTCACGGTGTTTACCAGTTGTTTCCAGGATAATGTATTGCAGCGCGCCAATTGTGGATGAGATGGTAGGATTATACTTCAGTCCCTACTTTACGTTTATTTCTTAAAGAAGCTTCTGGTACATTAGAGCAATAGCATCGACTTAGTTTCGTGTTGTTCTGTTGGACTAAGGATATCAGTTCTACCTGTATGGACGGGCCTAAAGCCTGGGAAATATTTAATGAAGGAAGGGAGCGGGAGAGAGTGAGCATGCAAAAGAGAGAGATACAAACAAATAACCAAACAAAAACCAAGACATTGCCCTTTATAGTAAGAATGATGAGGAGAACATATTTAGCCATACAAGATACCAAGATCATGTCTTATTTATTTCTTGAAAATGCAAGTACAAATGCCTGCAAAGATAAAGTATCCTCTGGATGGAGTAGAAAGGGTTCACCAGGCCTCTGAAATCACACGGATGATGTTGCACTTTGCTGTGAATGAAGCTCGGTGCATTTTTCATTTCAGTTTCTACTAAGCATTTATGAGCTATTACCCTTCCCTTCCCTATATTGCATTGTTTTTTAAAAAGCCTTAGAGGCATTCCTTCTAGAAAATAAAGGTAAGTGTTAAGTGGTGATAATTTGGTAGTATGTGTCATGCTTGTGGTTCATAATGTGTTACCCTACACATTTTCTCAATTATCCTAGAACAGCTTTTTAAGGACATGAAGATAGACCTTACAAAGCACATCTTTCTGCTGGAAAAATGACGTTTATAGTGGTTAGGTTTAGCTGGTTGCGATCACAAGGCTAGAGAGTGGCAGAATCAAGACTCTTCACTCTAATTTCAGTGCTTTTTCACTCCACTATTAATAATTATTGTTGATAATTAATATCAACACTTTCCTAGGTGTATTGGTCAAGGTCATCTAGAGGGACAGGACTAATAGGATAGATGTATATATGAAAGGGAGTTTATTAAGGAGAATTGACTCACACCATCACAAGGTGAAGTCCCACAATAGGCCCTCTGCAAGCTGAGGAGCCAGGAAGCCAGTCTGAGTCCCAAAACCTCAAAAGTAGGGAAGCTGACAGTACAGCCTTCAGTCTGTGGCCAAAGGCCCAAGAACTCCTGGCAAACCACTAGTTAGTTCCAAGAGTCCAAAAGCTGAAGGGCTTGGAGTCCAATGTTCGAGGGCAGGAAGCATCCAGCATGGGAGAAAGATGAAGGCCAGAAGACTTAGCCAGTCCAGTCCTTCCATGTTCCTCTGCCTGCTTTTATCCTAGCCATGCTGGCATGGTGCCTGCCCAGATTGAGGATGGGTCTCCCACCTTCCAGTCCACTGACACAAATGTTAATCTTTGGCAGCAGCCTCACAGATACACCCAAGAACAGTACTTTGCATCCTTCAATACAATCAAGTTGACACTCAATAATAACCATCACAAGTCCACACCTTGTCAACTTGAACCCATACGCATCTCCTTAAATCATACATAATCTCCAAATAAAGACAATCATGTCATAATTACACTGAACATAATACAACTATCGTCCATACAACCGGAAATGCACCAATTCCCAAACCAAATGTTATTACATAAAGTTAACAACACTTAAATGCTGATATGAAGTCAATAAATTTTTTTTTTTTTTAAGATGGATTCTCGCTTTGTCACCCAGGCTGGAGTGGAGTGGTGCGATCTTGGCTTATTGCAACCTCGGCCTCCCGAGTTCAAGCAATTCTCTGCCTCAGCCTTCCGAGTAGCTGGGATTACAGGCACCCACCACCACACCCGGCTAATTTTTGTATTTTTAGTAGAGACGGGGTTTCACCATCTTGGCCAGGCTGGTCTTGAACTCCTGACCTTGTGATCCACCCACCTCGGCCTCCCAAAGTGGTGGATCCCAAAGTGATCCACCCACCTCAGCCTCTGAGGTGTGAGCCACTAAATCTTATGTCACATGATAAAGGAGAAAGAAAGGAAGTAAAATGAAGGTATTTTCTTAGTACAAGTGTATACATGCAGAAACATGTTCTTAACAAAATAAGGAGGAAATACTCATGACAATTACAGTAACCTCGTTTCTGCAACTCATCACATGGTCGTAGCTGGTACTGATGACTACTTTCTTCTATAACCCATTCTGTTTTCCCTTTGCCTCTAGCAAGTACCTCAGCAGGTCATGGTTTTTTACCTGGTGGAGTGACCCAAACCTTCATTCCTGAAGGGTCTGGGCCATTTGTAGACCTGCCTGGATTGGGTTGTTGTCGTTTCTTATTGACCTTAATCACAGGGCATGGTAATACTAAGAGACACCCTAAGGAATTTCCTGTGTTCCATACATATTCTTCCTTACCTTCATTATGGAGTAGTAGACTGATTTCATCTTGATAGGCTGAGTAAGTCCCCCAGCCAACACTGTAACTCCTTTCTTAGCCTGTTGACTTAGAGGTAGGAGGAGCCCCAGATGGCAATCTTAATTTCCAGTTTAATGAAATCATTGTTGTGTCTCCTGGTGGCAGCATTCGTCCCCTGGAACTGAGACTTCTAGGCCAGCAGAACATAATGCCGTGGAACAAGAAGCAAAAACTTTACTAGCGGGTCACTAGGGGTGATGGTGAGTGGTGCCACTTCCATTTGCACCCCTTGATTCCTGGACCCATGAATCCTGGCTACAGGAGAAACAGCACCGTATACTGGGCACTGATTTGGAGCATACACGGCCTTGCTGGAGAACTTTGCCCCAGCCCTGCAAAGTATTGTCACCTAGGTGGCATTGTAATTGTGACTTCGAAAGGCCATTCCACCGTTCTGTCAATCCAGCTGCTTCAGGATGATGGGGAACATGGTAAAACCAGTGAATTCCAAGAGCATGAGCCCACTGCCGCACTTCTTTAGCCGTAAAGTGAGTGCCTTGGTCAGAGGCAATGCTGTGTGGAATACCATGACAGTGGATAAAGCATTCCATAAGTCCATGGGTGATAGTCTTGGCAGAAGCATTGCCTACAGGATAGGCAAACCCATATCTAGAGTGAGTGTCCGTTCCAGTGAGGACAAACCGCTGTTCTTTCCATGATGGAAGAGGTTCGATATAATCAACCTGTCACCAAATAGCTGGCTGATCACCCCAAGGAATGGTGCCATATTGCGGCCTCAGTGTTTGTCTCTGCTGCTGGCAAATTGGGCACTCAGTGGTGGCTGTAGCCAGGTCAGCCTTGGTACGTGGAAGTCCATGTTGCTGAGCCCATGCATAACCTTCATCCCTGCCACCACAGCCACTTTGTTCATGGGCCTATTGGGCGATAATAGTGGTGGCTGGGGAAAGAGGCTGAGTGGTATCCACAGAACGAGTCATCCTATCCACTTGATTATTAAAATCCTCCTCTACTGAGGTCATCCTTTGGTGAGCACTAACATGAGATACAAATATCTTCACAGTTTTTGACCACTCAGAGAGGTCCATGCAACCACATACCTCTTCCCCAAATTTCATTGTCATCAATTTTCCAATCATGCTTCTTTCAAGTCCCTGACCATCCAGCCAAACCATTGGCTACCTCCCATGAATCAGTATATAGTCACACATCTGGACATTTCTCCTTCCAAGCAAAGTGCACAGCCAGGTGCACTGCTCAAAGTTCTGTGTATTGGGAAGATTTCCCTTCAACACTGTCCTTCAGGGATGTCCTAGAAAGGGGCTGTAGTGCTGCAGCTGTCCACTTTTGGGTGGTGCCTGCATCATGCAGAGCCATCTGTAAACCAGGCTCGTCTTCTCTTCGTCAGTCAGTTGATCATAGGGAACTCCTCATGAGGCCATCAGTGCAGGCTGGGGGAGAGAAGGCAGGAGTGGGGACCATGGGCATTTGAGCTACTTCCTCATGTAACGTACTTGTTCCCTTGGGACCTGCTTGAGCCCGATCACGTATATACCACTTCCATTTGATGATGGAATGCTATTGTGCACAACCCACTTTATGGCTAGATGGGTCAGAAAGCACCTAGTTCATGATAGGCAGTTCAGGTTGCTTGGCGATTTGATGACCCATAGTCAAACATTCAGTTTCTACCAAAGCACACTAACAGGCCCAGGCCAAGAGTTGTCTCTCAAAAGGAGCGTAGTTACCTGCAGGAGATGCAGGGCCTTGCTCCAAATTCTTAGAGGCCTCCCCTGTGATTGACCTATGGGGGCCTACCAAAGGCTCCAAACAGATCCCTATCTGCCAGTGACACCTCAAGCACCATTGGATCTCCTGGGTCATATGGCCCAAGTGGCAAAGCAGCTTGCACAGCAGCCTGGACCTGTTGCAGAGCCTTCTCCTGTTCTGGATCCCACTCAAAACTGGCAGCCTTTCAGGTCACTTGATAAATGGGCTGGAGTAACACACCCAGATGAGGAATGTGTTGCCTCCAGAATCCAAATAGGCCCACTAGGCATTGTGCCTCTTTCTTAGTTGTCAGAGGGGCCAAAGGCAGCAACTTATCCTTCATCTTAGAAGGAATATCTTGACAGGCCCCAAACAACTGGACCCATAGAAGTTTTACTAAGGTAGAAGTTCCCTAAATTTTAGTCGATTTTATTTCCCATCCTCTGGCACACAAATGTCTCACCAATAAATCCAGTATGTTTGCTACTTCTTGCTCATTGGATCCAATCAGCATAATGTCATCAATGTAATGGACCAGTGTGATATCTTGTGGAAGGGAAAAACGATCAAGATCTCTCCAACAAGATTATGACACAAAGCCGGAGAATTGATATAGCCCTGAGGTAGGACAGCAAAGGTATATTGCTGGCCTTGCCAGCTGAAGGCAAATTGCTTCTAGTGGGCCTTATGGACAGGAATGGAGAAAAAGGCATTTGCCAAGTCGATGACTGCACACCAGGCACCAGGAGATGTGTTAATTTACTCAAGCAATGAAACCACATCTGGTACAGCAGCTGCAATTGGAATCACCACTCGGTTAAGCTTACAATAATCCACTGTCATTTTACAAGATCCATCTGTCTTCTGCGCAGGCCAAACAGGAGAGTTGAGTGGGGATGTGGTGGGAATCACCACTCCCGCTTCTTTCAAGCCCTTGATGGTGGCACTAACCTCTGCAATCCCTCCAGGGATGCAATATTGTGTTTGATTTACTATTTTTCTAGGTAGAGGCAGCTGTAATGGCTTCCATTTGACCTTTCCCACCATAATAGCCCTCACCCTACCAGTCAGGGAGCCAATATGGGGGTTCTGCCAGCTGCTAAGTATGTCTATGCCAATTATGTATTCTGGCACTAGGGAAATGACCACAGGATGAGTCTGGGGACTCACTGGACCCACTGTAAGTTGGACCTGAGCTAAAATTCTATTAATTACCTGACCTCCAAAAGCCCCTACTTTAACTGGAGGACCACATGATGTTTTGGGACCCCTGGACTCAATGTCAGCTTAGAGCCAGTGTCCAGTTGTCTCTGAAATACCTGATCATTTCCCTTTCCCCAATGCACTGTTACTCTGGTAAAAGACCAGAGGTCTCCTTGGGGAAGGATGAGAGAAAGATTCACTGCATAAATTGTCAGTAATGTAGTGGGGTCCTTCCTCAAGGGGACCCAGCCTCCCTTTCATTCAAGGGGACCCAGCCTCCCCTTTATTCAAGAGGTTCTGGGTCTATAAACTGGTTCAAGTCTGGAAATTGATTGAGGGGCCATGATTCTCTGTTTTTATAATTTTTAGTTTAAATTGGTCTTCTGTCTACTTGACCTGGACGTTTTCTGCTTATATAAATTAAGCAAGAATGCAGTAGGCTTCTTGTCAATTTCACTTTTTAGGAACACTGGGATTACTTAGCCAATGACAGAGCTGTACACAAGTCAGACTATTCTGATGGTTGCCTTGCCTCTGCTGTCCATTATGGTAATTGCACCCACCTTGCCTTTGATAGTTGAGTGCCACCACTTGGCCCATGCCACCTCAGGATCCAGTTATTCCCATTGTATTTAAATTTTGTAGTTGAATGACTGTGGTTCCCACTATAGGATCTAGCATACAGAGAAGAGCAATCACAGAGCTCTTCAAGGATGCAGGTGCTGCCCTCACAAATCTATTTCACAAAGTATTGGCGAAAGGTATATCTTCTGGACTCTCCCAGCTGGGATGAGTAGGTCTAAAGTGACTAATCCACTCCACCATTCCAATCTCCCTAAGCCTTTGGATCCCTTCCTCTACATTAAACCAAGGGAGATCAGGCATTTCCAGCTTGCTCACAGTGGACCACCTTTTGATCCATATTTCAGCTAACCAATCAAATAAACTATTATAACCCTTTTTAACTCTCCCAGCTGCAATATTAAATGCAGAATTCCTGCTTAGTGGGCCCAAATCAATAAATTCAGCCTGATCCAACTTTATGTTCCTTCCACCATTATTCCACACCCTTAATACCCATTCCCATGCCTGTTCTCCAGATTTCTGCTTATATAAATTAGAAAACTCAAGCAGTTCTTTTGGAGTGTAGCACACCTCCTTGTGGGTCACACTCTGAACCTCATCTCTAGGGGCCTGCTGGGACTTTAGTCTAGTTATAGAACTAGAAGCAGGGGTGTTGAGGGTGGGTCCTTAGGAGAATCAACATTGTCTTGCCTGGCAACTGCCTCAAGGGAGGTCATCACTGATGCCTTAGGCAGTGCAGGGTTAAACTCTTCAGACAAAGGTGAAAAGCCTGATGGCAGCACAGGTGGAGGAGGGGATGTTGCCTTCCCTCTGTTGCCTGTTTCCTCTGGCAAAAAGGTCATCAGAATTTAGAAGCTCAATACCCCCAGCCTCATCAGGTCCTCCCACACATCCCCATTCCAAGTTGCAGGATCCCATTCTTTTTCAATCAATGCCCTCACTTTAACAGTAAACACCTGGTGAGGCTGTGCATGCACCTTTTGTTGCAGGTCAGCCACTCACATGATAAGAGCTTGTGTCTGATTTTCCACAATTTCAGCTCTTTCTATACAGGAGATAAGACTCGAACTCAGGGCAATCTTAGAAAATTTGAGGCTCAGAATGTGCTTCTGGAGCTGGGAGATAGAATCCCTGAGTTCATCATTTTTCTTCATCACTTTGATTAGTGAACTTAGGAGCAACCAACTAGCTTCATTATATTCCTTGGTTCTCCACATATAGTCAAAGGTATTAGGCATAAAGTCACTAAACTCCTTGCCTCTCATGAGCAGTGAATCAGAAGTATCAGATACATTCACTTTGCATAACTCTGTACGCAGTTCACGGCAAGGACTATCAATGTTCTCCACACTCTTAGAAGTAGAGTCCCTAGCATTTTGGGGTCTAATCATATTAAGCAGGCAACTCCAGAAACCCCAAAACTATCTAAAGAAATACATCCTTAAAATTCTGTTCCACTCCTGGTACTAAAATCTGTATTAGTCAGGATTCTCTAGAGGGACAGGACTAATAAGTGAGATGTATATATAAAAGGCAGTTTATTAAGAATTGACTCACACTATCACAAGGTGAAGTCCCACAATAGGCCATCTGCAAGGTGAGGAGCAAGGAAGCCAGTCCAAGTGCCAAAACCTCAAAAGTAGGGAAGCTGACAGTGCAACCTTCAGTCTGTGGCTGATGGCCTGAGAGCCCCTGGAAAACCACTGGTGTAGGTCTATGAGTCTAAAAACTGAAGAACTTGGAGTCTAATGTTCGAGGGCAGGAAGCATCCAGCACAGGAGAAAGATGGAGGCCAGAAGACTTAGCCAGTCTAGTCCTTCCATGTTCCTCTGCCTGCTTTTGTCCTAACCATGCTGGCAGCTGATTAGATGGTGCCCATCCAGATTGAGGATGGATCTCCATCTTCCAGTCCATTGACTCAAATGTTAATCTCCTTTGACAACACCCTCACAGACACACCCAGGAATAATACTTTGCATCCTTCAATTCAATCAAGTTGACATTCAATATTAACCATCGCCCTAGGCTTTAGGGATATAGGGTAAAACATGACTCAGTGCTGTTATCTGAGAGTATGTAATCTATTGGAAGAAAGGAAAACAGTTACATAAACATGTAAGGCTTATATCAGTATAAATTAGATAACTGCCAAGTGAGAGAGGTAGAGGTAATAAGTGCTGTCTGTGGGTGCATGTTAACCCCGTCTTAATCTCGGAAGAAGTGGCAGTGTGGAATGGTACATGGAGAAACAGAAGGGATAGTTAACTGTGAGCAGATGAATGGCTCACTACAGGGGCATAGGAAGAAGATGCAAGAGCAGTGGAGTCTTTAATTGATGAACCTGGTACCAAGCTGCCAAGTCTTCATCCCAGGATTGGTACCATGCACTTGGCCATTGAAAAGACTTTGCAACCTGTGGAATAAAGAGTTGTAGCAACTTTCAAAGGCTCAGTGTAGGAACAACGTGAGAATCAACCAGGGCATGGTACTCCACACTGTCTTCATATCCACTGGAGTTAGGGGAGTCCCAGAGAGGCCTCTTAGAGGGTTAGGCAACATGGAATCAGGCATAGCAGAGACTGGAGACACGAGACTCTGCAGCCAGACTGTCAGTGTTCTCCACACTATTAGAAGTGTGGAGGTCTGCCACCAATTACAGCGTGATTTTGCATAGTCACGTAATCTCTCTGGGCCTCAATTTTTTTTTTTCTATTACAACAGTACCTTTCTCATGGAGTTGTAGTGATTAGATATCTAGTACCAAGACTATGCTTGTTAGCACCGAGTAAGAACTCAATAAAGGTTAGCTTTCATTGGTACTATATTACTGTTCTTAGTGTTGGTGGTGGAGTTGAATCGCCTAACCTATGAGGTTAGTGCTGAGATGAAGAAAAAAATAACAGTATTTTAAGAAGTCTGGTCACCAGAAGCAGATCTTAGTAATTAAAGTAAAAGAGTGAACACTTTTACCTTCTTGTTGAAGTTAGTAAGTCTACAAAATGTTAATTCTGCATTTCATTTGGGAGGCTCTTATTGTCCTATTTGCACTTAAAAAGTCACTGAATCATTATTTTAGAACTGGAATCACATCTGAAACTTAGGCCAGTAGTTTTCAAGTTGTGCCCTGTGGGACTTTTCGTGGAAGCGGCTGAGGAGTTGCCTTGAAAGAAGGCAAAGGGAGTGGGTCTTTGGACACCCTTCCAATTCTTCTAGAGCAGAGGACATTGATTCTGTTTTATAATTGCAGCATCACATATAATTTCATTTATTAAGAGGATCCCACTTCTAAAAATAGGTTGAAAACCAGTGATTTGATCCAACCTCTCTGTTTGCATATGAGGAAATGGAATTACGGAAAGGTTAGGTGATTTTTCCAAGGTTGCAGACCATATATTAACAGAGTGGTGTCAGGAACAAAAGCCTGCTTCTTGCTGGTCCAGCGCCTGTTACTAGTTACACAATGAATGCTACCTATTGCTGTACAGTGCCAAATCATTGCACTTTTCAGATTTTAGTATAATCAAAAGAAAAAAATTAAAGTGCACTTCTAAATCAGTACTTATATGCAAGAGTTTCAAGAAACAAACTGGTATTTAACTTCGTGGTTACATATTCACCGTATTTTATTGAGTGAGGTTAGAAGAGATTGAGAAGCATGAAATGATGTTAGAAAGTAGAAATTATATGGTGAACTCAAGGCAAAGACTGTCCAAGTAAAAGAAGACAAAATAAGAAAGAAAGAAACAAGAACTGCCAATGAGTTGTAACCTTAAAAGAAGGGTGTATTTAATAAAACAGGATTGATTGTTTTGAATGTGGGCTGAGAAGTCCTGCCATCTTCCATTGACTCTGCTCACAGACCTCGTTTGTGAACTGGCTTCCACGGGTAGCATTACTCTCCTGACAGCTGCAACTCCAAATTCAGCATGAAAAGGCTGGTGATTCTAAGAGGAAGGGAGTGTTTAGGCCACTTTTAATTCTACTTTTTCATTGCAAGTTTCTTGCATTGTTTGGCACAATGCTTTGCATCTGTTCGTCTCCCTTACTGGATTTCAAAACTAGGACACTTTTTCCTAACCTTGGAACCAACCATGAAAATAACCACCTCTTACCCTCATGAAGAACACTTTAAAATTTTCTCTTTTAAAAATGAAGTCTGGAATATCTCCAAGCATCTTGTCACTCAGGCCTTCATTTCAATGCTACGCCCTCAACCACAAGGAAACTAAAATTGCCCCCTACTTGCTACTCTCTGTTTTATTTTCTAGTAGAACATACTACAATTGGAGATTACCTTGTCCATGTCTCTTGTCTCATATTTGCCTCTGCTTGACTGAAAGCTCATGGAAAGTAAGGGACCTTCACTAAGTAGCAAAGTGTTTAGGACCTAGTAAGAACTTGATCAGTTCTAACAAGTGAATGATTGGAATTCCTGTGAGAAGTCAACATGAAAATTCCTAGGTCATTAGTTTAGTTATTGGAATTCCAACACTCTGTATTGGAAAAGTGTCACTGAAAGGATAGTAAGTGGATTAAGGTTATTTATAAGAGGAAGAGGGAAAGAAAGGCATTGTCTTTACTTCAGGCATTTCAATGGCCATGATAGACCCTAAACATTGTATGGTGCATTTTGTTTTGGTTTTGTGTGCACAAGGCTTTGCCAGGTTAAGAAATGTGAATTTTCTTTTCATCCTGCTATAGAGACTTAAGGAAATTTCCCCTGTGAGTTCCTTGAGGGCAGAGAAAAATACAAATCCATGAATACATGAAAGCCCTGATTTGATCCCTAAGCAATCTATGCATGTAACAACACTGCATTTGTATCCTATACATTTATAAACATTTTAAGAAAAGAATAAGAGAAACACAAATCTTGGTCACTCCTCTCTGAAAACTGCTCTGATGTCACTTGACTGGAGGAATTAAGACCTCTTGCTGTGGCCTGTGGCCACTGTGTGCTCCCAGCTCTCCAGCCTCATCCAGGGCCACTGTGCCTGGGGCCACAGGGTCCCAGGATGTCAGCCTTCTTTCAGCTTCTCCGACTCCTCAAGCATTATTATTATTATTATTATTATTATTATTATTATTATTTTTGGCTTCCAAGGCCCACATGCATGTCTCTCTTCTTGGCACACTCTCCTCAACTTTTTTCCTGGCTAATTCCTAGTTATTTAGTTTGAGATTAAATGTCAGTCCCTCAGCTGGGCTCAGTAGTTCACACCTATAATCCCAGCACTTTGGGAGGCTGAGGTGGGCGGATCACGTGGTCAAGAGATCAAGACCATCCTGGCCAACATGGTGAAACCCTGTCTCTACTAAAAGTACAAAAAATATTAGCCGGGCATGATGGCACATGCCTGAGGTCCCAATTACTCGGGAGGCTGAGGCAGGGGAATCGCTTGAACCGGGGAGGCGGATATTGCAGTGAGCTGAGATCATGCCACTGCACTCCAGTCTAGAGACAGAGCGAGATTCCATCTCAAAAAAAAAAAAAAAAAAAATCACTCCGTCCCAGAGAGCTTCTCAGATACCCTCCTGCCCCCTCATTTAAGCTGCACCCCTTCTTGTACTCTCTCATAAGCCCCATTCTTTTTCTTTTCAACATTTATCAAATTAACAGCTTTATTTTATTTTATCATTGTGAGTGTATGTGTGTGTTTAATATCTGCTTCCTGACTAAACTGTACCCTGCAGGAAGGCAAAACTGTGTCTGTGTGGCTCTCTGGTAAACCTTCAGCACTTAACTCAGTGCCTGGAATATAGGAGATTCCAACTCAATATTTACTGCGTGAAGGAATCAGTGAATCTTTATGTCGTTCGTGCCTAACATAAAGTCTGCCATATACAATGGACTAAAAAATAGTATTCAACTAGAACTGAGTTAATGAGCAGATGAAGTATTAATTGTATTTTTTTACAGAGAAACAATGGTCGGTGTATCAAAAATAGAGACTCTGCTCTCAGATATGTAACATAGAACTCTCTTCATTCATTTGCCTTCATTTCAGTTAACAGAATCTGTTCATCTAAGAAGAGCGGAGACAAACTTTGTAATTACTGTGTCTGTGTAATTCCAAAACATTTAAACAAAAAGTGAATAACTGTGGTGTTCTTCCCAATGGTATATACTTGATGTGCGCACTTTAAAAGATTGATTGAATCTCCTTTCAGCTGGATATTTGAGTAGGCACAACCATTAGAGAATTTTTCTCTAGGGACTTACTTTAGCTCTTAAACTGTATAGACTGAACAAGCAAACTTAAGTGGATCATTATCTATAGAAGTGTAGAATTCCATCTCCCTTTGGCAAACCATTCAAACCCAGAAGTGTGTTTTACACATTCTGACAGAAGCATCTGTAATAACCAACTCTAACCTCCTTTCTTACCACTTTAGCACCCAAAGTATATGAAAAGAGGACATGTTAAGGCTTGTTCTATTTATTAGAAAATATATAAAAGAAAATATATAAAGAGTTCTTGGCTTAAGAACTCTTTTGGCTATCAGCTCCCTGATGTGAAAAAAGTAAATAGCAAGGGGTAGCATGGAGTCTTACTCCTGTATGACAGACAGCTTAAGAAAGACAATTGGACATAATATGACTACATGATTCAAGCTCAAGTCCAGACACATCTTTTCCATAGGTCAATCTAACATTTCCTCTGTAATTTCCACAATAACCATTTGCACCAGCATAAATGGAGAGGGTGTGAATTCTTCTGGGTGAGTAAAGGGTGTATCAATTAACTGTCCTCTGTCACCAGGATTTGGAGGCAGGCTCATAGTGACTCTTGTAAAGCTGAGGTTCACCTGTGGAGGCTGCAAAAAAAGAGGGAGGAAGAGAGAGTGAGGTTCCTCTTGGCTTTGTGCCAGGGATGTGATTAGAGGACCCTGGGAGGGCCTTCACCCTACGAGGGGTTGGAAGTGGAAATAGATGTGTGTGGATGACCTGCTGATGTGTAACAGCCACTTCCACCCCGTAGTAGTAAGGGATTTAATGCCTCCACAAGGCAGGTCTCTGAAGGAGAATGACTTTTCTGTCTCAGTCTTAAAAAACCCTGATGATACTGCCTGAGAGAAATACTCTCTCCTTTCTTTGTTTTCAACAAGTATAGACTTCTTTACACAAAAAGGATCCTTTTTGCTTTTGTCCCCCCATTTCACTGGAAATCTATCCACTGGGCACTACTGTTGGTCGGCTTCCTTTCATAGATTCCTTTATGTTCCAAATTTTAAAAAGACAGTAAGAGCAACAAAGTGAAATATGGATTTAAGCTAGGAAAAGTGGGGAACTGAAACTTTTTTCCTGCAATCATACTTCCCAGCTTCTTCAGCAAGGTCTGCTTGACTGGGAACATGCCTTCTGAGAACTTTACATTTCTAAACTGCTGCTAAATTGCTCCGTGCATTTATTCCTCAAACTCTCAGGGAAGATAGACTGGCTTTCAGTCTCATACCAACCGTTCTCAAGTTAATGGACCAAAAGTCATTTCCACTTGAAATACAATCCCTCTAAATGAATCATCCAACATGGCTTTTATCTCCATTTTTTCAGAATAACTCTGAGATGATGATCCTCTGGCCATATCTTAAAAATTTCTCCTATTTGTTTTAATTTTCTTCCATTTTTTCTTTCATTTTCTATCTAAACACTGCCTTCTCTAAGAGGAATGACATTTTTGCGGGTTATCATGATATATTTTTAGCCCATTTGCCTTCACCCATAGCTCGCAACAGTTAAAGAACACTAACATATAATTGTAGAGTTTTGCCCAAGGCCATTAGCTTTGCATGTTGACAGGTGGGCAGAAGGAAGGTTGGGCATGAGAGAGACATGCTGTCCTTCTGGTGAGATCATCAATCCCATTCTTGTAACCTTCAGATCATTGCATTTGTTCAGAATCATCGGCAGAGGAAAACACCTCAAAGTTGGGAGGTCGTTGAAGAGTCAGAAACAAATGAGTCCTGGGTAATTTTTCAAAATAGGCCTTTTGTCAATTGTCAGTCAACTGTTTGTTTAATATTGTGCTTTGTTGTAAGGATAGGCACTGTGGTCTCAGCATTCTTAAGCTTTTACATTTCCATTATTTAGTTTTACCCCTACATTAGTAGAATAGATGTAGAGTAGAGTAGATGCCACCTCCAGGAACTCTACTACCAGCAGTATCTTAGATTAGAAGCTCCCTCTCTAGGACTATAATTTCTGTAACCTCCACTTCTCCCACCCCTTGTTCTTTCTGAGCCTACTTGGTCTTTGATACTTACTATAATACTTTCTATTCTTTTATCATAAACAGTTTTCTGATTTCATTTTCCTCTGGTTTCATCCTAAGCCCCATAATAAGTCACTGCAAGACTACCTTCTAGAATTTCTGTGCCCTCAAGTTTTCTCCATACCTAGAGAGTCAGTCATCCACCTTGAGCCACATCCGCTGTCTACTTTCTTCACTTTGATCCCCAGGCTGCCCAACCCTGCTGAAAACAAAACAAAAACAAAGAAACAAACAAAAACAAAAACAAAAAACTGGATAGAATCTCAGTCTGGTCTTCAAATCCATGCCTCTCTTCCTTGACTTCTTTAGACATCAACACAATTGATGCCTCCTCTTGACCTGGGACACCCCTCCTCCTCAGTGCTTTCTTCTACCTCCCCCTGCTCTGTGTGTCTTTTGCAGGCTCATCTTTCTCTTAGGCTGTCTTCCCCCAAGATGCCATCTCTCTTCTCCCTCTGTGCACTCAGGCAGTCTCCCTTGTCAACCCCCAAAGCTGCTTCTCCAGACCCCAGCGTTTCTCTGAGCTCCAGTTCCACAATTCACTAAGGTCTATGTGCATGTCCCTCACCATTTCAAACTTCCCTTCCACAGAGAGTCCCTGGTTTTCACTACCATAGCATATTAAAATACCATGCATTTCCCTTCATACCCTAATTACAACTTTGTTTCTTTTTTTTATTTTGTGTTTTAAAAATTATCTTCTGCCCACATATGTTGTAAGCTCCTTTTGAGAAAGACACATTGCTGTCCTGGTCATTACTATGTTCTTATCAACTAGCAGGGGCTGTGGTCGGGGCTTGTGTTAGTCCATTTGTGCTGCTATAAAGGAATACCTGACACCAGGTAATTTATAAAGAAAAGAGATTTTATTTGGCTCAGGGTTTTGCAAGCTGTGCAAGAAGCATGGCGCCAGCATCTACTTCTGGTGAGGCCTGAGGAAGCTTTTACTCATGGTGGAAGGCAAAGAGACAGCAGGCGTTTCACATGGCAAAGGAGAGAGCAAGAGAGACGCCAGGCTCCTTAAACAACCTGCTCTCCCATGAACTGAAAGAGGAAGAACTCACTCATTATGGAAAGATGGCACCAAACCAGTTGTGAGGGATCCACCCCGAACACCTCCCACCAGGCCCCACCTCCAGCACTGCCATCAAATTTCAATGTGAGATTTGGAGGGGACACACATCTATACTTTATCAGTGCTCAATAAACTCACTGAATGTAGAACAGTGATAGAAGGCGGGGTAGGGGGGCAAGTGTAGGCGACAGGACAAATTTGACCTGTTACTGCTTTTGTAAATAAAGTTTTATTTATTTACAAAATAAATAAATAAATACAGTCGTAATCATTGGTTACATTTTGTTCACAGCTGCTTTTGCATGAAAACATCAGAGCGAGACTCCATCTCAAAAAAAAAAAAAAAAAACACAACAAAACACACACATCAGAGTTGAGTAGATGTCACAGAGACTGTAATGGCCCCACAAAGCCTAAAATAGTTGCCCTGTGGTCTTTTACAGAAAAAGTCTGATATAAAGGACAGTCTCACAGCACAGAGAAAAAGCATATAACCCAAAGGAGGGAAGAGTAGAGCACAGTGGAACTGCAAAGAAGTTTCCCTGGACCCAGTCTGTGCCTTGAAGGATGAGAAGGACACATCCAAGGGCAGGATGTGGGTGAGGTGGGGTGGGCAGTGGTGATCCAAGCAGACAGCACGAGCAGGTGTTCTGGAAAACTTGTCTTTGTTCACAAGTATCCTGCAGTATAAACTGCAAGGTGGGCAGTAAGAAATGGACTTGAAGAGATTGGACAAGGGCCAGAAACCCAAGGGCATTGCTAAGGAGTTTGTGCCTTAGCCCATCCAGGGCCCTAGCAGCTTTCACCGAGGCTTCTGAGTTCCTGGAGGCTCCAGCCTCAGGCTACCTTCCCATATTCTCTGCAAATAATATCACATTTGTTTACTAAAGAATTAACCTCTCAGAATTTCTGCATTCACATTTATTTCTTCTCATATCCTTGAGTTAGAAAAAGGTATTTCTGTCCTGTGATGATATTGATTCTGCATCCATCTGTTTTCATTACTCTCTCCTTCCCTCCCTCCCTCAGTCCCTCCCTTAGTCTGTCTCATTCTACCATCTATTCCTTTAGACCTTCTGAGATTTAACATCTTGGTTGCTCCTGTCCAGCCACACCTCTGACCGTTCAACCATTTGTCCTCTTGATTGGACCATTTCACCTCGTCCTCTCATGCTGGAGATGCTGTCGCTCCCAAATTGCCTCCCTCTGCCAGTTTCTCACCCCTTCCTCCTTTGCTCTCTCCCTCTCTCTTTCAATCTTTCTCTCCCTCAATCTCTCTTTCTCTTTCCCTCTCTTTCAATCTTTCTCTTCCTCAGTCTCTCTCCCATTCTCTTTCTCTTAATCTCTCTTCCTCTCTCTCTTACTCTCTCTTTCTCTCAGTCTCTCTCTCCCTCTTTCTCTCTCTCAATCTGTTTCTCTCTTCATCTCTCTTTCTCTCTCCTTCTTTCTCTCTGTCTCTGTCTCTCTCTTTCTTCCCTAGTGAAATCACTCGCTTTTCCAGTTTCAATGATTTCTATTCAGATATCTCCAAAATCTGTATTTCCAGATATTTTATGCTTTCATGGGGGCAGTGTAAATTGGTATAACCTTTTTGGAAGGCATTTTGGCAATACTTAGTAAATGGTTAAATGTTTATACCCCTTGATTCTGCTATTGTATGTGTAAGGATTTTTTTTCTGCATACTTTTGTAAGTGTAGAAAATATATGTATAGGAATAATTGCACATTGTTTGTTGTAGCTGAAAATTAGAAATAATATGAATGCCTATAATAAGAGCCCTTAAATACATATGAACACAGTGAAATACCAGGCACCCATTTAAAGGATGAGGTATATTTTAACAAGTTTATTTGAAAAGATGCCCACTCTTAGTAAGTGGGAAAAAAAAAAACCTCATCAAATTGATATATTTAGCGCTGTCCCTCTCTCAAGTTTCAGACCCACATTATCAATTTTCTGTTGTCGTCTTGACTTAGTCTCATGAAATTTTAGCTCAATCATTTTTAAGGGAAGTTGTTTTCTTCTACTAGCAAATGACAAATCTCTGAATTTCCCTCTTTCTGCTAATTTCTCGCTTTCTTTTTTCATCTTTTCATCCATCCTAACATACAGTTCCAGAGGAGTCTTTAAATCCTTCATCATTGCCAACACTGAGGATCATTCACCAAAATCTGTTGATTTTTCCTTCAGATCAACAAAGGATTTTCAGAACAGCCCTGATTTCTCTTTATCACCACGGTGCTGTCTCATGTCTTCTCTCCCCTTCCTCCTACCTGCCGTCTCTTCCAGACTCTTCTCTCTCCCCCACTCTCCTTTGTGCACTGATGCCAAATTAGTCACAACAAAGGTGTTTACATGATCGTGTCACCCACTGGTAAGCTCTTAATGGTCTTCCCTTACACATTATCTCCCGTTTCATCTCAGGAGCCTTTTATTAACCACTCTTCACAGTCTGACTCAGCCCTCTTTGCCAGTTTCTGTCTTTACAAATAGCAAACTCTACCAACTAGATCACTCAAGATTCCCTGAACAGGCCTTCTCTTCTCCCACCTCTTGGCCTTTCTGATACCATTTAATCTTTCTGGAAATTCCTCAAATTTATTTCCTTCTCACTCAGTCAACGTTTTGAGACCCACATTAAATGCTACATACTATTTGTTCCTTTACTAATCATGCCAGCTGGAAATGATTCAAATCTGTAAAGCAGGGTGCTATAGAATTACATTTCTTATAGCCTTTTGGTCATTTGGGAGCAATGTCTAACATAATGTCCTCCAAGTTCATCCATGTTGTTGCAAATGACAGGATTTCCTTCTTGTTAAAGGGTGAATAGCATTCCGTTGTACATATATTCCCCATTTTCTTTTTTCTACTCATCTGTTAATGGTCACCCAGGTTGATTCCATATCTTGGCTATTGTGAATAATGCTACAATGAACTTGGGAGTGCACATATCTCTTTAACATGTTGATTTCATCTTCTTTGGATATATACACAGTAGTGGGATTATTGGATCAAATGATAATTATATTTCTAATTTTGGGCGGGGTCCTCTGTAGTACTTCCATAATGGTTTTAGTAATTTACATATTCAACAACAATGTGCCAGGGTTCGCTTTTCCTCATGTCCTCGCCAACGAGCCTGATATTCTTGTTCGCCTCTTAGTGCTTTGGCCTTTCCCTCGTGACTTAATGGTGACTCGCTTGAGACTACTTGAAATAATCAGTTTGGATGGTGAGGACATACCCTTCTGCTCTCACCCTTTGCCACAAGATGGAGTCATTTTGTAAACAAAGAAGTTTTACTTGGTCTTCCATGCTCAAGACCCTTTTACATTTCATCTCTTAATATTTCATGGCCAAAAACTGTTGGTTCTTCCAATCTTATAAGGCCATTTATCTTTGATCTTGCTCCATTCCCTTCCATTTTTGCTTGAGAACCATTCAGTTCTTGCCCAATCTCACGTCTTTCTCGCAACACCTTACCAATGGCTGCCAGAGTGTGTCCACTACACACTATTGGTCTCATTCTGACCACCTCCCCAGGCATGTAGTCTACCTGCCAAGTTCTTTCAGAGCAGATAGTTTGCAATGTTGTAACAGGGCTCCCTAGCTTGCTATGTTTTCTTCCTACCTGGCATTAGGAAGTAAACATTTTTCATGGCAGTATTCACTTCCAGTACCAATTTCTTGTTTAATTTACATGGGCTAACTGCTGTATCAAACAACCATCAAATCCCATTGGCTTAATTGCAACTGACAGTACAATGTGGTGTTTCTGTCTATATACTCATTCAGACACACAGAGTTTAAGTAATTGGTTCAAGGTCACAAAGTTAGTAAATAGTGGCATCAAGGTTTGAACCCAGGCAGCTGGACTCAAGAGTCTAAACAACTTTCATTTTAAATTTTGCATCTTTCAAGATATATCACTTACAATTTCCATCTTCATCACTTTCTTCCGTACTTCAGAGCTGCATATGTAAACCTCTTGATCATATAAATATTTATGGAGTCTCAGCATTTTGAGCACATGCTGAGAGATTTTGTAGTGTTGAAGATAAAGAAGCTCTTTAAATACATCCAATCTTGCCACTATTGATTTTGAATAGCATCTTAATTTGTTACCTTTTAAAAACCATATTGTACTTTTTTTCAGGACAGCTAAATTAAATGTCTTATATTGATCCCCTGGGTTTTCTTAGTTTCCATTTATCAGTTTCCTTTTATACGAAGAGATGCTAATGGGTAACCTTACATTTTGTAAGGCATATTTTTGAAGATATACAAGTGAGGGTTTGGTCTGCACACCCTCATTAGAGCTCTTTATTTTCCATGTGGAGGAAGAGATGCCTTAGGGCTTCTGAAAAAACAGGCTTTTATTTTTATAGAGGAGAAACTTCCAGAACATGCCACGAGCAAATGCTCTGTCAAGTCTAGTTCTTTCCCCCATTACTTAAGTGCAAATGGACCACATTTGAAGAGGATAAGTAGCAGAACAAGGCTCCCCACAAGGGGATTTTGAGGTGCTCTGAAAACCAGACTGACATAATCCGTAGAGAAGTTCATCACTGCAGTCTGTCACGTCTCACAGCGGGAGTCATAGGCTGGTCTGCTTGATAAACTACTCCTGATCTATAACTGGAGCTGTGTGCTTCCTTTAAAAATAAATCTTGTTTTTCCATACCCCACGTGCTTCTCAGCCTCAGGAGCACCTCATGGATTTAGACTAATTTTGTCTTTTACAGTCATGTTACCTCCAGATTTGTAGTAATCACCCCATTTCTGATGCCAGCGATCCATCCATACCCACTGAAACTGAGCCAAATGCTCTAGTCTGACTTGCTCCTTGAAGTTAGTATAGAGTATTTTGGCTAGACTTTGAAAATGAAGCCCTGACCACAATGCATAATGACCTCAGTAGACACTGAAGAGTTTCTTTGCATCAGGCAGGTGACAAGTATCTATCTCATTTTCAAAGTCCACATAGATTTGTGCCAGATTGTAGGTTGACAAATCACTTTTTCACTAGCTCACGTGGCAAGCCTTTTCACCTTGTAAAAGTGCTAGTGAGAGACCCATAGTTACCACATAATTGGCCAGTCATTGAGACTCAGGCAACATTTGGATAATTTAACAAAACTATCATCAGAGTCATCAAAGTACATAATTTTTACTTATTATACAAATAGTGGATTCGCTAAAGTGCTTAGACCAACTAAGTTGCTCCCATTGAAAAACAGAGTGATTTTATTCGTAAGAGTATATCAAGATAAACTTCTTGTAGCCTCTAAACAGCACTGCTTAGAAAAGTGCAGCTTCATTGCTTTGAATATCCCCCCAGAAGTCCTCGCAGTTCAGATGCACACCACCAAAACATGAAGCACATGTGTTTGCATGGAAGGTAGGCTCTGGGGTCTTCCTATCATAATATGTCTATGATTAATAGTCAACATATGCCCTCTCCACATCCCCTAAAGGAACATACACACACACACACACACACACACACACACACACACACACGTGTGAGAACTGAATTGAGAGTTTGGGGTATACACCATCCCTGAGGGTACAGTCTACAGCTCCTAATGTGTGCCGTAGAGCAAGCGTTATATTGTTGACAAGTAATAATTGCTGGTTAGGAATAACAGGATATCCAACGAGAAGAGGCTCAGAAAAATACACTCTTGCTGGAAGAGTCAAGAACGAGCTCTTCATGGGAAACTATGGGAGACGATTGAAAAAGGACAAGAAGAAAGGAGAATTGTTAAGTCTCCACTTTCTCAGTTTCTGAACTGAACTTTTGCTCACAGCAGGTGAACACAGGCTCCCTCCCACACTGAGACTTCCTCCCCTGCCGGTGTGCAGTCTGTTAAGTAAACAGAGACTTTATACTGAGAAAGGAACATTTCTCTATTTTGGCTATGAGTTGTTATTTTTAAAGCTTCATCCTCCAAACATTTTCCCCTATCCTTGTTTATTTTTTCACTAGAAAGAAGATGAACTACTTTAAAAAAAAATTCAACTCCATGACAAGAAGAACCCACTTCTAGTATGTTCTCCCCACTCAATGCCAGTGGAGCCTTTGGTGTGAGCACTCTGTCGGCCCCACGTTGGGCAGCATACCTCTCGAAGTTCCTGCTCTGCTTCTATGGAGCTTCCATGCATCCAGATTTTCATAGTCAAAGCAAAATGCACATGGCAGTTTTTTTCTGACTCCTTCAAGTTAAAAGGCCAACCTCTCCCTTGACATATCCATGTATTTATCAGTATATCTATAGGTAATACTTAAAGGTGGTCCTTACTGTGTGCCGCACTCCATTCCATGAACTTTACATAAAAAACCTCATTTCACTTTATTTGGGAACAGGATGACAATTGCTTCAATATTGAGATGGGTTGAATCTGGGGAGACTGACGTTAGATGCAAAAAGTTCTCTTTCTAGACCTTTTCCTGTGTCTTGCACCTGGCTTTCTCCTTGTCTGTCTTGTTCCCATTCTAGATCTCTTTATTGACAGTGCCCATGGCTTTCTTCTCGGTACTCTAATGTTGAGCATAAGGACTAGTATGTAATAGGCTCTCAGTAAATCTTGTTGAATGAATTAAAGTAGAGCAAGAATTAAAGACAGAGAAGATCTTCGTGTTGGAATTCTTTCTTTGGGTTGGTAAGCAATGTGATTTGACGTAACAATCTCGAGTCCTAATCCCCTCATTTGGAAAATGGAAATAATAATGCTAATCTTAGAGGTCACTCGTAAGAAGTATATGAATATATCAGAAGTAATCAATATTTTTTAACTCAAAGAAAAGAACATCTGTGAAAAAGATGGAAAACTAATGAGCTACTTGAAAAAATATTAATTGGATCCTTTTCTCATACCTTACACCAAAATAAATCCCCCAAAATGGTTGCACAACATTGTGAATATACTGAAATCCATTGATTCACACTCTTTAAATGGGCAAATGATATGTTATGTGGTTATCTTTCAATAAAATTGTTATACAAATGAATAAACCCCAGAAGATCAAAAATTTAAACATGAAAACATGGAAGTATACTAGAAGGAAATATAAGATAATTTTTATATATTATTATGTTATATATATTTATATGTAAATTTTTTATTTGTCTTTGCTTTTAAAAGCAAGACGTAATGTTCTAGAGCCATAAATGAAACATTTGGTAAATTTAATTCTCTATTAAATGTTTTGCAGAAGAAAATACCAGAAAAAAAAACAGAAGAAAAAACAAAAAAAAACCCTAAGAAAAACAATTAAAAATACATATGACAAATGGCCTATTACTATAGTATTTAAAGAACTCTTAAAAATCTATGTGACAATGACATATAACAGAAAAATATGTGCAAAGGACAAGAGCAGGCAGTTTAGAGAAAGCCTATGCGAATATATTCTCTTATCAACAGTCTATTGTATAAGCTATTTGAAAGCAATGTTTGAACTATCAAAATTTAAAATTCATAAGCCCTTTTATCTAGCAATTCTACTTCTAAGAATTTATTCTATAGCTATCTGTACGCGTATCCAAAGACATAAACATAAGGATAGTCATTGAATGAAATGTTTTTAACGACAAAATACTTGAAAAGAAAGAAATGTCACCCAAGAAAGAAGTGATTAAGGAAAGTTTAGCATTCTGTTCAGTGAAAACATACTGAGCTGTCAAAAAAAGTTGATGGAGAACTCCAAGATCTATTAACTAGAAACAAAACAAGGTGCTAAACAATGTGTTTAGTTTTATTTATTTTAATTGTTTATATATTTCACAAATCTATATCTGTGCATGCATAAAATGTTTTAACTTCTTTCTAACCCCCTCAAACACATCATGCCAAAATTCAACCTGTGATTAAAAAAAAAAAAAAAAAAGAATGAATTCCTTTCGTGTGTAGTATCTCATTCAAATTCTTCAACAACCCTATGGAAAAGATACAGACACATGTTTTTAAGTACTGCACGTTATGAACCTTTGGTTTGCTTATTTAATAGTTGCAACTACTAATGTTAAATTCTTGATGCCAAGGTTAAAATCCTGGACTTCTAAAAATGTCATGATCTGACATTTTTCTGTTTTCCCAGATTAATCTGCCACCTCCTGACTTCCAACACACTGCTCTATGTTCTTTCATGCTCCTCCTCACATGTTTAGGACCCTCTTCCAAGGAGGCATTCGCACCTCTGCTTGATGAAACCCTACATTATCTTAAAGCATCCACTCGAATGCCACCTACTAGGCGAATCCTTACATACCATCCCCTGCAACACCAAGGGACTCAGCCCAACCATAGCCCATAGTTATTGTAGTTGTTCTTGTACTTCAAAAGTACCACAAAACACATCTATCAGGACTTGTTATATTAGTTGAAGGCCATGAGCATCTTGAGCCGAGGCCGTGTTTTTATTCCCAGAACTACCACATTGTCTAGAATATAGTAGCAGATCAATAGACGTGTATTAGATAAATCATTTATCCAAATCTTCATCATTTTCCATTACCCATAGGTTGAAGAATTCCATATTTAACATGGCAGACTTGAGGACTGAACTATCTACCTCTTCTAAGACATTGAAATGAGAATGTTTTATTGATGGGAAATTATATTTTTGTTTTGCCTTCTGGAATTCAAATGAATGTTCATACTCCATGAAGACAATGGCTGATAGTTTTTTGTTAAAGATTTAGAACCAGTGGATTTTTATGAATGTGAACCCTTTCATGTCTTGTGGAAGATTTTCTGTTTTTTAATCTTTTTATTTGTTTTTGCTATGTTTTCACAGGAACCAGGGAAAATGTGTAGAGGGCATGGTGGAGATCTTCGACATGTTGCTGGCCACATCATCTCGGTTCCGCATGATGAATCTGCAGGGAGAGGAGTTTGTGTGCCTCAAATCTATTATTTTGCTTAATTCTGGTGAGTTGATAACATGAGAGAACTCAATGCTGGATTAAATATTTATTTGTATTTTTCAACCAGATACAATCTACCCACTCCAAAGGCATAATGTCATAAATAGAAAGAAACTACTGACACACATTTAAAATAACTTACCAACATTGCAGATTCCTTACAGAGGTAGAACCATGCTAGCCGAATAGACGCATGAAAAATTGTCATTTGGCATTGAATCAAATGGCCTTTGAGCTGAAATTTTTGTATGCTTTCACAGATATGAGGATGTTTTTGTTCAAATGGTACATGTATATAGACATATGTTAGTTGATAGTTATATTATGTCTGAAAATAAGTAGACCAAGTAACTCAGCTAAGAAATTGTGACCAATTCCAGGCTCCAGATAGTAAAGAAAGAGGGTTATTTGAGACAGACCATGTTTCTGGTCGAAACTGATTAGCTAAAAATATAGTTGGCTTAGAGATAGAAAAACCTGTTTCTAAAACAGAAGAATGTGGAATGCAATAAATCGTCCAGCTGACAGAGCATTTTCCATTTGCTCTATGTAAAGTCTAATTCTACTGCCCCTTCGTATTTATTTGCTTGAGAAAGCTTAGCTAAGAGCAACATCTGGTTTTTTTTGTTTGTTTGTTTTGTTTTTTAATGTAGTGAGGTTGGCTGTTGTATAAAGAAAGAGTCACTCTATGTCACCCAGATGGAAACTATGGTTCAGCCTGATTTAGTGCACTGACTCCTCCCAGCCTCTTGGTATTTGGATCTAAGCTCTAGCTCTACAGCCTCTGGGACCTAAAGCTCACATTGGGTATCAGCTGTACAGCAGCTCCCCTTAAGCTCCACCTTTCCCCCTGGCTCTAACTCCACTTTGTGCCTCATTCCTCATTCTCACATAGAAATCACAGCTATTTTGAAGCCCTGGGCCTGACTTAGTTTCTTATGCCATTAGACATAGTCTCAAATTCTTCAATAGCTCAACTGCAGCTTGTATTGATCACATACATAGAGAATCAGCACTTCCTTGTCTTTGCACGTGTTTTTGTCTCTTTCTGATGAGTGCCAATCCCTTCCCACTTGCCCTAACAATTTTTCACTTTTCTTCCCCACCACTGCTAGGAATGGTGCTGCTTAATGGAATCAGCCCTTCTTTCTCTTTTCTGATGTTTTTGTCTCTTTCTGATGAGTGCTGATCCCTTCCCACCTCCCATGACAATTTTCCACTTCTCTTCCCCACCACCACTAGTAACCTGTGTTGCTTAATGGTTATCACAGTAATCATTCTCACTTATCAACTGATAAATGGAAATCTATACTCTTACACTAGGCAAGGACTGAATTACAGAATGAAGTCCCATGATAAATGATGTGATCCGCACTAAGGAAGTGATTACCACACCATTCAAGTTTCTGGTTCCACTCAAGTGCATTGTGCTTTTCATTTCGGTCATTTGTCCTGTACATTGTAGGGTCCAGATCCCACAATGGCTCTTTATTGGATGAGAGTTCTGGGAGCAGTGCCACTCGGCTACATGGTGCCAGGTCCTGAACCTGTGCCTTCTTCGGTGGAGGGCTGGCGCGTGCTGACAGCTTTCATGTGGGCAATCTGGGAACTTCAGGGAAGGCAGGCCTATTAAGTGTTAAGACTCCCCACCCCACACTTTTACTAAGAAAAAGTACCCCAGACAGGAAGTAAAATTAGCCAGAGTTGTATGATCCAGATAGTGGATGCTCTGATCTCGGTAATAACAAATATTTCCTCCAGATCCATATAGACTTTTCCTGCATCATTGTTTTGTTTCTGCTCCTATGACAGAGTGAATTTTTTTAACTATTATACAAAAAAAAATCAGGATTTTGGCCATCAAAACATTGGATTCATAGACCCAGGGTTTTTACAACCCAGGGGGAAAAACTTTCAGCCCTCACAAGAAAGTATTTTATTAAAGACTGGCACCCAAACCTCAAGACTGTATTTCCCACTGCAGGATTTGGCCCCTGTCTGCCTCCTTCTCAGACTAGTTAAAGTTTCATACTCCGTCCTTGTTCCTTCACTTATTTCTTAGGATCTTCTGTGCACTTCTTTGCTCTTGAAGGGCAGAAACGCTATTGTAGAAATACAAGGCACCGTATGCTGACATAGTTTACAGTTGTCTTTTTCATGAGATAACACAGCGGCTGGCAGCTCCTCTTTTCTATCAAGGACGGTACTGCTGGCTCAGGAGAGCCGTAAGCAAACAGAAGCTGTTTCTCAACCCTGTACAAAGCGAAACCACTCTCTTCCCTATAAAAGTGAGCTGTGCCGCAGAAGAGCGGATCTGCTGCTGAGCAGGGCTCCTTGTGTCTCCTATTGTTCCTGAAAAACAGCATCAAAGAGGGCAAGACTCTGACACACAATGCTGTAGCATTAGGAGCCTTTTTCGAATAAAAAAAGCAACGGGTCATATGAAGCATGTGGTCATACCACAATCAACAATTTTTCCCCACAACTGGAGATACGTATTTTTCTAAAAGTCCAACCAATTCGTGGCTCTGATATGGGGCAGCTTTACCTATCATGAGACCAATTACCAAGTGGCTGTGACTCCAGGAATCTCTGATAGAAGCCAAGCTGGAAACAGTTCAGGAAACCTGAGCTAGAAGATGCCTTTCTGACGCCTGGGAAACAAAACCTCAGTGTATGGAGGAACCCAAGGTTTTGTGTTGAGCCCCAGTCGCCAAGGTCTGAGTAGGCTGGGTTTATATTGGCCCCAATTTTGTGGCCAAGGCACAAGGGGAATTGAAAGGTTGTTGTGAGGACCTGCTCGGAATGTCTTTCTGGAAGTTTGGAGAGGGTCTCTCCACTGCCAAAATTTCCATGGGAAGCCATCTTCACAGCTGCTTGGGAGTGGGAGATATTCGTCATCATTTCTGCCCCATTTAGAATAATTTATTACTTTGCTTGCAAAAACCCAGAATCATCCATAGGACACACATTGTTTATTTTTCCACTCCACACCAAAGGACAGAGGCATTCCTGGTTAATCCAAAGATGCCAACTTCAAGACATTCTGAGAACTAGCTGGGCAGAGCTCAAGTGTAGGGCAAATCGGAACAGAAGCGATGGGCTCAAGGCAAAAGCCCACGAAGCAGCAGCTGTAGAGAAAGGATGGGAGCTGGAGCTGCAAAGCGGGCCATGGTAGAGGGTCTGGGCCTGCCCACGGTATCTCTTGTACCCAGTGGGAATTCAGTTTTCCTGTATATCATTCAAATGTTTCTCATTTTTCTAGGCCCAGCTCACTACTCCAGTCCATAATGAATTTCCTCTCTAGACTATTTCAATTCTTAGAGTCACTACCACACAATCTAGCCTTTGGTTAGTTGGTTGATTTCATTCATTTATTAAATAATTTAATGTTTATTGAGTTCCTACTATGGACTTTGTGCCACATACACAAAAAAGAATGTTACGGTTGTGTGGAATGTTTTTCTTTGCATTTTTTATGTTAACCTGGATTTTTCTCTCACTCTTTACGCACATATTTCCTAATCTCCCTATAAACTATTTGTATTTTTTTTGATTCCTCACAGTCTATTTAGCCTGTGGACTGTCAACAGATGTTACATCATTCAGTCATTTAATAGATGCTTATTTGCTAGACATGGCCAGGAGGACCTGGAAAGTCCTCATTTTTCCCATCTGTTCTTACCATTCTGAAATGTATCATGCTCTTGAGTGCTCCACAGATCTAGATGATATCAAATTATTAAATGGAAAAAGCAAGACCCATCTCCTTGGGTTATTGTGGATAAGGGGGAAATTGTGTATGAAGCGTGTGTTGCAGTTCATGGACCACAGTAGGCCCTTAGTCAACGACAGCTATCATCATCACCGATGAGAATCTCTGGCTTAAATGGAGTAGGTTCATGCCTTTTTTTCAGTGTAATGAAGTGTTTTAGCTTAAAGGCCTTTAGCAAGGCTTACAATACAAAAATGTGGGGACTCCAGTGTAACACCAACAATAGAGACCACCATAGCTGTTATCCTGAGACTGTTAATTATGCCACGTAATTAGATTTAGAGAAAATTGAGAGCAACATTTATCTTGTGGAAAAGAATTGATTGTGATTGGAAGTTACTGTTGAGAGACCTTGATGAAAACTCTCTGGTGAACTGCTGTGGCGTCTCATAGGTAGGCACATCATTCATCAGTGGGCTGTGGTTTTGCTTAACCTCATAACCCCTCAGAACCCACTTCTATCAGAAAACCACCCTTTCAGTGAATGTTCCTCAAGGCTCAGAAAAATTCATATGTCAAAGCTTTCTATGTAAAAATCTATACTCTCTAATAAATATTTGGTTTGGCCTCCACATTCAATTTAATAATGATTTCTACCTCTTTTCCGAACCCCTTTGACCACAGTTCTATATATTTAATTCTGAAGAGCCTCATGCACATCTCTCCCTGGTAACTTTATCTATTTCTCTCCCTGGAGAACCAGCCAGACCGTGATTCCAGCCCTCTGTCCTCTCTTCAACCGCAGTTCCTCTTTTTCTCTCCCGACTCCACAAACCTTCTCCAGTTACCCAGGTGCCTTCTGTGTGCTGCTAGCTTCTGCATCACTGTTAGCAGGGCCACTGGTTCCCCTGGGTATGTCTTATGCTCTTGAAGTGCTGTAGCCTTGCTCACCTGTTCATCCAAAACTGATCCTCAGACAACGTTTCTCTTTCAATTGATGGAATAATAAAGGAGAATATGGGTCAAAATTCATAGACATTTAAATACCCCACATGAAAAGTTAAGGGAAAACAAGATAGGAGAAAGAATTATGGCAACATCTCTAAAATGTGTACTTTAGTGTTTAGCAAAAATGGGACTATGGAATGTCAAACAGGAACCTATATGTTAAACATAAACACGAAGCAGTGCCAGCTGCTGTCTGCCATCTAGTCATGCTTTGTTAATGTGACATGTCTTGCCATGATGGTGCCCTCGTGAAACGAAGGATGCTGAAGCCGATGCCATTCTGTTTGCTTTGATCAGAAGCCACTCTCTGGTCAAGGAAGTATTTGTTTCATAGTTAATTATAACAAGTTCTCATCACAAAGATTATTTTCTCTCTCCAGATCTGGATTATTTGCACTCACTTTATATTATTAGACAATTACTCGGAGCGTTTATGTTTTTAAGTTTAGAAATAACACAATGATTCAGAGAGTCCCTGTATTTAGACGAAAGAACATTTTTTAAACACATTGACTGTAAACATTGAAAATCATTAATTCTCAACAGTCGAAGGTTTCTGACAGGAACAGCCCTTGGAAATTGTAAATGGACACATTGTCAGGTATGCCCATTGTTGTCACATTGGAGATTGGATTCTATTCTCTCTGGAGTCCTTTGTAATGCCAAGCTTCCTCTCCAGGGAGCTTGCTTATTGTCATTATTTTGAGAGAAATGGCACTTCATAGTATTAAGTGGTTCATTGTCTCTTCTCTGGCTGACTGTATTCTGTAGGCAGCCACTCAACTTTGGAGCCTTTCTCTGCTACCAACTTTTGGTGTTGCCTTAAGCAAGCCTCATGTCCCCTGTTAGTTTCCTGACAACATGGTATGGCATGGACTTTGTCATGAGAGAGGACTGAATTCAAGAGAGGCAACTCTGCCACTTCCTTGGCAGAAGGGGGATGACCGATGTCCTTTGATGAGCTGCTTCCCTGAGCCTAATTAAAAAATAGAAATAATGACACTTAACTCACAGAATTGTTGTGACAATGGAAAGAATGACCAGTTAGTAAAGCATCTTGCACCGTGCCTAGCACACAGTAGATGCACATGAGTGTAACTGAGCTTTTTATGTTATGCCCTCCAAATACAAAGCCTTAGTTTTTGTCACTATGAAAGAAATTACTCTGCTCTTCTTAGCAGGTAATACATCAAGTCGTGAGTGGAAATTCGGTGGGAGAATTTCACTCCTGCCCTTATGGGTTAAAAGATTGCATTCTTATGATGAAGATGTTCTTGTGAATAGAATCATCTCAGGTCCCAAATGGTGTGGATTTGGTCCTGCATCTTGCTGCAGAGCTCTCTTGGAGCTTCTGAAACCCGGGAAAACCAGCCAAATGCCTGCAGCCTGGGGCAAATGTAGGGAGTTTTAGTGTGAATTCATGGGAGGTGAAAAAAGACAGCAGGTGTTGAAAGACGGGAAATCCTTGCACTGTTCTGGATGTTAGCAGCCATTTTCCATTCACATTCAGAACCTCAGGAGGAGAAGCTGCCTATCATTTTGTGTCCTCAAGAGAACCAACAAAGGGAAATGCCATCTCCCAGATACTCGATTTGATGACCATTTTGTCCTACCTTCTCTAGGGTCCAGACATTATGTAAATTGGCATTAAGTTTGAATAATGTATGGACCCAGTTAAAAGGAAAAAAATGCTTTGGGAGGCTGAGGCAGGTGCATCGCCTGAGGTCAGGAGTTCCAGACCAGCCTGGCCAACATAGTGAAACCCCATCTCTACTGAAAATACAAAAAGTTAGCTGGGCATGGTGGTAGGCACCTGTAATACCAGCTACTCGGGAGGCTAAGGCAGGAAAATCACCTGAACCTGGGCGGCAGAGGTTGCAGTGAGCCAAGATCGTTGCGCTCCAGCCTGGGTGACAAGAGCAAAACTCCATCTCAAAAAAATTTTAAGACAAAAGGAAAAAATGCTCACCTGATTCCCGCAGTGCTGACTTAAAATGTTCTTAGTATGCCAATGTTGCTTAAATATGAATGACTGTATCTTCTACTTAAATTGACAACCGCACCAAATATAAACTGCAAATGTTTATAGCTCTTATGTAAGTATAAAAGCAAAACAAATTCATAAATTAAATATAAACTAAAAGGAAAACTGATACTAACAATGTTTTGTGTGATTAAGTTGCTGTTTGCAACATGCCTGGGGCAGACTCCTGGCCTCTTTGCATCTGACATTGGAGGCTGCACAGCATGTGGCCCCAACTGGGCTCTCGCAGCACTTGCTTGCACTCAGAACGGTGCCAAAACTTTTGCTCGCCCAGTGTGCTGCAACGTCCGTCATTTGGATTTGGCAGCAACACATCATTTATGCATTTTGTTTGCTTCTGTTCTGTATTTATTTGAGATACTTAAAATATAACTGCTAGATTCTAAGGCATTCATAAGCACCTGTGAAAAATGTGTTACTTAGGAAACAGTTCAGGGTTCCATGGATTATCTAGATTGGTGTGTCTTAAGACTGACCACACAATTCAAATGGGGGCATGGGGGAGGGGAACTCTGTGAAAAATCTCTGTATGAGCACCCACACCCAGAGATTCCTATGTAATTATCCCAGAGTGGTGCCTTAATATCAACATTTGTTTAAAACCATCCCCCAAGACTAAAATTTGTGACCAGGATTTAGAACCATTGTCTTAACTGATGCAGAACACTCTGATATTAATGTCTTCGTGTCTTTTGGAATATCATTAAGACAAAAGCATACAATTTTAAAATTCTTAAAGACAATTTAAAGACCTATGAGAATCCATCTTTAATTCTCAGGAGCGTGTGGAACCTAGTTTGAAAACTACTGGCATAGATAATTGAATTTCCACTAAAATAAAATAAGTCTCTAGTATATTACAAAAGTACCCATTCTGCAAACTGCAGGGGAGCCACTGATCATCCTTGGAACTGTGCCAGGCACTGCCCGTGTAAAAATGAGTAAGGTCCACTTCCTCCCTGGACCGGATTGGGTAGGAGGCAAAGATAGTTAAACAATTATTTTAATATTATGAGTTCAGGGTTGTAATGAAAGTAAGCATTGAGTGCTGCAGAGACCCAACAAAGGAGTCCTTAGCTGAGGACTGATCCTTTGCTGAGTGATGAGGACATTATCGGACCACCAGGCTTGATGGCATGTTGTACGGTAACAGACCAATACAGCAAACAGCAGGAGTTGCAGCAGAGAAAGAGTTTAATAATTGTGTGGCCGCCAAATAAGGAGTCAAGGAAACCTCAAATCCACCTCTCGAAAAAGCCTGGGACTTGGCTTTTTAAGGCAGTTCTGGCAAGAAGGAGGCTGAGGAGCTGGGGGTAACTGATTGGTTAGGACATAGGGGAGGAGATAATAAGGATATAGAAACTCTGTTCTTGCACTGGGTCAGTTCCTTGGAGGGGGTCCTCACTCTGGCTGGCAGCAGTGAACGCATTGGAATGCAGGATCTGAAAAATATCTCAAAATGGCAAACTTGATAATTTTTTTTTTTTTTTTTTAACATCAAAGATGTTATCTATAGAGGTTAGGACTTTGTGACAGGGGCTACGTGACTTCAAAGTGGTGAGTGGCTATAAGAAAGTGAGCTATAGCAGCAGTCCTCAACCTTTTTGGTACCAGGGACCAGTTTCATGGAAGAAAATTTTTCCACAGATGGGGTGGGGTGGGGTGGGGAATAGCTTCAGGATGAAACTGATCCACCTCAGATCATCAGGCATCTGGATTCTCATGAGGGGCACACAGCCTAGATCCCTCACATGGGCAGTTCACACTCCTATGAGAATCTAATGCCACCGCTGATCTGACAGATGGCGCAGCTCTGGTAGTGATGCTGACTTGCCCACCACTTACCTCTTGCTGTGCGGCTCAGTTCCTGACGGATCACGGACTGATACCAGTCTATAACCCAGGGAGTTGAGGACCTCTGGGCTATAGGGCAGGCTGGTTAATGCTTAGCTGTGTTTCTATTCAAAGCTTATGTTTTTGTTTAAAACCTAGTAATTTGGTTTTATTGATTTTATGAAGATGATTTCAAGGATGAGTAGGATTAGCTGGAGTCAGAAGGACACAAGGGAATTTCTGGCAACAACGTTAAACTACCAGTGAATGTCTCATCAAGCCACTGGACCTCTAACTACTTCTAAGCAGTACTGTCAACCTTATAGTTATGATGTATGAGATAGTGTTGTGATATAAGACAGTGCAAAAACCTAAGTTAATATCACCATTTCTGTTGTACTCTCTATTTCAAAGGAAAAAATCTTCAGCAATCTAATATCCTACCAAAATTTTGAAGTCAAGGCCTCCCTGCTCTAATCAAAGAACTAGAGCTGCAATCAGGCCGTATATTTGGAAAGGCCATAGATGCCCTCCCTCTGTCCTTGTTCCCAGCATACTGAACTATAGTCTAAAAGACTTAAAACTTGAACTAAAGAAAACCTTAAGGAAACAACAAAATTCCACTTATTTCCTGAGCCCAAAAGTAAAATAATTGTTTTTTAATGAATTTTTCTTTCCCCGCAAGATACTATGAATTGTTCAATGGGTATTCAAAGCATACATAATAGAATATGTATGCTTTCATACATAATAGAATATGTATGCTTTCCTGAAAAATTGAAATGGAACATCAAACTGTTCTGTAAAGTTTTGAGTCTAGACCAAAATCACAGCAGTTAGCGAGAATATGTACGTCTGCATCTGCCACTGATGGCCCCATTGCTCCCTCCAGCTGCTTCTCTTGGGCTGAAGGATGGAAAAGCAAACTCCCTGCATTGAGTTCCATCTTGCCCTGCATGGCCTGCCCCATGGGGTCATTGAGCTCTCCACCAGCTTCCACCTCTTCCAGCACTTTCTCCCAGAGGGCCCACGGCTGCTTTTGCAGATTGAAATTGATTGAGGTGGATTCAGCTCCCTTTCCTCTGAGTTTTTACTTTAGATGTGCTTTTTAGGTTGTGTTTTTCTTCTGGCATATAAGAAAGACAGCAATATTCCATGGAACTGAGTGATGTCTGTGGCTTTGTCGACTGTTGTTTGTTAGCCTGATCACCATTTATTGAGTGTTTACTACTTTCCAGGCATTGTGCTAAGTGGTAGAAATACAAAGTTACCTTTACTTGCTTCATCTGTAAAACAGAGAGAGTAGTAGTTCCTACGGTGTGGTTTATGTGAGGCATAGGGACTGCTCCCTGGAACCTAGGGACAACTCCATAATAGGGACCCTGTGCTCATATCAATAGTGGTAACAATTAGGAAGGCAGCTCCTACCTCAAAGACCTCATCATCTGATGATAAAGGCAGATATAACAAGAAAATTGTTCTTTTTAAATATAAAATTGTGATATAAAAATAGTTTTCACTAAATTGGATTTTTACCAAATTTATAGAAACAAAATAATAAATTAAGGAAATACAAAACGACCTGACGTTAGCCAACCATGTTGATGTTCTGATTATCTTACTGCGAAAGAGTGTAGGGTTAAGAACAAGGGACTTTGATTCCAAGATCAAATCCCTTTCTGCTATTTCTTAGCTGTCTGACTTTGGACAAGTTGCTTAAACCCATTGTGCCTCTGTTTGCTTGCCCATGAGATGGAGATTATAATAGCGCCTACCTCATAGGGCTATTTTTAATACAAGTTAGCTCTTAGAACAATGCCTACTTAAACTAACGATTTGTATTAGGTACTCTTTTATTTTCCATCCATACTGTGTATGCATATATTCATATTTATATTTATGTATTCTAATTAGGATTATATACCCCTACTTTCTTTAAAAATAAGGTTTTAAATAACTATATAATCAGTCATGAGGATACAACATGATTTATTCAACAAATCTGATGCTGTGAAACACATAAGTGATTTCTCTTTCAGGATTATAAATAACATTTGTTTTGCATTCTTTTCATAATCTTTTGCTCACTTTTCATTGTTACTTTGTATATGTTGCTAGAAATTGATTTGCTGGTGAAAAGGGTATAAACATTTTTACCGCTCTTGATACATACTGCCTGCTCTTGATAGATATTGCTTACTGGCCCAGGAAACTTTATCAATTTCACTTTTACCAAGAGTGTATGAAAGCATTCACATGAGTGTAACCTTATCATGCAGTGTGGGCCATGAGACAGAGGAGAGTTACAGAGGGCAGACAGCTTCCCCGCTGCTCAGCCACTGCCCTCTGCTCTAAAAGAGCCACAGTAGGAATTTCTACATAGATCCTATTATAAACATCTCCTTGTGAAACAATTTATCTTCTCTCAGAGAATTTTCTTCATTTTAGTATCTATATAGCTGCTTGCTATGTTCATTTAAAATTTTGTGACTTGCACAGACACAGTGCTGATGAACTGCTTATTTCAGGCAGTCTAAGCTCCCCAAGCATTTGCATTTTATGTCTTATCCTCTGTTTTGGACTCTTTGCCACTGATTTTTTTTAAAGTGATATTTTAAGAAAGAGGAGGGTTGATTTGTTGTGAGTGTATCTCTCTTTAAAAACTTTTCTAGGGAAGGACAACCTCTTCCAAAGACTTCTTTTGCTTTCTATGATTGACAGTCCCTGGTCAGTAATGAGCTTGAAGGAAGCTGCTGGACCCGGCACTGAACATGGGGCTGTGCTATCACCTAGCCGTGCCTTTCTCTGGTGATCAAGGAGCTGCTGGTTCAGACGGTGCCCTGTCTAATCCCACTAAGGCCCGAAGGACCAAGTGCAGTCTACTCTCCAGATTCTCCGCAACAGAAAGCAGACACTTGGGCTTCATGGTCCAGGTTGGAACAGGTAGTTAGCTCTGAGGACAGCTATGCATGAATGTCAGGAGGGGACTGCCAGGGGAACATTTATTTATTCTTTAAAATTGGAAGCAACAGTGATGGATGAAACCCAGAATGCGAAATTCACTTTCATCTTGATAAGCAACGCTTCTGTCCTTTCTCCTGGAATAGCAAGTATTAATCATTGAGTTCGATAATACAGCCTTCACATTCAGTGAAAGCCAAACACTCAGCACCTTCTAGAAAAATCTTAGTGCCATGCTTTCTTAGCATCTTGCAAGTCCTCTGAGGATGATGTGTTGTTCATCTTTGAAGCTGATCTTTTGTACTTGCATGTGTAGCTCAGGCTAGTGATGACACGCCAGAGGTATTTCCAACTAAGAACATTATTCACAGACGCTTTGGTTACAAATTTGTTAGCTCCACTTCCTGCTAAAACGACTAGCCTTGAAGAGTTTCAGAAATGGGAGCAGCCTTAAGGATGATAGAAATATTATGAAAATAGTAATAAGTCATACCCGTACAGCAAACTCCTTTTTCTTTGGAGTATCTGTTCATCAGCCATATTTTCCCTCTCAACAGTCCGGGTGTTGACGAAGATCGTGAAATAATAGGAATGAAAGGGACTTTGATTTTGTATTTTTAATAGCATTTTCCTCCACCAAATTACGAAAGTAATGCATGACCAAGGCAGAGAACTTGGAAAATACAGAAAAGCCACCAAGCAAAATAATCTCCCAAGAAATCATAATTTCACCACACAAAAGTAACCATTGTCAACATTTTGGTGAAAATCCTTAATTAAAGAGACTCTTAGAAGATGCCAGTTCACTGCCACTTCTTCCTTTCTCCACACCATCCTGCACCCTGTTTTGAAATGCAGAATTGTTTCTAAATCATTCCAGGAAAATTATTAGTTTTCTGAAATATCTCTGGAGGCGAGTCTATTGGCAGTCATTTCTAGTTTCTCACAAACCTTGAAGTTAGGAAATTATTTGTGTAGCTTTTGAGCACTGGGCCAGAAGTGAGGGATATTTGGGTTCTAGTTCCAGCTCTACCACTTATTTACCAACTGGCCGACCTCAGGCAAGTCCAGGCTAGCGGCCCTGCCTCAAGCCCCTCCAGATGTAACCTCTGCAACCCCACTTCCTTCACTTCCTTTTGCCTCAGTTTCCCAATAATTTCCTAGTAATTGTACTGAATCAGTGTTTTTCATTTTTTACATTAAAATTTATTTATTTTTAAATTTTATTTTGTTTTTAAAGACTTTATTTTTTATAACAGATTTAGATTTGCAATGAAACTGAATGGCAAGTACAGAAAGTTCCCATATAGTCCCTGCCCCCACACATACACAGTCTTCCTCACTGTCAGCATCCCCAACCGGAGAGGTACATTGGTTACAGCCGATGAACCTACACTGACACATCATTATCACCCAAAGTGCATAGTTTGCACTGGTGTTGGGCATTTTAGGGTTTTTGACACATGTATGCACCATTGTAATATCATACAGAATAATTTAATTGCCCTAAAAATCCTCCGTGCTCCTCCTACTCATTCCTCCCTCCACTCCACTCCTGGCAATACTGATATTTTTACTGTCTCCGTAGTTTTGCCTTCTTCAGACTGTCATATGCTTGGAATCATAAGGTTTGTAGTCTTTTCAGATTGGCTTCTTTCACTTAGTGATATGCATTTAAGGTTCCTCCATGTCTTTTTATGGCTTGATAACTCATTTCTTTTTATCACTGAATACTACTCCATTGTCTGGATTATACACACTTTATTATACACACATTCACCTACTGAAGGATGTGTTGGTTGCATTCAAGTTTTGGCAATTATGAATGAAGTTGCTATAAACACTCATGTGCAGGTAATTGTGTAGATATACATTTTTAATGCTTTTGAATAAACACTCAGGAGCACAATTGCTGGATTGTATAGTATGTTTAGTTTTGTAGGAAACTGCCAAACCATCTTCCCAAGTGGCTGTACCATTTTCCATTTCCACCAACAATGAGTGAGAGTCCCTGTTGCTCCACATCCTCATCAGTGTTTGGTGTTGTCAGTATTCTGGATTTCGGCCATTCTGACAGGTGTATTGTGGTATCTCATTTTGTTTTAATTTGCATTTCTCAGATAATATCACACGGCGCATCTTTCAGTAAGCTTATTTGCCATCTGCATATTTTCTGTGGTGAGGTGTCTGTTAAAGTCTTTGGTCCATTTTTTAATCAGGTTGTTTGTGTTCTTATTGTTGAGTTTTAAAAGCTCTTTGTATATTTTGGATAACAGTCATTTAGCAGGTATGTCTTTTGCAAATATTTTCTCCCAGTCTGTGGCTTGTCTTCTCATTCTCTGGAGATCAGTGGTTTTTACACTTTCTTCTGCTGAAGCCAAATATTATGGAAGAAGCCATGGGGTCACCAGAGGATAGGTGCACAGGGTAGTGAGGGAAAGTTGGAGTGAATGGGCTCTGGTGCCCCCACCCCGCAACATTTCTCTTGCTTTAATCAGAGAAGTTTGACTTCATCCAGATTGCATTTGAGGACTTTACATGAGGTTCACCTTTTTGTTTGTTTTAAATGTGGTTTTTACTCTCAAAATGTTTTAAATACCACTGAACTTGATGATCATCTTAAGGCCCTTTTAAGATTTATGATTCTGGAATTCTGTGGCTGTATTTTTGCAATGTAATATAACCTTCCTCTCCTTAAGAAAAAAATGAGATAAACCTGTTATAAACAATCATGTGACATTTTTTCAATACAGTTTTCATCCACGTAGTGCTCACTTAGATAGAAACAATACACCTAAAGAATATGCACCATTCACATGCCCACTCATCTCTCAAAAATAGGAACTTTCAACACTAGGTATCTTTTTCACAATAATCAGAGAGAACTCTCAGCCATTTCAATTCTAGTCTAGGAAAAAGAGGGAAAATATATTTGAAGGTTTCTGGTTCATGTGATAAATTTGCAGACCGGAACCAAGATGATATGACCGTCATTTATTAGTGACTAGTGCAAAGCATTGCAGGCTATTAAGCAGGCTGTTCAGTTCAGGGTGATATGGACATGCACACATTGGCCAATCATATATGCTCAGATTGTATGTCATTTTTTTCTGCATTTTAGTCTAAGTGTCAGATAGGTGTTTCGTGATGTTTTATAAACACTTCTGTTCATATGAACATTGTTCATTGATTTGGCAAGGAATGAAGGGGTGTCATTTTCATGATTTTATTTGTATGTTAACTATTCCACAGCAGATTTGAAATGCCTTACCAAATTTTATGCAGTGTAAAGGGGTAAACCAATATTTGACACAATCATTATAAATTGAGGATAATCTGAAGAAAATAATAAATCCAGGAGTCAGATTAGCACACTGATATGGTTTGGCTCTGTGTCCCCACCCAAATTTCATATTGAATTGTACTCCCATAATTTCCATGTGTTGTGGGAGGGACCCAGTGGAAGATAATTTGAATCATGGGAGTGGTTTCCTCCAGACTGTTCTCACTGTAGTGAATAAGTCTCATGAGATCTGATGGTTTTATCAGGGGTTTCCGCTTTTATATCTTCCTCATTTTTTCTCTTGCCACCACCATGTAAGAAGTGCCTTTTACCTCCCACCATGATTCGGAGCCCTCCCCAGCCATGGGGAACTGTAAATCCAAGTAAACCTCTTTTTCTTCCCAGTCTCGGATCTGTCTTTATCAGCAGCATGAAAATGGACTAATACAGTAAATTGGTTCCAGGAGTGGAGTGTTGCTGAAAAAAATACCCCAAAATGTGGAAGCAATCTTGGAACTGGATATCAAGGAGAGGTTGGAGCAGTTTGGAGTGCTCAAAAGAAGACAGGAAAATGTGGGAAAGTTTGGAACCTCCTAGAGACTTGTTGAATGACCTTGAGAAGAATGCTGATAATGATATGAACAATAAGGTCCAGGCTGAGGTGGTCTCAGATGGAGATGAAGAAATTGTTGGGAAGTGGAGCAAAGGTGACTCTTGTTATGTCTTAGCAAAGAGACTAATGGCATTTTGCTCCTCCCCTGGAGATTTGTGGAACTTTGAACTTGAGAGAAATGATTTGGGGTATCTGGCAAAAGAAATTTCTAAGCAGCAAAACATTCAAAAGGTGACTTGGGTGTTGTTAAAAGCATTCTGTTTTAAAAGGGAAGCAGCATAAAAGTTCAAAAAATTTGCAGACTGATGATGCAGTAGAAAAGAAAAACCCATTTTTTTGAGAAGAAATTCAAGCTGGCTGCAGAAATTTGCATAAGTAACAAGGAGCCAATGTTAATCCCCAAGACAATGGGGAAAATGTCTCCAGAGCATGTCATAGGTCTTCATGGATGCCCCTCCCATCACAGACCCAGAAGCCTACGAGGAAAAGAAACAATTTTGTTGGCTGGTCCCAGGGTCCCCATGCTGTGTACAGCCTAGGAACATGGTGTCCTGCATCTTAGCCACTCCAGCTGTTGCTAAAAGAGGCTAAGGTACAGCTCAGCCTATGGTTTCAGAGGGTGCAAGCCCCAAACCTTGGCAGTTTTCATGTGGTGTTGAGCCTGTGGGTACACAGAAGTCAAGAATTTAGGTTTGGGAACCTCCACTTAGATTTCAGAAGATGTATGGAAATGCCTGGATACCCAGGCAAACATTTGCTGCAGGGATGGGGCCCTCATGGAGAACCTTTGCTAGGGCAATGAGGAAGGGAAATGTGGGGTTGGAACCCCCACACAGAGTCCCCACTAGGGCACTGCCTAGTGGAGTTGTGAGAGGAGGACCACTGTCCTCCAGACCCCAGAATGGTAGATCCACTGACAGCTTGCACCATGTGACTGGAAAAGCCACAGACACTCAATACCAGCCTGTGAAAGCCGTCATGGTTGGAGGTGGTGTTGGTTATACCCTATAAAGCCACAGGTTTGGAGCTGCCCAAGACTATGGGAACCTACCTCTTGCATCAGCATGACCTGGATGTGAGACATTCAGTCAAAGGAGATATTTTGAAGCTTTAGAATTTGACTGCCCTGGTGGATTTTAGACTTGCATGGGCCCTGTAGCCCCTTTGTTTTGGCCAATTTCTCCCGTTTGGAACCGCTGTATTTACCCAATGCCTAAACCCCCATTGTATCTAAGAAGTAACTAGCTTGCTTTTGATTTTACAGGCTCATAGGCAGAAGGGACTTGCCTTGTCTCAGACAAGACTTTGGACTGTGGACTTTGATTAATTCTGAAATGCATGAAGACTTTGGGGGACTGTTGGGAAGGCATGATTGCTTTTGAAATGTGAGGACATGAGATTTGGAGGGGCCAGGGGTGGAATGTTATGGTTTGGCTCTGTGTCCCCACCCAAATCTCATCTTGAATTATACTCTCATAATTCCTAAGTGTTGTGAGAGGGACCTGGTGGGAAACAATTTGAATCATGAGGCCAGTTTTCCCTATCTTGTGGTAGTAAGTCTCATGAGATCTGATGGTTTTATCAGTTTCTACTTTTGCATCTTCCTCATTTTCTCTTGCTGCTGCCATGTAAGAAGTGCCTTTCACAAGCATAGGGAAGAAGTATCCTTGCTGGACCTGCAGGCTGTACTTCTTCTGACAATATGGACTGCAAGTGCCTATGTTTACTTTGACCAAGACGGCCTTTCTTTTCACAGAAAGCCGTGGTACACCCCTTGAATTTCATAAGACCTCTCTTTGCAGTGGGTTAGATGCGCTTTTATACTCTGTCAGGAAAACATATTTTTTTCCATTTAAAAACCAATCTTTTGGTCACTTCCAAGATGGCCATATAGGAATAGCTCCAGTCTGCAGCTCCCAGTGAGATTGAAGCAGAGGGCAGGTGATTTCTGCATTTCCAACTGAGGCACCTGGTTCATCTCACTGGGACTGGTTGGAAAGTGGGTGCAGCTCACAGAGAGTGAGCCAAAGCAGGGCAGGGTGTCGCCTCACCCACAAAGTGCAAGAGGTCAGGGGATTTTCCTTTCTTAGCCACGGGAAACCATGACAGACTGTACCTGGAGAAACAGTACACTCCTGACCAAATACTGCACTTTTCCCCACAGTCTTGGCAACTGGAAGACCAGGAGATACCCTCCTTTGCTTGGCTCAGTGGGTCCCACGCCCATGGAGCCTTGCTCACTGCTAGCGCAGCAGTCTGAGATCAACCTGCAATGCTACTGCTTGATGGGGGAAGGGGCGTCTGTCATTGCTGAGGCTTGAGTAGCTCATCGTGTAAACAAAGCAGTGGGGAAGCTCGAACTGGGCAGAGCCCACCGCAGCTCAGCAAGGCCTACTGCCTCTCTAGATTCCACCTCTGGGGGCAGCACATAGCAGAACAAAAGGCAGCAGACAGCTTCTGCAGACTTAAACATCCCTGTCTGACAGCTCTGAAAAGAGCAGTAGTTCTCTCAGCACAGTGTTCGAGCTTTGAGAACTGAGAGACTGCCTCCTCAAGCAGGTCCCTGACCCCCATGTAGCCTGACTGGGAGACACCTCAAACAGGCAGGTGCCCCTCTGGGACGAAGCTTCCAGAGGAAGGATCAGGCAGCAATATTTGTTGTTCTGCAGCCTCCACAGGTGATACCCAGGCAAACAGGGTCTGGAGTGGACCTCCAGCAAACTCCAACAGACCTGCAGCTGAGGGGCCTGACTGTTAGAAGGAAAACTAATAAACAGAAAGGAAGAGCATCAACATCAACAATAAGAACATCCACACCAAAACCCCATCTGTAGGTCACCAACATCAAAGATCAAAGGTGGATAAAACCACAAAGATGGGGAGAAACCAGAGCAGAAAAGCAGAAAATTCCAAAAACCAGAGTGCCTCTTCTCCTCCAAAGGATCGCAGCTCCTCACCAGCAAGGGAACAAAACTGGATGGAGAATGACTTTGGTGAGTTGACAGAAGTAGGCTTCAGAAGGTCGGTAATAACGAACTTCTCCAAGCTAAAGGAGCATGTTCTAACACATCATAAGGAGGCTAAAAACCTTGAAAAAAAGGATATATGAAAGTCTAACTAGAATAAACAGTGTAGAGAAGACCTTAAATGACTTGATGGAGCTGAAAACCACAGCATGAGAACTTTGTGACATATGCACAAACTTCAATAGCTGATTTGATCAAGTGGAAGAAAGGATATCAGTGGTTGAAAATCAAATTAATGAAATAAAGTGAGAAGACAAGATGAGAGAAAAAAAAGAATGAAAAGAAATGAACAAAGCCTCCAAGAAATATGGGACTATGTGAAGAAACCAAATACATGTTTGATTGGTGTACTGGAAAGTGATGGGGAGAATGGAACCAAGTTAGAAAACACTCTTCAGGATATTATCCAGGATAACTTCCCTAACCTAGCAAGGCAGGCCAACATTCAAATTCAGGAAATACAGAGAACACCACAAAGATACTCCTCAAGAAGAGCAACCCCAAGACACATAATTTTCAGATTAAACAAGTTTGAAATGAAGCAAAAAGACGTTAAGGGCAGCCAGAGAGAAGGGTCAGGTTACCCACAAAGGGAAGCCCATCAGACTAACAGGGGATCTCTCAGCAGAAACCCTACAAACCAGAAGAGAGTGGGGGCCAATATTCAACATTCTTAAAAAATCTTATAAAAAAGAATTTTCAACCCAGAATCTTATATCCAGCCAAGCTAAGCGTCATAAGTGAAGGAGAAATAGAACCCTTTACAGACAAGCAAATGCTGAGAGATTGTGTCACCACCAGGCCTGCCTTACAGGAGCTCCTGAAGGAAGCACTAAACATGGAAAGGAACAACTGGTACCCAGCCACTGCAAGAATATGCCAAATTGTAAAGACCATCGATGCTATGAAGAAACTGCATCAATTAATGGGCAAAATAGCCAGCTGACATAAAAATGACAGGATCAGATTCAAACACAACAATATTAACCTTAAATGTAAATGGGCTAAATGCTCCAATTAAAAGACACAGACTGGCAAATTGGATAAAGAGTCAAGACCCTTTGGTGCGCTGTATTCGGGAGACCCATCTCACATGCACATAGGATCAAAATAAAGGGATGAAGGAAGATCTACCAAGCAAATGGAAAGCAAAAAGAAAAAAAAAAAAAAAAGCAGGGGTTGCAATCCTAGTCTCTGATAAAACAGCATTTAAACCAACAAAGATCAAAAGAGACAAAGACAGCCACTACATAATGGTAAAGAAATCAATTCAACAAGAAGAGCTAACTACCCTAAATATATATGCACCCAGTACAGGAGCACCCAGATTCATACAGCAAGTCCTTAGAGATCTACAAAGAGACAGACTCCCACATAATAATAATGGGAGACTTCAAAACCCCACTGTCAATATTAAACAGATCAACAAGACAGAAGGTTAACAAGGATATCCAGGACTTGAACTCAGCTCTGGACCAAGTAGACCTAATAGACATCTACAGAACTCTACACCCTAATCAACAGAATATACATTCTTCTCAGGACCACATCACACTTATTTTAAAACTGACCACATAATTGAAAGTAAAACAGTCGTCAGCAAATGCAAAAGAACAGAAGTCACAACAAACTGTCTCTCAGACCACAGGGCAATCAAATTAGAACTCAGAATTAAGAAATTCACTCAAATCCATACAACTACACGGCAACTGAACAACCTGCTCCTGAATGACTACTGGGTACACAATGAAATGAAGGCAGAAATAAAGATGTTCTTTGAAACCAATGAGAACAAAGACACAATGTACCAGAATTTCTGGGACACATTTAAAGCAGTGTGTAGAGGGAAACGTATAGCACTAAATGCCCACAAGAGAAAGCAGGAAAGATCTAAAATTGACACCCTAACATCACAATTAAAAGAACTAGAGAAGCAAGAGCAAACAAATTCAAAAGCAAGCAGAAGGCAAGAAATAACTAAGATCAGAGCAGAACTGAAGGAAATAGAGACACAAAAAACCCTTCAAAAAATCAATGAATCTAGGAGCTGGTTTTTTGAAAAGATCAACAAAATTGATAGACCGCTAGCAAGACTAATAAAGAAGAAAAGACAGAAGAATCAAATAGACGCAATAAAAAATGATAAAGGGGATATCACCACCGATCCCACAGAAATACAAACTACCATCAGAGAATACTATAAACTCCTCTATGCAAATAAACTGGAAAATCTAGAAGAAATGGATAAATTCCTGGACACATACACCCTCCCAAGACCCAACCAGGAAGAAGTTGAATCTCTGAATAGACCAATAACAGGTTCTGAAATTGAGGCAATAATTAATAGCCTACCAACCAAAAATGTCCAGGACCAGAGAGATTCATAGCCGAATTCTACCAGAGGTACAAAGAGGAGCTGGTACCATTCCTTCTGAAACTATTCCAATCAATAGAAAAAGAGGGAATCCTCCCCAACTCATTTTATGAGGCCAGCATCATCCGGATACCAAAACCTGGCAGAGACACAACAAAAAAGAGAATTTTAGGCTAATATCCCTGAGGAACATCCATGTGAAAATCCTCAATAAAATACTGGCAAACCAAACCCAACAGCACATCAAAAAGCTTATCCACCAAAACCAAGTCAGCTTCATCCCTGGGATGCAAGGCTGGTTCAATATATGCAAATAAATAAACGTAATCCATCACATAAACAGAACCAAAACACATGATTATGTCAATAGATGCAGAAAAGGCCTTTGACAAAATCCAAGAGCCTTCATGCTTAAAACTCTCAATAAACTAGGTATTGATGGAACGTAACTCAAAACAGTAAGAGCTATTTATGACAAACCCACAGCCAATATCATACTGAATGGGCAAAAATTGGAAACATTCCCTTTGAAAACCAGCACAGGATAAGAACGCCCTCTCTCACCACTCCTATTCAACATAGTGTTGGAAGTTCTGGCTAGGGCAATCAGGCAAGAGAAAGAAATAAAGGATATTCAATTAGGAAAAGAGGAAGTCAAATTGTCTCTGTTTGCAGATGACACGATTGTATATTTAGAAAACCCCATCGTCTCAGCCCAAAATCTCCTTAAGTTGATAAGCAACTTCAGCAAAGTCTAAGGATACAAAATCAATGTGCAAAAATCACAGGCATTCCTGTACACCAATAATAGACAAACAGAGAGCCAAATCATGAGTGAACTCCCATTCACAATTACTACAAAGAGAATAAAATACCTAGGAATCCAACTTACAAGGGATGTGAAGGACCTCTTCAAGGAGAACTACAAACCACTGCTCAACAAAATAAAAGAGGACACAAACAAATGGAAAAACATTCCATGCTCATGGATAGGAAGAATCAATATTGTGAAAATGGTCATACTGCCCAAAGTAATTTATAGATTCAATGCTATCCCCATCAAGCTACCACTGACTTTCTTCACAGACTTGAAAAAAACTAAAGTTCACATGAAACCAAAAAACAGCCTGCAAAGCCAAGACAATCCTAAGCAAAAAGAACAAAGCTGGAGGCATCACGTTACCTGACTTCAAACTATACTACAAGGCTACAGTAACGAAAACAGCATGCTACTGGTACCAAAACAGATATATAGACCAATGGAACAGAACAGAGGCCTCAGAAATAACACCACACATCTGATCTTTGGCAAACCTGACAAAAACAAGCAATGGGAAAAGGATTCCCTATTTAATAAATGGTGCTGGGAAAACTGGCTAGCCATATGTAGAAAGCTGAAACTGGATTCCTTCCTTACACTGTATACAAAAATTCACTCAAGAAGGACTAGAGGCTTAAATGTAAGACCTAACACATAGAAGAAAACCTATACAATACCATTCAGGATATAGGCATGGGCAAAGACTTCATGACTAAAACACCAAAAGCAACGGCAACAAAAGCCAAAATAGACAAATTGGATCTAATTAAACTAAAGAGCTTCTGCACAGCAAAGGAAACTATCATCAGAGTGAACAGGCAACCTACAGAATGGGAGAAAATTTTTGCAATCCACCCATCTGACAAAGGGGTAATATCTTTGTAGAATCTACAAAAAACTTAAACAAATTTACAGGAAAAAACCAAATTCATCAAAAAAGTGGGCAAAGGATATGAACAGACACTTCTCAAGACATTTATGCAGCCAACAGACATATGAAAAAATACTCATCATCACTGGTCATCAGAGAAATGCAAATCAAAACCACAATGAGATACCATCTCATGCCAGTTAGAATGGCAATCATTAAAAAGTCAGCAAACAACAGATGCTGGAGAGGATGTGGAGAAATAGGAATGCCTCTACACTGTTGGTGGGAGTGTAAATTAGTTCAACCATTGTGGAAGACAGTGTGGCAATTCCTCAAGGATCTAGAACTAGAAATACCATTTGACCCAGCGATCTCATTAGTGGGTATATACCCAAAGGATTATAAATCATGCTACTATAAAGACACATGCACATGTATGCTTATTGCAGCACTATTTACAATAGCAAAGACTTGGAACCAACCCAAATGTCCATCAATGACAGACTGGATTAAGAAAACGTGGCACATATACACCATGGAATACTATGCAGCCAATAAAAAAGGATGAGTTCATGTCCTTTGCAGGGACGTGGATGAAGCTGGAAACCATCGTTCTAAGCAAACTATCACAAGGACATAAAACCAAACACCACATGTTCTCACTCATAGGTGGGAGTTGAACAGTGAGAACACATGGACACAGGGCGAGGAATATCACATACTGGGGCTTGTCAGGGGGTTGGGGGAGTGGAGGAGGGATAGCATTAGGAGAAATACCTAATGTAAATGACAAGTTGATGGGTGCAGCAAACCAGCATGGCACGTGTATACCTATGTAACAAACCTGCACATTGTGCACATGTACCCTAGAACTTAAAGTATAATAAAAAGAAAAAAAAGTGCCTTTCACCTCCCACCATGATTCTAAGGCCTTCCCAGCCTTAGAACTGTAAGTCCAATGACACCTCTTTTTCTTCCCAGTCTCAGGTATGTCTTTATCAGCAGCGTGAAAATGATACACACACACAGAAGTATATCTTTACAGTTCCCAGGATGGACTGCAAGTTTGGCTGTAAATTTCCTTTGCCTGGCCAAAGCAAAAAGAACACATTTTATTATAAGGTTCACAGGCTTTTAATTAAAAAAAAATAGACCAGTTATTCAACATAAAAATTCCTTTTCAGACAAAGTTCTACAAAGTCTATTTCTTACAAGTAGGACTTTGGCAAGGACTGTGCAACTGACAACTCGAAGTCATTTATTCCGTGGTAAGAAACCGGAGTACAGATCTTTTGGGTTACCAGTTAGGGGATGATCCATGTGTTTTGATAATCACCTTGGTGGTGATTAGGCTAAAGGTCTCCTATGAAAACCACTAACTTCACACTTCATAGGATGCACCGAAGCCCTTATCACTGCATGGATGAGGGCTAGGTCAGGGCATTGGTAGGCAGAGTTTATAACATGGGGCAGGAAGCATTGAAATTCTATTCCACCTCTTAGTGTATCAGGTCAGGAGTGAAATCTCCTATCTTCCTCTTCTGGATCACTTTCCTCCTGAAGCATCTGGCATAGATGTCTAGGTATAGCTGGGCATTGTGGTTTGTGCCTATAGACCCAGTTACTTGAGAGGCTGAGGCGGGAGGATTGGTTGAGCGCAGGAGTTTGAGGCTGCAGTGAGCCATGATTGCACCACTGCACTCCAGCCTGGGTGAGAGAGCAAGACCCTGTCTCTCTTTCTAAAAAAAATAAAAAAGAAAAAGAAAAAAAGATGTCCAGGCGTGTTCTGGTTACTGCTGCTGACTGCTAAATTTAACAGCTAGAAAAAAAATGTTTGGACTCTATAGATCATAAATTTGGATAAGACACAGAGGGAATGGCTTGTCTCATGTTCACAATGTCTGAAGTCTTAGATGGGGAGAGTTGTCAACCAGGGGTAATTTGAGAGTTACGGGCTGGAGCCACCTTGAGGTATCTTTATTCATAGGCTAGCAATTGATATTGGCTGTTGGCTGGGACATCAACTGGACCTGTCAAATGGGAGACCTGTCTGATATCACAGCATGGGACACTAGACCTCTCACAAAGTGGCAAGGGCTCCAGAAGCAACTGTCCCAGCTGACAAAACAAAAGTTTCATAGCCTTCTATGACATGCACTTAGAAGTGGTAATGTGTCACTTCCAGCCCATTCTATTGATTAGAAGTGAGTCATGAGTCCACTCAGTTTCAAGGGAGAGGGCCCAGATCCCATATCTCCATGGGAAGGGTGCCAAGAACACCTTGTAGAAAAACTTGTGGATAGGAGATACTGGTGTGGTCATCCTTGGAAAACACGATCTTCCCCAGTGTGTAAGAGCAGCTTCCTGCTCTGCGTTGTGGCTTAGTTATTACTGAAATACCAGGCAAGAAAGGGTGGGATCCAGGGAAACAAATATATCCAGGATGTTTTGGTCTGCCTTTTCTGGGAAAAAAGGAAACCCTCAAAGCCTCTGAGACCAGGTCATCCCAGTGGGACCAGAAGTTCCACATGGAACGTTCTGCAAACTCCTCTGCAATAGATGGACTGTGCATTTTCCAAGTGTGTCTTTAGGGCATCTTTTCTGACCTTGGAAAGATAGTAAGTGACTGTGGAGTACAAAATCCAGAACCCTGGCTGTTTAAAAATACATTACAGATACAACTAATGAAAAGAAGGCTCCTAAGGAAAATATAGATACGTAATGGCTTTGTCCTAAAAGGTATAAGGCTATAATATTTTATTACAAAGGCTATAATATTTATTACAAAATTTATTTAAATAAATATTTAATATTTATTTAAATAATTAATATTTATTTTATTATTAATAATTAATACTTAAATATTTAAATAAATATAATGTTTCTTATAAAAATTAAAAACTAGGACTTTATATTTAAAAATGAGATATTAAATTCTTTTTCAAAAGTGCACATTTAAGATTTTTTTTCTCAAGTCAACTGAATCAGTTCATCAGTTTCACTGTGAATGTGTTGATACACCAAGTATTTACTTTCTAGAACATCTAGTAGATTTCAATAAAAAATTATACAAGTTGAAAAATGTCACTGAATCAGAGGCATATGGTTGGTTATGTAGTATCTGTGCCAAGTGGGTATATAGCAATACCAAATGAACAGGACTGCCATGTTCCCTTGCTGGGTTCCGGCAAAAACACTCATCTTCACTGTCATCTCCCTTTGAGACCTCTTAGAGAGGACTTCGATAAGTGTATGGTCTTATACACACTAGTCTAACAATACACATTTGCTCAAGGATTGGGTTATGAGCATGCTCTTCACCTTTCAGGTAAACATTACACATCAGTAGAAGGATGGAAGTTTCCTATCTATGAACAAATATTTCCCAAAGCAGTAATCTCTTTATTCAATTCACATAATGAGAAGTTAGTTCCTCTACGCCATAGAGCAATCTCTTTGAAGTCTTTAGTAATGTTGAGGGCTTTAAATCATAACAAACTAGACATTCAAGTGTCTTAGGCTTGCCCCTTAGTTCTTTGAACAAATTGGTTGCTATGAAGTATGTTAGTATTCATAATGAATGGATGGCATGATGGGGGATGTCTAGCTGGTTCTAGAATTTAGACTGTGGTTTCCATAACGAAGTGTGGCAGTATTGGTATTAGGGAATAGAATGATTTCTAAGTAAACTTTGCAACCTAAAGCCTTAAGAATGTAGGAAATGGCAACAAAAAGAGGCATACAAAACATTCCTCTGGCTTTATTCCTCTTTTCACAAATGTATTCACTTTCCCATCAGTAAGTCATAAAATACTTCTCATCTTGCATCAGAGTAGGACACCTACTGTAACAAATAGGCTACAAAATGTATAATGGCTCAAACACCTAGAAGTTTATTTCTTGTTTACTTAACAATGCTGGGTCCATGAACAGGTTAGTATCATAACCCTCTCTGATGTGGTCACTCAGGGAGTCAGGCTGTTGAGGGCTCTGCCATCATGAATGGGTGGCTTCCAAGGTCATCCTAAGAGTTATCTCCATTATAACCAGTCCAGGCAGAAAGGAAGAACAGGCATGGAGGAGCAAGGATATCCATGGAGAAGTCATCCTCTTAAAGTCATCGTAGCATCGTGATAGGGCTCTTTTCACAAAACAAAGATACAGTCCATGTTTTCAAGATTTTACATTTTAGTAGCCACAATACAAAGAAGCTAAGATAGTCTTGTGATTCATCATCCTGGCTGTTAATGGAGAGTTTTTTTAAAAGCACAGATATCAGGGCTCCACCCTCAGCTTCCAATCATGAGGTTTTGATGGAACCTGACAGCTGCATCTTGTAAAACTCCACAGGAGATTCGGAGAGACAGCCAAGTTTGAGATTCACAAACCTTAAGAGAAAAATCTCCTTCAATTGCCAGTAACAAACTACCAGTCTAAGAAAATATACATATTCCTTTGACTACTTTTAAATGAAACAACTAGGTAATAATTTATCTGTACATATAATTAAAAATTTAATGTATTTTATAACCATCATATAAAGGAGAAATAATATTAAACTATACCAAAATAAAATGATATATATTTCAATGCAGATGCCCAAGCTTGACTAAAGTAGGAAACATAATACAGTAATAAAATGCTTATATATACTTATAATGAATGTTTGGATATGAGAAGACGATCAGAGGCTTTTTATACGAGAAGTACAGGCATATGAAAAAGCAGAAAAAGAGATGGACACCAGATTGAGAAAACTAAAAACTAACCAATCTATTTGTGTATGATAAAAGGAGAAAAAATAAATAAATCGATTAGTAAAAATATGCTACTGTGTGGTCTAAATACTTGTCCCTTCCAAAACTCATGTTGAAATTTAATCCCCAATGTGGCAGTATTGAGAAGTAGGACCTTTACGAGATGATTGGTTCGTGAAGGTTCTGCACTCATGAGTGGTTGAAACCATTCACCGAATAACGCGCTGGTGGATCAAGGAATATCCCAGAAGTGGGACTGGTAGCTTTCTAAGAGAAGGAAGAGAGACCTGCACTGGCACACTCAGCCCCCTTGCCATAGGAGCCACCTCGGGATCCTGCAGAGTCCCCACCAGAAAGAAGGCCCTCACCGAAGGTGTCCCCTTGGCCTAGGACTTCCCAACCTCCACAACTGTAAGAAATGAATTCCTTTTCTTTGTAAGTTACCCAGTTTCAGGTATTCTGTTATAAACAACAGAAAATGGGCTAAAACACATGCCAAGAAAATTCAAAGACTGTGGAAGTGAAAGAAGAATAAAATATGAAGAAATAATTTTGCAAATGAGTCTGGCTTTATTATAAGTGTATTGTCAAAGTGATTCCCTTTGTTATAAGATGAAAAAGAGCCAAAGTGGATAGAAACATTTATCCTATCTTAATATCCCACTACATTCAAGGCAAATATTCAGTCAGTCTCTATAACTCAACAAGGCCTTGGAGATTATATCCTTTGGATAAGCAGTGGAGAAGACAAGATGGATTGGAAAAAGAAACAATAAAACATATAAGAGGCTATCAGGAAGCATGTACAAAAACCCTGGAGATGATGTCAATGTAAAACGAAAAGATACAAACCTCAAAATGATTTTAATATGTACCCACAAAAATGGATTTCTTATCATGTTACAAATTTATTTTAAAACATATAGGAGGCAATAACAATATTTCATTGATGTGTACTATTTTATAATTGTTGGCTCTAATTTTATTTAGTAGAGTCTTACAGCTCCTGTCTACATATTTACATCCATTTGTATTGTTTTTGTAGTACCTGTTCAACTGCGCTGAAATCATTTCAATTAAATGCATGGTTGAAAAGCTGACACAATATATTCAATAGCCAAACTAAATAAAGTGAATAAATTATTTAATAATTTGGAGAAAATATATTCCATTTAAACTTCCTTCTCTATAACCAATTAATATACTGGAACTTTTGGGCACAGCCATGTGAAAGCTTTTCAAAACTTTTCACTACTTTTTTTTTTTTTTTTTTTGAGATAGAGTCTCACTCTGTCACCCAGGCTGGAGTGCAGTGGTGCGATCTCGGCTCACTGCAACCTCTACCTCCTGGGTCCAAGCGATTCTCCTGCCTCAGCCTCCCGAGTATTTGGGATTACAGGCACCTGACACCATGCGTGACTAACTTTTGTATTTTTAGTAGAGACAGGATTTCACCATGTTGGCCGGGCTGGTCTTGAACCCCTCACCTCAAGTGATCCGCCTGCCTCGGCCTCCCAAAGTGCTGGGGTTACAGGCATGAGCCACTGCATCCAGCCACTCTAGATTTTTATTTGTAGTAGATTTAGTTCAGTAGGGCATTTGAGAGGCATAGGAACTGGAACAAATCCTTCATTGTTAGGGACTGTCTTGCACATTGTAGGACATCCGGTACAGTCCCTTCCAAGAAGTGGCAACAGCAGCCTCAGGCTGTCCAAACACCCTGTTAGGGACAGTGCCACTCCCAGAACCACAAAAGAACCACAAAAGAACCACAATCATAGGAGAAGCATACAACAAACGTGTTTATCGGACGGTCAGCTTTGGTGGCACCAGCAAGCACGCTATTTGGTTGTAGAATGAGTCCCCAGTGGGGCACCCACCCAAAAGGCTGATGTGTGACTCATCCCTAGGACCTCTCTGTGAGTGCTAAAAGCTCCTCCTTCTCCAAGCTGAGTGGCAGCTTTCTGGTCCAGACTATTTAAACTGTGACTTGAGGAATTTTCTTCACTTTTTCCTTTGAGTCATTCTGTTTTTGATCAAGCTGCAATAGAATGAAGGACTCTCTCAGGGTCTGCTGTCACATCCTTCCTTCGGGAACATAAAGAAAATCTGGCCTGGCTTGAAGAGTTTGTCCTCAAGCATCTGGTAAGCCATAGGCATCAGCGTCTCTTACTTCCCCAGGGACATTTAGATGTGCCCCCCATCTCCATGGAGACCATGGCAAGGGGACCCCTGGTTGTACTAGAGCTTCCTTCTGGGCACAGCCACACCGCATGGGTACTGCAGTGTACGACACACCTCCTCCAGCTTTCGGAAGACTCCGTTATCTAGAAAAGTGCTGAGAAATGGAGAACGGGGTTCCTCTGGGGTGGAGATGGAAAGAGGAAAAGGAAGAGAGAATGTCCTAGCAAAATGAGAGAAGGTGAGGGACAGCAGAATTGAGAGTGAGGGAGAGAGCAAGAGACTAAATTGCGATGTCTTGTACATAGGGGTATCCTCGTGGCTTCGCTCCCCTTTCGTTTCTACCACTCAGTTTCCCCAGACTCTTCCTAGATATCTCCTTATTGGCTATAAGATTCGGGATGCCTAGAAGCTCAGATTTGCTGGCAGCATCTCAAGACTGGATAATGACATATAGATTTTGTTTGTTTGTTTCCATCATTGGGATTTGGAGCAATCTCCAGAGTTGCAAAAGCCTACCTTTTTGCAAGAATATTTCTGCGGGTCCACACTGTCTGTTCACTTGCTTTGTGCTGCTGGGCACAGTGGTGTGGCCATCCAGGGTGGGAGAGACCACCTGGGATATGGAAACTACCAGCAGCCCTGTTTTGCTCTTGCTTATTGGCGGTGGTTGCCAAAGCACATGAAGCATTCTGGGAATCTGAATTTCTGTTGTTTCTCCCAAATGGCCCCTGAAGGGCAACAGGCAGCAAACATGGATGACATTCTGCCAGAAAAGTCCAGAAAGAAGATGGCTTCTGTTGTCAACTATTGGCATTTCAACAGGACCCTATTTTTATTTCTCAATATATTTGCACAGCTAGGAAGCATCTGCTGACAAGGATGAGATGATAAGCTGTATTGATGCCAAAACAGGACTAGAAAAACAGGCTTGTTCTGCAAATGGCCTGCATCCTGAGAGTCCGTGTTAAGAACATTCTCTCTCTGCAGGCAATATCTGCTCTTAAAACATTAACACTTGAAAGGAAGTAAGGCTTGGAATCCTTAGCATAGTCATGCACATACTAGGTTCTCAATAAGTGCGTGCTGGATGAAGGAAGCCACACGCACCTTAAGGAGGATGGAACACTGGCAGCCCAAGAAAAAAGTCACTCCCCAGAGGCTGAGTGCCGTGTCTTTGACCTCCATTGACAAGGTCATGGTGAAATGCTGGCTCTCGGGGTTGCTGAGGTCCCAGCACAGTGTGCTTTCTCGCCGTGGAAACAATAACAAGAGAAGTGATGCACACGTGTCACCTTTCCAGGCAGGGACATCCAAGCTGTTTGAGTCTCCATTCTGTGGTTTCCTTCAACAAGAAAGGGATTATTGGAGAATGAGACCGGCATCCTGGGTGGGAACAAAAACGGAAATTGGTAGAAAGTACATCATCCAAGTTGGTCTAACTCAGTTCTGTGGCTTGGGTGGGTTCCTAGGATATCCAGCTGGAGGCAGGGGCTCTAGGGGATGTGAGGCTGCACTGTGTATGATGTCACAGAGGACTGTGAGAGGCGGAGACAAGGGGAGGTAAACTGAGGCCCTCCTAGCCCTAATCCCCCAGCTCACACCCTCTGTTATCTGCCGCCTCCAGGCCAACACCACGGCCATGGGACATTTGCCTATTTTTCTGATAGACACATTCTTTCTCTACCAGCAGCCCACGTGGAACATAAGTGAAGTAATTCAGCAATTTCCTTCTTAACCTGCTGTCTCTCTGCTGCTTACTTCTTCTGTGCTGTTTGCTTTAGATCAGAGTGCCCCAGGGTACCAAAAGCTACATTATCCTATTCAACTGCGTGGAAACCAAGATCCCGACCATTCTGGTTTTGTTGTTATTGTTATGCTAGTTTTAAACCTTAGCCATTTTCCATTCTGGGCAATTACAACTCTGTTTACTATGAGTTCCTCTGTGTAGATGTTTCTCCCATTTCCAACCTACAAACTGCTACGTGAGCAGTAACTTGTCACCATGTTTTCCGCATAAAGTCAGGGATGGATAAACTTGGGAGCCTTTAGCTCTTGAAGGTGCTGATGAGGAAGGGGAGACGAGAGGAGAAGGAATATGTTTGTGAGATGGTCAGTGGGCTGAATAGTGGGATGACCGATAAGTGTTGCTATAAATACACATAATCTGGGGAAAAAAAAAAAAAAAAAACACTGTCATCTGCTCCCTGCAAAGTGGTGTGATTAGGCAGGATGGAGCTTATTTCTGCAGTGTTAGAAAATGCATCCTTGTAGTCCCCAAAAAGCCTGTTCCATCCTGCCCATCTCTTGTTCTCAATACTTCTCAGTCCACTGTCACTCATTTTCTTCCTGTCCTTGGGTTGAGGTCTCAACTTCTTGTAATAGAATTTTTTCAGTTACAAGCGACAAAAATCCAACTCTGACTATCTTAAGCTAAAAGGGGATTCACTGATACACTGTTAGGAAGGATATATGAAAGCTCAAAGGTCAAGTGAAAAAAATGTAAGAACTAAGAACTTGGCCAGGTGCAGTGGCTCACGCCTGCAATCCCAGCACTTTGGGAGGCCAAGGTGGGTGGATCACGAGGTCAGGAGTTCAAGACCAGCCTGCCAAAGATGGTGAAGCCCTGTCTCTACTAAAAATACAAAAATTAGCTGGGTGTGGTGGCGGGCACCTGTAATTCCAGCTACTTGGGAGGCTGAGGTAGAGAACTGTTTAAACCCTGGAGGCAGAGGTTGCAGTGAGTCGAGATCGTGCCACTGCACTCCAGCCTGGGTGACAAAGTGAGACTCTGTCTCAAAAAAAAAAGAAAAGAAAAAGAAAAAACTAAGACCTTGTGACTACTACCTGGATCTCTCTCTCTCTCTCTCTCTTTCTCTCTCTCTTTCACCCCCACACTATCACCTCTGCTTGTTGTCAGTAGTTTCCTTTCTGCAGACAGGAGTTCCATGTGCTGGGAAGAGGGCCATTCAGAGCCCTGTATTCTCATCCTCCCAGTTTAGCAATGCTAGAGGAAAGAACTTTTGTCCCACCACCTCACATACAATCTCAGAAATAGGCTCTTATTTTCTGGCTCGAGGCTAATGCTGTCCAGAAACACCAGGTGCCGTGATGGTCTCACTTTCTGTCCTGGATCTGTCTGTGGGGCCCAGAGAGCAGGATCTATTTCAGAAAATAGGTAAGAGAGGAAAAACTTACGTGGCCATAAAAAACCAGTGGTTTTCAAGGTGGCCTATACCCATCCACATCCTAAACTTTTGTGCTGAGGCTTAGTGCTTAGACTTCAAACTTGATCTAAAGTGCAAACTTGATTAAAAGTGCTTAGGCTTCAGACTTGATCTAAAACAGAAATCCTACTTGGAAACATCACCTTCCAATCACTTAGCCAGTCGCTCATCACTCTCTGTCTCTGAATCTCACCACGAGTTTCACACATCTCCCGAGAGAGCATCTCCTTTATCATTACCACCTGTGGAGTCAGCAGATTGGGTTTCATCTAAGCTCTGCCCGCCTATATCCGAGTTCCCTAGCAGGTTAGTGACTTTAGTGACTTTCTCTGCCCTTTAGTTTCTTGATGTGAAAAGGAACAACAGTGGCTGCTCACAGGGTTGTCAATTACACGGTCAATTACATTACATGGACAATTCATGTTGGTGTCAGACCTGTCTGAGAAAAGATGGCCCATGCTACCATGACAGGCCCCAAGGCCAACAGCCCCTTTCTTGGTCATGGCTCACATAAAGGGGCCCCCCCTTGGTTTGCTGGTGCTCTGAAACTTGCATATGCCTTAGGAATTTTACATTGTAACTCGGTTTCAAATGGGTCTGGAGCATCCCCAATGCTAGACTACTGTGCTGGGGAAGGCCACTGGCTCGTTATTACATCCCAAGAACACTCTGGGTCTCTTAGACCTCATCCTCTTTGAGCTTCTCTCTCTCACTCTCTCTCTGCACATTCAGGAGTGTACACATTTCTGTCCAGCACCCTGAAGTCTCTGGAAGAGAAGGACCATATCCACCGAGTCCTGGACAAGATCACAGACACTTTGATCCACCTGATGGCCAAGGCAGGCCTGACCCTGCAGCAGCAGCACCGGCGGCTGGCCCAGCTCCTCCTCATCCTCTCCCACATCAGGCACATGAGGTGAGGCATCTGTGGGCTTCCTACAGGAGAGACATAAAGAAAACACGCCCCCAAACCTATGTGACAGCTGGCCAGGAAGGACTGGTGCCTGCATATGGAGAGCACACTTGTGAGAGTTCCTGGCACAGAATAAGCATAAATGCTATGGGAGGACAGGAGAGATATGTTTTAAATCTGCATGGGTCACAGGGCAAGTGTCAGAGAAGGCATAGAGGAAGCGATACTTATGCTTGGTTTAAAGCATGTGCTTTGGGGCAGGGGTTTAGAGATTGGGTGCAGTGTGCAAATAGGAGGAGGGGGCCAATCAAGAGAAGCCTGTGAGCGTACACATCCCCTGAAGACACTGGGCACATCTGTTATGGTCCCTGTGCACACCTGGATATCCTAAATGAGAGACCCTGGGGCCAGATGCCTCACAGAGAGTCAATGTTGATTCCTTCATACCTGTTGAACCCCTTCTTGTCACCCCCACTGCCATTACCCTAGTCTAAGCCACCATCATTTTCTGTTGGACTTCTGGGCCAGTCACTGAACATGTATGCCTGCCTGTAATCTAGATCCTTTCTAGATCATTCTCCATGATGTGTCCAGAGTGATCATTCTAGAAGCAAATCTGATGTCATCCTCCCGCTTAAAACCCTTCAGTGGCTTCTCATTGCTTTTAGATAAAAGTATAAACCCTTTCACTTTGTTTTTATTACTCCTTATGATTCAGCCCTTACTTAGCTTACGAGGACTTCCTCATGTCTGAGCTCTAGCCATAATAGCTGACTGTCAGATGAGTCATCTGGGGGAGGTTCTTCTTCAGGCTGCAGATTGGCGGGCAGCCCTCCTGACCTCAGCTGGGCTCACTCACACATCTGGGAGGCAGCTGCCTGAGGCCAGGGTGACTCTGCTCTGTGTCTCATGTCTCCTATCCTCCTTGTACCCACATGTTAGCTGGGACATGTTCTCATAGCAACTGCAGAGGCATGAGAAAGCGATCCTGTTTGGGCAAGTGCATTTTACTATTTTCTTTCACTCATGTCCACTGACATTTCATTGGCCAAGCAAGCATGTGAGGAGTCCAGAGTCAAAGATGGACATGTTGCCAGGGGCATGAATATTTCTGAGCAATAATCTAACCTGTCATAGCTCAGATCTCACTCCTTGAAGGAAGCATCTCCTAACCCTTAAGACCTAGTTGGAACTTATACTCTGTTCTTCCCTATGGTTACTGCCCATTTTACTATTTTTCTGCCCATTTAGATTGACAACTCTGTGAGCCATGGCTTGCTTACCCAATATCACCTAGCACGGTGCAGAGCACATAGTAAGTACTCAACAAATGTTTTCTGTAAGAGCTAAGGAAGGATATCAGCAGAGAAAATAGAGTCTTTCTATGCCAAAAGGTGAAAGTGGCCTCATTTCCATTCCATCGTCCTGCAATTTGGCCAAAAGCTTAGTGGATACCATTCTCATGAGCAGACCTTATCTGCAGGGAAGAGATGGGGAGACTGCCGGGTTATGTATTGCAGACTCCAGCAGGACCACAGCGATGATTCAAAGTGATGACACTAGGACAGGTACTCATGGGTGATGAAGCCTACATGACCTTGAGCTTACACCAGGCCCCTAGGAATGAAAGAGATTCCTTCTCTTAGTGGCTATGAGGGAAGGCCTATGATGTCTTAAGAAGGTTGGATTCTATCATTTTTAAGGGACCTTCAAATCCTGAGACCATGATTCAAATGGCAAGAAGTTTGCTTCATTAAAGTCCCAGGCACCACCCTTTCCAGAGACAACCTTAAAAAATTATTAGCTCCTGGGAAAATAGATGTATCTGATTTTCTTTGCATCCCTCACAGTGCCGTATATGAAGACTTACATATGGTAAAGGCCCACAACGTTATTACTGAGTGAGTGAACGAAGAAATGAGGGAATGAATGAATGAACAAATGACTCATGGCAGGCTTTTCCCTGCCCTGTGAATTCGGCTTCTACTTGGTAATTGCAGTAGGTAAGGTGATTGCAGTCTCTGTTCTCAGGGTTCCCCAAGGATCCCTGTGTAACAGACGGAGGAATCACATCTGTCAGGTAGAGAAGGTGACTGCATTCAGAGTATACATTGCCAGTCTTCCCTGTCTTTTTCTTTTGATGAGTATTAGAGAGAGGGAAGCCGTGAGTGGATCAGATGCCAAAATCCCTGGCTGAGAGAATAACCTTACCCTGGAGGAAAACATCTTAGCTTTGACTCTGAGCTGGGAATGTCAGTGATGTTGTAGATTCAATGCATTGCAGTTGGGTGTTTCTATTTGTTGAAAGGAATTGCTGAATTTTCAAATCCATTAACTGCTTGTCAGCATTAGCAAGCCTAATTAGTTAATACTAAGTAAATTTGCACTAAATATACAACCCTGGCTGATTTTACTGGCCACGCCTGGCAGAGGGCAGCAGCAAGGTGAAAGTGCTGTAGTTTCTGTTAGAATCGTGTGAAAAGCTGGAGAGAGGTTGCTTCTCTTTCTCTCTCTCTCTCCTGTCTCTCTCTCTCTCTCTCTCTCTCTCTCACACACACACACGATTGTAATAATAATAATATTTTGGTTCCTCACTACAGCCAACCTAAATCACAGAAGTCTATGTTGTTAAGTAAGCTTGGCCCCAGCCATATGTTGCTACTCAGAGAATTCAATATCAGATTTCATCTGACTGTAAATGTGAATCATCAGGTTGCACGAGGAACACAGTGGCAGATCCAGGGGGCATTTAACTTTTATAGCATTTTAAATGGGGGGGGGGGAAGTAACACTTAAACAAGTAATTTAGACCATGTTGTAGGCCCTGAATAGCTTTGATGTTGTGTTTTCATGGCAGGTGTCCAACTTGAGCTGAATTTTCCCCTACTGAAAATGCAAATTTTTCTAAGACATTCTCTTGGCCCTGCTACTCATGATACATATTTCTTTTAAAAGAAATTTCAAACTAGATAATAGTTGTTCTCCTCCCCACCCCCGCCACCAGTAGTGTGGTGGGGCAGCAGAGTTGTGGCTGGTGGAGGAGAGCAGAGGAGGAGAGTAGGGAAAGGAGAATGCCATGTGCCTACATTTCCCTCTGCCCATTTCCCCCCTTGTTTTCCTGAACATGAACTGAGCTCTGGGCACTGTTTTAGGCCTAGCAGGGGACAGGATAAAGCCTGCTTCTCTAGGAATTCGCCCTGAGTGTGTGAGTGTGTGCATATGTGTGTTTGGAGGCGGAGAGAATAAACACAAATAAATAAAAAGGAGAATTTCAGGTAGTGATAAGTATGCTAAGAGAAACAGACCAGTGTGAAAGAGGAAGGCTGAGACTGCAGAGGCTTGAGGCCGCTGCCACTGGGTAGCGGTAGACCTTTCCGAGCAGGCGGCATTTGAAGACTGGAGGAAGGTGCATCCCAGGAAGTAGGAACAGCAAGTGTGGGTCCCCTAAGTCTTGTGTGGAGCTTAGTTCCTTTAAGGGCAGCACAAAAATCAGTGTGGCTACGGAGAGTGGGTTAGGGGAGACAGGCAGGAAGAGCTTGGAGATGTGGATGGAAGCTGGACCAGTTGGGCCTTGTAGAGCATGGAAAGACATTTAGATTGTATTCTGAGTTAAATGGGAAGTGACGTGAGCGATTTAACAGTGGAGCGTCTTGAACTGCTTTACGCATTTAAAATACCGGCTCCTTCATGGCTGAATATCTCCTGTTCTCTTTTTAGATGCACTGGCGATCCTATTTGAATGCATTTAGATCCTATTGGAAGGGAATAGGATCTCATTTGAGGCCGCGGAGGGCCGTGGAAGTCACCTGCATAGCAAATACCCTGAAAGTGGCTGCAGGGAGAGTGTGAGGGTGGGACCACCCACGTAGGAGGTGGAAAATGAAAACCTCACAGCCATGAGTTCCAGATTAGGGCCTCTGAAAGCCCTCAGCTTTCCCAGCTCCCATCTTAAAGTGGGTCTTTAAACAGCAAGAAAGATTGGCTGCCGTGTGTCTTTGGAGTTCCTCTTCCTTCCCCTTCTAGGGATTTCAGCACTCCTGGGGCTTGGGCTGGCTCTAAAGTGGTCCTCTCTGTGTCTTCCCACCCACAGTAACAAAGGCATGGAGCATCTGTACAGCATGAAGTGCAAGAATGTGGTACCCCTCTACGACCTGCTGCTGGAGATGCTGGACGCCCACCGCCTACATGCGCCCACTAGCCGTGGAGGGGCGCCCATGGAGGAGACGGACCAAAGCCACTTGGCCACCGCGGGCTCTACTTCATCGCATTCCTTGCAAAAGTATTACATCACGGGGGACGCAGAGGGTTTCCCCGCCACAGTCTGAGAGCTCCCCGGCTCCCCCACGGTTCAGATAATCCCTGCTGCATTTTACCCTCATCATGCACCACTTTAGCCAAATTCTGTCTCCTGCATACACTCCGGCATGCATCCACCACCAATGGCTTTCTAGATGAGTGGCCATTCATTTGCTTGCTCAGTTCTTAGTGGCACATCTTCTGTCTTCTGTTGGGAACAGCCAAAGGGATTCCAGGGCGAAATCTTTGTAACAGCTCTCGTTCCTCCTGTGCTATGTTACTAAGCGTGAGGATTCCTGTAGCTCTTCACAGCTGAACTCAGTCTACGGGTTGGGGCTCAGACGACTCTGTGCATCTAAGCTACTTGTAGAGACCCAGGCCTGGAGAGTAGACATTTCACCTCTGAAAAGCACTTTTTAAATGGCTTTAAGAATAAACCACAGCAAAGAATTTAAAGTGGCTCCTTTAATTGGGGACTTGGAGAAAGCTAGGTCAAGGGTTTATTATAGCACCCTCTTGTATTCCTATGGCAATGCATCCTTTTATGAAAGTGGTATACCTTAAAGCTTTTATATGACTGTAGCAGAATATCTGGTGACTGTCAATTCATTTCCCCTATAGGAATACAAGGGGCACACAAGGAAGGCGGATCCTCTAGTTGGCAAGACTATTTTAACTTGATACACTGCAGCTTCAGATGTGCTGAGAGCTCTGCCTCTGGCTTTCCGGTCATGGGTTCCAGTTCATTCGTGCCTCCCATGGACCTATGGAAAGCAGCAAGTTGATCTTAGTTAAGTCTCCCTATATGAGGGATAAGTTCTTGATTTTTGTTTTTATTTTTGTGTTACAAAAGAAAGCCCTCTCTCCCTGAACTTGCAGTTAGGTCAGCTTCAGGACCTGTTTCGGTGGGTGCTGTACTTGGATCTTCCCGGCGTGTGTGTGCCTTACACAGGGGTGAACTGTTCACTGTGGTGATGCATGATGAGGGTAAAGGGTCGTGGAAAGGAGCAGGGGCCCTAGTGATGCATTTAGCCCTGGGGCATGGAGCTGAACAGCGCTTGTGCAGGATTGTTGTGGCTACTAGAGAACAAGAAGGAAAGTAGGGCAGAAACTGGATACAGTTCTGAGGCACAGCCAGACTTGCTCAGGGTGGCCCTGCCACAGGCTGCAGCTACCTAGGAACATTCCTTGCAGACCCCGCATTGCCCTTTGGGGGTGCCCTGGGATCCCTGGGGTAGTCCAGCTCTTCTTCATTTCCCAGCGTGGCCCTGGCTGGAAGAAGCAGCTGTCACAGCTGCCGTAGACAGCTGTGTTCCTACAACTGGCCCAGCACCCTGGGGCACGGGAGGAGGGTGGGGACCGTTGCTGTCACTACTCAGGCTGACTGGGGCCTGGTCAGATTACATATGCCCTTGGTTGTTTAGAGCTAATCCAAAATCAGGGTTTGGTTTGGGGAAGAAAATCCTCCCCCTTCCTCCCCCACTCCCACCGCCTCCACTCCTGCCAGCTCATTTCCTTCAATTTCCTTTGACTTATAGGCTAAAAAAGAAAGGCTCATTCCAGCCACAGGGCAGCCTTCCCTGGGCCTTTGCTTCTCTAGCACAAGTATGGGTTACTTCCTTTTTCTTAACAAAAAAGAATGTTTGATTTCCTCTGGGTGACCTTATTGTCTATAATTGAAACCCTACTGAGAGGTGATGTCTGTGTTAGCCAATGACCCAGGTGAGCTGCTCAGGCTTCCCTTGGTATGTCTTGTTTGGAAAAGTGGATTTCATTAATTTCTGATTGTCCAGTTAAGTGATCACCAAAGGACTGAGAATCTGGGAGGGAATTAAAAAAAAAAAAAAAAAGTTTTTATGTGCACTTAAATTTGGGGACAATTTTATGTATCTGTGTTAAGGATATGTTGAAGAACATAATTCTTTTGTTGCTGTTTGTTTAAGAAGCACCTTAGTTTGTTTAAGAAGCACCTTATATAGTATAATATATATTTTTTTGAAATTACATTGCTTGTTTATCAGACAATTGAATGTAGTACTTCTGTTCTGGATTTAATTTGACTGGGTTAACATGCAAAAACCAAGGAAAAACATTTAGTTTTTTTTTTTTTTTTGTATACTTTTCAAGCTACCTTGTCATGTATACAGTCATTTATGCCTAAAGCCTGGTGATTATTCATTTAAATGAAGATCACATTTCATATCAACTTTTGTATCCACAGTAGACAAAATAGCACTAATCCAGATGCCTATTGTTGGATATTGAATGACAGACAATCTTATGTAGCAAAGATTATGCCTGAAAAGGAAAATTATTCAGGGCAGCTAATTTTGCTTTTACCAAAATATCAGTAGTAATATTTTTGGACAGTAGTTAATGGGTCAGTGGGTTCTTTTTAATGTTTATACTTAGATTTTCTTTTAAAAAAATTAAAATAAAACAAAAAAAAATTTCTAGGACTAGATGATGTAATACCAGCTAAAGCCAAACAATTATACAGCGGAAGGTTTTACATTATTCATCTAATGTGTTTGTATTCATGTTAAGATACTACTACATTTGAAATGGGCAGAGAACATCAGTGATTGAAATGTTTGCCCAGGGGTCTCCAGCAACTTTGGAAATCTCTTTGTATTCTTACTTGAAGTGCCACTAATGGACAGCAGATATTTTCTGGCTGATGTTGGTATTGGGTGTAGGGACATGACAAAAAAAAACTCTTACGTCTGCTTTCTCCCACTCTGAGGCAAGTTAAAATTTGAAAGATGTGATTTACCTGGGGGCTCAGGTATGGTGGGGAAGTAGATTCAGGAATTTGGGGAATGAAGAAAAGTATTGAAAGTATTTGGAGGAAAATTGTTAATTCTGGCACCTGGAGTGTGCACCAGGGTTCCGTAGTCCACTTCTGCCCTGGAGACCACACATCAACTGGCTCCATTTACAGTCATTTCTAAAATGGCAGCTTCAGTTCTAGAGAAGAAAGAACAACATCAGCAGTAAAGTCCATGGACTAGCTAGTGGTCTGTGTTTCTTTTCCCCATTGCCTAGCTTGCCGTAATGATTCTGTAATGCCATCATGCAGCAATTATGAGAGACTAGGTCATCCAAAGAGAAGACCCTATCAACGTAGGTTGTAAAATCTAACCCCTAAGGAAGTGCAGTCTTTGATTTGATTTCCCTAGTAACCTTGCAGATATGTTTAACCACGCCATATCCCATGCTTTTTGGGGGCTGAACAAATAAGGGACTTACTGATAATTTACTTTTGATCACATTAAGGTGTTCTCACCTTGAAACCTGATACATTGAAATGGCCATTGATTTGGGCCATTGGCTTAGAGTACTCCTTCCCCTGCATGACACTGATTACAAATCCTTTCCTATTCATACTTTCCAATTATGAGATGGACCGTGGGTACTGGGAATGATCACTAACACCATAGTAATGTCTAATATTCACAGGCAGATCTGCTTCGGGAAGCTAGTTATGCGAAAGGCAAATAGAGTCATACAGTAGCTCAAAAGGCAACCATAATTCTGTTTGGTGCAGGTCTTGGGAGCGTGATCTAGATGACTCTGCACCATTCCCAGGTTAATCCCCTGAAAAGTTACTCTCAACTGGAGCAAATGAACTGTGGTCCCAAATATCCATCTTTTCAGTAGCGTTATTATGCTCTGTTTCCAACTGCATTTCCTTTCCAATTGAATTAAAGTGTGGCCTCGTTTTCAGTCATTTCAAATTGTTTTCTAAGTAATTGCTGCCTCTATTATGGCACTTCAATTTTGCACTGTCTTTTGAGATTCAAGAAAAATTTCTATTCTTTTTTTGCATCCAATTGTGCCTGAACTTTTAAAATATGTAAATGCTGCCATGTTCCAAACCCATCGTCAGTGTGTGTGTTTAGAGCTGTGCACCCTAGAAACAACATATTGTCCCATGAGCAGGTGCCTGAGACACAGACCCCTTTGCATTCACAGAGAGGTCATTGGTTATAGAGACTTGAATTAATAAGTGACATTATGCCAGTTTCTGTTCTCTCACAGGTGATAAACAATGCTTTTTGTGCACTTCATACTCTTCAGTGTAGAGCTCTTGTTTTATGGGAAAAGGCTCAAATGCCAAATTGTGTTTGATGGATTAATATGCCCTTTTGCTGATGCATACTATTACTGACGTGACTCGGTTTTGTCGCAGCTTTGCTTTGTTTAATGAAACACACTTGTAAACCTCTTTTGCACTTTGAAAAAGAATCCAGCGGGATGCTCGAGCACCTGTAAACAATTTTCTCAACCTATTTGATGTTCAAATAAAGAATTAAACTAAAGACAACAAGTTTGTTTTTTGTAAGCTCCTCTTCTTGCTAGCAGTTTGCCACTGATCATCTAAAATCAAGGTGGTTAAACAATCTGTAACACACAGCGAGTCTGAATGCTAAGGCCTCTCCTCACCTCACTCCCTCTGCCCTCAGGTGTATCAGGAAGTGTGTGGACACTGTGGTCAAGCAGACCTGGCCTCAATTCTTGGCTTCACCTTTACAAATTTTATGATCATTGGCAATTGATTTTTCAGAGTTTCGACTTCCTTATCAACAATATGATGATAAATAATGACGCCTGGCCAGGCGCGGTGGCTCAAGCCTGTAATCTCAGCACTTTGGGAGGCCGAGATGGGCGGATCACGAGTCAGGATCAGAGACCATCTGGCTAACATGGTGAAACCCGTCTCTACTAAAAAATACAAACTGTGTGTGAATAGTGCCACAATAAATGCTTATCGTGTGCATGTATCTTTATAGCCAGCATGATTTATAATCCTTTGGGTATATGCAATGGGATGGCTGGGTCATATGGTACGTAGTTCTGAATCCTTGAGGGTAGCCATACTGTTTTTTCTATAATGGTTGAACTAGTTCAATCCACCAGCAGTGTAAAGTGTTCCTATTTCTCACAGCCCTCTCCAGCACCTGTTGTTTTCCTGACTTTTTAATGATTGCCATTCTAACTGGGTGTGAGATGGTATCTCATTGTAGTTTTGATTTGCATTTCTCCGATGGCCAGTGATGAGCATTTTTTTTCATGTGTCTGTTGGCTGTATGAATGTCTTCTTTTGAGAAATTATTAAGCACTATTCACAATATAGGAACTTGGAATTAACCCAAATGTCCATCAGTGACGAGACTGGATTAAAGAAAATGTGGCACATATACACCATGGAATACTATGCAGCCATAAAAAAGAAGGATGAGTTTGTGTCCTTTGTAGGGACATGGATACTGGCTAAAACCGTAAGTTCTCAGCATGAAACTATCCACAGAACACAAAACCAAACACCACATGTTCTCACTCCTTAGGTGGGAACTGAACAATGAGATCACTTGGGCTTGGGAAGGGGAACATGCACAGGAGACTATCATGGGGAGCAGGGAGGGGGAGGGATTGCATTGGGGTTATACCTGATGTAAATGATGAGTTGATGGAGTGCTGGCAGGTTGATGGGTGCAACACAGCAACATGGCAATAAAACATACATAATATTAACAAAACCTGCCGTTATGCACATGTACTAGAACTTAAAAGTATAATAATAAAAAAAAAATACAAAAAATACAAAAAACTAGCCGGTGAGGAGTGGGGAGCCTGTAGTCCCAGCTACTCGGGAGGCTGAGGCAGGAGAATGGTAAACCCAGGAGGCGGAGCTTGCAGTGAGCTGAGATCTGGTCACTGCACTCCAGCCTGGGCGACAGAGGGAGACTCCGTCTCAAAATAATAATAATAATAATAATAATAATAATAATAATAATAATAACACCTAATTCATAGGATGGTGGTGAGGACTAACTGAGATGCTCATTAAACATAGTTGCTATTTTCTAATGCCTGGCCCCACTCCTTCCCTGTGAGGGAGAAGAAGGACGCCTGAGAGTGGTTATTTATGAATGAATGAGTGAATGGAAGAATGAGTGATCTGAAACTATATAGTTAGCTTAAAAACCTCTCCCTCATCCTGAAGGTAAAGCAGGAACAATTGGTCCACCCCCACCCCAGGTTTCCATTTCAGGACTCCCTTCCCTTTTAGAGCTACCTGCATGCTTCCTTTATCTATTTTCTCTGATTTAACTGATGAATTGGGAGGGGCTGGGTATAGGACTTACTGAGAGGCAACATAATATTCACACAGGCACTGCAGCTAGATTACTGTTTGAATCCTCATTTTTTTTGTTTTTTGGCATCACCTTGGGCAAGTTAATTTCCCTGGGCCTCAGTTTCTTCACTTGTAAAGAGAGATGACATGCATCTGCCTGGAAGGGTTCTTATGACGACCACATGGTTCGCTCACGGAGAGTATGGAAGGACCGTGGCTGACACTGCTTCGCCCTTTCCAGAGTTTTCCAAAACTGCACGTAGGACTCATTTCTTTATTAGGGTGGGCTGAGGGTCTTCACATTGTTTGAGTCACGTGGATTCCGGGAAGCTAATTCATTTTCTTGTCCAAGCATTCCCTTGGCAAGTTCTTCAATCCTTGTGTTCTTTGGTTTCCTCATTTCTAAAATAGAAACAAGAATAGCACATACCCCACAGCGGTACTGTGAAGATTACAAGAGTGGACATGTGAAGTGCCCAGGATAGTACCGCACATAGTCAGCACTCAGTCCATGTTAGCTATTTTTATCGCAATTACTGTTGCCCTGTCTGAGCATCTACATTTAATAGAATGATGGATATGGTTAGATTTACATTTCCCCCCTTATTATCATTTTGTACATGCCTCCTGTCTTTGTTCCTCTGTTCTTCTTACTGCCTTTCATTGTTTTAGTGATATTATGGTACAATAAGAAATATATATTTGGTCTCTGGCCCCAGTTTCTGAGACAATTTCTAAAACTCTTATAGACAGGGGTGCTAGGAGTCTCTTTTGTTCTAATATTTGGTCTTTGACCCTGGTGTCTAACACAGAGCTCCCAAATCCCTTGGAATTTCCTGGGCAATAGAAGCTTCTTTTGTTCTAATGAGGCAGCTCCTGGTGGGCTCCTGGATAACGTCAGGATGGGGAATCAGCCATGGGATTAAAGGGATGGGACTTTCAGCTCTACCCTTTGACCTCTGGAGAGGCTCTTGAGAGGCTCTGGAGAGGGGCTGATGGTTGAATAGATCATCAGTGGCCACTGATGTAATTAGTCATGTCTATGTAATGAAGCCGCCATAAAAAACCCAAGAGGACAGTGTTGAGAGAGCTTCTAGATTGGTGAACACTTGCAGGTGGCTGGAAGACGGCACACCTGGATAGGACACGGAGGCTCTTCGCACCTTCCCCTATACCTGGCTCTCTTCATCTTTTCATTTGTCTATCTTTATCTTTTTCATTATCCTTGATAATAAACAGATAAATATAAGTGTTTCCCTAAGTTCTATGAGCCACCCTAGCAAATGAATCAAGCCCAAGGAGGGGTTTGTGGAAACTCCAATTTATAACTGGCTGGTCAGAGATAAAGGTGACAACTTACTACTTTGCAATTGGTGTCTGAGATGGGGGGCAGTCTTGTGGGACTGAGCCCTTAACTTGTGGGATCTAAGAGAAAACCTTTAACCTTTTCCCCCCAAATTGTTAAATAAATATTTTTAGGGTGTAATTTTAATTTCTCTTTTTTTTTTTTTTTTGACATGGAGTTTTGTTTTGTCACCCAGACTGGAGTGCAGTGGCACCATCTTGGCTCACTGCAACCTCTGCCTCCTGGGTTCAAGCGATTCTCCTGCCTCAGCCTCCTGAGTAGCTGAGATTACAGGCGAGTGTCACCACACCTGGCTAATTTTTATATTTTTAGTAGAGACAGTGTTTCACCATGTTGGAAAGGCTGGTCTTGAACTCCTGACCTCAAGTGATCCACCCACCTCGGCCTCCCAAAGTGCTCGGATTACAGGTGTGAGCCACTGTGCCCAGACAATTTAATTATTTTTTGAATTCTTTTCTTAGTGATTGCTCAGTATGCATCTTAATCTATCACAGTATATTTCAAATTAATAGTAATTTAAATCTGATGACATAAAAATCTTTGCTCCAACATAGCTCCATTCTCTTACCATATATATTATATCTATATATGCTATAAACTATATTTATTGCCTTAAACTACTTTCTATCTTTTAAAAAAAAATTGACAAGAAATCAGAAAAAATTTATTTTTTAGAAATACGAATCTGCATATTTGCCATTTCCAGTGTGCCTCATTTCTTCCTGTGGATTTGAGTTACTGTCTGGGGTCATTTTCTTTTAGCCTGAAGGGATTCATTTAGCATTTTTGTAAGGCAGGTCTACTAGTAATGAATTATCTTGATCTTTGTTTATCTGGTAATACATTAATTCTACCTTCATTTTTGAAGAGCAGTTTGTAGTTTTCCTGAATGTGGAATTCCTGGTTGATGGTCATTGATGTTTTTGTTTCTTTCAGCACTTTTGTTTTGTTTTTTTGAGACAGGATGTCATTCTGTCACCCAGGCTGGAGTGCAGTGGCGCAGTCTCAGTTCACTGCAGCCTCCATGTTCCAGGCTCAAGTGATCCTTCCACCTCAGCCTCCCGAGTAGCTGGAACTACAGGCATGTCCCACCAAACCCAGCTAATTTTGTTTGTTTCTTTAATTTATTGCAGAGATGAGGTCTCATTATGTTGCCCAAGCTGATCTTGAACTCCTGGGCTCAAGCAACGCTCCCGCCTTGGCCTCCCAAGGTGCTGAGATTACAAGTGTGAGCCACCATGACCTGCCCAGCCTTTGTATATGTCATCCCATTGCCTTCAAGCCTCCATTGCTTCCAATACAGAATCAGAGCCACCCGTGTTTCGATGCTTACCTGTATCTGACAAGTTACATTTTCTTTATTGCTTTTAAGATTTTATCTTTGAACAGTGTGACTATAATGTGTTTAGGTGTAGATCTTTTTGTATATATTCTACTTGGGAGTCACTGAACCTCTTGAATGTGTAAAGTGATGTTTTTCATCAAACTTGGGAAGTTTTCAGCCATTGTTTGTTCAAATACTTTTTCTTCCCCTCTCTCTCTCCCCTCCCTTGCTGAGACTCTCTTTACATATATGTTGGTAGGTCTGATGTCATCCCACAAATTTCTGAGCATTTATTTATTTTCTTTTGCCTTTTTTCCCTCTCTATTCTTCAAATTACATAATTTCTATTCATTCATCTTCAAGGGGACTGCTTTTTTTCTTCTGCCTTCTTGAATCTGAGGTTGAGCTCTTCTAGTGAATTTTCATTTCCATTATTGTACATTTCCACTACAGAATAAAAATTGAGTTTTTAAAACTTATTTCTGTCTCTTGAGAATTCCCACTTGTTGATGCATTGTTGTCATACTTGAATTCTTTAAACATGGTTTCCATTAGATATTTAAGCATATTTATAATAGCTACATGAAGTCTTTGCTAAATCCAGCATCTGGGAAACACATAGTTTCTTTTGACCACTGCTATTCCTGAGTAGAAGTCACATTTCCCTGTTTCTTTACATATGATCTAATTTTTATTGAAAACTGAACATTTTAGATACTCTACGGTAGCAACTCTGGATTCTTATTCTTCCCTGCTTGTTGCTGCTGCTGGATTTTGTTGTTTTTATTCATTTTTTAAATAACTCACCTGAGTTAAATATATGAGACTTGCCTCTACTTGTGTTTGGCCTCTGATGTTTCTGCTAGGTTCTTAAATTATTATTCCTGTTTTTATTTTTAACCCTGACTTTCTCAGAGTTGCCCCTATGTCCACAGCTGAGCGTGCATCCAATGACTAGGCTCAAACACCCCCTCTGTCCTCCACCAATGGATCTGTACGTGGCTGGAGAATGTATTCCATTTTCAGGCTGTTTTCAAGTCTGACTCAATTTTTTGCTGGGCCCCTTTGCATCTCCTCTGCACATGCATGCAGCCCTCACAGTCGGACAGGACGCGGGGGCTAGCTAGCCTGGGCACGCTCTGATCTCCCCTAGGCATGTTTGCAGCCAAAGCCAGGAATATGCTTGCCACAACCACAACCTCAAGCTAGTGAAGACATTGGCCCTGAACACTCATCCACCAAATCAAGTGAGCTCTGCTGTGATTGCAGCAACAAAGCTGTCAGTCCTTCTACCTGCCTTGTTCTGGTGCTGACCAAACAGGGGAAAGGTAAGGGTGGGAGCACCCCCAGGCAACAATACCACAAATCTGCACTGTACTTACGCAAATTTCAGCAATTTTTCAATATAAACATTTCTCAGATTGTTATACATCTTTGGTCAACTTGCAGAGTGTTGAAATACCTGTTTTTGTCAATTTTGTTCAACCTTATAGTTTCTTTTTGGAGTGAGGATTTACCAATACTCTCAGTCATAGCTAGGGGTCTCACCTCTCCACATACCCTGTCCATCCTTTATTTCTCTTGTCAGAACACCAAGGAGCAGACTTGTCTACATATGCCATGTGTTATTTCGGGGGATCAGCAAGGTTTTGAGAGAATACTGAGCAATCTATGGAGCTTTTGAATGTGCCCATTGGAGTGTGTCAATGTAGGAATGTCTGACTGGGGCTTGATTACATACTAGGTAAAGAGCACATTCTTCAATGTTAGATATTCTTAAGCCATTGGGGACATTTAAATGCAGACTTACCATGTTTAGATTTGCTTCTCCAAAAATACAGAATGTATGTCCTATTTGCCCATTCTCACACTGCTACAAAGAAATACCTGAGACCGGGTAATTTATAAAGAAAAGAGGTTTAATTGGCTCACAGTTCTGCAGGCCGTACAGGAAGCATGGCAACATCTGCTCGGCTTCTGGGGAGGCCTCAGGAAACTTTCAATCATGGCAGAAGGTGAAGGGGAAGCAGGCACTTCCTACTTTGCCGGAAGGAGAAGGCAGAGAGAGGTGGGGAGGTGCTACACACTTTTCAACAACCAGATCTCACAATAACTCACTTACCATCACAAGGACAGCACCAGAAGGTATGGTGCTAACCCATTCAGGAGAACTCCATCCCCATGATCCAATTACCTCCCACCAGGCCCCACCTCCAACACTAGGGATTCTAGGGATTACAATTTGACAGGAGACTTGATGAGGACACAGATCCAAACCACATCATATGCCTTAAAGAAGTAAATTTTCATAGTTTGCATTATTTGGACTATGTGCATTAAGAAGCTAGTTTTAAGTTCACATTCTTGGTGGCTTACAATTGCAGTATTTGGGGCTGGGTGCAGTGGCTCATGCCTGTAATCCCAGCACTTTGGGAGGCCGAGGCAGGTGGATCACCTGAGGTCGGGAGTTCGAGACCAGTCTGGGCAACATGGAGAAACCCCGTCTCTACTAAAAAAAAATATATGTACATACAAAATTAGCTGGGCATGGTGGCACATGCCTGTAATCCCAGCTTCTCGGGAGGCTGAGTCAGGAGAATCACTTGAACCCATGAGGCAGAGGTTGCGGTGAGCCGAGATCGCACCATTGCACTCCAGCCTGGGCAACAAGAGCAAAACTCTGTCCAAAAAAAAAAAAAAAAAATTGCAATATTTGTGAATACCACCAAAAGAGCAGAGCTGAGACCAGAGAAAAGGTCTTCATTCAAGACAGAGATACACTTTCTAACAGAACTGCCTATAGATAACCTGGGACGCCAGCTGAAGGAAAGGGTGGGGAGAATTTCCTGCAACGGGAGACATCTCTGAATGGATCCATAACCATGAAGCCACAGTGTTGTTGAAAAGCTTCCCTCAGCACATGGAATGATCTTTGATTTTTCTTTCTACTCTGAGACAGCATACACACCCACATTCACACACACAAAAGCTACGTACCAGTTTTACACCACTTTTTCAGGTAATCCTCACAGCTACCACATAAGGATAAATTATTATATTTTACAGATGAAGAAACTGAGGCCTAAGACAGTTAAGCAACTTTCAAAGGTCAGAAATCTTGTGAATGGCAGATGTGAAATTAGTCTTCCTGACTTTAAACATCAGTAAGAGTGGTACTTCTTAGACCAGGGTTGAGCTTCCTAGGAATTACTGAGAGTTGCTGAGTACATACGAAATTTTACTCAAGGACTAGAGTGAATGTTAGTTTTGCATGTAATGCCTGTCAACGGTAGACTGGATAAAGAAAATGTGGTATATATATATCATGGAATACTATGCCACCATAAAAAAGAATGAGACCACGTTCTCCGCAGGAACGTGGATGGAGCTGGAGGCCATTATTGTTAGCAAAGTAACGCAGGAACAGAAAACCAAATACTGCATGTTCTCACTTGTAAGTGGGAGCTAAATGATGAGAACATAGGGACACATAGAGGGGGACAACACGCACTGGGGCCTATTGGGGGGCGCAGGGTGGAAGGAGGGAGACAAACAGGAAAAATAACGAATGGTTACTAGGCTTAATACCTGTGTGACAAAATAATCTGTACACCAAACCCCCATGACACACGTTTACCTATATAACAAACCTGCACATGTACTCTTGAAGCCAAAATAAAAATTTTTTTTTGAAAAAAAAAAATCGCATTTAAACAAGCTTTCACATTTTCTGAGGAGAAATAAAAACTCATATGAACTTTTAACGCAAAAGGAGTATTTCATCAAAGAAATATGACACGTTCGACAGGATGCTGAAAGCTATGCCACTCAAGTCCTGGAGAAATGTGTCCCGTCTATCTATTTGGTGGGCAGCCGTCGGGTAGGGAAGCTTGAGGAGCACTTCCACCATCTTCCTGGCACCTAGTCGTGCCAGTGCTCTTGGTTTCTGAGGTCATATCAGGCTCCCTTCCTGCCTCTGCTTCCTGCTGAGGAGTGATTTTCCTCTGTACCTTGGCACCAGGAGGAGCTCTATTTCTAGCCGATGACCTGAGACCTTGAAGCCTATAGCGGTGGCACCCTCACTAGCAGCAGGGCCTGTTTCAGCTTCTGACAGTCTCTGGGGCAGGCTCACCTGCCCCCCACCATTGCCACAAGACCATCTCATGGTCCAGGAAGGGACCACAGCCCACCGTAAAGGCACTTGGCATCTATGTAGAGCTGACAAACTAGGAACTGTCATCCTCACTAAATGAACGTGAAAAAAGATAAAACTGGAGCAAGGAAGCCTTTGGGCAAATATTTAAAACAGTGATTTCGAAAGTGGGTGGGCTGACCTCAGTGGCCAGGCCAGGCTGGGTGCCCGGGACGTACTCCAAAGTGGCAGACGCTAGGCCCTTTGCCAAGAGCCAGTCGCCCCAAGCGTTGCAGGACAGACAGCCCTCGGAGCGACTTCCCAGACTGAGTGCGCCGCTAGGCCTTTCTGCAGACCTGCAACCTGCCATCAGCTGCCTTTTCATTGAGAAATCAGCCATTGTGGGAAAGGCCAGTGAAAGGTTTGTGAGCCGGTTAAGATTTTTATAAGCCGATTAACTTCTCAAGTTCACCTCAGACTCAGTGGAGTTTAAGTTGTAAAGATTCCTGAATATTTCCACATTTCCAACCAGACAGAACATGTTTCAATACCAGGGCCCCAGACCACAGGCTGGAAGGGAGGGGAGAAGGGCAGAGAGAAGGGCAGAGAGAAGGGCAGAGAGAGAGAGAGCAGCAGGCACCATGTCGCTGTCTCTGGTAGCTGCTTTACATGTGGTCTCAGTGCCTCGAGGACGCCAGACGCAGACCAGTTTTGGGGCTCAACCCCAGCAAGGGAAGCATTTCCTTCCAATTGGAAGGAAGGGTTGACGGTGCCAAAATTGGAGCTGCCAGATGGTTCCCTAAGAACGGATTACAAACTAGAGTAAACACTCCATCAATTCATCTTTGAATTTATTACTAAATATTTTTAAACACCCTTTAACAATCCCTGCAATCTAATCCATTCCGAATGCTAAAGAAACGTGTATAAAGAAAAACATTAAGTGGGTTTATAAAAAGGCTGGAGGTTTGGATGGAAAAGCTTATTTTAATTACTTGGCAACGTTGGTACCCACCGGTTTTAGCCCAGCATCACAAGAACCTGGGTCCAGGCAGCAGAAAGACCTGAACCCAAAAAGGACCGAACTCAAAGTGGCTCCAGGCTTCTGTCTATGGAAAAAGCAGCTAAACTGTGATCTAGGTTTAAAAAACAATGGAAAGGCAGCGTCAGAGAGCTTGAAACAATATGGAGATTTTTTTTCGTCTATTTTCTGTGATTGCTTAGAAGCAGAAAGATAAAATAGATGCCCTTTCAAATTTCCTGTGTCTCATTTCCAGTCAAGAGTCCCCGACTAGTGAGTTCCTCCTTTCCCCAGCAACTCTGTGACACTGGAGATTCAAGACCTCAGCAGCTACCACGGCTCTTTAGGCCTCTGGAGTACTACAAGGGCCACCAAAGGAAGAAAGGGCTTAACAATGCCCCCAGGATCCCATCAGGCCAATCAAAAGGATTGAAAACCCTGAATGAGCAAGGTTTATCACCAGCCAAACCATGTCACCATCCTGGTACCACACTTCCCGTTCCCACGGAGCTCTGGGAACCACATGTGCACTCTCCTTGCTGGAGGGACATACCCAGCCCCAGAAAGCAACATTGCAGAGGGGCCGGCTACTGGCAATCCTGATGTCAGCACCAGCAGCTGAGGGCACAGCCAGGCCTGCTGACTTGGCAGGCGCCCCAACCAGGAAACGAACAAGGGAACCTGGAAGCGGCCAAGGGATTTGCAGAACCTTCTGAGCCCACTGCAAAAGACCATGCCATTCCCATTCTGAAGACAAAAACATGAAGGCCCTGTTCCCAAGATCCCCAACAGAATCCAAGAAAAAACAAAAAGGAAAAATCCAAACGAAAGAGAGAATTCCGCATGGATGGATGTCACGAACGTGTTTTCAGGGAAGAACCCCAAACGGCAGTCAGATGGAGGTGGGGTGAGTGCTGAGCTCCCCCAGAGGGGATGCCCATTCTGAGAATTGTTTCAGGAGAAAGAAGCGCAAACGGCTGGGGCCGCTGCCTGTGCAGCCCTGCGTCAGTGCTGTGCGTCTTGGGCGGCTCTACCACAGGTCAGCAACCTTTTTCTGTACAGGGCCGAAGAGTAAGCATTTTAGGCGTTTCTGTTTGTTTGTTTGTCTCTCATTGCTTTACAATTCTTTGAAAATATAAAACCCATTCTTAGCTCAGGGGCCTATAAAACACGCAGGGACTGTAGTGTACCTTTGTCAGGCACCGCTGAGCCACAGGTACCCTCCTGATGAAAGGAGTAAGAGTCCCCGACAGGTAGGTGATCCTCTGCGCGGCGAAGGGGGGCGGTGGGGCACCTGGAAAGGAAAAAGGGAGGGCCTGGGAAATGCACTCACCTGGGAGGGAGCATTTCCATTCCCACTGGCTGAGTTCTCAGTTACTGCAGGGCTGTCGAGAGTCCGAGACAGAGGTTGCCCTACAACATTGTGCTGAGAAGTAACGAACTGAGCTGTACACTGACACATGTGTGAAGAGGGAAGATCTCATGTTTTTTTTGTGTGTGTATTTAACCATAATCTTAAAAAAGAAAAAAAAAAAATTTAAAAGACGTTCTCCTCCTAAAAAAGTTAAAAACAAGTGTGTAAACAATTTCCAGTAACGAGTTCCAAAACCAAACTAGAGGAAAGAGTAAAATAGCGTTAACTGTCCCTCAGTCCTTGCCTTGCACTGTGTCAACACATTCCATACATTAATGCGTTAACATCATAACAACCCACACAGGAGGCACCATTATTATCCCACTTTACAGAGGAAGAAACTGAGGAATAGAAAGTTTAAGTGGCTCAGGTTACACAGCTAGGAAGTGGCTGAGCTGGGGACTGAGCCAAGGTATTTTTGGCTCCAGAGTCTGTTATGGAAGGAGCCTCTCTAAAATTTGGACACAAGGGATTTTATAAATGTCCAGATCATTAGCTACCCTATCAGTTTTCCCACCGTGATCAGAAAACACCATAGGGAAGGTGGGGGAGGGAGGAACTGAGCCCTGTGCCCAAGCCAGGCTTGGGTGGGCAGAATCCTGTGCGAAGCTGTTGAACAGGAACAGATTTCAAGGCAGAAGGAAAGCAGGTTGACTCTCTGGCACCCACATCAGGAAAGAAAGGTACAAGTAGAGAAGCCGCCTCTGACTTTCGAGTCACTGTCCCTCCCCGCCCCATCATTTCTGAGGACCAGTCTGCATCTCAAGAACAGATGTCACCTGTGGGCAGGGTGACTTCCGGAGGCAGGTGGTAGTTTAGGAAGTTGGGGGATTTTTGTGAACAAATAGGTCTCATTTGGACATCTCTCCTAGGAAAGCTCATCTCCCAGGATTCATAAATCCCCCAGTCAGGGAGCCTCCTTACCTCAAATCGGGCCTTCGCTCTTATGCCACGAAACCAACCATGCATTTAAGATGAACACCTAGAGCAAAGTCATCCATCAGAATTTGGTCACTTTTAATAAATGACTGGTTAACATTTATTTTGGGCATACCAAGAAAACTTTTTTCATTAAAAAGCAAGTCAGATGTTGTTTCCTCATATAAGAACTGAAGTACTTTTCTTTTGTCTTTTAAAATTATCATTCTTCTTATAGCAACTTGGATCTAAAAAACAAGTCATGCTCCCTGATGTAATTTAAATAAAAATGTTTAAAGTGCTTTCCCCCCGTCTGACTGCAGTCAAAATGTCAAGCCTTATATTTCACGTCTCTCCAAACTTTTACCTTGCCTTATGCCATTACTATATACACATGAGTTTTTCCCTACAAAATGGAATCGTATTATTCTATATCTTGTTTTTTAAAAATGTAAGTATAGTGGGTATTTTCCCTAATCAATACACAGAGATTGATTTCATTTTATAAAAATAGTTGCATCATACTGAATACTAGGTATGCACTACAATTAATGCAACAATCCTCCTACTGATGAACATCTAGGTTGCTAGAAAATTATAACAACAGGGGGCCTCTCTGTCTTATCCCTGATTGGTTTTGGGACAATTATCTATTCATTTGGAGAATGACAAACTAGTTCCTTACTTCATACTAATAACCAAAATAATTCCAGATAGATTATAGACCTACTAGAAGAAAATGCAAGCAAACTTTTGCATAATCTTAAAATAAAAAAGGCCTTAATGTAGACTAAGTAGAATCTACCAAGGATAAAGAACCTGCCAGGTTTGGTGACATAAAAATGAAAACTTTCTGTGTGACTGAAGGAACTATATGAAGTCAGGACACATCATATCCAGATTTAATTTTTCTAATATGCAAAGAGGTCATTGAAAACAATATTAAAATGTAAAAGAAAAATAGAGGATAAAAGAGACTTCACAGAACAGACCATACAAATGGAACAATTATTATACAAACTAGCCATGGACATGCAAATTTGAAAAACAATGAGCTACTGTTGCTCTCAATTGGGCAATAGTTTTAGAAAACTGATAGCATCTAGGCCAGCCCTTCTCAATGCTCTGCACCTGGGAATCGCCTGGGGAGCTTCAAGTAACTATTGATCCCCAGCTACCAATTTACTTGGTTTGGGGTATGGCCTGGGGTTCTACATTTTTAAAAGCTCCCTGAGAGAGTCTAATGTACAGAATTCGAACATTAATAGTTTGGGAATAAGTCCCGTAATTTGGAAACCACCAGTGTACATTAAAGAAGGGTATGAGGCAAAGGAGGTTTTCATCTCTGGGTGGGTGGGAGTGTAAATCATCACAACTCTTTTAGAAAGCAAACTGGCAGAATTTAATACAATTTACTAAAAGTTAGAATGTACATACCTTTTGGTTCAGTAATTCCACTTTGAACAATACATCTTGCAGAAATAAAAGCAGCACTATCAAAAGATACACATGCATATACATGCAAGAGTGTCTACTACAGCCGTGATTCCTAACAAACCCCTGGAAGAAAACAGTGGTTGAAAAAGAGATACTGAGATCTTCAACGCAGTGAGGATGATGGCATAGGTACCAATATGTCTGTGGGACATCGTTAAGTGAAAAATGCAAGTTTCAGAATAGTAGGAATAGATCCAATTTAAAAAAATGTATATGTTGTTTGAATAAGAAAATCAAAAGGTGTAGAAAGGTAACAAAAGTGGGAGATACGTAGAGAGAGTAGATAGGAAACTTAAGTTTTCTCTGAAACACAAGAGAATCTTTTGTAATTAAAATAATTTTTTAACAATTAGCCTTTAAAATTGACACATACACAACGAGAAAGAAATGAGGCTTTTCCTAAGATGTATTAAAACTTCTAACGAAGTAACAAATTATGTACTATACTACTATATTATTAGTTATAGTACATACTTATATATTTGTATTATTTATATCTATTTTATTTTGTTTTTATATTATACAAATATATACATCATTATAATAAATTATACTACATACTGCTATAATTAAAACAGCAATGGCCAGGTAGATCTAACCATTGACTAGAGTTCAGAATAAAATCCAGATTCATCTGGAAACCAATTGTTCGGTGAAGACGATATATTATGAGCCAGTGGAGGAGGATGGGGAACCTTGCTGTTCCTGCTTGCCATCATGGCCAACTGGAGAGATTTAAAAGGCCCAAAGATGGAGAAACCCAGTGCAGGTGGTAACCTGGAGGCCCAGCCCTAGGGCTGAATGTGGTGCATTCTTAACAGGTTTGCAGGTAATATAGATTCTTTGAGCCACAGGTGAGCCAAACCCACTCTGAAAGCCATAGCTACTTACATCCCTACAGTGTCCAGTCAACCTGTAAATCCCACAAGGAGGTGTGAGGCAAGGGGTGGTCATGGCCTGCGCTGGATTCCTGCCAATAAATGGGGTTTGGGGTTGGCTGCTTGGAATTGCTGCCGAAGTTGGCAGCTGCTTGGCAGCTTTGCTTTCTGAGCCCAACAACCTCTTCAAGAATGTGTTCTGCAGGATTTAGGCCTGAGCTGGGAACGCACATCTGTGAGGCCCTGACGTGAATATTCAGCAGGGAGATGTGGATTTCTTCTCGATGGCCTGTGGCATCAAATGCAGTCATCTGTGACGCGGCTTACCCAGGACTTTCTTCTCCTGACATAATTGTGGTTTTCAGATTCAGTTATGTTCCCACTCTCATATTAGGTAACAGGTTAAACAAATTCATGAGCCTGATTTATTTTTCTGTGACCTTCATATTTTAGAAAGATTATATCCAAGTCCCAAACGGCTTCCTCAGCTCCCCAGATTAAATGTTCTTATTGTTCAGCTTGTGTTACAGCACATCACGCTGCTTCTCGTTAATCATTCCTAACTGTCCAGCCCCCTTAGCTTCCTTCAGCTGCAGAAGGCTGCTTAGCAGAGGGTACGGGAAGTTCTCCTGATTCACCTTGTTCATGCACTTATTTATCTGAGTGAAGGTCCTCTCCCAAATTTGGGCCTGTCTGTGGTAGCCTCCAGTGGATTCTTGGTGCATATTTTAAAACTTCAAGGGAGAGGTTAGTGAGAAGCTGGGAATTGAAGAATAAAAGTCCTTCGTTTTCAGTTTCATTATCTTTGGGTTACTTTAGGTATGGCAATCAGCCACAGTCACCCCAGGGTACTACTAAATCTAAAACTGAGATGACCACACTCAGCAAAACACCTCTCATTTCCCGAATTAACTTCTCAGTGTTCTATCTAAGTGAAAAATTGCCTCCATGCTTATAAACCACTCCACCTGCCTCCATTTCCACAGATGGACATTCACACTCTTCAAAAACACATTTCACTGTAATATAAACTGGGTGACCAAGAAGCTAAAAGCAGAGGATATTTGCTCATAGAAAACAGAGATCTAACAGCTTTAATCTCCTTTCCTCCCCTAAATTAGATATTGCTTCTATTAAATTCCCTTCTAGTTTCCTCATTTGCCTTCATCCCATTTCAGGACATAGCTTGTGCTGGGAAATATGGATTCTTCTCTATGTCAAAGGCCCAGTGGTGACTGCTTTAATGAGTCATTAAACAAGGACCATCCCAAATGCCCATCAATAGACTGGATAAAGAAAATGTGGCATGTATACACCATGGAATACTATGCAGCCATAAAAAAGAATGAGTTCTTGTCTTTTGCAGGGACATGGATGAAGCTGGAAACCAAATGAGTGACAACTACACATTTTCACTCATAAGTAGCAGTTGAACAATGAGAACACATAGACACAGGGAAGGGAGCACCACACACTGGGGCCTGTCAGAGGGGTGGGGGGTAAGGGATAGGGAGAGCATTACGGCAAATACCTAATGCATGAGGGGCTTAAAACCTACATGATGGGTTGACAGGTGCAGCAAACCACCATGGCACATGTATACCTCTGTAACAAACCTGCACGTTCTGCATGTGTATCCCAGAACTTAAAGTAAAATAGAAAATAAAAATAAAACAAACAAACAAACAAAATACAAGAACTTCTGAGATCCTCCCCGAGAGGACTCCCTGAGGGAGCTTGGAGCAGTTCCTGCCACATAGTGGGCATTCAATGAGCTACTTGAGAGATTAGTGGCTGTTGCTCTCCCCAGGCACTTCTGGACCTACTTGGTACGCACTCACGATATTTCGGTTTCTCCACAATCCCCTATGAATGTTTGGCGATGGTGCTGGTGAATGGGTTGCACCCAACAAGGAACCTGTCCATCGGGCTGCCAGACCAGCCCCTCGAGGCCCAGCTCTTCCGGCCACGATCAGCTTTCATAAATCCTCTCTCTCCACTATTCTTTGCTTTACGATCTTTTATGTGGCTTGTCAGTTAAGTTTTGTAGCTATAATGTCTTAATATTTGGCCCCAGGGTGTAGGCTATCAGTCTACCCCAACCTGCATTTTTATAGTAAATCTCAGGACTCGGCATGCTGAACTTCCCATCTGGGCTTTCAGAAGTCTTCTCTTCTCACTTCTTACAAAAACAAGGGAAGCTCCTGTGGGTCCATTTTCCAGGAGGGACATTCCTGCTCCTCAGCCATCATTTCCCAAAAACCCTTTCATTTCTCCTGGGATTTCCTATTAAGTTACTACTTTTAGATTCTAATGCCTTATTTTTCCATGTTAGCTTTATTGGATTCTTTGTCCACTTTTCTAGCATTTCCCATTTGCTTGTGCAAATCTCCTTACCACCATGTTATTAAACCTTCCCTTCCCATCCTTCCTGGTCAGTGGATGGTCTCTTTATGCCCTTCTTCACCCAGCACTCATTTGGGACACCATTCCCTCTCTCTAGGCCACAGCAGGGCTCCTGACCGTCCTCACTGCAGAAATGGGAGCTACTTCAACCATCATCCATCAGTGTCCTTTTATCTCCTTACTATTCTTTAGACCATCCCACATCCCTTCCATGAAGCTTTCTCTCTCTGTTGCTAGAGCAAACGCTGAGTGCGGGTGAGGATGCTCATGGCCCCATACCCCCCGTCTCCCCATCATTGGTGTCTGGCGTGGCCCTTGCTAAACTGGCCAATCGATCATCTGGGGAAGAGTCACGACCTCATGGGTTCAATGTCTGCACTCACCAGGGCTCCCTACTTCTTTCCTGTTCGAAGGCTCTGTTGTTTAAATCTTCAAAAAAATGTAATGGAAATGGACATTCCACACCCCTTTGGGGGTTTCACAGGGTTTTGTGAAAGGCACAAATGGAATGTATGCTAAGATCTTTCTTAATTGAAATCAAATGTTTTTTCTCAGCAACATTTGCCGTTTGATTCTTCAGTGATGGGAGATGCCTAGGAAGTCAGCTGACGGTGATGTGGAGAAGAAATGCCTCTGAAGTCTCTTTGCTCTTGCCTTTTCCATGACGACACTCTCATTGTGTGGGATTTCCATAGCCCTTGAAGAGCAAAACTGCTCCGGAGGGAGGACTTCCCCTTCCAGGTATTGGGAGGACTGACAGGGGAGTGAAGGAAGAGCGAGGCCTGAAGAGGGTCCCATCTCGGATGAGGGTGCAGGGCACCCTTCAGTGCTAATGGCCACCGCTGCTCACAGCCTCTCCGGAAGCAGGAAGATGGGACACTTTAACCACAAGGTGGTCTTCTCTATAAAATAGCAATGGGGTGGGGGGGATCCATCGTGTTTCCTGTGGAACACGATGGGTCCATGCCATGGGCCGTAAGATACAGATAACCTGATGACAAGAAGCGGAGTAGTAGAGAGAAGTCTTAAATACAGTGTGAAAGTGATCAGGAAATTTTTCAAGAAGGAGGTGGCTTGTGAGCTGAGTCTGGTGAGGCAGGCAAGGAGGAATGAAGTTAGGGAAGTATGGGGCAGTGCTTTCCAGCAGTTAGGAGGAATAAAATCACCTCAGGCATCTCTTTAAAATGCCAGCTCCCAGGCCCTATCCCAGAGATTGAACTAGAAGGTCTGAAGCAAGCCCAGGACTGGGAAAGTTTAGCAAGCCCCAGGAACCTTAGTTGAGATGGACTCAGACTACCTGCATTATGGAAACCACAGAAGGCAGTTTCAGGCAAGGTGAAGGGCCTCAGTTTGGTTTAAATACTCAATTTAGAGCAAGATTTGTAAACTTAAATACCTCTGGGGGCTAGGGTGATACAGACCTTGAGAGAAGTTGAAGGTTTACAAGTACAAACAGGAGATTCTCTCTCTCCCAATTCTGAAAGGAACAGCAGCTAACAAGCTCCAGCAATTACTGCCATGCAGGAATACGTGCTCCAGACTAGGGCACCAGAGCTGTCTACAAGAAGAGAAGCCAGAGACCTGAGTTTTACATCCCCCAGAAATTATTAAATGATACATTAAAATGCCATGAGCATCACATAATTCCATGAGGGCCACTATAGTAGGCAAGTTCAGAGGAGCAAAACAAAATCTCATTGCATATGGACTTAAATGATAGAAGAAAATTGTATTTTATCTGGTAGACAATGAACAATAGAAGGCTTTGCAGCAAAGAAGGAATCTGAACAGAAGTGTGCTTTAAGAAGATTTCTGTGGCTGTTGTCTGCTTACAATGGAATGGAGAAGGGACTTCAGACAGCAGCTCCTAGGAAGCCCCTCCCAGTGTGGAAAAGGAATGGAGAAGAGACAATGAGAGGTTTCCAGAAGCAAGAATTCAGGAGATTTGATTGCCTATGGAAGGAGGAAAAAAACGAATCACCTAGGGTCTTCTATGTCTAAATCCACACTGCCTCTTGTCATCCTTTTCCTTTAATATATACTTATGCTCCAGCTTCATTCATTGCACACAAAAAAATGATCATTTAGGTTGCATTCTGATCAGTGCCTGCTTAATAATGAAACTTAGAGTTACTTGTTTAGGGAAAAAAAACACAGACAAAATATTTTATAATATCTATAATAAATGCAAAGAAATCAATACAAACAAAACTTGGCTTTAGCAAACTGTACATACATAAATATCTTTTTTTTTAACTATAACATTCAACTTTTTTCACATAAAGCCTTCCATGATCTTATTTATTACATCTAGTTTTTCTTTATACCTCTAAAAAAAGTGCCTTTTAGATTTACAGCTTGTGCTTCTAAAGCAAAGGTTAAAACATCATGCCCCAAAGGAAAACAAGGTAAAAAGGAAGCTGCCATATAAGCTCTTAAAAATTGTATGTTACAAGGTTCTAAAATCTCTTCAGCACTGGTTGGTTGGTAGATTGTACGACACTGACATGGTGCTTGGGAGGGTCGTTTATCTGATGGTTGGAGCAGCACCATGGGAAAGCTGCCCAGATGGTCTACTGAAGTCCTTGGCTATGCATAGAATGGGCCAAGGGCCCAGAATTCACGAGTCCAGGGAACTTTGGGGGTCCTTACTCAATCTCTTTAGTGCTAAGGTTCAGAGTCTCAAACCAGGTATCTTCCAAACCTTCTTGTCGTCTGTTTGTTCTCCTGTCACTGTTTATCCTCCACCTCCAAAGCCATGATTTGCACACAGGTGATCTGGAGGAGGGCTAAAGCTGCCACACTGAGGGCTTTTGCCAAGACCAAGGTCCTCTTGTTGATAGCTTGGGACTGCTTATGACCCGATCCTCCGCATGCTACCAGCACTTCTGCAGATGGCATCTGCTTAGTTCAGAGTGGAGGAGGGCCATTCGTGTATCTGAGCATGGGGTGGAATGACCGGGCAAAGTTGTTGGAGAGGGCACAGCTGTAGTCTTCCTCTGACATTGGTACAAGGCAGGCGAGCCCGATGAGGAGCAGCAGGAGAAGCTGAAGGGGAAGAGCTGCTCGGAGGACTCTGAACAGGAAGGCGCGGCTGGACCGATCTGGCCCAGGCTCAGAAAGGGAGGAATCGGAGCCACCTTTTGTGGACCTGAGAGAAGAATGGACATAAACAACTCAGATAACTCCAGTGTTGGATGGATGCTGCTTTTTGCCTCTGCACCTTCCTGGAAGCTAAAGGGCCATGCCAAGCACACCCCAGCCTGGCGATCAGCTGCCAGCCTTCCACCGTGTGCCCAGGTCACCCCCACCACCAAATGAAGTTGTTGGAAACTGCACTGATGAGAAATAAACATTTAGTCAATCAACTAAACGTAACTAATTGGGTTCAAATTCTATTCCTTTTATCCCTTACTTTGGTGAAGCATTTTCTAGCAACAAAAATAACTGCTCTATACACATTCTACCAGCATAAATTAAGTAGATCCAGAATAATTAAAATGTAGATATTTGATGCAGTACATTTTTGTTTTAAGAATATCAGGAACATTGTTAAGCAAAATTAGTTGCTGTCAGAATCATACCAAGTATCCCATCTAGCCATCCTGGATTTGCCAAAATCCATGCAGCGAAAATAAAAACAGTCTTAGTCATTTTGCACAGACCCACAAAAGCTTCATTAATCACAGAGTATACCCTGGTTTCATCTTGCACTGAATCAGCATCAGGCCCTGACATTAGCAGGTTCCAAAGCTGTACGAACAAGGAATAGCAGTGGGGTTTGTCTACAGAACACTAGTGTTGTATGATGTAGATGCTAGGCTGATCCTATCACTGATGTCGTTACTTTGGAAAACAGACACCATTTTTTGAGGAGGATGGACTGTCATCCTGTAGCCCCTTCTACACTCAAAGTGACAAGTTCTTCTGGAGGATGGACTGTCATCATGTAGCCCCTTCTACACTCAAAGTGACAAGTTTTTCTATTTCACTTTTATCTTCCTTTTAAACAGTGCATTAGAGATTGAGTACAGGTTTCAGAGCTCTTAAGAAGGACTGCCTGGAAAATACAGGATCTGGAAGTAGATTCTGAGTTGGGTGCTGTTTTCTTTTTGTGAACAGCCATTAACTTTTTTTAGTTACTAGTAGAAAAGATGAAGAAAGAAATGTTGTTTACAACAGGCATCTGGTGTACACACAGACCCATACAACATTGAATGAGCAAAAATAAGAGACACAGCTAAAAGAAACATTCCCTTACAACTAGTATAAATTCCCTAAGGGTTTTAATATCACCAAGGATAAGGACACTGAATGTGAGGCTACTGGAATAATATGAGCGTGTGAAAGCTGTATTGGTAACTGTAGGTTTGGCCCCGAAGAAAGCACTATGTTTGTAGCTCACCTATTAGCTGTTAATTTCTGAAGACAGATTATCCTAATATCAGTGGGGGATGAGGAGTGACACCTGAGAAAATGAATATTAAAATAAAAAACAGAAAGAATACCCTAGAAGGGAACAGAGGGAGTATTTAAAACTCTTTTATTAAACCATCAAAGAAAAATGGGAGAGGACCCGGCACAGTGGCTCCCGCCTGCAATCCCAGCACTTTGGGAGGCTGAAGTTGGCGGATCACTTGAGGCCAGGAGTTCAAGCCAGCCTGGCCAACATGGTAAAAATACAAAAATTAGTCAGGCATGGTGGCATATGCCTGTAGTCCCATTTACTTGGGAGGCTGAGGCAGCAGAATCGCTTGAACCTAGAAGCCGGGGGCTGCAGGGAGCCGTGATCGGAGCACCACTGCACGCCAGCCTGGTCAACACAGCGAGACTCTATCTCAAAAAAAAAAAAAAAAAAAAAAAAAGAGAGACAAACAGATTTGTTTGGCAAAACCCCCAAGAAGCAGCCCTGCACCACACAGTGTTTCTAGTATACTTCTTGTGGCGTAAGGAAAAATCAAATCACTGGCTTAAATTGGAAGCATGTTCTTTTCTGAAGTCCACACAACTAATGGCAGTGCAATGTAACCTTGAACAACTCACTTCATCTCTAGGTGCCAACCTCTTCACTAACCTCTTCAAATTAGAATAGATGGTCTTCCACCTTTTAAGTTCCCTGTTTGATGTTTTGTCTTCTACTGATTTGTCAGTATAAATAATCTCCCAAGAAGTCACAAGAGCTCAATCACCATCTAGTGGTCAAACTGATTAACCGCCCTTGTGCTAAGACCAATGAGTTATTCCTAATAGGCTGAAAATGAAAAAAAAAAAGTATATTTTGAGAACATAAAAGAAATATGTCATATACCTTATTAGTGGAAAAGGAAAATAGAAACTTCTTGAGTTACCTGAGCATAAAATATTCACGTTGAGACAGGGCCTTAGAGAGCATCCAATTCATCTGCTAATTTTGTAGGTGAGTAGCTAAGGACAGTTCATGTTTACTCTTCTAATTGCTAGGCAGCACTCTGAGCATTTCTATTGGGTTCTGTCATTTAATCCCCACAGCAGTCCTCTGCGGTGTGTACTTATTAACCTCATTTTATAGATGATGTGAAAGAAAGCTCAGGGAAGTGAAATAACTAGCTCAAGCTCACACCGCCGGTGGCAGAAGATTTCAACTCTGTGATTTTAACTACCAGAACCTGGAGACTCTAGACAGGGTGAACAACCTGCTCCAGATCCCACAATTAAAGGAAGAGGCCTAGCAGGAACTCAGGGTTCTGAAATCCCTGCCCACTGCACTCTCTGCTGTGAAATGTTTTGCCAGTTGGTGATACGAATAATGGTAATTCAGGTCGTATTCATGTCACAGGTATCTCACATGTAGAAGCAAAGAAGAGAATCCCGAACTTGCATCCTAAAATACTTGGAAACAAGTGGTTTCCTCGTGTCTAAAATAAATGCCTCTGGTCATAAGGCCTCACAGTATCCGGCAGATCATCAAATCTGTGTGGACGTGGGGACATTTTGTTTTGAGGCAGTTATAACCACGGGCAAGTAAATTAGTCCCTCTGGCCTTCAGTTTTCTCATTTGCAATGATGAGGGGTGCATTGATATCCTAAAATTGTTCTGGCTCTCACGGTTTATGATTCAATGGTTTGCCTTAAAGTGTCTTAAGAAGGACAGGATAGCTACCCACAAACTCTGGATCAAATTTTCTTCAAAATGTCCTTTCCCTGACTTTAAAATACGCCCTGGCAACCAACACTCAACACCTGTAGCTAGATGAGTTATAACAGAATGACAGAAGAGAGCTCCACATTTCCTAGTTATTAAATATCTGACTAATTTTCATTAGGAGGCATTTAAGGACTCTATTGATGGGAATATTTACATATATAATTGATAATACAATCTGACAGAGCTGAATAGCTCCTCTTTGTCAATGTTAAATTCTTTGTGCAATTAGGTCAAAGATCAAGATCAAAACAAGGGCTGCCCATTGACCAGTTCACTCCTGAGAAAAATGGCAAACCATTGAATCATAAACCATGAGAGCCAAAACAATTTTAGGATATTAGTGCACCCCTCATCATTGCAAATGAGAAAACTGAAGGCCAGAGGGACTAATTTACTTGCCCATTTTTGATAAAAATGTCACCATTTACAGAATATGGGCTCCTATGTTGGAGTCTGTTGAAGGACATGGCACATTTAACAGCACCAGAGCATTTTTAATTAAACTTAAATTTGTGCATGACTTCTAATGTTGAAGAACGCCAAGCTAGGAAGAAGTCATGGGCTGAGATGGGGACAGAGAGAACACACAATACTCAGTGACTATCCATGCAGTTGGCTGCCCTTGAAAATATCCAAACTATCCACTGGGAAAATGCCTGTCCCCTTGGGGTAATTACCAGAGTTTCAACATGCCCAAAGCTGCTGCTTCTTCAGGGGGAACTTGTTCTAGTGATTTTAGTATCAAGAAGTTAATGGTCCCAGGGAAAGGGTTATTTTTAATATTTATCTACTGTCCTAAAAGTCACTTAAGTTTTTAGAGTCTTGGGAAATTTGATAAGGGAAAGAACAAAGGCGACTTGTTGACTACTCACTGGTCATTCTCCTCTGGCCTTATTACATACATGGATGCCAGTTTAGATCGTGTTTATATAGGAAAACTTAAATGTGTGAGCCTCCTTAAGGAACATCATCAATACAGATATATCAGATAGTTCTGTCCAGAAAAAAAGCGCTTATTCTCTACAAGTAAATTTTTATTTATTTTTCTCACTTCCCTCACTCCTTCAAATCTCCAGGTAAATAGTTGCCCAGGATTTGTTTCACCTCTGTCCCAAAATACCTAGACAATTGCAGGATAAGGAGAATGGCAGGGAGGGAGTAGTGACTAAAACCATACTCTTCAAAAGAAAGGGTATAGGACACACACTTGTGAGAAGTCTGAATGCCATGCACATGGGGTATGACTCACTTTGAAAATTGTTCATAATCAAGGAAATGAAAATGAGTTAATTTTGTGCATACATCATTTAAAGCCAAATGAGAAAAAACTTCTAATTTATTTTGTTACTTGTCAGCTAACACTGGCAGTATGTAACAGGAATTTATTGTGCAGAAATATCTAGATTGTCCATGATCTTGATCCTGCCCTTACGTGTCTTGTCTTTGAAACCCAGTGTTTCCTGGATATGTGGTTCAGGAGACAAGTTTCCAGAATCAAGTTAGAACCCAGGTCTTTTTTTCCAAACCAAACATTCTGGCTAATCCTAAACTACCCGAGGCAGCCTATGGTGGCCTCAGCTCTAAAACCATTGTTTAAAGGCTCCTACCCATCAGCGGCCCTTCAGCTGAGTGGTACGGTTAACAGGGTACGGTCTGGAGTCAGGGGAGACCTGGGTTCAAATCCTACATCTTTACACCTCTGATCCCCGGTGTCCTTGTCTACAAATTGGGAATATAGCCATGTCATGGGATTCTCATGAGGGTTAAAAGGGGTAACATACATAAAATGCTTAGCATGTATACAATTAAGCACTAAATAATTGAAACACATTAAGTACTAAATAAATGTCAGCAACTTATCACTATTATCTGTATAATTATACCAATGGTGTGCTGACTCATACCCTTAGGGGTTGGCTGGATTCAGCCTTTTCTCTCAGGAAAACATACCTGATTTATTAATAGTGCTTTCAAGGATGTGATAAATTTCTCAAACTGCCTGTCCTGTTCCCTGGAAACACCAGGAAGGCCTACCTCAAATAGCAACAGAGAAAACTACTGGAGCCTTACCCTACAGCTGTCCTTGGGGCACAGGTAACCAACCTGCCTTAGAGGGGAGAGGCTCTGTGCTGAGGCTCTTTGAATGCTTTGAATAAATAGATCCCCAGATAATTCTGACAGAAAAGACTTGAAAACAAATTCTACAAGAAACTGAGTAGTGTTTATAGTGAGGCTCTAGTGTACATGCAAAAAACCCCCACTGCCCTTTCTTAAATATATCTGATTAACTTGAATACATTTCTCAATGAGGCCTTTTTTCCCTCTTTCAGTGTTTCGGCCAGTCATTTGCCACTTCTCATTCCATCTTAGTTCTCTGTAAAGAAGGTGCAAGAGACTTAAGGTGCCCAAGGCAATTTTGCATTTTACAATTCTAAGCTTTAGAATGAAGTCATCAATTTGCTCCATCCAGACTACAGAACAATTATTCCTTTGCCTTGCTGGAAATTGGAGTGAAATCTTTCTAGTTGTCAATTTCAACTCAGCTGCAGTAGCATTTTGAAGAATTAATGGTGATAAGGTTAGAAAATTTTAAATCAAATGTAGGGAAAAAGTACCAGCTAGCGCATCATAAGCACTTGCTTTGAAAGCATGCTTCTAAAGGTGTTTAGCCTCAAATAAAAATCACAAATATGGTTATTATGAATGCACGCACAGATTTTTATGTTTCTAATTTTAAGAAGCTCTGGGGAGCTCCCTATAATGATTTAGGGAATCTCTAGATTCTGATATACTGCAAGTCTTTTAATGGTAGGAATAACACTGAATTAATTTTGTAGGCCCAGGGCCTAAATTTAGTAGGTGTTCAGTAACTATTGGCATCAATTCATATGTAGGTTTAAAATACTGTATGAAGGCATAGAATCACCACCATCAAATCAAATTGAAATATGTAACAGGCTAGTATAATGTTAACATCTGACTTTAAACAACAACAAAGAAACCAAATGAGTAACTCCTCCCTTCAAACTAGTAGTTTCTTCCAACTCAGTCTCTTTCTCCTCTCAGGAAGAATGCACATCTAAAAATTTCCCATTGCACACCGCTGGAAACAACATTCTAAACTATTTATGCTTCTGCAATAACCTTTCCAATTTGCTGGACCAGTGCAAGATTCAACACAAGATATCTCAAGTCTCAATGTAAAGGAACACCACGACAGCCTTGACTGTGGGTGAAGTTCATTCTTCCCCAGCAGACTCTGCATTTCATTGGCGGGGTTGGGTGTGCCCCAAACAGAGCTGCTGAGGGTAATGAAGCCCAAGAATGTTCAACCACAACCTGTCTGCGAAGGTGTTTGATGACGTTTGCCGTTCAGGTGAAGATTATTTATGTTCCAGTTCCACCTGAGTAGCAAAGTGAACACTATGCTGAATACTCAGAAAGATGTTAATCAACCGTGCTGGACAGAGCAGAGCTGAAAGGCGCCTTGTGAGTGCCATAGTGAGAATGTGGCTGTCCCAGCTGCAAAGCCCTGTTAGGAGGCATGAGGAAGCACTTGCTGCCCTAAGAAATGATGCCGTTGACATTTTCAAAAGGTCTATGCGGCTGTCTGAAACAATGGGGAGAGCAGATAGACGCAATATTTGGGAACCACAGAGTGACTGCTGTTTGCATCGTTAACGTAAGCGCTTTCCCCTTTCTCATCACCATCATTTGTATCAACCAAAGAACTGATCTCCGGTATCCTCAAAGGAATGCTCGGGGATATTCTTCACCTCTGTTCACGGCACATCAGCAATTTGTGGGGAAAAGATGGACTGTGTAACACAATGATCTGTCTGAATTGTCTCTACTTATAGGGGACTGAGCAAACCTTAGAGCATCTGCGGATGCTCGTCATTATCTTCAAAAGTCCCCATGAGTTTTTCTCCATATTTTATGATTGCTATTTTGTTTAGGATAGAAAAAAAACCTCATAAAATTGTCTTCAAGCCAAACCAAAGGAAATGAAAAGAAAAAAAAGAAAAAGAAAAAGAAAACAGTAAAGGGAGGTTTAAAACCAGAGAACATATGAAAATATGTTCTGCCTGACTTCAGCCGAGTGGGAAGGACCAAACGAAAGAGCCAGTCCCTTATGCACAGCTGGAAAACTAAAATTATTACTCAAGGGTTGTTTACAGTTCTACATTTCCTCATCCCCACCCTCCTTCCAGGAATTCAGATTCCTGCTCAGTGGTGATAAGTTTCCAGAGGGGCAAGCTACTTTAACCGTGAATTGCTAGGGACTGGAATGAAAACAGGCTCCGAGGACTGTTTTCATTTTTTAGAAAGCTGTCTGGGGAAAGTTGAACTGATCAGTGGAGGAGCAGAGGAGCACAGACACCACACCGACAACAAAGAAGGCAAAGCACTGCTAACTGCGGGAGTGAGGGGCTGCTGGAGGCCAGGCGGGAAGCGCGGAGTGGCAGCTGTGAGTCGGCTCTTGGGAGGTGACTGGGTAGGGGCACTGGCTGCTGCGGGTTCCAGAGTGAGCTTGCCAAGTGCCCGGAAAGTGAGTGGCTGGGTGTGCTGGCTGAAGGGAAGTTTTAGGATAAGCAGAAGAGAGAAGGTACTTATAAATTTTCAATGAACACCAAATTAGGACTTGCCATTTTGAGACTCCAAAACCCACAATCTGGATAAAACATGAAAATAAAATAAAAAGTTGGGGATGTTAGTATATTTTATTCAGATATGCGGGTTTTGTGAATGGTAAAAGAATTCACTGATCGATTACCTGTCTTATTGTAAACTCTAGAAATAAAGAGGATGATAAAAGTCTGCCATGAATCAAATGGCAGTGGTGCCGCCAGTTGTAATTAAATCCTTATTGACAATTTGATGAAAAGTACCAGATGGGCTATGTTGAGACAAACAGAATTTTCACGGAGTCCAAATATTTTATGCTCCGAAATTTACTTGAACATTTCATTTAGAAACATCTCTTCCAATTTATGAGGAAAGGGTGTGGACTGAAATGAGTAATTTCCCAACTACCCTGAGGCAGACCAGATACAGGCCTACCTAAGTCATGGACAATTTTCATCATCCTCTTGGGGTTCTAGAACAGTGTGGAAACCAGGAGAAGGAGGTACCTGCTATGTGGACTGCTGACAGAGGGTCCAGGCTGTGAGAGACTACATTTGCCTCGTGGCTGTTTGCAATGAACAGGGGGTAAAGAAAGAAGAATGTTCAGTCCAGGCAAATAAAGACAAGCTACTAATGAAAATTAAACTAAAAGTGCAGCAAAGGAAAAACAAATCAAATGAAATGATCAGTACCCATGAACTAAGGAAACTGGCTTTTCTTTTGTTGAAGAAGTGAAATAAATTTACATCTATGTGATTAGCCACTGATAAACATAAATTGGGATTCTGGAGTCCATACTAGGGTGGGCATATTTCTCTTGACTTTTCGTGGTAGAAACACATGTGTATATTTACATACAATAAAGGTAAGATGCACTATGCCATACCATGTATTTCAAAGACACTTTACATATTTTTTTTTCATCTTTTAGAATACTAAAACAGTGTTAAAATTCTTGGCCCATAAGAAATAACAATGGCAATATGAGATTGGTCTTTGTAGTGATGAAGCCCACCTTAAATATTCAAGTTAAAGAAAGGCTAAAATTCGACTTGAAAAGCCAGTATTCCTTCACATTCTTAAACTAGGATCTATAGGAAACTAGTGAATGTAGTAAAAAAAAAAAAAAAAAAAAAATCCTAAAAAAGATAATACATTTATCAGCATAGAACACAAATGTTTATAACAAAAAAAGTCAAATGAAATCAAAACTTCTAAAAACTAAGGAAAAATGGAATGAATATAATCATAAAGCTGGACAAAAAATATATAACAAAACAAAAAACAATCTTCTAATTACACAGAGAAATCAAGGCATAGAGGGTAGCAGGGGCCGAATTTGTCCTTTCATCCTCTTTGTGTTCAGTGAGGCAGCCCCTGCCAAGGCCTGTGGGTGAGTTGTTGCCATCTTAGGGGCGGGACAATTGCCGCAAACCTTCAGGACCACCACCCAGAAGCGGCTTAGCTTGAGAGTCAACAGAACCTCCACTTGCCTTAACGAGTCAATGGCTCACAGGCGTTCAGGGTTCTGTGCACCTCCAGCCCAGGCGCCACTGCAAGTGGTGGCCGACCTTTTAAGATAGTTGTGGCAGCCGTGGCTTGAAGAAAGGAGCCACCAAAGGGACAAATGGGCACCATTCTCGAAATTTTCTTATTTGAGGAAGAAAAATAAATGCTCTCCCTGCATACCAGCCACACGTTGAGTCCTGATTTTTTGGAAAACCAGAATCGCTCTTTTCCATTCCTGAGCGCATGCTGGGAGGGGATGTGGCAGGGCGGAGGAAGCGCGCTACCCTGTGTGACAGCCCTCCTCAGGAGGGGACGCCTGCCTGTGAACCCTGTGGTGGGTGCAAATGCCGTCACTTCCCAGTGTTCCCTCCCACGGGCCAACTGAAAATGACCAGTGGAAAGTTACCGTTTTCTGTCTGTTTGGGGTGCTCCTTCCTGATGTGGGACTCACAGACCCTGAGGTGTCCAGTTCATCAGCAGAAGACCAGGAAGACAAATCCTACGTGGGAGAAAGATTCTTTTAACAACTCCACCTCCCAGACCCACAGGGGCCCCATGTTGCACCACGCTATCTCCCACTCCATCTCCATCCACCCCCATGTCTCCACCATAAAAACCAAACCATTCCTTGGGAAAAATGGAACCAGACAGGAACAAGAAGAATAGGGCCAAATTCTTCTAGTGGGTTGGGATTTCCTAGTTGTCTGTTTGGCCATTCTGGAAAATATAGCTATGATTTTGTTATTGCTGAGTTTCACTTATAGCTTTATTATTTCTTGGAGACATGGATGTGAATGAATTGATTCTGGTTTGGGAGGGGAAGAAACCTGCCGTAGAGCCTGCTGGTCACTCAGCCCGAACAGAAATCAATATATTCCAGTTAGAAACAAAAGACAGTCATCCAGGAGTCTGCCTTTTCGCATTAGAGAGACTTTATTATTTTGGGCACTGCTGCTATTCAGAGTAGATTGTTCTTTTGCAACTTACAGCAGGGCAAAATGTGTGTTCATGGCAGAGTTTCCCAACAGAATGGTTGAAATCTTACCAGGCATCATCACACCAGCAAATGCATTTCTCAAAACCAATAATACCACAATGGAGGCGATTGTAGAAAAAATATAAAAAATTAAATAAGCAGAGGACCACTTTTTAATGGTTTTTTTTTTCCTGTATACATAACGGAGAATTCATGCCTGAGAGGGGTTAAATACAAAACTCAGATACAACAGTTGGTTTGCTCTACCATGGCTGTGTAACTAACGTGTGTAAATTCTTAAACAGGGTGAAATAAAATGCCACAGCAGTTGTGGTAACAGCATTAGTAATGATGACAAGAGAGCTTTTGGATTTAATAGAATCAAAAGCAGTGTCCTGTTGTACAAGTTTATGTGGCTGCTTTTTTATTTTGAGATAGGCCTTGTAAGAGCAGTGGCTGAAAGAAGACACTCCATTCTGACAAGTACTATATTTAAAGTCTTTCTAAAATGCATGAAGATGATGCTTCTTGGGTCTCCAGTAAGAAATGCGACACGATGATGTCTGTTTAGAGCTTACCTGCTGACTACTTGACACGTCTAATAACTTCTCCAGTTCCTTGATATGACGACTGACCTCCTTCAAGAGAAGTTTGAGCCGATTTCCAATAACATGGACTTTTTCTTTGGCTTCTAAACAGTCTGTTCCTTCAGCATTCACCAGTAGTTGGCAAGACATGTCTTGCAAAGAGGCTACTCTGAGTTGGGATTCCAACAGCTCATGCTTTATTTGCTATGCATACAAAAATAAAAAATTTTTCTAAGCATTTTTGATAAATGGCAAAAGCTCCAAAAGTGCAGAATGAGATCAACTTAACTTGGTGGGAAATTATACCTGAGTATCAAACGTGGAGCTCACACACTAAAGGATGCAGCAGCTCATGGCCTGAGCTCTACTCCTGCCTCTGCCAAAAATATTCTATAAGACCCCTGACCCTCTCTGATCTCAGTGTGATTTGACGCCTGGTCCACAGTATTATTGGAAGGTTCGAATTGCTTAATGTATATATGACAGTACTTAAAATGTAGATTAGTATGCAAGTGAGACATAAGATAGTCTTTTAAACAGAAAAGTACAACATCAAATACAGCAAAACAGAAGTATGTCTAGGTATCCTCCGATATCTAGTCAAGATTTTTTTTAAAAAGGGGTGATTCATCATTCACAGCCTAATGCCAGAGGTCAAAGTGAAGTAACAATGCAGTTCCACAGCTATTTCCTCTAGGTTTCTAAGACTATTATGGTACTGAATTAAAAGGTACCAATTCTGTAGTTTAGGTGAGTGTTAAATGTTAAGACATAACATTTTTAAAATACAGAGAGCTACAAAGTGCATAGTATTTTCTTCTAATGGAACTCAAATATGCTTCCTTATCTTCTATAAAGTCACTTAAATACACTGTACTTTATATTGTCCAAAGATCCTTGTATAAGGGGCTACCAGGTAATTTCCTTTTGAATTTAGTGCTAGAAAAAGTTTCTCCTTCCTTGAGAACTATTATGTTTTGTTTTTGTCAGATAATGAAAGTAAGTTTACTCCTTGTTTCCCATTTTGTCTTAGCTTTCAGAAAACTTGATGCTAAGATTCATGTTTAATCTGCTATATTTAATTCCTCTTTAAAAGAGTTGGCTGGGTGTGGTGGCTCATGCCTGTAATCCCAGCACTTTGGGAGGCTGAGGTGGGTGGATCACCTGAGGCCAGGAGTTCGAGACCAGCCTGGTCAACACGGTGAAACCCTGTCTCTACTAAAAATATAAACATTAGCGAGGCGTGGTGGTACACACCTGTAGTCCCACCTACTCAGTAGGATGAGGCAGGAGAATTGGCAGGAGAATTGCTCCAATCCCGGAGGTGGAGATTGCAGTGAGCTGAGATCGTACCACTGCACTCTACCCTGGGCAACAGAGTGAGACTGTCTCAAAAAACAACAACAAAAACAAACAAACAAAGACTTAATTGTCTCGTTCTATTCTAATATTTTAATGAACTTTTATTATAAGCCACCAAATATACTTTTGGGCCACAGATGTAACATAAAGTTTAAATTAAGCTGCCTTAATAAACAACACAAGCTAATTAAGATTGATTGAGAACACTAAGATTTTTACAATTGAGCAGATATCATCTGGCAGATTCTAAAGCTTCTAAATCAGATTCTAAATCAGATTCTAAAGCTGGCAGATATCATCTTCTATGCACATGCTTGCTTTACCAAGATTGGAAACCACAGGGAGTTAAAAAAGTGTAAAATAGAGAGTATAACGCAAAAAGTTTAAAAAAAAAAATAACACTTACCACTTATATCCATTTTCTGCAAATGAAATACAACCCTGCTAAAAATAACTGGAGGCTGCCAGAGTTCACACATCTTACCATAAGCTGTTTGTGATGGTCCTGAAGTATCTCTGCATCAAGGTTAGAATCAATAGGGACAATTTCATTTTTCCTTCTGTCAATGTTCTCCAGCATAAGAAGCAAACCATGGCTCATTTCATGGAAACCCTACAGAAAACAGTTTAAAGTAACTGTAGATAAAATATTTTTATTTCTCTCACAACTTAAATGTCTTTCAACTGCCACCATTAGCAAACACACATTGGTTTTAAGAACGTACATGCAACTCCTTTCTGAGGAAGGCACTGGTGCTTTTGCAATGACCTGATCATGAGTTCACGTTCTTACCAAAAGCATCTAATTTATTACTTGGAGGAAAATTTAGACAAAAAGAAAATTGGCATCAAAATACCTTATTTCTGAAAAAAGGGTAGTGCCATTATACAGTTTAGAAGGAAGCAACTCTGCTGCCCTCTCTTCTCTGTGTATTCAAATCTTTCCATCTTTTAAGGCCTACCTAGGCTGAATCTCATATCCCCTTCATTCATTTATTCATCCATTTATTTATTCAACATACAGTTACTAAAGATCTCCTAAAGATAAGGCACTGTACTAGGAGTGGGTGCAGAGGTGAAACAGCAGTTTAGGTACCTGCTTTCAAGGAACTATTACTCTTGGGGCACATATAAACTTGGAGAGCAGGCTTCAAATCCTTCCACGGCTTTCCATTGTGCTCAGAATATGATCCAATCTCCTGGCTTGGACCTACAAAGCCATCTGGTTCCTGACCACCTCCTCAGTCTTTCTTATCACTCCCTGGCTCGGCTCACCGACTACACTCTGGTCACAATGACCTCTTTTCTGTTCCTAAAGACACTAAGTCATTTCCTGCTTCTGGGACTTTCCATTTATTCTATCACCTTCATAGCAACATCCTTCCAATGTTAGCTCAAAGAGCCAAATAAATTCCCTGACTACCCTCTCAAAGTGGCTTTTCTCAGTTACTTTTATCGTCCATGTCTGTAAGTATCTTGTTTAACTATTTACTTGCATTTTATTGATCTTGTCATCCCCATCAAAAGCAGAGGCCATGCTTTCTTCAATGTTTTAGCACCACATCTGCCATACAGTGGATGCCCAGCAAATAATTACAGTATGAATGGATAAATAATATTTGTAATGCTCACTTTGATGTTCAAGAAAGGCTTGCCCAGTAAATATCTGTTGAATAAATAAAGGAAATAAATGAATGAGTCATAGAAGGAGCGTTTGGACTGAGACAAACATGAGGAATAGTCTCTTCTTATCTGGACAGATGATAGGATCTAGAGATTTTGAACATGGTCTTGAACATGTAGAAATGCTCCAGTAAAATGACAACTTTGGGCACAAGGTTATCTCACTGAAATACTGACTTTGGGGAGCAACTGCATCCCTCTAGAAACCATGACACATCAAGTCACACACTCAGCTAAACCGCTAATGTCTGGCTCTGAGTCATCTCCTGCCCAAAGCTCTACAGACCTGGCACTGCATCAGGGCATCTTGCAGTAGACCCCGCCACTCCTCCAGCAGAGAACACACTCGGTCCCAGCGCCCATTCATCTGTGACAAGCGATCCTGCAGGTCCCGACTCTCCTTGCTGTCAGCCTGGGTGAACTCAGGGCTGCAGAGATTGATGGAGAGGATGATGGCTTTGCGGTGGTCCATGGCTTTCTGGAGCTCCTGAAAAGAACAAAAAAGACAATCAAACAAGGACAATAATGACAAAGATATTTTCCCTTGAAAACGTTTCACCTGAATGAAAAGATCCATTAATTTAAACTGGCCTTAACAGGATGGCTAGGTAAAAGACAGAAGGTGCACACCACTGATAACTGTATGGCAGTTGGAAGAAATGAATTAAATGAGTACTTAATAACATGGATGAATCTTAAAAAAACAGGGTGTAGAGTGAAAAAGTCAGAAACAGAATGTTACATGGAACACAACAGCCTCAATACATTCACACACACAAATCCACATTTTTAAAGAATATATCTGAACAAAGAATGTCTGCTAAATATTTTAGAATAGCTACCATTTTGAAAATCAAATGGGAACTTAGAGTTCAGCCAGGGTAGGGGTTGTAGTGGGGAGGAATAAAGAGAAGAGGAGTCTTGTAGGAAGCAACAATAACGCTGGGCAATGGCCTCATTAAGGAGCATGCTTGAGTCCACACTCTGTACAGAGGTTCAACCACAACGAAACTCAAATGTGTGGGCCTAAAAATGAGGCAAAGAAAACAGATGTCAGGGCCCTGGACTCCAGATGTACTGAATCTGCAGGTTCAGTGGCCCACAGGCTGAGAATACTGCCTGTGTCACAAGCCACACTGATGTGAAGGTAGAATGAATTGCATATTTCATAAGCTAACCAGTTAGGTTTGATTTCACAAAAACCAGGTGACTGATTTTTGGCTTTGTGCATTTCTAAAACATCCAATGCTCAATTCCAAGAACTTGAGCACAGGAGTCTGTATTAGTAATTGAGTATCTGGGTACTGTTTTAAAACCCCCAAACCAGTTAGGGTGAGACATCCTGGAAGTCACATTGACCTATGCTGCATTTTGAAATCATTTCTCGCTAGTCCTGCTATGTTCCCAATCTGTCTTGATTTGTCACTTTTCAATAGGTTCTTAACATACTGTAGAATAGATTCAATCACACAGACAACACGGGTTTAAGAGACACTGTGAAAATACTCGATTATTCCACAGATTTATTCAGAGAAAATACAGACGGGAAGGATCTGGAGAAAGTACAAAGGAGGGTGTCTTTTTTCTTGTCATGCAGGATGACTTTCAAGGTCTTATTTCCCTATGCTAATCTCTCTAAGGTCTCAGACCCTGGCCAGCATTTGCTTCATCAACGTTTTAAGGAATCTGGTTATAATGCAACATTGCCTTACTAGAGTAATTTAGGGACTCCAGATAAAAATGCATTTCATAATGCAGATATTGTAAATCTCCCACGTGGTACTTTGTCCTGAAATTCATGGGGTAGTGTAGAGGCCTTTCTATAAGGATGCACCTTTTGGATCACCTGGAGGGGAGATTCATTTCTCTTGTTTGAAGTTTTCTATGTTTGAAAATTTAAAACAGGCCAAGCGCGGTGGCTCACGCTTGTAATCCCAGCAATTTGGGAGGATGAGGCCGGTGGATCACTTGAGATCAGGCGTTCGAGACAAGCCTGGCCAACATGGCGAAACCCTGTCTCTACTAAAAATACAATAAATAGCCGGGCATGGTGGTGCATGCCTGTAGTCCCAGCTACTCAGGAGGCCGAGGCAGGAGAATCACTTGAACCCAGGAGACGGAGGCTACAGTGAGCCAAGTGCATGCTAGCCTGGGTGATAGAGTTGACTCTGTCTCAAAAATAAACAAACAAACAAATAAATAAATAAATAAATAAATAAAACAAAATCATACAATCACTAAAAGAAAGCCAAAAAACATCAACCCCAAATTAAAAGCATATACTAAAACCACAGAAACACAAAAGAAGCACACACTTCATTCCTTATCCCGACCTCCGAGAGCCTGGGTAGCTACATTTTGAGGAACAGCACATCTTAAGGCTGCCCAAACAGGAAAAAAAAAAAGCACTGATGGGTTTTAAAAAGAAACTGAGCTCTCAGTTCATGAGATGCTCACAACAGTCTCCATATATTAAAGCATTTTAGTATCTGGGTTAAGGAGGATTTCAAAATCTAGAGCTGGAGTTAAGTAAGGGAAGTTAACTTGTGTACTATATCCTGTGGGCCAAACCAAAATCAAATGCAAATGCCAGGTGTTTCACCACAATTACTCTATAGTTTTATTTATTACAGCAAAAATTGCTTCTACCACTACTGTAATCAATTTCAGAGGTTTCCCTTACTTAAGGTCGAATAATTTCATTACGTCCCCCATAAATTCATGCAGATACAATTTGGGAGAGGATTTCTCTCCAGCTCTAGATATAGACCTGTAGGACCTTGGTCATTCTGTATTTCCCTTACAAAGAGTTCTCATAGGTCCCAGAAGTACCTGGATGCTTCATGAAATTTTAATTGGGCATTTCTTAAAATATCAATTCATTAAATCATGCATGATTATTTACATGGTGGATAGTTCTACAACATGGTCCCCTTTTCTGCCCTTGAAAACCATCTTTTGGCTGGGCATGGTGGCTCACGCCTGTAATCCCAACATTTTGAGAGGCCGAGGTGGGTGGATTACCTGGGGTTAGGAGTTTGAGACCATCCTGGCCAACATGGCAAAACCTCGTTTCTACTAAAAATACAAAAATTAGCCGGGCTTGGTGGCGTGCACCTGTAATCCCAGCTACTAGTGGGACTGAGGCAGGAGGATCGCTTAAATCTGGGAGGCAGAGGTTGCACTGAGCTGAGATCATGCCACTGCACTCCAGCCTGGGCAAGAGAGCGACTCCGTCAAAAGAAAGAAAGAAGGAAAGAAGGAAAGAAGGAAGGAAGGAAGGGAGGGAGGGAGGGAGGGAGGGAAGGAAAGAAGGAAGGAAGGAAGGGAGGGAAGGAGGAAAAGAAGGGAAGGAAGGAAGGAAGGAAGGAAGGGAGGGAGGGAGTGGGGAGGAGGAAGGAAAGGAGGGAAGGAAGGAAGAAAGGAAGGAAGGAAGGCAGGCAGGCAGGCAGGCAGGCAAGAAGGAGAGAAAGAAAGAAAACCATCTTTGTGGAATACAGGAATTGGATAGCTAGAGGTGAAGAGAGCATTCTCACTCATTTTTGTTAGATCCTTTTTTTGCTGCTGTATAAGAGCAGCTTGAACTAGAGGTGCCATCTGCACAGTCGTTCATGCGGTGGCTCTCTGTCTGCCGTGGGAAAGGCAAGGGGCAGCTACCTTGAGCTTTTTGATCTGGAGCTCGATGGTCTGGATGTCAGTGCTGAGTTCCAGACGCTGGAGCTGTTCCAGCTCCTCCTCCGTGTCCCCCAGCCAGGCCCAGATGCTGTTCAAGTCCGAGTTAAACTGCTGCCACTTCTGGAGGTTCTGCTTCATCCTCAGCTCCTTGCTCAACGCCTGGGCCTGGAGAAGCTCCCATCGGTCAATCACACCTGGCAAGACATGCATAGAACAGCGAGGTTATTTTCCTCCACACGTGAGGATTATGAAATGCTTTAAACACAGGTTGGCAGCTAACTTTAAATAGCAACAGAAATAAAAGTAATTCCACTGGGCATTTTCGTTGTTGTCATCTGGAAATAACAGTTACATGGCTACAATGGCTGTGTTTTTTCTATTTGTATTTCTAATAATAATGAAGCAAAAAAGTTAGCTACATGGGCGTTAACACTGTAAAGAGCTTTACGAAGTAATAAGCAGTCATGCGCACGAAGTATCGTTCAATTCTTGGATCCTGTCTACAACAGGGCTCTGAGCACACACATATAAAATGCCTGATTAGATATGTGAGAAACGGTACATTAAAATAATTGGAACATGAGAGGTGGGGTGACAGTGCACGCCTGTAATCCCAGCTACTCGAGGGGAGGTGGGAGGATTACTTGAGCCCACGAGTTGGAGTCTAGCCTGGGCAACATAGCGAGACTTCATCTCAATATTAAAAATAATAATAATAAATGAAACATGGGCAAACACTACCACAATGGCATGCATCACCCCCCTCACTGTCAAAGGAGACTGTTACAACTAGGAAGGAAGTTCTCGGGATAGAACGGTGTAGAAGAAGGCCAAGCAGCCTGAGGGGAACTTGGCTTTTAACAAAGTGCTTCAGGATCTTCTATTTCATTCACTCTTGAACTAGACACTACGCACTCACCAGCCGTTTGGGTTTCGGTACTATGCAGGTTAACAAAGCCAGGAAGGCTCTCCTCTTCCTCCTTCAGTTTGTGCTCCAGTCTCTTCACGGAGTCTATACTGCCACTGCATTCGCCCAGCAGTTTCATCTGTTCAGACATAAACAACCGGCCCTGTCGTTCAAATCTTCAATGAGTAAAACTCATTAGGAAAGGCCCTTTGTACTTTCTCAGCAAGAGAAGTGTTGGTGTTTGGCTCCTCTGTGCCACTCTGCTGTAACAAGCCAAGATGGCCGAAACCGGCCCGTGATTCCAAGCACTTTGTGGTGCCGAAAATGGATTGTTTGACCCAGGAGTCAGGCTGGGCAACATGGCGAAACCCCTGTTCCCCACAAAATATGCTGCCAAAAACTTGGCTGAGCATGGCTGCATCTGAACTTCAGCTACCCAGAGACCGGCGGATCACCTGGATCAGGGGTTTGCGGCCAAGCATTTCGATTGTGCTACTGCCCCTAAGCCTGTTACTGTATAATCCAGTTCCCCAAAAAAAAAAAAAAAAAAAAAAGAAAAAGAAAGAAAAAAAAGAAGCAGAGGTGGCTGGCACATGTGGCTCCTGCCCTCTACCCCAGCACTTTGGGGCCTTGCGGTGGAAGGACCGCCGACCTGAGCTTTGACAGGAAAATGGATTGTTTGAATTCAGGAGTTTGAGACCAGCCTGGGCAACATAGCAAGGCCCTGTCTCTATAAAATATATAAAAATTAGCCAGGCATGGTGGTGGGCACCTGTAGTCCCAGCTATTCAGGGTGTTAAGGTGAGAAGGTTGCTTGTGCCCAGGAATTAAGCAGCATGCAGTGGGCTAAGATCATGACACCGCACTCAAGCCTGGGTGACAGAGTGTGAGATCCTGTCTCTTAAAAAAAAAAATTAAGCAAAGTTCAAAAACACACCTTTTAAACAGGTGATGCATTCACATATACAAAAAGCAATGCCTTAAAGATGTACTGTGCATACATGATTTTGCATGAGAAGTCCTTGAAATTTCTTTAAGATTCATGAATCAAAACAGATTAAACCAAACTGCAATTTAAAACTCAGAGCCCTCAGCTGGCAATGTAGCATGTAATTTTTGGCAAGTTGCTCCCTCTTTCTCTTTCTTAAATTGAAACATGGGAATGTTAATGTTACCACAAATCTCATGGGAACTTTCTTGCATTAAATAATTAAAATACTTAAAATTATACAGCAATGTTAAAGCCAGCTGTTTTAGCAAAAAATGTAAGCCATGTTTAATAGGTATCAAGGGACTAAATTCTAAAGTCAAAGAAAAGCTTCCAAATTCATTTTTAATATCAGATACCGTATTCAAAGATTAAAAGAACAAATCATTTCAAGATACTCCTGCTGTGCTTACTATAAAGCTTTTAACAAATCACAATGCCATTAAGTTACTTTGATTACTTTTGATTGAGGTTAAGTGTAATCCCAGTGATGTCAGTATGATTATCATAAAACTATATCATAGGTATTTTTAAAAAGTGGCTTCACTATAATAGAAATTGGTATAATAGGCCAAACTGAACAGGAAACAAACTCATGATTGACGGCTCTTCTGTAATTGCGAGGATAATAAAATCAACATACATAACTAGAACAGTTTTCTTCCCTAATTTCAAAAAGTAGAACATATGAGTTGTGACCGGACTTGGGGAAATTCATGTTTCTTTCCTTGTACTAAGCAGTCTTTCGGATATGAAAGAAGACGTGAGGCAGAGAAAAGACTGGCTTTAAAATTCTCTTCCTTAAGTATGTGCAGGAAAACAGGTAGTTCTCCAGGGAAAAATTAACTGGTCAGTAACTCAAGTAGGGCAAATAACGCTCTGCTAGACTTTATCATACACAGCCAATAGCTGCCTAGATAGAACTGGTAGTATATCCAATGCCTTGCTATCTTGTCTCCAAATCCCTCTTGTTAGAACTGTTTTCCTCAGAATGCGCACACTAAAAACAGAAGAGAAAAACATTCCCAAGGTCATTCGGTGAACCCAGGAAAAGAACTACAAAAAACAAAACAAAAAAACCCCCAAAAAACTGCATGAACTGCATGTTAGTAATCTATTAGCTAAAATCTGCTGCTCCAAGGTTAACCTTGGTCCAAATTATTAGTTGAATTTGGAAAAATGCCTAATGACTTTTGGGAGCCAAAGTATTTTGTGGCTCTCAATGAAAATGATCTCCCTAAGTGCTCAGTGTAAAGGAACAGGTTTGTCATTACAACAGTTTTGTGGGCCTAAAAACAGACAAGTTCTACTCATATGGTAACTTAATAACAGGGCTTGGCTTTGCACATCTAGGTTCATGAGTTCAAGGGCAGCATGGTATTCAGAGACCACATAAAGCCCTTATGCTGCAGACAAACTGTTCTTTGACATAGAACTGTGGTTTTGTACAGGTCAGAATGAGGATGGCCAGGATACTTACGTAGCCTTTGTAGCTGGTGTCTAGCTCTGGCCCCGTGGGAGTTTTGCTGCGAATGATATTTTCGGTTTGCTGTATCTGAAAGCGGCTATCATCCAGGGCTTTGCCCAGTTGTCGGATCTGTGACTCTAGGGCGCTGTGGTCCCCTGCGGTGGCAACCATAAGAATCTTTACCGGACAAACTATTTGACTTATTTAAAGCTTGATATTCAAGGAGAAGTTTCAGAGATGATTTCAGTTACAGCAGCACAGAAATGGCAGGTGTGGGTAATTACAAAGCAAATTTAGTACCATCGTGCCGGTGGGTTAGACATTAAAATGGCGAAACCAATGAAGGTGCTTGACTGAGAGCCCTAGCAGACTGGACGTCGCAAAACGGCTCTTCCGTCAGTTTTGAACAGCTTCGTGCACTTGTCTCTCTTCAAGCTGAACCCCTGATCATCTGAATGTTGTCTGGAAGGCCTTTCTAAAAATCTGCAATGGTGTCTACTGCGTCTCAGTAAGGAGAAAGCTGTTCTTTTCTCATGTTCTTTCTGCTGTCGCTTACTGAGCAGGGGAAGGTCCTCCCTCTGATTTTTCTTTGTGCACCTCAGGGGAAGATAGTGTCACGGAAGGCTCAGGTAGATCCATCATTTACTGAAGGCATAAATTCATTAATCAAGAAAAGAGTGCCTCAGAATAGATCTATACAGAGATATCAAACTAGCAATGACTTGCTTTTATCTAAGATCTGAAACAAAACCAGGAGGAAAGCTAAGATTTTAGCATTTCCACCTAGGCAGGTTCTTACTCATAGCCTAGAATTCTGGCTCATTCTCCTCTCAAAGTTGTAACATTTCTTTGTAAAATTATTGTGTGTGTGTGTGTGTGTGTATCAAAATCTTTGAACTACACAAGAACATTTGACCATCAGAGTGAAGTTAGCATGGGGTGAAAGCAGAACAAATATTAGTAAGCCTTATTAAATGTATTCGTTTCTAAAAAAGGCCTTCTAGATACACCTAGGAGAGGTCTCTCCCTGGGAATCACCCTCTCAGTAATGTTACTTTGCTTTGTGTCCCTTCAGTTTTCTTCAAAAACTGAAGTGTAAACAAGTAACTCCATGATTCAATATCATATCACTGTGTTCAAACTCTATCCCCCCCACACCCCCCATCACTGATCCTGAACTGCTGAACTACAGTTCGTTTTTCTTTCTTTAATTCTTCTTGTTTCAGGAACAGTTCTGTCCTTATCTATGGCTCAACATACCATGGAATACATTTTTCATTTCAAATTATAAGAGTTCTTAAATTAAAATTACATATATTGTTTAGAGATGAAATCTGATCTCGCCCCCCGTCTCCTATGGGATTCCTGAGATGGGGAGGATAAAGTGGTAGATGTGCCCAAGGTCACTCATGCAGGCTGGCGGACTTGGGACCACAGCCTGCGCCCTGACTCTCCAGCCCCAGGTAGGTCTGTGCACAGTGAAGCTGAAGTTACCACACCACGTAGAACACCAGGGCACAGAGACTGATGACTGGGTTTTCCGTCTCATATTTTCTGCTGTTAATGGGCTTGACAGGTCTATACTTAATGAGACCAATTACCATTTAACGAGTTGAGAAGTTATTTTGTTTCACTGGATTAGTGAAATCTTATTCTTGGTGTGGATTTAACCAGCTGTTTCTTCTAGTACAGCAGTAAGAGAGGAAGGCTGTGCCTTAACATGCTAGAGCCACAAAGCTGGGAGAGATACAGCAGATGTGCTAAGAGAGGAGGCTTATTATACAGGGGAGGGAGGGAGGCTGGCTCCGGCTTGTCGTGCCTACCAGAGGTATTTTTGATTGCATTTTCTGTGAGTTTTACATAGGCCTCAGGGCTTTCAGGGATCATTACATCTGCAAAAAAAGCACAGTCTAAGTTGACAGCTAAGTTCTGGAAACCTTGAATCCCTTGTGCAGGAAAATAACTTTCCTAGGGGAAAAAAAGGAAGTCATTTACTGTAGACACAAAGTTCCTGAGTGCACAGAGGAGCGTGCAGGCTCACCAAAGGTTTCCTGAAATGAATCATAAGAACTCACAGTGGGCCAGGCACGGTGGCTCACGCCTGTAATCCCAGCACTTTGGGAGGCTGAGGCGGGTGGATCACCTGAGGTCAGGAGTTTGAGACCAGCCTGGCCAACATGGTGAAACCCCGTCTCTACTAAAAATACAAAAGTTAGCCAGGCATGGTGGCAGGTGCCTGTAATCCCTGCTACATGGGAGGCTGAGGCAGGAGAATCGCTTGAACCTGGGAGGCGGAGGTTGCAGTGAGCCGAGATCATGCCACTGCCTCCAACCTGGGCCACAGAGCTAGACTTCGCCTCAAAAAAAAAAAAAAAAAAAAAAAGAGCTCACAGAGATCAAGAGTGTTTTTATGAGCCAGGCTCTGGTCTGAGCACAAATTTACCACACAGAAACCCTACAGGGTACCTGGGAATGTTATTCCCATTTTACACTGATGAGAAAACTGAGGCACAGAGGAATTAAGTTCCTTATCCAAGTTTAAACAGAAACTTGGCAGAACTGAGATTTCAGCCCAGTCAGATTCCAGAGAAGCACTGTCCCATATATTTCTACGTGAACTATATATGTAATTTTAAAGGCTTCATAGCCACATTAGAAATGTAAAAAGAAACAGAAAATTAATTTTAACACTATATTAGATAGAGATTATAACATGTAAACAACATAATTATTATTATTTTATTTTCTTTCTTTATACTAAGTCTTTGAAATTCATGTAAGCGTGTTTTCCATGCACAGCCCATCTCAATTTGCACAGTCCCATCTCAGAGCTCAACAGTCCCAATTGGCCAGTGGCTAGTTTTGGACAGCTCTGCTTCAGATGCCATATGCCTGACTAATAGGCCTTACTGTAAAGACAAAATAGAAATGAGAGAAATAATTTTCTTTTTAGAACAGTGTTATCCTTTGGGAATCTGATGTGAACCATCAGAACCAAACAGAAATCCCCAGATGTCCTTTTAGAGAATGTATGAGATGCATTTCCAAGTGCCACAAATCAGCGTCCAACTCTTTATTCTATTTTTATCCACCTTCCTTACAGAGTTCCTGTTTCTCTGTCCATCCCTTCACTGCATGTGTGGCTTGGGTAGTGGTCCTTCTTGTTTTCCTTCACACACTCTTCCTGTGTGAGCTCCTCCCTTCACTCCAGGACCACTGCCATTTACTTGTGAATAACTACCCAATCAGCATTTCCAGCTTCTGCACTTCACACCTGTGCATCTATGACTGGACTTTTGCATTTGGATATTGCGCAGGGATCTCAAGATCAGGATGCACACAAGCAAACTCATCCCCTCCCTGCTTTCACAGCCCCACCTCCCTTGCCCCACTGCACCCACAGTGCTCCTTCCCTCTTGTGGTCTTCAGGGCCTAGGACCACCTGCATCTTTCACCAAGATGCCCATCCCAGAAAATCGCCTCCATCCCAGTTCAATGGACTGAGAGTTAAGGAGAAGTCTTCTCTGTTCTGTGTGGTTTCTCAAATCTCTCCTATTCTCTCCATTCCCAATGCTGCTTCCCCTAGTTCAAGCCACCACCCTACTTCTGAGGTTGTAAACGGTTTCACCTGGGCTCTCTCCCCCGAATATGCCCTTCTCCCTGTGGTATCCAGAAAGATACAATATGAAAATCTGCACATCCCTGAGGAGGGGGATCCCAGCACCTCCCTCCACAGATCCTGCTGTGGAGGATCTTCACAACCTTCAGGATAGGAGCCAAAACTCTTTCCCATGGTGAACAGGCTGCCTCACAGCCAGGCTCTTCACTTTGTCCATTCCATGCCTGTCATTCCAGACAAACTGCCGATGATCAAAAGCAACAGGCCAATCACAAAGCAAGAAGGCTTCTCCTCCTTTCTTCCTCTAAGCACTACTGAGCCCACTTGACCAACTACGATTCAGCCTCCACAGTTTCTTTCCCGAAGCCTCTCCCAGGACTCCAGCTTTGTTGCCCCTGCTTGTGTGACCTGCCACCACACTGCCATCTTAGCCCCAAACACTTCACACAGTGGTGTCTCACTGTGTCCCACACTAGAGGGGAAGCTCTGGGAGAAGGAGAGGACTGTGTATCCCTAGGACCTGGCAAAGTGCTTGTCACCTGCTACCACAGATCTACGTGGAATAAATCAATGGCCACACCAAAATTTGCATTTTATAATCACATTCATATCTAAGTGTTCACTTAGGTACAATTTCCCTGCATGGGAGAGGGAAGCAAATGATTCTGGATAGCTGTCATGTTTCCAGGGCAATATTAATTCCCTCTGACTTTCCTTTAAGCTGACACACTGGCTGTCTCCTACCTGATAAGCCAACAGCTCCCCGGAGGTAGAAATCTTTGTCGTCCTGACTCTCTTCATCCTCAGAGGGCAGAGCTCTGGACACTGCAGACTCCAGGTCCCGACTGAGGTCATAGTCGTGATCCCACTCCAGGGGGATGGAGTCCACACTAGCCGGGGTGTCTCGTCCCGACCGCTCGCTCCGGAGGGGCTGAGCGAGCGACAGGGAGGGGTTGGAGGAAGGCTGTGGAGAAAGGAGGCTGTCTGCAGAGCGGTCATGCCAGTGCAGGTCCGACAGAGCCGCAGAGTCTTCCAGCTCCAGCTCTCTGTCCGAGAGGTCGTGCTCATCATCTGGGAGCTGGAAGGGAAGTCAAGTCAACCCCGTCACTGTAGTGGTCAGACTAGCTTCTTATCTGGGCCACCTGCCTACCATGTGGGGACAATTTTTAACTTCTTATGAGCAAATAAATGAGAATCTTCTGATCACAGAAATATAGGGGACAGTGCTGCTCTAGAGTTTGACTGTCTGGGTTGAAATCTCAGTTATGCTGTGTACTTCCTATTTAAGCTTGGATAAGGAACTTAATTCCTGTGGGCCTCAGTTTTCTCATCTATAAAGTGGGAATAACACTCCCAGGCACCCCAAAGGGTTTCTGTGTGGTAAAAAATTAAACAGTCTTATAAATTATCCTATCTAAGCCTCAGTTTCATTGTTGGTAAAATGGGGATAACATTAAAACCTACTTCAAATAATTAATATAAGATTAAATAAATATCATAAAGACAGGCAATCTACTACCATGCCTAACACACAACACCTACACACTGGCACGGATCGGAAATAAGAGCCAATTACTAAGACCTTAGCTTGCCCTTATAGCCCAGATATAAAATAGATGTGATCGTAGAAGATTCCAAATATTCTGGTAACATCTCTATAGGTAAGATGTGATTATGGTAGCAATTAGGAAAATGGAAGAATGAAAATTCACCTAAACCTAACCTCATCAATTGAGAAGCTGTTCACATTGCTTCTTTTTATCGTATTTCTTCTGGAGGCTTCCCTTATTTCTTCTAGAGGCTTCTCTAGAGTAGCGCCATCCCATGTGTTTCTGTGATCAGAAGACTCTTATTTATCTTCCATAGAAGACAAGAGTCAAATATGTTCTTCTAAACTCTTTGTATACATTAACTCATCTAATGCTCAAAACAATCCTTTGTACAGGGTAGTTACTGCTACTAAACCAGTTTCACATTTGAGGAAGCTGAGGCAGGAAGGGTGAAGTGAGTAGCTTGCTGAAGGCGACAGCGACAATGCAGGACAAAGCCAGGACTTGAACTCAGGTGCTCCGGCTCCAGAGTCTGGGCTCTCACCCACTGTACAACTCAATCCCACATGATTTATTCTCTTTAGATTTAGTGACAACTAAGAAAATCAATGTTACATACAGGCAGGCGGATCAGTTTCTTATGGTATCTTTCCACACGCCCGAAGACCTCCTGGCAGTACCGTCGGAGCTCGTCTAGTTCCTCCTCGATGATCGCCGCATCCAAGGGCTCACTCTTTTCTATCAGCTGTTCTCCTTGGGCAATTATCTGCTCAATCTTATTGTGGTTCAGGGAAATTTCCTGCTGAAAGGCCTAGGGAGTACAAATCTCATGTGATTTTGCTGTTGTTGCTTATATTGATATAAAAGAATCATAATATATGTATTTCTCATTACATTAAAACAGACGTGTAGGGGCTATTTAATTGACCATATACAATCACGAGACAAGCCCTTCTAAAGTAAAACATACACAGTTTCAGCCAGAACAGGAGTCATAAATAGAAACATTCGAATTCCATGATCAGAAAAGCGCTTTTAGCTAATAAAATTTACCGTTACAGGTAGTGTGGGTAGAGAATAACAGGGAAAAATATTCAAACCCACTGTAAGTTGACAGCACTGGTTATCCCTGATAAAAGCAATGGCAGTCAATACACTGCCACTGAAATAAATGTGGCATTTTAAAGAAATCCCGAACATTTTCATTTCAGATGTCCTCATCCTAATGTCACACATGACTAAGAGAAGCCATCCAATGCCGCACCCTTTTCTCAGGTGATTCTTTCATTATTTCAGAATATAGGCATGTAAAGTTATAATGATTTGAAAAACAAGGAATTCCAGGAGGATTATTTAGACTATGTGTTGCAAAAGGTTTAAATCACCGGGGTATGTTTCAGTGTTCACTTTTAATTCAATACAATAATAAATTGTGGAAGAGCTGGATTTTCCAATGGTGAAAAAGACTCCCAAGAGAGAAGGGAGGGTAGTAACAAGTTCCATCATCCTGCCAGGGTCCCGAGGGACAAGATTCAATTACCACTTGGCAGAAACTTTCCGTGGAAGAATGTAAATGTTGATGTGCCTGTGAGACGACAGGAGAGAGGAATCAGGGGAGAGGGTGAGGCAGAATAGCAGGGTTTATTGTTTCTTCCATCGTAAGAATTGATGACTAAGGGAAAGTTCCTTGTTTTATTATAACAACCCAAAGGTTATGGGCATCATGACCATTCTTTAAAAAAATCCGTCTATCTTGGGAAGAAAATTTCATAAGCTGCCTTGGAAAATATTCAATTTGTTAAATACTCCCCCTTTTAGGAAATCCTTACATCTAATGTATATCCCTCCTATTCAAATTTCTTGCTAGCCACTGTGTTAGAATTATATAGTGAAAAATACAAAATGTATTTAAAATTAACTTGGTATCTAAGAATGTGGACCGTGAGGGATGAAATCCTGACACAGAAAGTTGCATTGCTTTGCAACATGGAAGTTAAAGGAACCGTGTGAAGGTGCTACAAACAAATTAGAAAAAATAAACGAAAACAACAACAACAAGGCCAGGAAGGGTGGCTCATGCCTGTGATCCCAGCACTTTGGGAGGCCAAGGCAGGCAGATCACTTGAGGTCAGGAGTTCGAGACCAGCCTGGCCAACATAGTGAAACTCCATCTTTACTAAAAAACTACAAAAATACAAAAGCTCGCCAGACGTGGTGGTGGGTGCCTGTAATCCCAGCTACTTGGCAGGCTGAGGCAGGAGAATTGCTTGAACCCGGGAGGTGGAGGTTGCAGTGAGCTGAGATTGTGCCACTGCACTTTAGCCTGGGCGACAGAGAGAGAGTCTCTCTAAGAAAAACAAAACAAAACAACAACAACAGAACATCCCTAATACCCTGGCAATCATGCTGACTGAAAATCAATCAAGCTGTTGAAAAATATCAACAATATCAATATCAAAGAAGATAAGAGCACTACCCAGAGATAAGCAATGGTGGTTATCTCTGGGCAGTGCTGTTTATCTTATTTTTTTATATCTTTTATATTTTCTGAATTTTTTTTTGCAGTCCAGAACTAATTTTTCAAAGGAAAAGTTATTTGCTATGTTCTTCACAAAAACAGCCACAAACCCTTTCCTTTTCAGGCTTTCCTCACATTGATAATTTGAAAAATAATCTATTACCTTGAGTTGCTTTATTTTAGCTTGAACATCACACTCAGAAAAATGTTCAATATTAGTGAGCTGCAGATCCATCTCTGTGAGCCAGACCAGAATGCTGTCCCGCGCAGTCTCAAACTCCTCACGCTGGCCAATAAAATGCTGGAAGGCAGAGGAAAGTAGTAACAATTATTTTTATGAAAAGTCCTTATAAACATATGGAGATGGCACAACGAATTCCAGTGTTCTGTAAAGTCACTTTCTCAGCAGGCAGTGAGAAGCCTGCAATCCTTTGCTATAGCACTCCCCCGTTTACTCCTCCTGCCATCCCATTCTTACAAAATCACTGAGATTGTGTCTCAAGACTGCATTTGAATGGCCCAATCCCATCCTCTGGCCTCTAAATTACAGATGAAGCATAGCAAAAACCTTGAGTCTGCGCAAGATGGAGGTGACGCGCTTTTGCAGGTTGTCCCATCTCTGGTTGCCTTCGTGAACCATCTGTTTGAGGCTACAGGCTGAATCAGTGCGGTTCTCTCTGGCCAGGCGGCGGTACTGCTTGTTGATCAGTTCCAGCTGCGTCAGGCACTCGTGGACCTGTCGCTGGAAAGCCTAAGGCCACAAGGAAGCATATCAGTGTGGGAAATCAGCGATGGACTCTCAGTAGTGGCTCCTGGTTTTCTTATTGTAGCCTCTGGGAGAATGGGAAGTTACACTACCACAGAGGGAAAGAATGATGTCTAATAATGGTATACTTCCCCTTGTTAAAGCAAAGTCATTTAGTTAGCGCAGCTTAAAGGAAAGGGAGTGAATAAATTGAAAAATATGAAAACGGGGAGTAGTAATAAATAAACACACATGCATACAACACACATATATAGACACACACATATACACACACATACATATACACATAGCTTTAAAAATAATTAATGTCCTGGAAACAAATATTCCCACAAAGCAAACCACTATAAAACATATACACGTGTGTGGAAATGTGAGTTTGAAACGTTCAAGATTTCTGCTGTCAATATGGACAAAAGATATCTATAATGGAACTGTTTATTTGTAAAATATGTACTTTTCTAAAAAACTAGAAATTGCCTCAATTCTGCTGTCCATTAGGAAAAAACTTAAAACTACCTTTTGCAAAAGGTCTTCCAAACATCAAGTTATTATATGCTTTTAAGAAAAGTAATTTAGTAAAATACAAGTAACTTTATATTTTAAAAAATTTGGAACATGCTCGGTTTCTTTTTTGTTGTCCCTGTGATTTAATTAGGTTTTATAAAACATGTTAGAGCTAGTGTACCGCCCTACACAGTAGCATCTATCTATTTTTGAGGCTATCCCAGGGACAGTTTAGAGATTCTGAAGGTAAAATATTCTTTTCTGCCTTTTCCTTGCAATACAGAAGAGCCCTATAGCATAAAAGTGATTTGGCCAAAATAAAATGAAGCTTTAAAAAAAAAATCATTTGTATGATTTATGACTGATTTTTATCTTGGCATTAGACCAAAATGAAAATTATAATTAGTAAACTGAACTGTACTCATCAAATCCCCAAATTCTGTTTTCCTTGGATCATCACACTGTTTACATGTGACCACATTTCTGCTTCTTAAATCGTTTTCCTTCTGAGAGTTGCTTTCAGAGCCTTCATCCTAGGAAATCCTAGCTTCCAGTCTAAAAACCTTAAGTTATTTCTCCAGCAAAGGGAGTGGTAAGGAAAGTTCAGCTCTGGCCATGACTGGAAGCCACAGTACGTGTTTGCCCACTGGCGTAAGGTTGGAGTACCCCCAGGGAGATACCCCAGCACACCCACATCCAGCCTAAACATTCATGCGATTGGACTAGCTGAAGACTGTCCACAAGCACAACTTTGTTTCTGCAATTCATTTCTGTCTCTTAAGAAAATTAATGACAAAATTCATGATAAATAATAAAATCAATCATTATAAAAGCTAAATATAAGGCTAACTTTTGCTTTAAAATCTGAGAGTCTAAAATAGCATCAAAAAGAATCTTATATAATCTGCTTTGCAGTATAAGCTAATTATAAAAGGTTTTAACCTTTATGAAGCTGAGTGTGGTAACATGCAGTTGAGCAGCTCTTCCACTAACATTCATTCACGTCGAGATGACCTGGAATCTACTTCAGAGTTTACTGTGCTTTTTACTAGTAGTTTTCTAAGGGAATATCTTTTATATAGGAATAAAAGCATTGTTTATTTTAATTTAGTGGTATAGTGCATATAAATTCATTCACCACTCAGACATCAGAGTAATTCATTCATTTCACAAAGTATTTGAACATTTTTCTAGATTCATATAGCTGTCCATGTACAACCCTGAGATTTTAAACTCCATAAGAATAAAAAGGGAACTTCCTATTTCCCATCACAGGCCTCAGTAAATGCCTGGTTACCTGATGTCACAAGGTAAAAATGAATGCAGCTACATTTCATTGCATTTTTAGTCTTATTTCTAAACATCTCGAGGAACTTGGGGCAGAATTAGCAACCGAGAACGGTCAGAATGCTTCTGAACTCTTTGCTGTCAACATGTCTGAGCACACAACTGCCTAGCAGTGGGAACTGAAAGGAAAAACACCTTCACATTTAAAAATGGTCAGTGTGGGGCTAGGTCAGGTCTTCCATGAAAAGGAAAGGCAGTGGAGAAGTCAGAGCTTCATCGTACAACAGTGACAGAGTGGACTCGAGATCGTGCAAGCAGGCAAGGTACTGGAATCAATTCTTGGATGACTTCTTTATGAATATGATTACACTACAGCTATTTTCGTCTATTTTGTAACTTTCAAAGTAAAAGTTAGCCTTATAGTTAGCAGTGTAATTGAAAAGTTTTGGTGACTCAAGACCAGTACTACTCTTCACTGGGTAATTAGAAATGAATTATAATGACAATGTTTTATTCCGCTCTAGAGCTAACTCTTTTATCAAATACACACACACACCACACACACACACACACACACACACTCCGATTAGGTAAAGAAAATACAAAAATGTATTTGGAAGGTAGATTTTTATAGTATAAAAACATCATATTTTAATCGTAGAAAGGATGGTTGATTGTGGAACAATTCTGAAATAAAAATCATGCCAAGATCTTTTGGGAAAATCTCTTTTTCCTCCTTCTTTGCTTACTTATGAGGTCATAATAAAGATGGCTGCAAAGTCCTCGCCCAGCAATTTGAACAGATAACATGTGGTGAACAACTAGTTTAGGTCTTGGAACTCCAACTACCAGCTGGCTACTTTAATAGCAAAATAAGGATTAAAAATTTGGAATTATAAATCACCTCAAATTTCTTTAGTTCTTCCTTGGCAACTGTATAGATCACCCCAGAAGAGCTGGGAAATGCAGCTGTCCTTTCTGAAGTCTTCAGCCAATCTTCAAAACGTGAATAGTCATCCAGAAATTTCTGCCACAATCGCCACGTCTCTTCGATTCTGGGGCAGAAAAGGAAAGAACAGAATCTGATTATTGGAGGCTGTTTTTGCTCCAGAACCCGGTCTGATGCCTGCCACTGGATTAAGGGTGCCCGCAGAGGCAACTGTTGTGCCAAACAATAACCACGGCTCGAGCCAAATTTGACCAGAGCACAAGAGAGACAACTGTTTGAGCTAAAATAAAACAGCTGTTTTATTTTTTTAAAAACATGTCCTGCAGCTCTGGATTTTGAATTAGTCAAATTGAAAATTATAAACACATCACATGAGCTGCCTTGGATGTGTGCAACAAGTTTAGAAAAGCAACAGCAGGTTTACAGTGTGCACTCATGCCAGTGTTTTACGGAAATAAAAACGAGGTCTGAAAATCCATTGAAGTCCAACATTCAGCTCACACTGACAAAAGTCAATCTATGACAGCAGGACAAATATTAAGCTTTCAACAGTTTACCAGAGAGCACAGCCATGATGTCACTTTGTAACACAGCACGATTTTCTGCCACCTTAAATTTCAAAGGGCTTAAAGATAAATGTGTTTTTATTTAATTTTTAATAGAAGAACATCACTGTTTTCACAGCCACACATTCTGAAATGTTATGCTTCTTTGATAAGGGTGTACTTTTACGTTTCCGTGTTATTTTTAAACTGTTAAGTCAGACATAACTTGGCTTGTTATATTTATATATTACTTTTATACCTACTTATTTTCCCAACTAAATGTAGATAATAGCAAGTTTGGGAAGCCACAGCTATTTTTGGACATTGTAACCAACAGGAAAGAGTGAACAGTGGAATCACTCTGGGTGATTTTTATTTTCATTTTGGTCTTTCCTCTTCCCTGTTTCAGCATCCCAGCTCACTTGAGTCTCCTTTCCATGGACATAGCACAAATGTTTCTCCACCGCCGGTCCAGGTTTCTTGTAGCCTGCTGGATAGAGTCACACTCGGCATCAGTGGCACAGGCATCACAGTCGTGCAGCAGGACTTCACACAGGTTGAGGACAGATGCAACACCTGTACTGTGCTTCTCTATGTCTCTCTGAAGCTCCTGCAGGGGAACGCAACAGGCTTTATTCAACAATTACATGCATACAGATGAGAGAAACTGAAGCAACGTCTGTTGATAAATGGTTAGGCTACACCTTGACAAATATTTAATTTCCCTGAATGTATGACATTTATTGAACCTCACTTATGAAATCCAGCAAGCTCAAAAGTACTAGAAAACGGATGTAGAAATATTTTAGCTATGTGTGTAATGCCAACATATAAACTGAACAAATGAAATAGTCTACACTAGGAGTAAAACTAACTTATTTAATCAGTAAAAAATGAATCTTGGCCAGGTGCCGTGGCTCAAGCCTGTAATCCCAGCACTTTGGGAGGCCGAGATGGGCGGATCACGAGGTCAGGAGATCGAGACCATCCTGGCTAACCCGGTGAAACCCCGTCTCTACTAAAAAATACAAAAAACGAGCCGGGTGAGGTGGCAGGTGCCTGTAGTCCCAGCTACTCGGGAGGCTAAGGCAGGAGAATGGCGTGAACCCGGAGGCGGAGCTTGATCCGGCCACTGCACTCCAGCCTGGGCGACAGAGCGAGACTCCGTCTCAAAAAAAAAAAAAAAAAAAAAAAGAATCTTGCCCCAGACTCTGCTTCACGAATACATCACTTTCATCCCAATCAATCAATCAATGCAATACAGTCATCTCTTAGCATCTGTCAGGGGATTGGTTCCAGAACTTTCCTCCAATTCCAAAATCCATGGATGCTTAAGTCCCTGATATTGAATGTTGTAGTATTTGCATACCTCCTATGCATGTCCTTCCATACACATTAAATCATCTTGAGATTACTTATAATACCTAATACAATGTAAATGCTATAGAAATAGTTCTTATACTGCATTGTTTAGGGAATCATGACAAGAATAAAAAGTCTGTACATATTCAATGCAGATCCAATTTTTTCCCCAAATACTTTTGATCTACGGTTGGTGGAATCCACCAACGTAGAAACATAGATATCGAGGGCCTGTATATCTGCACGTGCTAGAGCTGGCACTCAAGAACTGGGTTTTAAGATCCAAAGATTTACATTCTTTTTCTTAGTTTTTATTTTTTTTCAGATGGAGTCTCATTCTGTCACCCGGACTGGAGAGCAATGGCACAATCTCAGTTCATGGCAACTTCTGCTTCCCAGGTTCAAGCGATTTTCCTGCCTCAGTCTCCCAGGTGGCTGGGATTACAGGTACCTGCCATCATGCCTGGCTAATTTTTGTAGTTTTGTAGAGACAGGGTTTTACCATGTTGGCCAGGTTGGTCTTGAACTCCTGACCTCAGGTGATCCGCCCACCTAGGCCTTCCAAAGTGCTGGGATTACAGTGTGAGTCGCCACACCCAGCCGATTTGCATTCTTTTTTAAACAGTTAATTCCACCATCATTAAAAGGTAACATGGTTATTAATGGACAAACAAAAAGTGACACATATATATACACATATATGTGTGTATATATATATACACACACACAATGGAATATTATTCGGTCATAAAAAAATGAAATTACGTTGTTTGCAGCAACATGGATGGAACTGGAGGTCATTATGTTACGTGAAATAAGCCAGGTACAAAACCACAAATATGACACATTCTCACTTGCATGTGGGAGCTAAAAAAGTTGATCTCATGCAGGGTGAGAGTAGAACGCCAGATAGCAGAGGCTGGGAAGAGTGTTTTGGGGTCATGAAGCGAGGTTGGTCAATAGATACAAACATACAGTTAGGGGGAATAAGTTTTAATGTTTGATAGAGTAGAATAACTATAGTTAACAACAATGTACTGCATATTTCAAAACAGCTAGAAGAGAGAAACTGAAATGTTCCCAATACATAGAAATAATAAATACCAGAGGTGACAGATACTCCAAATGCCCTGACTTGATCATTACACAGTCTATGCATGTAACAAAATATCATATGGACCCCATAAATAAGTACAAATACTATTTAAGGGACTATATCATGCATGACATCAGCAGCTTCCTCAGAGAACAACTTTTTTTTTTTTTTTTTGAGATGGAGTCTCACTGTGTCACCAGGCTGGAGTGCAGTGACATGATCTTGGCTCACTACAACCTCCTGTCTGATTCTCCTCTTGATTCTCCTGCCTCAGCCTCCCAAGTAGCTGGGACTACAGGCACCCACCACCATGTCTGGCTAATTTTTGTATTTTTAGTAGAGATGGGGTTTCACCATGTTGGCCAGGCTGGTCTGGAACTCCTGACCTTGTGATCCGCCTGCCTCGGCCTCCCAAAGTGCTGGGATTACAGGTGTGAGCCACTGCGCCTGGCGTAGAGCAATTTTTAATGTAGGATAGAAGTAAAATGTTTTCTGATAAAAACAAACACTGGATTTCCCTGGAGTCCCGCAGCGTGAAATCTTCATTTTAACTGTATAAAATGTAAATCCAAATTGTACGTTGTTTTCTCTACTGAACTTTTAACTCCATTTACTCCAAGTAAGTTCCATTATTAAAAGTGAGCTCTACCAGCATAATTTTTTGTTTGTGATATTCATCAATGTCTTTAGTGTATTTTCCTTTTCTTTCATCAGGAAGTTCTTGAATTTGCTTAGCTTTTCTCTTGCTCTAAAAATTCCTCAATTGACGGAGATACCTGGGATTTAAATTCTTGTGTTGCTCTTCCTCTTATTTTTTTCCCTTGACAACATGTACGAACACACTAGCTATTGTCAAATGTCTAACAGTGCCTTTAATTCATTTTGGAGATTTTATAAACTAGACACTAGATGATAAATTCTACTAAAATATTTATATTTTTATAAACAGTCCTTTCAAATCTCTAACATAACCTCCTTCACTTATGTGAAAGAGTATGTCACATGAATTGCTGTTCTAAAAATATAAAATAAAGTAATATAAAAATTAAACTTAGTGTTTGCCTAAAGATAAACACAAAGACAAATAATTCTGTAAATGAGATTACCAAATACATTTGAGGTCTTAAAGTACATTTTGTGCAAGGATATACATTTGGAAGGATAATAAACCATGCATTTAAGAAAGTTAGCATTTTTATTTCATTTTCCCTAAATACTCAAAAGTTTTTGTTAAAATCAATATGTGAAATGGCAACCCTAAGATTTGAGGGGATTTATAATCATACATAAGTACCCTAAGACAAATAAGTTTCAGGCTCAGCTTTAACTTTGTTTTTTGAGACGGAGTCTCCCTCTGTCAGCAGACTGGAGTGCAGTGGCGCAATCTCGACTCACTGCAACCTCCCCCTCCCAGGTTCAAGCAATTCTCCTGCCTCAGCCTCCTGAGTAGCTGGGACTACAGGCGCACACCACCATGCCCAGCTAATTTTTATGTTTTTAGTAGAGACAGAATGATTCTTAAAAATTTTCCACAAAGGAAACTGTAGTAACTATGACATGATTAAAATAAAATGTATCAAGCCCTGACTTTGTGTTAGGTAAGCACTGTGCTCAGTGCTTCTTTTTAGTAATTTGTATAATCACACTGTGTGGTGTGTACTCTGATGATTGGCATTCTATAAATCAGGGCTCTATAAATCAGATCATATGAGAATGCAGTGAGGCCGAGATCTGAACCCAGAAAGTTTACTTTTAACCACTGGTGTAAAATTAAAGTTTTAATTTAAAATTTAATTAAAAAGCTATATGTGCATATTTAATGTAGTAAAAAGTAAAAAACTACTAGCAGGTTCTGAATAAAGCAGTGCTTTCCACCCCGGAGTCCACCTGTTCAGCAGCAACCATTTCCATCTCTTGTGGCTCTTTCTTCTGGTATTACTTCTACACTTTTTCATTTTTCGAGACAGGGTCTTACTCTGTCACCCAGGCTGGAGTGCGGGGGTGTGATTATGGCTCACTGCAGCCTCGAATTTCTGGCTTCAAGTGATCCTTCTGCCTTGGCCTCCCACAGTATTAGAATTATAGGGGTGAGTCACCACATTCGACCTATTTCTGTATTTCTCAGTAATATATAACTTCTCTATTTCTAAGTAACATAGCTACTGCTTGATTTGTCCATTTTAGTAATTACTTTATGAATTCTTCTTTAGTAGGGAAGAAATAAACTTCTACATGGCTGACTGAACTCTAATGACTGTTACAGTACAACTTAGAGCTAGGGTAATAATCACTGTTCTCATGATGATGGTTATTTAATATTGTTCACATTTGAGGAACAAAATATGCTACGGCTATGTTTCTTTTCTTTTTTCTTTTCTTTTTTTTTAGACAGAGTCTCAGTCTGTCACCAGGCTGGAATGCAGTGGCATGATCTCAGCTCACTGCAACCTCCGACTCCCTGGTTCAAGTTATTCTCCTGCCTCAGCCTCCTGAGTAGCTGGGATTACAGGCACGCACCACCATGCCCAGCTAATTTTTGTATTTTTAGCAGAGACAGGGTTTCACCATGTTGGCCAGGATGGTCTCGATCTCCTGATAAGTCATTTTTCCTGGATTTTACAATCCTCTCTTTCTCTCAAATTTATAATGCTTGCTTCTATTATCTCTCTTATAGAACTAATAAAACTCCTTCCAGAGTGGTTAAGCCCATCAGATACTCTAGCCCCTCCTGGCTCCTCCTGGCAACATCCCTCCTAGAGCACCCAGAGCCCCTGCTCCCATCTGGACAGGTGCTGGCTTGGCTGCAGTACAGCTGTCACCAGGGACTTTCCTGCTCCTTCAATCTGGGAATTCCCTTTTTCTTTCTCCTGAGTTGAATAGCATTTCCCCTCTTGCTTTAGTGCAGGTAGCATATGTAGCGTATGCAACACAGTAGCATGCAGCATGTGTAGCAAGTACGAAGTGTAGTTTCCTCTCACTTTTGTGTAGCATACCTTTCATTAGCTTCCTGCAAATGGGTACATAGGAGGTAAAATTTTTAGATATTAAGTGGTAGGATATAAAATTCTAAATTATAAAGAATTTTTCTCAGCTTTCTGTGGGCAGGGCCATTGTCTTCTAGCTTCCAGTATTGTTTCGGAGAAGCCAGATTTTATTTCATCCTGGAAACCTTTAGGATCTCCTTATTCCTTGTGGTCTGCAGTTTTACAGTGTGGCTTTGCTTTGTTTTACATTTTCCTGGGTACTCATATGGCCCTTATAATCTGCAAATGCATGTTTTTCATTTTAGATATATATATGAATATATATACATACACACATATGTGTAATGTGTGTACACATATATGTGTAATCTTCCACAAAGTAGACAAAAAGATAAATATATGAAAAATAGCAAAGAAATATAGACATAAACATAATAAAATTAACAATAATGCAAGCGTTTCAAAATCCAATTCAGTTATTTTATAAAAGTCTCCCCAAAAAAGAATAAAGAAAATGGAGAGGAGAAAATTAACATAGTAGTAATGTAATGAAAGATATAAATACATACTTAATAATATATAAAATATATTTTATTACATTACATTATTTATTTAATAATAAACATATATTATTTAATAAAATTTTATATATTACATTACTACTATGGTAATTTTCTCCTCTCCATTTTCTTTATTTTTTTTAGGGGGGACTTTTACAAAATGATTGAATTGGACTTTGAAACTCTTGCATTATTGTTAATTTTATTATGTTTATGTCTATATTTCTCTCCTATTTTTCATATATTAATCTTTCTGTTTTACTTTGTGGAAGACAGTCTCCATTCTGAAAGCTCTTTTTTAAAGAAAAATGGCAGCCTTTCATTTTATGAATGCAAAACGTCTCATTCCTGTGAGTTTGTTTGTTTTGTTTTGTTTACATTTTCTTCCTCTCTCTACAACGTGTTTCCTCTGATTGCGCCTTTCTTTATTTCCCTCGGTTTATTTTGGTCTTTTCTTAATGGTAGAAGCTTTCTTAAGCAGTGAGGATTCTTGCCTACCCACACATGTTCAAGAATGAGTCAGCTGTAGAAGCTGCGTATGCACCTAAAGTATGTCAATCGGGAGGCTTCCCCGTGGAGAGTCAGGCAGGGGTCTGGCCTTTTGCTGGGTTACCTTAAGTATCACTAATTGAAGGTACTTTTCTCTTGTCTGGTCAGTTCTCCAGAAAGGATGCTCCAATCTCCTGGCTAGGGTGGGAGCCTGGGTACTGACATAGTGGGAGCCAAGCTGGGGAAGCGGGATGGGAGCCCGACCATTTGGTACTGAGCCATTCACATCATCTCCCCATTTTTAACATAGTGACTCTAGCCTCCATGGTGTCCTCATCCCCAAACCCAGAGTCCTTCTGGTTTGCCTTCTCCAGAGAGTAATCATCTGGTCTTCTGCCTGAGTAAAGGAAGCAGAGTTCCCTGGCTGGCTGGGCTTAGGAGGAATCTGCCAGTCTCAGCACACCTTATTCAGATTTTCAAGTACTCTTCCATTTTACAGCTCAACAGGCAACTCTACTTTCAGCTTCACCTGATCTCCACTTTCCGAGCCTTCCTGGAACTCTGTGGCATGAATCCACTTTCTCCATCCTCCATTCTGTTAACACCATCACTGATCTATCCACTTTCTATCTTACAAAATTATGTTGGATGTCTGTCATCGCTACCATTTTCTCTCCTGTTCTCTCTGCCATTGTGGTTTTAACCTTTTTCCCTCTCTACTATCATTTTATTGGGGTTTTAGTAGTAGGTGGGGCTATAAATCCATATGATCAATTTGCCATATTTAACTAGATATTTTGTTGATTTTCATACACTTGCGAAATTACAATACCGGCCATTTACATTTTAACTCATCACTGTACACATCATTACCATGTTCTCTGGAAGAATCTGGGAAGCTGGACGCCAATCAGGATCCCTACAATTCAATCATCAGAATCTCAAACATCACCACCCATCAGAAAACTTTAATTTCATAAAAATTGAAAAATATCTTGCTAACAAGTTTTTTAAAAGCAATGGAATATAGTGTACATTTCAAGATACCTAGAAGAGAAGATTTTGAGTATTGTTACTACAAAGAAACGATAAATGTTTAAAGTGATGGATATGGTCATCAAATTACCTCAGTTTGTTTGATTGTTACACTATGCAAATATGCATTGAAGCATCACATTGTACCCCACAGATGTACAATTATTATGTATTCATTAGAAAGAAAAAAATTTTAATGATAATTTTAATATTAAAAAAACTCTCAACACCCAAAACTGTATTTTAACACCTATTTCATTGGCTAAAATAGTCTGTAAAATGAAGTAAGTACATAAACTATAAGATTTTAAAAACAGGAGGTATTTACATTTTATAGCACTTTAAAATTAAGCAACTTTGCTGCAACGGCCTAAATATAATGGAGAGAACCAGAGTGTGGATAGAATAGTCAAAGCAATCTAAAGGCACGGAGTAACGATATCTCTAGTGGGGAATTTACAGTGTTTGCTACTGGCAACTGGAGTCTGATACACTTCGTAAGAATAAACGAGGGGGCCCGGCACAGTGGCTCATGCCTGTAATCCCAGCACTTTGGGAGGCCGAGGGTGGGCAGATCACTCGAGGTCAGGAGTTTGAGACTAGCTTGGTCATCATGGCAAAACCCCATCTCTACTAAAAATACAAAAATTAGCCAGGCATGGTGGTGCATGCCTGTAATCCCAGCTACTTGGGAAGCTGAGGCATGAGAATCACTTGAACCTGGGAGGTGGAGGTTGCAGTGAGCTGAGATCACACTACTACACTCCAGCCTGGGCAACAGAGTGAGACTCTGTCCCCACCGCTGCCCCCCAAAAAAAAAGAAAAGAAAAAGAAAAAAATAAATGAAGGAGGGAATGGGAGGTGAAAATTTCTTCTGTATACATTTTCCCGGATCATCCCTTTTTGCTTTGTTGGGTTGTACACTGCCAGTGAGATGTTCTGTCTTTGCTACACACATGAAGGTGGAATTACAATGTGCGATCTGCAGGTCATGTAATCCTTTTTGCAAAACAAAATTTTTTCAACTTGAAAAATTCTAAGTATGCCTTGTAATCTTTCCCCAAACACTATACACAGGACAAAAAATGAGTGGTGCTCCTTTCACTCTTTTCTAAGTGTATGGTAGTGGGCTAGGTCTAGTGACTCTCAAATAAGTAAGTCAATCTGTTAGTACTATTTTAGATACATAATTGCAGCTCAACCTTACTTACCATCTTAGAAGGCTTCTTGGTGGATGGATGACACTAACTGTACAATGGCACAAGCATCTTTGTAAGGCTGAACTCTGCAGTCACATGAAACCTTTTGGCCTCAATCGCCTGCCTAGGCAAAGCCCCCTTCCTCACCAGTCCTGCCTAGCTCCCTCTTGACCTTCCATCCCCAGGCACCATCTCATGCCCACCCCATCATCCTGGCCAGGAGGACAGCTATTCCATGGCTTATTAATTCCATTTCAATTTTAAGTCTTACCTGCTGCTCATTAAGCTTTCTCTGTATTTCTTCCGAGTTACAGGAATCGTAGACTATTGGCTTGGCCAGCTCTGACTCAATGTGAGCGAGCCAGGTCCTCAGGCTGCTCATGTTCTTATCGAGCTGCTGCACGGCCACCAGGGTCTCCTTCAGCTTCTTCACCCTGTGGGCAGAGAAGGGGGAACATCCCGCTTCAGCGAGAGGCCCACTCATGTTTCCCTCGTGTGCAGAGGAGAACACTGGGCTTTAACAATCTTTTTAGGCAGAGAGTTAGAAACTCATGTGGAAGAAGCCAAAGACAGAAGAAAAAGGAGGATAGAAATTAGAGGTGAATACAGACAATGGAGCAAGGATGCAGAGGAGGCAGGGGTCCAGGGCACAGGCGCACAGATAAATTAGTTTTGAACACAGTTTTCCCAGTGTGAGCAGGGTGTGATCACAAGTTTGGGAGGAACACAGGTAGTATTTCTCAACTCCATTACTACCTACTTAGAGCAAAAATCAATTATTGAGTCCCTGTTAAGAGCCTGACATGGCTGAGTGTACACAGATTGCTCTAAAGAGAAAGGTCATGGTGATAATAAGCATACGATCAATGATCTATTAGTGCCCTTATTTAAAAATTGCTGCTGCCTTTAGACTATAAGTCTCGCCTCTTGGTTCAGGAAACGTGGCCACCTAATTGGCACTGCTCATAACAGAGGTAAACAGCAGATGAGCAAAATACTTCAAGCTGTTAGGGTGTCATCTTGGCTCAACTGAAGAGGTATCTATCTTCTTGAAAATATGTCAAGAGCAACATGACTTGTAAAACTCTAGGTTTGTGATACATTTAAAGGCAGGGATCTGCAATAGAATGTTCTCAAAGATTGACAACTTACACTTACAGTCATGAGATATTCGCTCCCCCTCCCCCACCCCCGCATTACTTCCAGGCTTTTAAAGAAGTGATTCTCAAGCTGGGATTGTCACACAATCAGCGGAGGGTGCTTTCAAACCACAGGCGCCAACTACCAGCCACCATCTCCAGATGGTTCTGATATGTTTCTCTGATCAAGACACACTGTTCTGAAGAAAATGTCTCATAATCAAAGTATTTTGAACATTTTGAAGTATTTTTAGTTGTTTAAAAATGATATCATCACTTCTGTTTCAGTTTCAATAAATCAATGTTTCTCTCTCAAGTGCAAATGTAGTCATTTGACAACATGATCGCTTTTCCTCTTTGTCATTTTTCCTCAAAGCACTGTCACATAAATGCTCTTAAAGGATTTTCACTATGGTCAGCTGTTAGTAATATCTATATTTCAATAATTGTAATTAATAACACTTCTATTTGAATAACATTTTCAGTTTGCAAAAACCCTCTTAGGAGCATTACCTTTTATTCTTTTAAAAAATGTGTATTTAAAAAATTATGTTCATATTTCACAATATATTCTATTGGTAGAAAATGAAAATATGTTGCATTGTTTATTATGACTTAAAATTCCACTTGAGATAAGATTTCCCCAATTAGCTTTGTAAATACAAATTGTACACTGTCCCCCAGACACTTCAAGGCATTGGCCTTGAACACTATTTCCAAGAACTTTTACATACAACTCACTCACATTTCTCTCATGGCTAAGACAAAATTCATCTGGGCATCAGTCAGTGAATGACAGTTTTATTATGGCTACTGGGTACAAAGCTTGTGAAGTACGTTTGACCAACCACAGCATGGACATGGAATTTTACACGGCTCTGGCCACAGTGCCCCAGACTGAAAGAAGACTTTACCATCAATAAACCCACTGGAACAGGCCTGAAGAATGGCACACAGAACAGAGAGGTCTGTCCTGCTTTTACTTCTGTAGGAACGTCTTTTCAGCAGCCTCTTCTACATGACCAGCTTCTTGTCTTCAGATTTCGTAGGATCTGAACACTTACTAGGCTTGGGGATGGTAATGTCGTTAGAGTAATTTTACTAGAGGTCGGAGTGCTTGTTTCCTCCCTTCCTTATTTTAGTTCCCTGGTATTATTTATGCATTAATTGGTCTCCTCCATGGTAAGTTCCTTGGAAAGCTGGAAATGTGAATTTCCATATTTGGCTATTTCCCTACCCTGGCCATGCTAAACTCAGTGCTTTGCACTAAATCGGGTACTGTTTAAATGGTTGCTAAACATTAATAATGAATATTCTAAGCGAATTGTGTTTATTTAATTAACATGTTTTCATTTAAAAATTTTTATCTGATATTAAGTGTGTATTAAATTTTACTTCTAGGTTCAACATTTGCCAATGCTCTATTTGTCAAGTACTAAAATTTATTCATTTTCTTGGTTCAAAACTCACTTACAAATATGATCAAAAGATCCAAAGCACAAAAGGATGCAAGCAAACACTGTTCCATAGGACCATCTACATTAGAAAAATAAATTACGGGATAACTTTTGTAATACTGAATGAGTTCCAAGTCAGAGCGGTTAGTATGCAATATGTCAAGGGCATCATGACATGGAAATGTGTGTTCATATAGTCCATTAGGGACAAGTTCCTCTTTCAAACAAATGTGTAAATTTGCTAAAGTCAATGGGGGTGAACATTTAAGCCGTTCTTTTTCATTTTTTAAAACAGTGTATTTTACTACAAATAGCAAAATGCAGTGTGCATCTGTGCTGGGGGAGCAGATGTGAGCCTGGAGGGCATGGATAGTAGGATTCATAAGCCTTGGCTTATTAAACTTGATATTTATTTGCAGGACAGGGATCACCCTTTTTTTTTTTTAGGAGAAATGTCCCATGTTTCTTTTCATTATTTCTTTAAAGATAATTTTTGGGTAAAGTGTCACAGTATTTTTATTTATCTATCATCGTGAGGAGTCTGAGCAACATTCCTTTTGGTAAACATCCAGGATTATCATTCAAATTAGACACTTGCAGACGTCACATGTCTGGGTAAGTTTAGCAGCTTGATAAATCTGTAAGTCCCCGCAGCTTATGGTTCTTTCACAGTCCAGGCACTTGACCTTTCTTGAGAAGGATTCTACTATAAAATGCAAATATCCAGCTTCTTAACACGGAAACATGTATATACAAACACACATATATATACGTATATATATATATACGTATATATGTACCTACACACATATACTTATAAATCTATATATATTGTATCTATATTTCACAACTTTCCTTCACAGTAATTTAGTATATCCGTAACCCAAAACAAAACAAAAAGTTCAAATTCTAAATATAATAGAACAAAAATTACCATTGGGTAAATCCTATTTATTTGTAGAAATGTATCTGAGGGATGATATAGAAAAAGGAAAATATTTTTAAAAAGTTAAAAATAAAAATTCCTGTCACATTTTTATTCTAACTAAAAAAAATATGAACTAAACATTTGCATAATGTGCTAAATTACTATTTTAGACATTAATCTGTATACTTTGCACATATATTTTATAAGCTTTATATTAGCGACTAAAACTTACTGACAAGCACAAACAAAAGCAACTTTCTCAAACACACAACATTTTCTAGAGCCCTGAAATATTTTTATTTAATGAAAGGAAAGCTTTCAACTACAAAGCTGTGAACTAGCTAAGGCTAAATTTCAGTTTCATCAGAAGCCCATCCTTTAAATAGCAGATGATGGACTAACTGAGTCTTTTTCTGGATTGCTTTCCTGTGTCTCAGCTTCTCTACTCTAGCCATACTCCTTGTATGACGCATACGCTCCAGAGACAACTGGAATACCGAGTCATAATAAAGTCCATTAACCTTTTCATCCAGCTCTGCATGCCCAGTAGAGGTACTAGAAAACAAACCAACAAATAACTCTTGGGAGTCCACACGGCCAGCTATCTCCCAACACCAATCCTCTTCATGTAACATTGGCAAAAACAGCTCTGGATTAAAGCTTCCAGCATCTATCCTACAAACCCCACGTAACATGAAAGCTATGTACAATGGAAGAAACTCAAGAAGATGCCTGCCTTGTGACATCGCAGTTACAATCTGGGAGATCTGCGTCCACACAGCCGTCCTCTGCCATCCTCAGAGCACGCAGGTCCTCTGCCACCACCATGAAGCTTCCACTTGCAAAAGTTAGACTCTGCAGAGCAAAAGGCTATATCCTGCGTGGGGATGAAAGTTTCCCCTTGTCTGTGTATAGAAGTATGAAAATGTTCACTCTAGACAAATGTTGGTAGTCTCTGCCCGATAATATGACACTGGGCAGTGACAAGTGGTCATGTTTCTAAATAAAACCTACATTCATTAACATGTGCCAGGCTTGATCTCCTGGAATGTAGGCCACGAGTGTAAGAAGGGGAAAAAGCTCAGTGTAATCTGTAAGGAGGAGGAAGCTACAGGTCTAAAGAAAGGACAGCAAAAACAACGTTGGCTGCAGGCACTCTGCTGTTCTGTAAGGACAGTCAACTTTTCTTGCGGGCAGTTTGCTATGCGGGGAAGGCTATTTAAGGAAAACAAATCATCGCATTGCAAACAAACAAAATGTCCACAAGCACAGCAAATGGCAGTAGCAAAAGGAATAACTTCCTTCTTTTTTGGGTTCACTATGCCAGCTCGGTAGTGTATGCAAGAGTTTTAGGAGTTGTTTGGGAAGGTGGGAAAGTACATGCTCTTTATCTTTGGGTAGACTATTTGGGCAGGAAAAATGAAGAAATATTATTCTCCCTTACATATGCAAAACTTTTGTGTTTTAAAAATGATGTAAGATGAGAAAAATAACATCTTCATTTTAAGAAAACTAAAAAAATAACAATTCCTTTGCTTGGGGGGACTTCAGGTAACTCTTTTTCTTTTATGAATTTTGAGTTTCCAAACTTTCTGCACTAAGCATATGATAATTTAATAATTTATACTTTTAAAGAAAATAAGTCCCCAAATCATTAATTCCTATAATTTAATAAAATATGACTAATGCTGGATGCTTTAAATCCTTTTGGGGATTAAAAACGACACACAAATAAATAATAAATATTAAATAAATAATGAAAATTTGCTAAGTTCTTTCCAAAAGGACTACATGATGATTTGTAACTAAAATAAAACAAAGCATTTGGTTCTGGTCATGTGAGTTGATTGTTTTTCTAACAGAACACTAGAGGAAACACATTTTCTTTATAAAAGAAATACACTGATGGCTCATGCCTGTAATCCCAGCACTTTGGGAGGCCGAAGTGGGCGGATCACGAGGTCTGGAGATAGAGACCATCCTGGTTAACACGGTGAAACCCCGTCTCTACTAAAAATACAAAAAAATTAGCCGGGCACGGTGGCGGGTGCCTGTAGTCCCAGCTACTGGGGAGGCTGAGGCAGGAGAATGGCGGGAACCCGGGAGGCGGAGCTTGCAGTGAGCTGAGATTGTGCCACTGCACTCCAGCCTGGGAGACACAGCGAGACTCCATCTCAAAAAAAAAAAAAAAAAAAAAAAAAAAAAAAAAAAACAAGGAAATATACCTGCCAGCCTGGGCGACAAAGTGACACCTTATCTCAAAAAAAAAAAAAAAAAAAAAAAAAATCAAAAGATTATCCAGGCACAGTGGCATGCATCTGTAGACCCAGGTACTGAGGTGGGGGGAAGACTGCTTGAACCCAGGAGGTTGAGGCTGCAGTGAGCCATTACTGCACCAGTGCACTATAGCCTAGGTGACACAGCAAACCCATCTCAAAAAAAAAAAAAAAAAAAAATTTAAAGAAAATCGTATTTTATATAAGAAATAAGTTCTAGAAAACATAGTACTTAAAGATATTACACTGTGAATTCTTTTATAAAACGATCATTCTTCTTATATTAATATATTATTTTTAGTAATCAGAAATGAAAATATTTGAGCTGTGATTAAAGAAATATATTGGTTATGAATCCATCATTATAGGCAACTTTGTTTTTTTCTTGATTATGACTAACATTTTAAAAAACCTGAAATCTTCAAAACTTTTTATTGTCATAATTTCTTTAGTTTAATTTCTTTTACCTTATTTAGTTTTCCTCATGGAGTTAAAAATTTTGAAGTTTTTTTCATGCTTATTATTGTTAGCATAACATATTTATACCAATGAACTAAATATGAGACAAGGCAAAGCTTTAAAGATATAATTATTGAAATAGCAAAAATCGCAATGTTCATTGATACAGAAAATCCTAGGTAAGTTGTGGTATATTTACACTATGGAATACTCCGCAGGATTTTAAAAGAATGAGACTGGCATAGATAGTGTTTTATAGTATACACGATCCTTTCCCTTACATTTTCTCATTGGAGATGTGGCAGCTAGTTTCATTAACACTTTGAAAACGAGTAACTTGAGGCTCAGAGAAGTTATTTAGTGAGACCTGGGCCACACAGCAGGAACTAGGTGGACTAAACTCAGGCCTCTTGATTAGTTCTGTGCCATTTCTGTGCTCATCGCATCAATGCATTCCTGATCCTTCCCAGGCACCTTCCAACTCGAACACCCTTAGGTAATACCAGCCATGAATTCCAAGAATTTAATTTCTTTTGACCTCCAATGTGGGTAGAACATCCTTTAAACTGAAAGTCCTCCTGAAGGCAGCTGCTAGGAACTTCACAAAACCTTGCTTGTACTGCATATGCGTTTTACCTCCACAGCCTTCGGACTCCCTCTGGGATGACAGCTGACCTTTATTGAACATATTCTATGCTTAGCAGTTGATATGGTTTAACTGTGTCACCACCCAAATCTCATCTTGAATTGTAGCTCCCATAATTCCCATGCATTGTGGAAGGGACCCGATAGGAGATAATTGAATCATGGAGGTGGTCTCCCCCAGACTGTTCTTGTGGTAGTGAGTAAATCTCATGAAATGTGATGATTTTATAAGGGGTTTCCCATTTTGCCTGGCTTTCATTCTCTCGTCTGCCACCATGTAAGATGTGCCTTTCGCCTTCCACCATGATTGTGAGGCCTCCCCAGTCATGTGGAACTGTGAGTCCATTGAACCTCTTTTTCTTTATAAATTACCCAGTCTCGAGTATGTCTTTATCAGCAGCATGAAAATGGACTAATACAATGGTTTACAGGTCCCATTTCATGTAGTTCTTCTAATCATTCTTCTGAGCTAGCTACTATTATGATGCTCATTTTATACATGTGGTAACCAAGGTGCTGAGAAGATAAGCAAGTTGGTGAAGCAGAATCACACTATGACTCAGGCAGCTGAAGACCGAAGCCAATGCTTTGCTTTGTGTATGCTCTCATTTGTGTGCATACACTTTCCACCCTGTGGCTTAGATTTGAGAAACTCAGCAAATACTGGAGTGATTGCTATGTGCAAAGAACAAGGTCAGGAGCTGGGATTACTATGGTGATCAAAGTTAGATACACTTACATTTTAGTAGAGAAAACTGGCTTAAAATGACTGATCACACAAGATTTCAAATAGTTCAGGGAAATGCTATGAAGGAGAAGCCTACTGAGCCGATAAGAAGAATCTGATCTAACCTGGAGAGAAGGAAAAACACGAAGAACAATCAGGAGCTGGCCAGGCCAGGGGCAGGCAAGAGAATGCCCAGGAAGAGAGAATAGAAAGGAAGAGGCCCTGCAGTGAGGAACCCTTGTGTACTTGCATTATGACACTTATTTGATTAGGGACCATTTTCTTTCTCATCTTTATATCCCTAGAGCAGGTCACCTGTTTTGGTAAATAAAATTTTGTTGCAGCACTGCCATGGTTTTCTATTTACAGATTTTCTATGGCTGCTTTCACTCTATAACAACACGCTAATAGCAACAGAGACTATTTGGCCCACAAAACTAAAAATATTTACTATCTGGTCCTCTACATAAAACATTTGCCAACCTCTGCCCTATAGCAAGAAGCATAGTACTTCATATACAGTAGGCATTCAATAATTTTAAAAAATTGTTTGTTTCTACTCCTACAAAATGTTGAGGCAATTATAATAAATATAGAGATTAAAAACAACAAGTCACAAAAGGCCACATATTATATGATCTATGTATATGAACTATTCAGAACAGGTACACATGTAGAAACAGAAAGTAGATTAGTAGTTTCCTAGGGCTGGGAGAAGTGGGGAAGGAAGAGGAGGGAAAAATGAGTGACAGCTAATGGGTAACTGTTTTTATTTGGGACTGATGAAAGTGTTTTAAAATTGATTAGAGTAATATATGCAAAGCTTTATAAATATGCTAAATTCACTGAATTACATGCTTTAGATAGGTAAGTTGTATGGCATGTGGATTATATCCCCAAAAAAGCTGCTACTGAAAAAAAAAACAAAAAGATAAGAGCCAAATAACTAAAGTATGCTTTTGCTTTGGTGATGGGGATTTAGGTTTGGCAGAGAGAAAAAGAATTTTCACTATTACAAGGTCCAGTTACCCACTTCCCTGCCCCCAAATCATCACAACAGAGTAAACAAGTTGAATTTGACCTTCCTAGATGCTAAGATGAGAAATGTTACACAATTCATTGTCTGTGATAAGAAGCACTGAAGAATTAATACTAAAAGACAGATTTCCTTTTAGTCCTGAGTGCTACAGAAATTGCTATGTGGATATTCCGCACAGGATTCATTGACAAAATGAGAGCCAGTATTCTTAAAGGCAGTTTTACAGAAATTAGAGTCATATGTCACCAATGACAGTTTCTTATGCTGACTGTTAATAAAAGCCAACGGCTCAGAGATACTTTTAATTATCTCGGCCACTGCTGAACAACAGAACTTTCTGAGAGGATAAAAATGTTCTGTATTGTACGGGGTCCAATAAGGTAGCCACTAGCCTCATGTGATTATTGACCACTTAAAATGTGGCTTGTGCAACTGACCATAATTAAAATTAAGGAATCATTTAATTTTATTCCATTTCAGTTAATTTAAATATTCTGTAATGTAAATAGCCATCTGTAGCTAGTGACTGTTGTATTACAGAGAAGATCTAAATAGTATGCAAAGGATACTAGAATATTATCCACTGAGCCCTAAAAGTAACTGAACAACTTTTGTTGTCCTAAAAAACTGACAATGCTTGACAACACAATTTAAAAACTCAGTACAAAGCACATCTGTTTTGTTCTCAGAGCAATCTAAGCTAAACTGATGGCGATGTCAAGTTGACTCTAAATTATGCATTCTCTTTTTATGTATGTAATAGGTTTGTTATCAGTAAATCTTTTTTTCTTTTTTTTGCTTCTGCGATTGAATATTAAAGACCTAGCTCATGTTTCTTTTTTTTTAATTAATTAATTTATTTTTTATTTTTATTTATTTATTTTTTTTAATTTTCATTTATTAATTAATTAATTTATTTATTGAGATGGAGTCTTGCTCCGTCATCCAGGCTAGAGTGCAGTGGTGGGAACTCGGCTCACTGCAAGCTTTCCCTCCCTGGTTCAAGCAATTCTCTGCCTGCCTCAGCCTCCCGAGTAACTGGGATTACAGGGGCCTGCCACCACGCCCAGCTAATTTTGTACTTTTAGTAGAGACTGGATTTCACCATCTTGGCCAGGCGAGTCTCGAACTCCTGACCTCAAGTGATCCACCGGCCTCAGCTTCCCAAAGTGCTAAGATTACAAACATGAGCCACCGCGCCCATAGCTCATGTTTCTATTAGCTGAGATGTTCACCTAAAAATATTATCATCTTCAAAAGTAACCTCTCCATTCTCACAAGAGCACCAACACAGCACAGAAATGTCGAAAGGCATACACTGGGTTATATTTTGCTTTAGTGCATCAGCGCTGGAAGAGGGAAGAGTGGTGAATGGACTGAATCACAGAAACCTAATACTTCAGCTGGCAGTTCACAGTTGAGGATGGGTGTGGAAGACATGCATCCAGTCTGTGCACTAACGAAGCACCAATACACAAGGGAATAGAATGCAGACGTGACGGCCGGGTGTCTTTCAGGAGAAGCTGCAAAGGAGACTGTGACTCTAACGTGGTGCTAAACTCCAGGATGGCTCAATGATCAGTGCCTCATCTAGTCTAATTTGGAAGGAGGCAATTAGAAACAGGCAACATATATACAAAAATCTCCTGTGGAATTTTATCTGGAAATTCTGAGACTTTATGTAAGAGGAAACAAAAATTAGTATTATATAAGTGACTACGGTGAGAAGCATGGGTACCTTATAAACATGTAATTGATTGAAATTTATTAATATGTCTTTTGGCAAAGTGAACAATTAACATCTAGAAAATTCTCCACTGAACAGCCAGACAAAATATGTTATAAATAAATGTGAATTCAAGGAGAAAGCAGCAAACTCATTTGCTGTAATGTCGGCTCATAGCTGGGCATACACCAAGTTAGCTGCTTATGACTAGATTACATTAAATCTGATTTAAAATATCTTTGACATAGTGCATCCTTACTCTCCACATCATTGAGCCACTACAAGTAAGAAAAGAATATTAACTAGTTTAACTGGATTACGTGGAAATGTCAATCAATCTATGAGTCAAATTTGACTAAAAAACTCCCCAGGGGATATTTACCAAACAGGTAGTTTCCCTAACAAGGATATTTATAGCTTGAAGGACTTCAATTCCTTCTTCTGAAACAAGATTTTGTTATCATTTTAGTGAGTGAGAAGTGGGACTGAACACAGCATTGGGATTTTAAAATACACATTTGTCAAAACTCCAAGACCAATTTGAGCTAAACTGTTATTTCCACCTCTTTATATTGCCTTTTCCAGAGCTCCTACTTATCTCATTGTTTTACTCCAGTCCCATCCTGAACTTCTGAAAGGAGAAGTTCTCCTTCAGTTCTGTCATTTTATCTTGACTCTCATAGTCACTGTCACATTGTAAGTACTTTACAAAGAACTGTGAAATTAGATTGTCGAGATCAAAAACAGAACTTATCTTCCATGTAACTGTCTTCTCTCTAACAGGGAAAAGGAAGTCACCAATTTGAGACGCAGGAGGGCATAGCACTCTAGGACACGGGCTTTGGAGTCTGAGCACAGGCTGTGCCATGCAACATGTGCGTGATGATGGACAAGCCTCAACCTCAGCCCGTGCATCTGTAAAATGGGCATAATGATAAGGGCACCTCAAAGGCCATTGTGAACACATGAAAAGATGCATATGAAACCTGCAGTGTGGTCATTGGAACCAGCAAAGCGTTCAATAAATGTTAGCTGTATCAGTGCTATGGTTAAACATTTAAAAAGCTGAGGCCGGGCGCGGTGGCTCACACCTGTAATCCCACCACTTCACGAGGCCGAGGCGGGTGGCTCACCTGAGGTCAGGAGTTTGAGACTAGCCTAGCCAACATGGTGAAACCCCATCTCTACTAAAAATACAAAAATTAGCCAGGTGTGGACTAGTGTACGCCTGGAATCCCAGCGATTGGGAAGCTGAGGCAGGAGAATTGCTTGAACCTGGGAGGCAGAGGTTGCAGAGCTGAGATTGTGCCACTGCATTCCAGCCTGGGCCACAGAGCAAGACTCCACTTCAAAAATAAATAAATAAATATAAATAAATAAAAAGTTGATATACATTTATTCCATTTTGTTTCACTGCCACAGAAATAAATGATAATCTCACTTTCTTGAGTTGGATACTTTTTGGTAACTCTCTTATAGAAAAGAAATATATGAAATGTGTTCAAAACCAGCATACAGAATTGTGACGCCCACAGGCGATTTTGGTGAGCACATGGTATGCAAAGGACATTGTTTCACGTTCACTTTTATGCAGCATGGCCAAGAAAAGAAACCCAGATTTTAAAAGTGTATTGTGGGATAGACTTCAAATGGCACCATTTGTAACCTTCCAGCTCTCCTAATTGCCATGAAGAACATTTACTCAAATATTCAAGTATTCATTTATGCACTGAAGTATTCATTGAATCCATATTTAGGCACGGTTCCCAGTGCTTGTAATATATAGTGAATACAATGGAGGAAGTTTCCTGACCTCGGGGTGCCTAAGTTCCAACATGAAGCCAAATTCACTCCTTTTTATATTAATACCATAGAGCATTTTTATAACATAGTACATCATTCATATTAGACTTTTATATTGCTAGTAAATACCCTCATATATTTTTCTTTATGATTTTCATCTCTCTTGCCCAACCCTACCCTTCTACAACAGAAAGTGAGCACAATATTCCTCTTAGGTATGAGGCAAAGGCTTATAGTTACCACTAAGCTCAACACAAAATTACTGTAACGCAGCAGCTGATTTTTACAACCGAGCGGAGTGGCAATAATCAGATTTATTTCCATACCTTGCTAACTAGTAATTTTTTTTTTTTTTTTTTTTTTAGCTACTGCAGACAAAACCACTCTCCACAAATACTGGTCAGCAGTTTCTTCCTGATAGGAGTTTGAATACCCATGAAGCCCTAAAATAAAGAATTTTCTCTTGGGAATGAGTTTTGTTTAGATATGTCTCTCTCTCTCTTTCTTGCAGCTACATACAAACAACACGAGATTTATAAAATAAAAGGAGAATTTTCAAGGTAACGAAAGTGCCAATTATGAGAGGAGCACGAACAGTTTTGAAAATGCTGAGATAACCCAGAAAGAGAGACTGATTTATTGGATTATCTTTGGCTGATGAAAGGCAGACTGAAAGGCTTTAAAATGCTGCCTACACGTGTCCTATTGACTCAGGTCCTCTTTACCTGGCTGCAATGAGGTCCAGGAGATGCTGCCACCGGTCATTAACCTTTCCCAGTTTGTATTCAATCTCAGATGCTTTGCTTTCGTGGCTGGCTTTAGCAAGTCGTTCTCCCATTTGTTGGAGCTGTATTTTGTTCTCTTGAGCAACAGCAATTTCCTCTTGATAATCCTGTGTAATAAATAGCAATCACAGAGGTCAGAAAGCATATTCTTAATGCATCTAGCCCGGCTCTACTAGAAACATGATAATTACTGTTTTCTACTGCTTGGAAACAGTTTGAACATAGGAATACCATGTGGACATCAGCCCATGTGCACAAGTATTAGTAGTGCCTATTATTTTCGGTATGTATGCAGAGTTGGGATTAAATTTTTATATAGATGTTCTCGTAATAAATAGGATGCTGCTTCCTATTTACCTGAAATACATATTAAAAACAATACAAGATAGATATAAAAGATAAAGCTGAAAGGATTTTAGTATTGGGAAATTATACCTTATTTCTCTCAACACTAACCTGATGTTATACTTAGAATAAATTCTCATACAAATAGTTGCCAAGAGACTTATGAAATGCACACACACACATACCTATGCAATTGATATATATGTATATATGTAAATGTGACTTGTGTGTCTATTATGTTATTTGTGTGGAGTATTTTAAAAGAGTTCCTTCATTTAAAAGAGCTATCCTCTATACAATGTCAGTATTTTGCAGTAAATAAATCAATGATAAATTAACTTTCAGTAATAATAACTATTAATTATAGAGAATCGATGGGCTTCAAACCTTCTTGATTTACTCACTTTCTCTGCTAGCTTCTCTTAAGTTGTTTGAGTTAAAGAGGACAGACTCCATATGGTCTACTTGCAAGAGATAAGCACGAAATGGTGTGATTTAAGTGACATGAAAGGACAGTCCCCTCCCCCCCCACCACTGCTATCCCCAATGACCCTCTTACTCTCTTGCCACAGTGACAGGATCCAGTCTTTAGGATCAACTTTTTTATTTTTGGCTTAAGCTCCTGTTACGTAATAAAAAGTTTCTCAGCAAAATACTATATGAAGATGGGTATTATATGAGTGTGAACATTTTAACCTGCTCTTGCTCTAAAGTTAGTGTAGTAACAGAACTATCCTCCCAAGTCATTTACCTAAGCCAAAGGGCCCCAAAGGAATGGTAGGGACAGACAAAATTTTATTCCATTCCAGGGCTGACTGCTGTCCTCACGCCTGCAGCCCCGCCCACCCTCCTTTTTATGTTATTTCAACACAATGGGATTCAAAGACCAATACGTTGAATGCATTTATTAATATTATAATATTTCAGCAAACATTTGAGATGATTTTATTGAGAAGTGTTTCTTTCAAGGAATTACTTTAAGACTTAAAAAGTATTTATAGTAAAATAATCCTCTTGGATTGTCTTTAAAATCAAACTATTTTTGAGTGTTAATACCAACAGACACTAATATCTTGGCTTCAGTTTTTTTAATGAATTGTCTTTTTCTTTTTTTTTCTTTTTCCTTCACCTTATTAGCACTTTCCAGTTGACAACTGCCTTTTTCTATGTTGCCAAAATTACCAAACCTTGATGTTATTTTCCTTTACAAAAGAGACGCCACAAAGAGGAAAACTCATAAGCCCTTTAAAAAAAACCCATGAGTTATTAATATACAAGGTAGATAGTTAACATTTTAAATAATATTCCTAACATTGTGCCAAATAATGTAATACAATCTATATGAAAAGCTGAAATTTTTCTAAATTTTAAGTTATGGTTATAGATTGTTAAAGAGATGGTTTTTTTCCCCACACTCTCACACTTCCCATACTTTAGGATGTATATCTATACATCCTAAATTTAGTAAAAAAAAGCAATGAGAATAGAGACAAATTTAATCAAAATTTATTCTATAGCAAATTTTACTCTACTACCTATAGTGCATTAATCATTCACTGATAGCATTCTTTGACACCCAGCAACTTAGCAAAGGGCAACCGTGAGCAGATGCTAAAATGAAATCTGTATCATCTCAGCCAAGAATTTTAATGTTTACAATACCAAGTAAACAAATGCTTATTCATTTGGATTGATCCAATGGATAAATCCTCTTGGACTGTGTGCATATGGATAGAAATAATTTTTCTTAACAATCATTTGTATTTCTTTTCAGAATAAAGGAAGCTATAATTTGTTGATGCAGTAAATACTGAGTGCTTATGAGAAGTTAGGTACTGCTTCAGGTGCAGGGGATATAGCAATGAACAAAATAGACAAAGCCCATGCTCCTGTAAAGCTGACAGATCAGTGGGGTCTCCACTTGGACAATGAATAAGTAAATACAAAAAATACATTGTACATTAGATGGTGATATGTACTAACGACAAGCACAAACTAAAATAACATTAAAATCACTGATTGCTCACAAACACTGTGGAAACAACACTGGAATCACCAAATTCTTTTTTTTGGTTTTTCTTCTGGAGACTGTCTCGCTCTGTCACCCAGGCTGGAGTCCAGTGGCACAATCTCGGCTCACTGCAACGTCCGCCTCCTGGGTTCAAGTGATTCTCTTGCCTCAGCTCCCTGAGTAGCCAGGACTACAGACATGTGCCACCATGCCCGGCTAATATTTTGTAGTTTTAGTAGAGATGGGGTTCACTGTGTTGGTCAGGCTGGTCTTGAACTCCTGACCTCTGGTAATCCGCCTGTCCTGCCTCCCAAAGTGCTGGGATTACAGGCGTGAGCCACTGCACCCAGCCGAAATCATCAAAAATTTTAAAATGCTAGTAAATTTGATCAGCTTTATACAGACATCAGAAATGTTCTGGATCCAAATGAATATGTAAAATAATTTGATAATATATACATACCTTTAAAATAATATGAAGCCAAAATTATCAGGAAACTCTTAATTCCTATCTATGGTCTACAAACCATATTTTAGAGAGAAAATATCAATTCAATTTATCTTAAGAATCTTTTCTTTCAGTTTCTCTCTAGTGACTTTACCTTTTTAAAAACAAACAAAAATACACAAGAAACTAAAAAAAAAAAAGGAAAGAAAAATAATACATATAAAAGATTCCTACAGAACAGGTAGCTAAGAGCCCCAAATACTGAACTGAATAGCAGATGCTCTATTTCATCACAAATTGCAAGTATCCTATATATTTTATGTGTAAAGCAGGTCTTTTCGTGCAAGTTTATTTTATGTTGGATACTTTTTTTTTTTTTTGAGACAGAGTCTCACTCTGTCACCAGGCTGGAGTGCAGTGGCGCGATCTCTGCTCACTGCAATCTCTGCCTCCCAGGTTCAAGTGATTCCCCTGCATCAGCCTCTAGAGTAGCTGGGACTACAGGCGAGCACCACCACGCCCGGCTAATGTTTTGTTTTTTAGTAGAGACAGGGTTTCACCATGTTGGCCAGGATGGTCTCGATCTCCTGACTTCATGATCCACCCGCCTCAGCCTCCCAAAGTGCTGGGATTACAGGTGCGAGCCACCGCACCTGGCTGCAAGTTTATTTTATATTAAAAAGATAAAATGTTTAAAATATACTGCTCCTTTGACAGGAAGGTAATTGTGAGTAAAGTCACCCTCTGTACCTGTGAGAAGTATACATAAGCCTTATGAAGAATGAAAACCTAAGTAGCCATGCATTCCATACCTTCTTGAGCTTCTCTATCATTTCTTCAATGAGAATGTCTCCATTCTGAGAAACCTTGCTTTCCATTTGAGTCAACCACTCACAGAGTTCCTTGTTCTTTTCACTGAAGACTGCCCATTCGTTCAATCTTTCACCTATTTGCTGCCGCCTTAAGGAGAGCTGAAAAGTTTAAAACAGGAGAATAGGCAAAATGATTATCAGAGAGAAGCCCACACCCCAAGGAAAATAGTAAATAAACTAGGACTAAAATGAATGATAGTCGTACATCTTTTTAGCCCACTGTTTCCTGAAGTCCAGGACTTGCTATTATACAAGTGGGAGACATTGAATCCTCTAGTTGTTTCCTGAAGGTTCACATACACATTAGCTTATTAAAGGTTCTGGATAATGCAACTTCACACAGTTGGTTCAGGATAGATAGGATACATGACCGGTGAATGTAAGAAAGAAAAAAGAAATGGAAAAGAGTTGGGAAAGAAGAAAGGAAAGAAGGGAAGTAAAAGGAAAGAGAGATGGTAAATAGAAGGGAGGAAAACAAAGGAAAGAAAGAAAAAAAGAATAGAAAGATGAAAGAAAAGAGTAAAAATAGGGAAGGAAGAAGGAAAGGAAGAAAAGAAGGGATGGAAGACGAGCCTCGGGTATCTGGAGAGTGAGAGAGACGGCAGCATCGAAGCGAAGCGGCCTGAAGCGGGGGCAGGTGTCCTGAGGCTCAGCTCCATACTGACACGTGAACTCCAGGCAAGTTCCTCTACTTCTCTGCAGTTTTCATTATTTATTTATTTATTTTTGTTTCTTTTCGTTCTTTTTTTTTCTTTGCATAATAGCTTTATTAAGATATATTTCACATACCATACAAAATCACCTGTTTAAAAACGTACAATTTAGTGCTTTTTAGTATATTCACAGCATTTGTGCAATCATCATCATAATCAATTTTAGGATATTTTCATCATTCCAAAAAAAAAAAAAAAAGCCAGGTGTGGTGGCTCATGCCTGTAATCGTAACACTTCGGGACACCAAGGACGGCGGATCACTAGAGGTCAGGAGTTCGAAACTTGCATGGCCAACATGGTAAAACCCTGTCTCTATTAAAAATACAAAAATTAGCCAGGCATGGTGGTGCACACCTGTAATCACAGCTACTTGGGTAGCTGAGGCAGGAGAGTTGCTTGAGCCCAGGACGCAGAGGTTGCAGTAAGCCGAGATTGTGCCTCTATGTTACAGCCTGGGTGATAGAGCAAGACTCCGCCTCAAACAACCAACACCACCACAACAACGAAAACCTTGTAGCCATCAACAGTTATTCCACTGCTCCTCCTCACTTACCTCACAGTTCTAACCTCCCTTCTGTCCCTATGGATTTGCCTGTTCTGGACATTTCATATACATGGAATCATACAATATGCAGTCTTCTATGACTGACTTCCTTCACTTAGCATATTTTAAAGATCTATCTGTATTGTAGCATGTATCAATACTTCATTCCTTTTATTGCTGACTATATTCCATTGTATGAATATACCACATTGTATTTATCAACTCATCTTATTTGGGTTGTTTCCATTTTTTGCCTATTCTGAATAATGCTGTTATAAACATTTTGTGCACAAGTGTTTGTATGAATACATGTTTTCATTCTCTTAGGTATTTATCTAGGAGTAGAATCTCTCGGTCATATGGTAACACTATAGATTGTTTTCCAAAGTGGCTGCCCATTTCATATTCCCACCAGCAGTAGGATTCCAATTTCTCTACATCTTCACCAACACTTTTGACTACAGTCATCCTAATGGATGTGAAGTGGTATCTGATGACGGTTTTGGTTTGTATTTCCCTGAAGGCTAACAATACTGAGACTCTTCGCGTTTCTTAGCCATTTGCAAATCTCCTTTGGAGAATTATCTACTCAAATCCTTTTTCTGCTTTTTTAATTAGATTGCCTTTTTATTACTGAGGTCTGAGAGTTTCTTATACATTACATATACAATGGACTTGTTTTCCTATCTCTAGGTCTACAATTATCCTTTCCAGAATTCTAAAATTTTCTGATTTCAAAATATAATACTCTTGTGTTCACAGTGCCGGTTGAAATACTAAGGAATGTTTCTAGTTGAGCTAAACTACATGTTGGCAAAACATAATATGATTTGGTAAGAAGGTTTGAAGATGTTCTTCCACAGTTTTGTCATAATGCTAGCTATTCCGCTATTCATTCCACTGCACTAAACATGTCCCCATCGATTTTATTTTACCCCCAACATTTTATTACAAAACATTTCCGACACAGAAAAGCTGAAAGAATTGTTTGGTAAGCACTCATTATATACTACCTGGGCTCAAATTGTTAACATTTTGCTATGCTTTGTTTTAAGACATTTTCCCTCCTTAATACATTTACTTTTTATGTATTTCAAACAAATTTCCTTTTTAAAATGAAAATGAAAATATTTCTAAGGTATTACACACTTTCTAGTTATTAATTCTGCCTTGGATTGGCTCTGTTAGTGATTAGACAGATAACACAAACCTAAATATCTGGGATTCTACATCCTTGTAAACTAGTCCAGGAGCCCAGGATACGTATCCCAAGGCCAGCCTTAGGCATAGTGAGTTGCCTACAGAGTGAGCCCCAAAACCTACCATAAATTTTGAAAGGCCACCATGAGAAATTTATTCTTTTGATTCAATTCTGATCTTTTAAAATAAAAGTTTTTCTGGGTTGGGTGACACTGGTGAACCTACTATTTCCCCATTAGTATAATTTAGTGTCTCATTGAGGTTTTTGGAGGCAGAACAATACAGAACAGTCAAAGGGCAGTGAACTCACTTGGGATAGGTCCTACTAGAAATGGAAAAAGCTAAGGAAACACAGATTTAACAGTTTTGGAGACAAATTTTGTCACTTTACACCGTACCCCAAACAGCACCGAAGAACACAATCCTTCCAGCACCCGTTACCCCTCTAGCTCTGAGGGCTGCGTGCACTCTGATCTTCTGCTGGGTCTCTCAGATTGAGAACTCTTTGGTGAATACAGCCTTTTCCCTTTTATTCACATAGAGCAGCAAGAGTCAGGAGTCTGGCTGGTAGTTAAAGTCCTGGTTCAACTGATGGCCAAACTAAACTATACTTTTATTATTTGGACTGCCCAAAGTAATCATTGTCTAAGAATCGAGGCTGGGTGTGGTGGCACATGCCTATAATCCCAGCACTTTGGGAGGCTGAGGTGGGCAGATCACTGGAACCAGGAGTTCAAGACTAGCCTGGCCAACATAGTGAAACCCCATCTCTACTAAAAACCAAAAATTAGCCAGGCGTGGTGGCAGGCATCTGTAATCTCATCTACTCGGGAGGCTGAGGCAGGAGAATCGCTTGAGCCCGGAAGGCAGAGGTTGCAGTGAGCCAAGATCACGCCACTGCACTACAGCTTGGGCGACAGAGTGAGAAGAAAAAAAAAAAAAAAGAATCGAAACCCCTGCCCTTCAGACTGAAGATGAACAAGTAACTCCTCACACTTCCCCCAACTCTTGGCCATAAGCCAAGAATGAACTCTAGGCCTTTACTCACCAATATCTGCAGGGAGGATGGCCACATAATAGAAAAATATTACATATTACTTTCATAGGTAGGTAATATTATCCCCATTTCAGAGACAAGGAATGTGAAAGCCGGACAAATTTGGGGCACTTGTTTAGAATCAGTACAAGATAAGACCAGCAAAGTTTGAGTCTTTGATATGGGGTGCAAATATGATTAAATATCCAGAGGCAGCTGAGATTCAAAAATGGTTCATCCATCACTGACTAACTGCACGACCAGGATAAGGTCCCTCATTTTCTCTACGACTTACTTCTTTCATTTGGAAATTATTCTTATGTTTGCTCCAAAAATTCATTAGTCTGTAGTAAACAAGTGTCTCTATGTGCCCAGTACTGTCCTATCCATATGGTAATATTATACAAACAAGAGAGTAATTTAAGAAATTGACTGATAAGGCCAGGCGCCCTGGCTCACGCCTGTTATCACAACACTTTGGGAGACTGAAATGGGCGGATCACTTGAGGTCAGGAGTTTGAGACTAGCCTGGCCAACATGGTGAAACCGCATCACCACTAAAAAATACAAAATTAGCCAGGCATGGTGGCAGGTGCTTGTAATCCCAGCTACTCAGGAGGCTGAGGCAGGAGAACTGCTTGAACCCAGGAGGTGCAGGCTGCAGTGAGCCAAGATCGCACCATTGCACTCCAGCCTGGGCATCAAGAGTGAAACTCTGTCTCAAAAGAAAAAAAAAATTGACTGATATATACTAAAGACCTGACAACAGCTGGCCATTACTATGCTGTAGCTACTAGTACTATTATACACGACTACAGGGCATCACTTAAGTTTAAAATTGTTTTTCTTCCCTTGACACTCATGTATTCAATATCTCCACTAAGCAGCTGGATTATACATAGATAGATAGATAGACAGATAGATAGATAGATAGACAGATATAGATAGATATATAAAATATATATTATATCCCTAGTGTTTATCACACACCATGAAAATGTTGCTTTCATTTTCTTACCACGGAGCTGTACCTTAAAAAAGACACAGTGAGGTTACAAGCACTGGGTGCAAACCAAGGGCAAATGCTTTTCAAGAGATGTGCATTCATAAGGGCAATGGCATCGTCCTTCTGGTTTGTACATCTAATATTTACTCTATATACTAAATATTAAACTAAATATATAGTAAACATTACTATATTATACTAAATATAAAGTAAACATTGCCATCTCTTTCTTTGGATTCAGATGAAACCCTCAAATTATTTATCAGCTTAGCACATATTTATGTTTTTGCAAGGGCACAAATACATTGCATTGCCAACAGCTGAGAAGCACCAGCTAAAACCTTCAGAGTGTGCAGCAGCTCAACAGGAAATACATCCTTTTCTGGTTGAAATATTTTTACCATGATGTTTTGACAAAACAACGAGCAATTACGATGATGACATATACTTATATTTCAGCTAGAATTACACACAAATCTACAAACCAAAACAGGAATAAAAACAAGTAGAAGCTCTGGCTGTACACAGGCACAACAAAACATTTGGAGTATCTACTTGAAAACAGATACTTTAATATATTAACTCTGCCCTGCAATGTTTACTCACGGCCTCTCTCCCTCATTCTCATCGCCAGTCCCAGGTACTCCAGACTCCTCGTCAATTGCTTCGGTCAGAATAGGAACAGACTACTTGCTCCTTAGTAGGGATGTTACGTTGAACTCAAGTTTTGACTTTTACAACGAGACATAGGCGCAAGCTCATTTCCTTTTGTGGTTTCATACTTGACAGAAATTCACCAGAAACAACTACCTCAAGAACTAGAAACCAATCTATGTCCGCCTTAGAGTTACATACATCCTGGCACCCTGATCAAACCCATGACTAAACTCTCATTGGTTTAAATATTATTTTTCAGAGTGAAGTATTAATAATATGAGATAAGTATGCTTTAGCTTCAAGCATTAAGACACTTCAACATGGAAAGTTTCTAAAAACACTACGTATTCCATTTGCTGTTTCTTTTTAAATTCTTAGTCTACTCACAGGTGCAAGGTATTAATCTATTTACAGCATATCGCATGATCAACATCAGCTTTCGAAATATATTTGCAGATGGCTGTCTAGATATATCTAAGTCTGGAGAACAATTTTACGACACATGAATGACTAACTTAGCAATTAATAATAACAATAATTCCACGGCATTTTTACGAAATGGTTTTCCTAAATCAAAAAATATTGCATAACCACAATCTTCTCGACCTCCAAAATATTCGAAATCTTGTCATTATTTTACACTAAGAGAAACATAAGTACAAAGAAATAGAATAAATGCCCTAACGTCTTAATTATAAACAATACATCATGAACACTTAGCTACCATAGACACTGGAGATACAAAGAAATGGTCTTTGCATATCAAAGTCCTCATATTCTTGTAATGAGGTCACGAACATTAAAAAAAATAATACAATGCCACATTATGGCACAACCAAAAGAGAAATGAGAGTTCAGAGGACCAAGAACATACTGAGGGCCAAGAATTTCATAAATGACATTGGAGGGGTTGCAGGATGCAAAAGAAAACAGGTTAGAAAATTAGAAGGGAAGTCCGGGTGTGGTGGCTCATGTCTGTCATCCCAGCACTTTGGGAGGCTGAGGTGGGTGGCTCACCTGAGGTCAGGAATTCGAGACCAGCCTGACCAACATGGAGAAACCCTGTCTCTACTAAAAATGCAAAATTAGCAGGATATGGTGGTGCATGCCTGTAATCCCAGCTACTCGGGAGGCTGAGGCAGGAAAATGGCTTGAACCTGGGAGGCAGAGTTTGTGGTGAGCCAAGATCATGCCATTGCACTCCAGCCTGGGTAGTAAGAGTGAAGCTCTGTCTCAAAAAAATAAAAAATAGAAGAAGAAGAAGAAAATTAGAAGGGAAGAAAGTGTCGGCAGGAAGAGTGGCATAATCCAGGTCTTTGGGGAGGGAAGTTTGTGGCAGGTTTGAAGCAAATAGGATCCAATCTCTAAAATATCTCTCTGAAGGCTTCATAGGCATCATTTAGCTAAAGCAATGTATCTGGTCTAATCCAATTCATCCAACATGCTAAAAAATATTAAGAGAGCAGGTAGTGCTAGACTTTTCTTAAAATTAAGAAAAACAGATGAATGGGCTCACAAAGGTAACTGAAGGTTGCTGTGATAATTTTCCACAATTTTTCACACCAAATATCTTTCATTTTGATACATCATGATAAAGTCTTTACATTGCAAAATTGTAGGATGATTTACTGTATGGTAAGGTACTGCTTTCAGTTTGAAGAACGCGGAAATGAATCAAGCATTATGATGAACATTACCACCCTCTATGAGTAACTCCATGTAAATTTCTCATTGCGTTCACTGAGAAAATGAAGCTTTGTGAAAGTAGCTAAATTCATTTTGAACTCAAACCATTCACATGTTGGTGAAAGCCATCTCTTATATGTGTCCCCTTTTTTAAAAAGTATATATGAATAGGAAACTGCTCACACATCTACCATGGGTGCTCCAGAGCTTTCTGTTAGTCCATGGACTGAGAAAAACCTGGGTTTTCACCTAAATATACAGGGAGAAATTTTCCTGAAAACACACTTCTTGTTGATATCACATAAATCAAGAGGCTCTGAGCCTCTTAAACTCTGTTTAATGGTTCCTGAAGGATGAGGATAAGCATCCCTAAGTTAGAGAAAATGTGGAGGATGGGAGACAAAAGAGATCCCAGGGCAGTACAATTGGCCAGGACATAAGAGTAGGGACATAAGAGTACCCTCTCAACAGCCCCTTCCTCAGTCTTCCCACAGCAGCTTCTTCCAGCCAGGCCCTCTGCTCCAGCTGCCACCTTGTCAGCGTGTTCATTTGCTTCCTCCCCTCAATCTATCTCCTCTGCTCCCCATCTCAAAACTCAATTCAAAATTTATCCATCTCAAGAAACATTTCCTTTATTCCTTGCCATCCAAAGTAACCTTAGCTTGCTTACATCTTTATACAGTTTTTTTTCTCTATGTGTGTGTGTGTGTGTGATGGAGTTTTGCTCTTGTCGCCCAAGCTGGAGTGCAATGGCGTGATCTCAGCTCACTGCAACCTCCAGCTCCCGGGTTCAAGCGATTCTCCTGCCTCAGCCTCTCAAGTAGCTCGGATTACAGGCGCCCATCACCATGACCAGCTAATTTTTGTATTTTTAGTAGAGATGGGGTTTCACCTTGTTGGCCAGGCTGGTCTTGGACTCCTGACCTCAGGTGATCCACCCACCTTGGCCTCCCAAAGTGCTGGGAGGACAGACATGAGCCACCGCACCTGGGTCCTTTATACAGTTTTATACATTGTTTTGACCTGTTTATGCCTGGTTTTCTTTTTAACCCTACATATTCTCCTAGACTGATTTTAGTCTCAGATCAAGTTTAAACTTGATGGTAGGGACATTTATTACAGTTTGTTAACATCACAATAATTAAGATGACTGATCCATTTAACAGAGATATATCACAGCCTATTCTGTGCCAGGCAGGGGCACCTGGGGTACAGAAGTAACAACACAGACAAGGCCCCACTTCCTGAAGAGCATAACCTCAAGGCATTTGGGTCTGTTCCTCACTATGAGTCTTTGAATCTGTTATTCCTCTTTGCCTAGGATGTCTTCTCGCTGCCTTTCCACCAATCTTTCCCTTTCATTTCCAACCCAAAGTCAATCTGGGATCTTTTTAAAGATGTTGTGCACATAGAAGGTATTTAATAAATGAATAAAGTATGACTAAAAATAAATGAATATTAACTACCAGGAAACAACTACAGTAAATTAAGAGTGATAATAAATATTCCCTGTACAAAGCCAGCTTCACAGTATTAGCTAATATTGCAAATGCAACAACAGTTTTTCATGTTTCAAGTATATCCACCCTGCAAAGTCACAAATGTGAACCATAACATGGCCCTTTCTCTTAAGAATATTATGCCAGTCAGCGAAAGTGAAAGGAAAATAATCTAGTCTAGGTTGTTCTAAAATGTGGCAAAATATAAACACATTCATCTGAAACGTTCTGGTAGTAACCACAGTGTTCTTCCTTTGTCCATACTAAGAATGATGGGATGGGTCCACATGTGGGTTAAGCCATCTGACATTCAAATTCATCTCCCAGTTTTCCATCATCAAGATAATTCCATTTGTAGAACTTGTCTTACCTGGTGGCATAGCTCTTCCCACTGCCTTTGCAGAAGCTCTATGCGTTCATTAAGAATGGAGATATCATCAGCACTGATGTAGGCAGAGAGGGTGTCCTTCAGCAGCGTCAACTGGGTCAAGTCATCTGTCCAGCTCCCAACTGCATTTTCTAATTCCTAAATTAAAAAAAAAAAAAAAAAAAAACTTGAATACCCATGGACATCTCCCGCCAATGATTTCTGAAGTGTTTTTGAACCCCCTCTCGATACAATCTCCTTTGTATAGCCCTCAATTTAAATACATAACCTTGGGATCTGGAGGCATATCATGGCGATATTACAGATTTGGTTCCAGACCGCTGAAATAAAGTATATATCACAATAAAGTGAATCACAAATTTTTTGGTTTCCCAGTACATATAAAAGTTATATTTACACTATACTATTGTGGATAAAATGTGCAATAGCATATGTCTAAAAAAAAAAAACCAATCTGCATACCTTAATTTAAAAATACTTTATTTCTAAAAAATGCTAATGATCATCTTAGGCCTCAGCAAGTCATAATCTTCTTGCTGATAGAAGGTCTTGACTCAATATGAAAGGCCGTTGACTGATCCAGTGGTGATTGATGAAGTCTGGGGTGGCTGTGGCAATTTCTTAAAATAAGACAAGGAAGTTTAAGCGCATCAATGACTCTTTCTTTTACAAAAGGTTTCTTTGTAGCATGTGATGCCGTTTGAGAGTATTGTACTCACAGAACTTTTTTCAAAATTTGAGTCATCCTCTCAAACCCTACTGCTACTTTATCAACTAAGTTTATGTAATACTTGAAATCCTTTGTTGTCATTTCAACAATATCCACAGAATTTTTACCAGGAGTAGATTCCATTTCAAGAAGCCACTTTCCTGTTGACGGCCATACCACCCTAACTGTGCCCAATCTCATCTGATCTTGGAAGAAACCACTTTTTTTATTGATCCATAAGAAGCAACTCCTTATCCATTCAAGTTTTATCATGAGATTGCAGAAACTCAATCACGTCTTCAGGTTCCATTTCCAATTCTAGTTCTCTTGCTGTTTCCACCCCATCTGGAGTTACTCCCTCCCCAATTGAAGTCTTAAACCCCCTCAAAGTCATCCACGACAGCTGGAATCAACTTCTTCCAAAGTCCTGTTAATGTTGACATTTTGACCTCCTCCCATGAATCATGAATGTCGCTTTTGTAAAAAAAAAAAAAAATTGTTTTTAATTTTTGTGGGTATATAGTAGGTGTATATATTTATGGGGTATACAAGATATTTTAATAGACGATGTGTAAAAATCACAGCAAGGTAAATACGGTATTCATCACCTCAAGTATTTATCCTTTGTGTTACAAACAATCCAATTATACTCTTTCATTTATTTAAAAATGTATGATTAAACTATTACTGGATATATTCACCATGTTGTTCTATCAAATACTAGATCTTATCCTTTCTATTTTTTGTAACCATTAACCATCCTCGTCACCCCTGCAGCCCCCAGGGACCCTCCCAAGCTCTGGTAACCATCTTTCTACTCTCTATCTCCGTGAGTTCAGCTGTTTTAATTTTTAACTCCCACACATTAAGTGGAAAACATGTTGAATGACAGTGGCAAAAGTGGACATCCTTGTTGTGTTCCAGATCTTAGAGTATTCAGTATTCAATCTTGGCAGGTTGTATATGTCTAGGAAATCATCCACTTCTTCTTGGTTTTCCAATTTATTGGCATATAGTTGCTCATAATAGCCTCTAATGATCCTTTAAATTTCTGTGGTATTGGTTGCAATGTCTCTTTTTTCATCTTATTCAGTATGATGCTAGCTGTGGGTCTGCCATATATGGCTTTTACTATGTTGAGTTATGCTTCTTCTATGCTCAGTTTTTTTTAGGGCTTTTATCAGGAAAGGTTAAATTTTATCAAGTGCCTTTCAGCATCAATAGAAATGATCATATAACTTTTGTCTTTCATTCTGTTGATCTGATGTACACATTGATTGGTTTGAAAATGTTCAACCATCATTGCATCCCTGGGATAAATTCCACTTGGTCACGATAAATGATCTCTTTAAAGCACAGTTAAATTCAGTTTGCCAGTATTTTAATGAACATTTTTACATCAATGTTCATCAGAGATATTGTTCTATAATTTTTTTCTTCTTCTTCTTCTTTTTTTTTTTTTTTTGATGTATCTTTGTCTGGTTTTGTTATCAGGGTAATAGCCTCGTAGAATGAATTTGGAAGTATTCCCTCCTCCTCTATTTTTCAGAATAGATTTAGTAGGATTGGTATTAGTTCTTCTTTAAATGTTTGGTAAAATTCAGCAGTGAAGCCAACAGGTCCTGGGCTTCTTTGCTGGGACACTTTTTATTACGGCTTCAATCTTGTTACTTGCTATTGGTCTGCTTTTGGATTTCTTCGTGGTTCAATCTTGGCAGGTTGTATGTGTCTAGGAAATCATCCATTTCTTCTTGGTTTTCCAATTTATTGGCATATAGTCGCTCATAATAGCGCTAATGAGCCTTTAAATTTCTGTGGTATTGGTTGCAATGTCTCCTTTTTCATTTAGATCTTCTCTTTTTTTCTTAGTCTGGCTAATGGTTTGTCAATTTTGTTTATCTTTTCAAAAAATAAACTTATTTTGTTGATCTTTTGTATTTTCTTCATTTCCATTTCATTTATTTCTGCTTTAAGCTCTGTTATTTCTTCTACTAACTTTGAGTTTGGTTTGCTCTTGCTTTTCTAATTCTTTAAGATGCATTGGTAGGTTGTTTATTTGAAGTTTTTCTTTTTTGATATAGGTGCTTGAATCTATAAAATTCCATCTCAGTACTGCTTTCACTCTATCCCGTAGGTTTTGGTATATTCTGTTTCCATTATCATTTGTTTCAAGAATTTTTCTATTTCCTTTTTAATCTCTTCATTGACTCACTAGTCATTCAGAAACACATTGTTTAACTTCTATGTGTTTGTATAGTTTCCAAAATTCCTTTTGCTATTGATTTCTAGCTTTATTATGATCAGAGAAGATACTTGATATAGTTTCACTTTTGTTGGAATGTTTTAAGACTTGTTTTGTGACCTAACATACAGTCTATCCTTGAGAATGATCCACATGCTGGGGAGAAGAATGTGTATTTTGTAGCTGTTGGATGAATGTTCTGTAACTATCTATTAGGTACATTTGGTCTTTAGTGCAGATTAACTCTAGTGTTTTTTTTGTTGATTTTCTGTCTGGATAATCTGTCCAATGTTAAAAGTGGGGTGTTGAAGACTGCAGCTATTATTGTATTTGGGTCTATGTCTCTCTTTAGCTCCAATAATATTTGCTTTAGATATCTGGATACATGAGTGTATATAGTGACAGAAACCCAAGGAAAAAAGTAAATGTATATTATTATTATTATTTGAGACACAGTCTCACTCTGTCACCCAGGCTGGAGTGCAGTGGTGTGATCTTGGCTCGTTGTAACGTCCACCTCCCTGATTCAAGTGATTCTCCCACTTCAGCCTCCCAAGTAGCTGGAACTACAGGAGTGCACCACCACGCCTGACTAATTTTTTTGTATTTTTAGTAGAGACGGGGTTTCACCATGTTGACCAGGCTGGTCTCGAACATATAAATGTATATTATATATTTATCTGGGTGGTCCAGTGTTGGGTGTATATATATTTACAAATGTTACAACCTCTGTTATATCCTCTGGTTGAATTAACCCCTTTTTCATGACATAATGACCTTCTTTGTGTCTTTTTATAGTTTTTGTCTTGAAACCTATTTTGTCTGATTTAAGTATAGCCATTCCTGCTCTTTTTGCTTTCCATTTGCATAGAATATCTTTTTCCATCCCTTTATTTTCAGTCTATGTGTGTCTTTATAGATGAAGTGCATTTCCTTTAGGCAACAGGTCATCAGGTCTTATGTTTTTTAATCCATTCAGTCACTCAATGTCTTCTGAGTTTAGTTCATTTATATTAAATGTTGTTATTGATAAGTAAGGACTTACTACTGCCATTTTATTATTTGTTTTTTCTGGTTGTTTATATGGTCTTCTCCCCCTTCTTTCCTTCCTGTCTTCCTTTCAATGAAAGTGATTTCACTGTTGGTATGTTTTAATGTGGTGCTTTTTATTTTTTTGAATCCACTGAATGTTTTCAGATTTGAGGTTACCATGATGCTTTCAAATAATATCTTAATACACATTATGTTAGTTTATACAGGCCGGGCGTGGTGGCTCACGCCTGTAATCCCAACACTCTGGGAGGCCGAGGGGGGTGGATCATGAGGTCAGGAGATGGAGACCATCCTGGCTAACACGGTGAAACCCCGTCTCTACTAAAAAAATACAAAAAATTAGCCAGGCGTGGTGGCAGGCACCTGTAGTCCCAGCTACTCGGGAGGCTGAGGCAGGAGAATGGCGTGAACCTGGGAGGTAGAGCTTGCAGTGAGCCAAGATCGCGCCACTGCACTCCAGTCTGGGTGGCAGAGTGAGACTCTGTTTCAAAAAAAAAAAAAAAAAAAAGAAACAAAAAAAGATATAGTTTATACAACATAATTGCAATGTTATAATATTCTGTGTTCTTCTGTGTGTTTACTATTACCAGTGAGTTCTGCACCTTCACATGCTTCCCTATTGCTCATTAACATTCTTTTCTCTCAGATTGAAAAACTCCCTTTAGTATTTCTTGTAAGTCAGGTCTGATGTTAATGAAATCCCTTAGCTTTTGTTTGTTTGAAAAAGTCTATTTTTCCTTCATGATTGAAAGATGTTTTCACTGGGTATACTATTCTAGGGTAAAACGTTTTTTTCTTCAGCACCTTAAAAATGTCACTTCACTTTCTCCTGTTCGGGTAAGGTTTCCACTGAAGAGGCTGCTGCTAGATGTACTGAAACTCCATTTTATGTTATTTGTTTCTTTTCTTTTGCTGCTTTTAGGATCCTTCTTTATTTTTGACCTTTGAGAGTTTAATTATTAAATGCCTTGAGGTAATCTTCTTCAGGTTAAATCTACTTGGTGTTCTATAACCTTCTTGTACTTGGATATTGGTATCTTTCCCTAGGTTTGGCAAGTTCTCTGTTATCCCTTTGAATGAACTTTTTATCCCCATCTCTCTTTCTACCTCCTTTTGAAGGCCAATAAGTCTTAGATTTGCCCTTTTGAGGCTATTTTCTAGATCCTGTAGGCATGTTTCATTGTTTTTTATTCTTCTTCATTTGTCTCCTCTGACTGTGTAGCTTCCTTCAAGCTCATGAATTCTTTCCTCTGCTTGATCAATTCTGCTATTAAGAGACTCTGATGCATTCTTCAGCATGTCAATTACATTTTTCAACTTCAGAATGTCTGCTTGATTCCTTTTAATTATTTCAATTTCTTTGTTAAATTTATCTGATATGATTCTGAATTCATTCTGTGTTATCTTACACAGCTCTGTCACCCAGGCTGGAGTGCAGTGGTGCAATCTTAGCTCACTGCAACCTCCACGTCCTGGGTTCAAGCGATTCTCATGCCTCAGTCTCCTAAGCAGCTTGGATTACACACATGTGCCACCATGCCTGGCTAATTTTTGTATTTTTAGTAGAGATGGGGTTTCTACATGTTGGCTGGGCTGGTCTCAAACTCCTGACCTCAGGTGATCCACCCGCCTCGGCCTCCCAAAGTTCTGGGATTACAGGTGTGAGCCACTGCACCCAGCCCAAAAGAGCTATTTCGAATTATCTCTCTGAAAGGTCGCATATATCTGTCTCTCCAGGATTGGTCCCTGGTATCTTATTTATTGGTGTTTGTTGGGTTAGGTCATGTTTTCCTGGATGGTCTTGATGCTTGCAGATGTTTGCTGGTGTCTTGGTATTGAAGAATTAGGTATTTATTGTAGTTGTAGTCATGACTTGTTTGTATTTACCCTTCTCGGGAAGGTTTTCCAGGTATTCCAAGGGACTTGTGTGTTGTGATCTAAGTTCTTAGTCACTGCAATCAAATCGGCATTAGGGGCCACTCCAAGCCCACTAACACTGTGGTTCTTGCAGACTGATAGAGGAACCACCTTGGTGGTCTTGGATAAGACCTGGAAGAATTATCTGGATTACCAGGCAGAGATTCTTGTTCTCTTTCCTTACTTTCTCCCAAACAGGCAGAGTCTCTTTCTCTGTGCTGAATTGCCTGGTGCTGGGGGGAGGAGAGTTACAAGTATCCCTGTGGATCCTCCACCACTACTGGGACTGCAGTGGGTTAGGCCTGAAGCCAGCACAGCGCTGGATCTCTCCCAAGGCCCCCTGTAACCACTACTTGGCTACTGCCTATGTTTGTTCAATGTCCTAGAACTCTACGATCAGCAGGTGACGAAGCCATACAGGCTTGTGTTCTTTTCAGGGCAGTGAGCTCCCCCTGGCCCCAGGTGGTCCAGCGATGCCAGGGCTTGGAGTTGGAAACCTTAGAAATCGACGTGGTACTCTGTTCTACTGTGGAAAAGCTGGTACCGAAACCATAGGAAAAAGTCCTTTCCACTCTTCCCTTCCCTGTCCCAGGCTGAGAAGTCCCTCCCCATGTCCACCGCCACAACAGAACCATGGGAATGCTGCCAGGCCATTGCTGATGTTTACATTAGGCCCAAGGGCTCTTCAACTCAGCTTGTGGTAAATGCTGCCAGGCCTGGAACTTACCCTTCAGGGCAGTGGGCTCCCCTCTGGCCCAAGGTAGATCCAGAAATGCCATCTGAGAGCCAAGGCCTGGAACTGAGTACCCCTGGGGCCTCTTTGGTGCTCTTCCCTATTGTTGCTATGCTGGTTCCTAAGTTACAAGACAAAGTCCCTTTTGTTCTTGCCTCCTTTTTCATAAGCAGAAGAGGACTCTCCTCATAGCCACCACAGCTGTGAATGTGCTAGGTCACACCTGAAGCCAGCATGTCTCCGAATCTGACCCAAGGCCCACAGTGTGTACTACCTGGCCACACTGCTGATTATTCAGGGCCCATAGGCTCTTTAGTCAGCTGGTGATGGGTCCTGCCAGGACTAGCTCCTTTCCTTCAATGCAGCAGGTTCTCTTCTGGCCAAGGGTGTGTCTAGTAATGTCTGGAAACCAGAGCATGGAATGAAGCCTTCATGACTCTGCCCAGTGCCCTTTCTTACTGTAATTGAGTTGGTATCCAAGTTGCAAAACAAAGTCCTCTTTACTCTTTCCTCGTTTCTCAAGCAGAAGGAAGGGGTGTCTTTTGGAGCTGCAAGCTGTGTTGCCTGGGGTTGGGGGAGGATTGGCACAACTCTTTTAGCTGTCTTGCTGGTGTGTCACTGGGTCATGTGCCCCCAAGTCCACTGGCTCCAAGTCCAGTTCAGCATTGGGCCCCACCTAGGAGTGTAGTACTTGTGGCCTAGACAGCCTTTCAAATTTATGTAGGAGCCCAGAGCATTTTAGTCCATGGTGGCAAGTGCTTGTCAAAACTCAGATTCTTTCGGCTGGGATGGGAGCTTCCCGTTTGGCTAGGTCTTGTCTAAATGCTCCCTCCGTGGGCATTAGCTGAGTTCTGCCTGGTGTTGGCAGCACTGAGCTCCAATGCAATGCAGAGCAATTGCTGGGCTCTCCCTCCTTGACATGCACAGATTCTCTCTCTGTGCCATGTGGCTGTCGCTGGGGCATAGAAAAGAAGAAGTGGTGTGGGCAACTCCAAGCTGTCTTTCCTACCCTCTTCATTGCCTCTTTCTGCAGTATGAAGTTAAAATCAGGTAATGTGATTGCTCACCTGATTTTTTATTCTTATGAAGGTGCTTTCTTATATAGGTAGTTGTGACATTTGGTGGTCCTGCAGGGAGAACAATCAGTAGAGAATTCTATTCGGCCATTTTGCTCTGCTTCCTCAGGTCAAATCATGGATGTTCTTATTGCCATCTGAAATGATGAGTCCTTTCTACGGGGTTCTCCATTTACTTTGCCCAGATCCATCACAGGAATCACTATCTATGGCAGCTATAGCCTCACAAAGTGTATTCCTTAAATAATAAGACTTGGAAGTTGAAATTATTCCTTGATCCATGGGCTACAGGATAGATACCGCGCTGGCAGGCATGAAAACAACATTAGTCTTGTACATCTCCATCTCCATCAGGTATCTAGGGAGACTATATGCATTATCAAGAAGCGGTAATACTTTGAAAGAAAGCCTTTCTTTTCTGAGCAGTAGGTCTCAAAAGTGGGCTTAAAATTTCGGTAAAAACTGTACTGTAAACAGATATGATGCCCTTGGGGTTTTGTTGTTCTATTTATAGAGCACAGGCAGATTTAGCGTAATTCTTAAAGGCCTTAGGATTTTCAGAATGGTAAATGAACACTGACTTTAACTTTAAGTCACCCAGCTCCATTTGCCCCTAAGAAGAGAGTCAGCCTTTTCTCTGAAGCTTTCGGGCCAGGTATTGACTTCTTTTAAGCTATAAAAGTTCTCAATGGCATCTTCTTCCAGCATAGGGCTGTTTGATCTACCTCCAGCCTGGGCAACAAGAGCAAAACTCTGTCAGGAAGGGGAGAGGAGGGGAGGGGAAGGGAGGGGAGAAGGAAGGAAGGATAAAAGGAAAGACGTAAAGAAAGAGGGAAGGAAGGAAAGAGGAAGAAACGAAGGGAGAGAGGGAGGGAGAGTAGCCACCTCCCTCAATGATCTTAGCTAGATCTTCTGCATAACTTACTGCAGCTTCTACATCAGCACTTGCTGCTTTACCTTGCACTTTTATGTTGCAGAGATGGTTTCTTTCCTTAAAACTCATGAACCAACCACTGCTCACTTCCAACTTTTCTTCTGCAGTTACTTCTCCTCTCTCAACCTTCACATAATTAAAGGGAGCTACGACCTTGCTCCAGGTTAGGCTTTGGCTTAAGGGAATGTTGTGGCTGGTTGGATCTTCTGTTCAGACCACTCAAAGTTTCTCTGTATCAGCAATAAGGACGTTTTGCTTTCTTCTCATCCATGCATTTACTGGAGTACCACTTTTCATTTCCTTTCAGAACTTTTCCTTTGCATTCACAACCTGGCTGTTCAGCACAAGAGGCCTAGCTTTTGGGTTATTTCAGCTTTTGACATGTCTTCCTCACTAAGCTTAGTCATTTCTAGCTTTTGATTTAAAGTGAGAGACATGAGATTTTTTTCAACTGAACACTTAGAGGCCACTGTGTTAATTGGCCTGATTTCAATATTGTTGTGTCTCAGCAAATAAGGAGGCCAGAGGAGAAGGAGAGAGATTGGGAACATTGTTGGTGGAGCAATCAGAACACATGCTACATTTATGAATTAAGTTTGCTGACTTCTACGGGCATAGTGTGTGATGCCACTAATTACAATATTATCATCAAAGATCGCACTGATTGTAGATCACTATAACAAATATAACAGTAAAGAAAAAGTTTGGAATATTATGAGAATTACGAAAATTATACAGACATAGGAAGAAAGCACATGCTGTTGGAAAAAATGGTGTTGGTAGACTTGTTCTATGCAGCACTGCCACAACCTTCAATTTGTAAAAAAAACAAAAAAACAAAAAAACCCCGAGAAACAAAAAGCAAAACATAGTATCTGTGAAACACACTAAAACAAAGTTCAATAAAATGAGGTTTACCCGTATTTCATTTGCTTCCACATAATCTGAGAAATTGCTAAGTCCTTCTGATAAAGTACGATTGCTTGAAGAATCTTTCTGCCATCTACTTATCGTTTTATTGATTAAAAACATTTTTTTTCCTAAATTGAAGTTTAATCACTGCATTGATCTTCTTTACTTTCGACTGACTTCATAAACCTCTAACTTATCCTTTCTTTTTGTCCTGAATTGCTGATCACACTGATGAAATATTTTAAAAAACAGACACCTAAATTTAACTTTCATTTTCAAACACCATAGAGTTGCTACATTCTACGATCTATACTTATAATGCAATAGCTGAGAAGATCTGTTGCTGTTACTACTCAATTTAAAACAATGCACTGAATGCATTTTCTGCAGGATCAGACATTTCTTTAAGTCACTAAAAAAAGATTATGTACCATGTCTTTTAGGGGAATGATTTAAGAAAAAAAAAACCAAAAACTCATATAGCAATATTTGAATGAGTTGACAATAGTTTTTACAATATTTTGACCAATTACCAGTTTTGCAATTTGTATAACCAGCTGTTGTTTTTAGATTCCAGCTAGTTTTGTGTATAAATAGAGTATTTCATGTGTCTTTCCCCTCCCTCTATGTGTCTTTACACGGTAGAAAGGTTTCCAAAGGCAATGGCAATTAGTGGTGCTGTCTGAGGCTAACTTCCCAGGCAATTTAGGCAAACAAGATTTTAGCCTGAATTTTCCAGGTAATTGCCTTGTTTTGCTGCTAAGGGCAGTTTGGGGAAGAGTAGCAGGATTAGACTAAAATACATTTTTTAAATCCACACACTCAATAGCAGCATGTGTTTGTAACTGTCATGTATTTTGGGAGACAAAAAAATGATGCCCCACGGCAACAGTATTTGGCTGAAAGACCAAACCATCTAGGTTAATTAAATATGCAACATTTCTGCTAATACTCCTAAACATGTTCAATTATTATACCACTGGAAAGATTTTCCATTTTTCACACCAATTTCTACCCTCCCAACTCGAGCATCAGATTTGTATATGGATTAAAAAAAAAAAAAGCATAATAACACCACCACCAAAAACCAACTGTTTCAGACGCACAGTATACCAACCCATTAAACAAGTCAGTGTGGCAAAAATATAGCCTGTAGATACAGGCAACCCAGATATTTATTGACTTTGAAAAGTTATTAAAATTCCAGAAGCCTCAGTCTTCCCATCTGAAAAGGGGCAATAATAAATATTTTCACAAGCTGGTGTTAATGCCCATTCCTGCTTCACAGAAGTTTTCTTTAATTATTTTATTTTATTTTATTTTTTCAGAGACAGGGTCTCACTCTGTCAGTCATGCTGGATGCAGTGGTGTGATCACAGCTCACTGCAGCCTCAAACTCCTAAGTGATCCTCCTGCCTCAGCCTCCCCAGTAGCTAGGACTACAGGCAAGCAGCACCACTCTGGTTAATTTTTAAATTTCTTTAGATGTGGGGTCTTGCTATATTGCCCAGGCTGATCTTGAACTTCTGGTCTCAAATGATCTGTTTGCCTTGGCCTCCCAAAGTGCTGGGATTACAGGCATGATCCACCACACCTGGCTTCTTTAAATATTTTTAATAAATTTATAATCACAGGTTTAAAATGCACTTTTTAATCATTATAACCATTGCATACCTCTGAATGTAACAGCTCATGATAGTACTTCTTTCACTTTCCATCCATGATGTAAAATATACTACCTTTTAATTTTCCTAAATTTGCCTTTTTCAAGTTTCAAATAATATCCTTAGATTTTATAACTGAAGAAAAAATTCTTAGAGCCGCACTTTTCATGATTTCTAGACCTCTTTAACAATTATCATCTCTTAAATACTTGGGATTTCTTGGCCAAAGTGAGGCAGAGAATTTCTAATTGAAACCCAAGTCATTTAAGTATATGGGAATTTTTAACAGAATTACCCTAGAGCAATAATTTGCAAATGACTGGGGAACATAAGGGCACTTTTAATTTGAAAGAAAAACCTTTTTAAAGGTACTTTTGATATGATCAGCCTATCGCTCAGCAAAGAACTGCTGTTAGGGCATTTCACTTGGCTACAAAGATGTGAAAGGCATGAATCTTACAGCCACTGAATTGTGTTGGTCTCTGAGAGCTCATAATCCAGGGAGTGGTCTGTATTATTAGCTACTGACTTGCTTTCAAGTACCATTTGAGGTGTTGATCAAAATCTTTAAGTACTTAGAACCCTGAGCAATTTAAGGATTGTGTGTCTCTATGCAGTCACTGAGATAAGCTATTTTTCCCCCTTTCCTTGCATAATGGTCTGGAGGGCAGGGTGTGTCCCTTGGAGGTCCGCTGTCTGCAGATTTTCCAGGCTATTGATCCTTTTTTCCCCCCTTCTTGTAGAGTAGATTCTTCTGGTAGAATGACTCCCCAGCGTGGATGCTTTTAAAAGATGACTTTATTGCTCTTGACTCAGCTTTTAAATATCTTTTAATGTGTTTTAAATTTTCATTTGCTTCCTTGGAGTAATCCATAAACTAGTCTATAATTTCAAGAACTGCCATAAATCAGCAATACAAGGTTCACCTGAGTTGCCTGTCCTTATGTCATATACTAGGATCTTGTATCTGCATGTAGACAAACAACCTAGGAGTTTGACTGGAATATAGCCCCAAAGACATTATTTCAGCAGAGGCACACAGATAGATGACAGTGAAAATCTCAGTTCAGTAATTTACCTTGCAACGCATTTGTTCTGCATGGAGCTCTTCGTGGTGATCCGGTAGACACTGGGAAAGCTTCTTCTTGAAAGTTCGTAGTTTCTCCAGGGAATCTGCTATTCCTTTCTCACATTTTTCCCAGTCCTATCATGTGAATAAAAACAAATAGCATAGATGTTTTTGATGTAGGAATCTGGGGGAAAAAGAAAAGATACACTCTTCTTCATTCCCAGAGAAAGAATGAAAGTTACACAGATGGCTGGGTGTAGTGGCTCCTACCTGTAATCCCAGCACTTTGGGAGGCCAAGGCGGGTGGATCACTTGAGGTCAGGAGTTTGTAACCAGCCTGGCCAACATGGTGAAACCCCATCTCTACTAAAAACACAAAAATTAGCTGGGCATGGTGGCAGGCTCCTATAATCCCAGCTACTCAGAAGGCTGAGGTAGGAGAATTGCTTGAACCCGGGAGGCAGAGGTTGCAGTGAGCCAATATCAAGCCACTGAACTCCAGCCTGGGTGACAGAGCGAGATTCCTTCTCAAAAAAAAAAAAAAAAAAAAAAAAGGAAGTTGCCTGATGAACAATATGAAGGTAGGCCCACACTCATTGCCAGGGGAGGCAACATGCTCTTGTCATCTGAAGAGCTGAGTTGAAAACTGACTCTGTTACTGATTATCTGGGTGGCTTTAAGCAGATAATGCTCTATGTTTTCCCTATGAAAATGGAAAAAATACAAACTCTCCATATTTATTGGAGCCCAAAGGAAGCAACGAGTGTCAAGGCATCAAGCACAATGATCAGAATATTATGGGTACCCACAAATGTTATCTGAATCCAAATCCATCTCTGCAGAGGTAGGACTATAATCTCAGCACCTTGTCCCTTTCTTAACTCCATCCATAACTGCACCCAATATCTACACTTTCCCAAACGTACTATAAGGGATTAAAAAAAAAAGAGGATATGGAATGTCTTACAGAAAGAGAAACACACACTACAAAAGCAAGGCATTTTTGACTGGCTTTATCTTGTTCATGCTGAAACATACATAGCAAAGGATTAAATGTGTAATACATAAAAACCCATATAAATTAAGACGTAGAAGAAGAGAGATAATGCACAATTTAAGAAATCTATATCTAATATACAAAGTAGCGGTAAGTGCTTTGGAGACGAATAGGCCAGGACAGATGGTAGAGATTGGCAGTATAGAATGAGGTAGATCTCTATGTACTGACAAAATAAAACATCTATTGTGTGGTTATGTTTTGAAAGGTTACACAGCAAACTGGTAACAATGGTTACCTCTCGAGAAGATAGGATAATTTGGATGGTACGATAAGGGAAATTTCATTTTTTACTCTGCATACTTCAATTATTACCTAACTTTTAAAAATCAGACACATGTAATTTTTTTGTAATAAAAATGTGAAAATTTTTTAAATGACAGGAACCAAAGTGGAGCTTGATTTTTTTTATAGCACCTTATCTACATATTAATTCATATCTGGTTTCTTAGTGCCAGTGAAAATTAAACTTAACTAAACAAGTCTCCTTCATGTTGTCCAACACTGCCCGTTTGTCAAATTCTCCAATCCAGGCCTTTCCGCTCCCTACTCATCTCCCCAGTGGCCACTCCCTACACTATGAATTACAGAATTCCAAAGCAAGACAACTAGAATCATGGCTAGAATCATTTTTAGTTGTCAATATGGTGTCAAATCATGTTCCATCTTCCTTCACAATATCTCTTTCATTATCAGCAGTCTTTTCTTATCTGGATTCTTTCTACTTCTCTCTTGACACCTTAGTCTGAGCATAACAACCGGGAGGTGTTATTACCACAACTATCTTCTGGAAGCAGTGTTGACTAAAGTGTCTCCTAACTCAAAATATCTTTATTCAAAAAACTGAACTGAGAATTTGGCACAAGTCTCATTTCTCTTTAAAATTCCTTCATGGAACTTCTTAGAGTACATAACCACATTCCCTCTTCCCAATTACCAGAAAAAAAAAGTCCTTAAAAAACAAACAAAAAAAATTGTCTACCAGGGACAGAGTTGTTGAAATTCTCCTTTGTTTTAAAATATCTTGGCCGGGCGTGGTGGCTCACGCCTGTAATCCCAGTACTTTGGGAGGCTGAGGTGGGTAGATCACGAGGTCAGGAGATCGAGACTATCCTGGCTAACATGCAGAAACCCCGTCTCTACTAAAAATACAAAAAATTAGCCGGACTTGGTGGTGGGCGCCTGTAGTCCCAGCTACTCGGGAGGCTAAGGCAGGAGAATGGCGTGAACCCGTGAGGCAGAGCTTTCAGTGAGCTGAGATTGCGCCACTTCACTCTAGCATGGGCGACAGAGTGAGACTCTGTCTCAAAAAAAAAAAAAAAAAAAAAAAATCTATCTATCTATCTATCTTTGTGTTCCCAGGCTACAATTAGCTCATCATGCTAACCATAGTGAGGGTAGACAAAAAGATTCTCTTTCTGCTTAAATTAAATAACATTCTCAATAAAACTATCAAACACCCTGAATTCAATCAACATGCAGTTGACAAAGGTTTATTGATCTAAAAGAGATAAGACCATCACAGGTGCCACGACCCACACCTATAATCCTAGCACTCTGGGAGGCCAAGGAGGGCAGATTACTTGAGGCCAGGAGTTTGAGACCAGCCTGGTCAACATGGTGAAAACCCATCTCTACTAAAAATACAAAAATTATCCAGGCGTGGTGGTGTGCACCTGTAATCCCACCTCCTTGAGAGGCTGATGCGTAAGAATCACTTGAACCCAGGCGGTGGAGATAGCAGTTAGCCAAGATTGCACCACAACACTCCAGCCTGGGTGACAGAGTGAGACTCTGTGTCAAAAACAAAAAACAAAAAACAAAAACAAAAACAAAAATTAAAAAAACAAGAAAGAAAGAAAGATCAGCTTCTTACTTTTCAGAACAAAATTAAGAGATGATAGTGAAGAAGGTGAACATACAGAACGTGGAATTATAATGCCTATTTTTGGCATACTTACTAACAGTATTAAAAGTTAAATATTATAGCTGTGGTAAAAAAATACACTAAAATGAGGGTATATAAACAATAAAATGTAGATTCATAAATTCCTTCTTAGGCAAACAAGATGTAGTGTTAAGAGTCAAAATAAAATAAACTTTAACAAGAAGAGAAGAGGGATTCCACTTTTCAAGGATGACTTAGATTCTAAATCTATAACTAAGTCCTTTTATGACATGAATTATAAGGAAATAACGTAATGTCATGAGCCTGCAAATATCTCTTAAAGTGGATGTTTTCTACACCAACAAACAGACAGACAAGAAAAGCAAATGTAGTGACTCAGTCATCATGCCTTATTACGTCTTGGAAACATCTCCAAAAATCGCATCACAAATTAAAAAAAAAATGATTAACATGTTCTCTACAGGATGAGTTACAATGTTTTAAATCCTTTCCTAAAAGCAAAAGGAAGAAAATGAACTTGGCATATTACATTACTGATGAAATTGTGCTGTGTGCAAATAATAGCTCTTTATAGATGTTCAGTGGCATTTTTGATGGATTGCTTCCTACACAGAAGGCAATATTTTATTAAATAAAATTCAATATAAATCCAGTGGGTGTGCACACTTTAAGTATTAAAAAAAAAACAGAAACCAAAATCTTAGTCATTACCTTCGATACAAACATGTGACAGGCCCAATTTAATAGATACCCTCATTCAAGTGTTGGTAATTATCAACATATACAGGACCATAACATTTAGGTGTCTTTACTTTTGAAGATCATAATAACATCAACTATGATATCACTATCATTCATTTAGTGCTCAGTATGAGCCAGGTAAGATACCACATGATTCACTATCATTATTTCATGAAGTCCTCACAATGGCCACATGGAGATGGTGAAATTATATATCCACTCTACAGATGAGGAAACTGAGGCTTAGATAAGATAAGTTAACCAGGTCACTTGGTTTACCATGATTTTAATTTGAGATTATCTTATTTTAGAGGCCCTGTCGTTTTGAAACTGCTCATTTAATTATGCATTATACATGCAATTGGAGAGTGAGAGAGAAAAGTATATTGTGGGAGGTCCGGATAAATCTACATTTTCCAAAACTTACTGTGTGATCAGTATGTGATCTGCATCCAACTAAGGGCTTAATATACCTCCTGGAGATTTTATCTCATGGCAACTTGCTTGGATCAGCTAAGATAAATCAAGAGTATCTTTCTGGATTGGTTTTTCCCTTCCATAAAAGAAGAGATACCAATCTTGAAAACCACTTTAGAGTCTCAGATTAGGGAGTGGAACCTACCCTTTGAATTTCTATATGGATTTATAAAGTCATCACATGGCTAAGGTTTCACACTGGCCATTAATCAGAATTCATGGCTTAGACAGTCTTATTAGACTTTACTTTGTTGGGAGGTTGTCCTGAAAAATCAAATGCTGAAAATTGGGAAACTTTTCCAGTTTGTTCAAGATAAGACAGAGTCTTAAATAAAACACTGAGGATCAAAATGCTGCAGGATATTATTTCATGATTTCATTATTTGATTTGCAGAATAACAACGGGAGGAAGTAGTACAACGACTAAAAGAGTTTTTTGGTTCGATTTTTTCTCACCGAACTTACTTTCAACAAGAAGGCTAGTTTTTTCTTCTGTTCTTCCAGCCGCACGCTGGCTGATTTCCATTTCTCTTGGATTTCAGTGAGTTCGGCCTGCAAGGCGGCCTCAGCGCCACTATCCGCAGACAGAAGGAGTTGCTTGCCAGCCTCCACAGTCAGGATGTAGCTGCCTTGTTGCCGCAGGAACACCTTTTCTTTGAACTGAAAGGAACCATAGCTTTTTATTTTCTCATTCTTTCTTTCATTGTTTCCTTCCTACAAGGCTTTTTAAACGGCCCTAACTGAGCATAGCATGCCCTCTTTCATCCAGCAAGCATTTATTGTGGTGGTGCTTTGCACACGCATGCACCAGTGAATAAATGAGTGAGAATACAATAGAGACAGGCTTAGTTTCTATCTCCAAGGTAAGTACAATTGATGCAATAAGAATCACTCTCTAAGACTGATGCCTGGGAATACAGAAGGATATCTGACCCAGCAGGGGGCGCATCAAGAGGCAGAGAGGCTTCCTCAAAGCAGTAAAGGCTGAATGAGTCTTGCGAGACATGAACTTCACCAGATTAAGAAGGACCTGGTGCGGTGAGATGAGTGTGATCAGGAGTGGAGGAGAGGACACCTTCTGACAGAGAAATGAGGATGCGCACATTCACTATATAAGAAAAATATGATAGATTCAGGAAACTAAATATGGTTTTCAGTGGCTGGAGTGTGGACGGCATGTGAGAGAGTGGTAGATGAGGCCAGACCACATCTTGCAGAAATTTGGTTTTTATACTAAAAGTGACTGGGGTTCACAGAAGAATACTGATGTTTGGATTAAAGTTTTAATAAAAGCATTCAGGAATCAAGTAAAAGTAGAATGGAAGAAGGGTATGTGCTGGATATACTAAGATTAGGAAGTTACTGTCTATCTGGGCAAGAAATCATGAGTACCTAACCAAGGCAGTGGCAGCAGGGATATAGAGTTGGGGAGATTAGATAAGGGAGTGATAGACAAGGAGAAGTATAGCTCTCAAATTATTCTAGGATTCCTAGACTGATGACACTTCCTGGAAGTGTGATGGGAAAGGGAGAATAGTCGGTCCAGAGATCACAGGTTCTGCTGGGACCCACAGGGTACAAGGCATCTGTGATGCACATAGACATAAACCCAAAAGGTGGTTGGAAACACGAGTCGAAAGTACAGCAGGTAAATATGACCAGAAGATACCGATATGCCCCTTCTCTGCTGGTAGGGGGCAGTTGAAGTCATGTCTGCGAATGAGGGCTCCCAGAGAAATCTGGAGGAGAAAGGAACCAAAGAACAGTGACTTTAAAGGAAGAGTCACTGGGTACACTGACTGGGTACACTGGATACACTGGGAAGAACTCACTAGAATGATAGGAGGTATCTGTCTAAGAAGCCAGAAGCCCGAAGGTAAGGGGCAACCTGGAAATGAACAAATAACTCAAACAGGACAGGGCTTCCTGTCTTCTTTGGAGTACTTAAGTTACGTGTTTAAATTGCTCAAGAATAAAACGTATGCAAGCAACATGAAGTTTTTCTTTCCTTGCCATTACCTTTTCATCTCTGCTGGGATTTAGTGAGCTGTGGCAGGCCATAATGTGTGAAGTGTGAGAAGCTTTTGTGAGAGGCCGGGGCTTACTATCATTTCACCATTAGATATGGGCTTTGTATTGCAATCATTTTGTGTATTTCTGTTGACATTTGAGAACAATGTTTGTCCCAGTTGCAATGTCACTCTAGAGTCCTTTTGAAAAACCGAGGCGAAGGTAAAGTGTACGGTGGAAATGCCTAAGAGGTGTGAGAACACTGTGTTTTGCATCTTACCTGCACTTCATCAAAGAGGGTCCTTGCTTGTTGCAGTGGTATAGGAACACTTCCGAGACCACTCATGGGGAGGTAGGACACTTCAACCAACCATTTACGAAGCTTTTCTGCCATCTCCCTATAGCGTTGCCACTGGCGAATCTGGCTGTCAATGATCCCCCGCCTCTGCTGGGCCCTGCGAATCACTCCCTGCCACTGATTACTGAGGAGTGTCAATTTCAGGTTGAATTCATCCCTAGTGAAGAAATAATTACATGGTAAAAAACACTGTTATCTTGGATGCAGTTATGCAATCAGCCAATGTATGCATTGTCAACAACCCTAAGCCCTGAGAAGTGATCTAGGGTGGTGGTTTTCAAATATCATGCCATGATCTATTATTGGGTTATTGGGTCTATTGTAATTATTTTTTTAAATTAAACTACCGGTGTTTGCAAATGGTGAATGTTTTCATGTCTCAGCATAGGTTGAAGGCAAATATACAATAAGGTCATTGTCCTTCACGCTCTCTCCCTGAAAGCATGAAAGGGGAGGAGTGGACAGCTGCAGATGCAATGGGAATAGCTGCAAATCCTACGCAGCTCCATAGCAACACGTGCAGCCCGTGATGGTGATGTCGTTTTGTGGGCCACACTGCAGGAAAACATGTGGACAAGGCTTATATAGAATCTCTGTCTTCAGTTCGAATCATAAGCCACTGGAATCAAACTATGTGATTTAAAAAGATTTTTTAAAAACTGTACTCCATAAACTCTCTCAGTATTCCCTCATAATAAATAGCCCCAACTTTTAGCAAATCATTTCACACATTCATCTGAATTATCTCTTCTACATTGTAGGCTGACTTCACTTTATTCTTAGAAAGATGAAAACCTGTTATCATAGTCTATATAAATGTCATTAATATATTTAGAAATAATAAATTTTCCTTAAGATTTCTCAAGTTCAGGCTAAAGAATACCAGATCTTCTAACGTGTTCTTACCTGTTTTCTAGCTTTAAAAAAATATAGGTAGTTCTTCATTAAGTTTTATTTAATATTTAACTTATGGCTCTAGAACTGGCTAGTAAGAGTTTGTCCTATATCAAACAGAATGAGTTTCTATGTAGATTACAGTGTTATTCACACATAAAGTGCAAGTAATATTGTACTTTAATACTAAATACTGAATATTTGCACTTCTCTACTATAATAGTTTTGCGTTATCCTCTTCTCTTGAGGGTAGAAGCAACTTTGAATTGGACTTACTATTCTGAACTTGTATCTTCTCGAAACTTCCTATTATCCAGAACCACTATAAACTTTGATTTTTGTAACCAAATATGCTGTTAGTCCTAGAAACTTATTTAATGACTCAACTTAAACAAAAGATGAATAATATACAGTCAACATCAACAAAACAAGCATTAAAAATAAAATGTCCTAAATAAAGCCCCTGCAAAAAATTTCGCATGCCCTCTCATTTTAAAAATAGATCCATAAAGGGCCGGGCCCGGTGGCTCATGCCTTTAATCCTAGCACCTTGGGAGGCCAAGGTGGGTGGATCACTTGAGGTCAGGAGCTTGAGACCAGCCTGGCCAACATGGTGAAATCCCGTCTCTATTAAAAATACAAAAATTAGCCAGGTGTGGTGGTACGTGTCTGTAATCCCAGCTATTTGGGAGGCTGAGGTAGGAGAATCACTTGAACCCAGAAGGTGGAGGTTGCAGTGAGCTGAGATAGTGCCACTTCACTCTAACCTGAGCGAAAGAGTAAGACACTGTCTCAAAAATAAATAAATAAATAAATAAATAAATAATAAAATAAAATAAAAAAATTCATGTGATAGCTACTAAGATTTTGATGATGACTTCTGTTTTTGAAAGGAAATTCTGCTGTATATAATCAATGCAGTAGCATTCAATTGTGATGAATTAGGTTCATGATACTTCCCTAAAAGTTACAAGCATCTGTCATTGCAGAAAATGTACAACTCCAGGACCTGAGAATACCATATAATCCTGCTTTCCCTATCAGGTAACCATCCAAGGCCTCCTAGGATTCCCCACCCTCTCTTGATACAACCAAGCTGTCCCAAACTACCTGCCAGCATGAGGAATTACTTAAAACATGACATTGTTCCCAGTGCTGAACTTGAAGCTCTAAAAAACATAACTCACAAATTAACTTTCAGAACACAATACACTTGCAATCTGGGGCCTTCTTATTGTCAGTAGGTTCTAATCTGATTTTTTTTCCTTCAGCTTTCAAAATTCTTTATCCTCAAGTCTAACCTCCCATTTTCATCTCTTTGGTGTATTTTCCCTAAATGTTAGTATTTAAAATTTAATAGATGCTGGCTTGCATGTGAGTATTTAATTTTTATTTTACTTAATGACTCAAACATTTATAATATTGTTAGAGAGTTGGCTAAGAAATGATAAAGCAAAAGATAAAAGTTAATTGTATTTGTATTTGTTTTATTTTCAAGGCCTTAAATTCTCAGGAAAGCTCATATTTAAGTTTGGCTTACTTAAAATAGAATAAATATGATATCACATTTTGTTGTTCCAAGCTTAACCATGAAGATCTTTTATGCAATTCCAAAGAAATATCCACTTAAAACTGAAATTGCTTCTACAACATTAAAGACGAAACTCTCAATAAACGTAATTTATTTTTTATTTTTTGAAAAAATATCAAGTTAATTATAGTCACAACTACTGGTTCCTAAATATGAGAAAGGTATACATATGTAATAGAATACATGACGCTAATATTCAAATATCACCATGGAAAACAGATTAGATAAAGTAAATATTGTTTCCAGGAAATATAAATATAGTATGAAATTGTCATTTCACTTGCCATAAATCCGGGGAGAAGATAAATTTTTACCTCTCCAATTTTAATAAAGAGATAATTTGCTATTGTAAATGAAGAGGAAGAAAGATTTCAGGCGGCATGTAATCTGACTTAAGGTAGCAAACCATTTTCAAACACAGAAGAATTCTCATGGCATGAGAAAGCTGGCTGGTATGATCCAGTACTGACTGAAAACCAGACATGAGCTCCAGGCCTGATTCTGTTGCTACTTAGTTCTGCGACCTTGGTCAAATCTGTTCACATTTATGGATTTCAGGTTTTTCATCTATAAGTAAGAAAGATGGGCTAGTGATTTCTATGCTCCTTTTACAAAAAAAAAAAAAATTCTGTAATTATGTGAGAATATTAGAAGCATCTGTTTACAAACCACTGACAGGTCATTGATATGGCTCATGCTGATCTATTCATTAATTCCATTTCCTACAGATGACTAGTGAAGGTTGGCTAGGTGATTTCCAATTACTCTATGCCCTTCATATAATATAATAGCAGTTCTCTAAAAAGATTCAATACTCAGTTATTTCAGAGATTGAGACAAGTTTCTCCTCCAATTACTGAGGCTCCACCACAGTTCAATTGCCTCAGGAAGATTGGATATATGCCCTCTAATCTGCTCATTAAAAAGAAAATGATTAATTTACTGGAACCTTTCTTTATAATAATTTATCAAAGATCTTACCTGTCATCAACTTGACCTTGTTCTAGAAGACGTTGCCCATCAATAATGATTGAGTGCAAAATCTGCTGACGACTGAACATCTCGGCTTGAAACAACTATAATTTTAAAAAAAGAAGAACATACTTTAGAGTTCCTAATTTTAGTGACTGGTTCTCTGATAACTTTCCAAATATTCTAGTGTTAGCAAGACTATGAAAGCTATCACCAGCTGAATCAGAAAATGTGTGAAATCCTACAGTTTAGGAATCATTTATTTTTAAATTATCAATTAAGATACACTCAAAGATAAAGTTTAGTGTCTGGTTTACTAAAACTAGGTGACAAAAGTAGAATTATATTTCTCTCCTTTCTTTCAAAAACACCTAATAAATTAACACACAATTTGTTTTCTGGTTTATTTTGTGTATAAAATATGGTCCATATTCAAAACATAGAGAACAGCTCAGGGCCTTTAAAGAAGTCAAAGAAAAAAAAAGAGCCTAGTCTTTTTCTGTCTTTTAAAACTCACTGTTTTTAAGTTTCAGTCAGGTTAATAAATTTATTTCACTATTTAAAAAAACTCAACAGCAGATCCTTCTAATTATTTCTACTGTTTTTTAAACAGCTTTATCGAGCAACAATTACATACCATACAGTTCACTCATTTAAAATGTTCAATTTAGTGGTGTTTGTTATATTTACAGACTTTACAATCATGACCACAATCAATTTTAGAATTTTTATTGCCCCAAAAAGAAAGTCCATCCTCATTAGCAATCATTCCCCATTTCCTCCCAACCCTCCAGCCTTCAGCAACCACTGATCTATTTTATGTGTCTATGGATTACTTATTCTGGACATTTCATACAAATGGTATCTTGCAATATGTAGTCTTTTGTGACTGGTTTCTTTCCCTTGGCATAAAGTTTCCAAGGTTCATACATGTTGCAACATATATCAGTACTTTATTCCTTTTCATTGTGAATAGTATTCTATTACATAGACATATCACATTTTATTTATCCATTTATCAGTTGATGGACATTTGGGTTGTTTTCACCTTTTGGCTATTATGACTAATGCTCCTATAAACAATGTACTTACATAAGTTTTTGTGTGGACACATATTTTCATTTATCTTGAGTATATACCTAGGATATACTGGGAATTGCTGGGTTATACGATTATGCTATAACTCTATGTAACTCTATATGGTAACTCTATGTTAACTGTTTTCCAAAGCAGCTTCACCATATTACATTCCCATCAGCAATGTATTAGGGTTCCAGTTTCTTTACACCCTCACCAACATTTGCTATTTTTTCATTACAGTCATCCTTGGGGGAGTGAGATGCAATCTCATTGCTGTTTTTTTCTATTATTTCATCATCTGTCAACTCAATAAAACTGGATTTAAAAATACCTTAGATATCTTTAAATTCTCTATTTAAAAAATTCTGAATTGTTTTTCTTTTCTCTTAGGTAAGACTTATCTCTCCATATGCATATAATTCATAAACACACAGACCAACTTAGTTACACCAGTAAACAGCAACATAAGGACTAACAGTGGGCAAATTTATTAATTTACTTTTTATATAGTTCTTCTCCCTCTTTGTTTCTTCAGAAATAATTATAATGCAATATAATCAAGAGGTACACCTGGAGAGACATTTGATAGATTGATTTCCTGGTATAAAATTCATATATGCTCTTTGAAGCTCACAACATTTTTAAAGACTTTTGATCAAAGCATAGTCTCTTAAGCAATTGACCTTGGCAATATTAAAGTAGTCTCTAACCCAATTGAAAATTTTCTAACGATCTATACACTTTCCACCAACTTTGCCTGTCTTGAGTAAGTAACCTTTAACCACAACTCTGGCATGATACTTTACAAGGAACTGAAGGCTGACATGTGCTTATACCCAATCAGAGCAGCGAATAGGACTACATTTTTATAATTAAGTTATCAAAACCTCAAGCTTAAGAAAGAAGGCAAAATGATGCAAGCATTTGGACACTCAGGGCAAAGGGCATGATTTTAATTCTCCCACACAGCATTTTATAGCATCTTCCAAGGGCCTACAAATTTCTTCTTACCCTCAAATCTACTGATACAACTTACCTCATGTGCTCTCTGCTGTTCCAAAAGATGCTGATAATTTCCTGAAATCTCTACTGCTAACTTTTGTTCTGTCTGAACTAGGAACTCCATCCATGTTTCACATTTTTCCAAGAAAGTCTGATGTTGTAGCAAAAATGACTGCAACTTGCTGAAAGAACAAAGGGCAAAGAACAATGGTTATTTTGCTGCTTATTCTTATATCTCTAGCATATAAAACTAGATTAAATAATCTCTGTGCTCAATTCTCATTGGACTACCACAAAGCTTTCATGTTAGGTGGTAAAATGTTTTTTTAAAAATGAAGAAAGAGGCCGGTTATGGTGGCTCATGCCTGTAATCCCAGCACTTTGGGAGGCCAAGGAGCGCAGATCACCTGAGGTCAGGAGTTCAAGACCAGCCTGGTCAACATGGTGAAACCCCATCTCTACTAAAAATACAAAAATTAGCCGGGTGCAGTGGCGCATGCCTGTAATCCCAGCTACTTGGTATGCTGAGACAGGAGAATTGCTTAAACCCGGGAGGTGGATGTTGTAGTGAGCCGAGGTTGCGCCTTTGCACTCCAGCCTGGGTGACAAGAATGAAACTCCAACACACACACACACACAAAAAAAAAAAAAGAAGAAGAAAGACAGTTGAAAAAATATAAAGTTTAAAATGTACCTTTTTAAAAATGATAAAAGTTATGTATATACTTTTAATATATTCTTACTTAAAAGAGTTTTCTGATTAAAGTGCTATTTAGTACATTAAACATGAGAAACGACTTTACAATTTGAATTTCCCACTTTTAGTTCAAATTTTGTCAGTGTTATGGGAAAGATCAGAATTTAGAAACATACACAAGTCATGGGCTTATAGTCTATTGACACATTGGTGCTATGGTGTGAACGTGTCCCTTCCATAATTCAGGTGATGAAACTTAATGGTGAATGTTCGTAATATTCTGAGGCAGAGCCTTTACACGGTGATTAGGCCATGAGGACTCCTCTGTGAATGGGATTAAGGGTCTTATAAAAGAGGATTCACACAGCGTTCAGCACCATTACCCTTCTGCCTTTCACTGTGTGAGGACACAGTAACCCTCCCCTCCTAAGGATGCAGCAAAAAGGTGCCCTCTTGAAAGCAGAGAGAAGCCCACACCAGACAACTGAATCTGCTAGCACATTGACAGCGGACTTCCCAGTCTCCAGAACTGTGAGATTGTTCAACATTTCTGTTCTGTATAAATTACGCATTCTGTGGTATTTTGACATAGCAGCACAAACCAGACTAAGACGACTGGAGCAACCAAGACATCTCTTGTTTACTCTACCTGAATCTTTCTGTAGTCTGAGAGGAGATCAGAGACCAATGGCGGTTCAGATTCTGCATCCTTTTGATTTCCTTATCATTCAAGGGTAATCTATATCCAAGCTCATTTAGACGGTCTAAATCTGGAGCCATGCTGCTGAATTTTAACATCTGTCCCTAGAAGGAAGATTTAAAAGTAGGTTTAGCACCATGGTCAAAAAACGCAAAGCTTTTTCAAAGTGCACAGTGAATTTCTGATTTCAGGAAGTAGCTGGTCTTCGGTCTAGTGGTCTCTGCATTTCTAGGCCACTTACTTACAATCTCTAGCGGTACAAATAGCAAAAAGAAGAATCTCCTATTCAGTCTAAACTGCTGCTGCTATTGCTACTCAAACTCCTCGTTATCCTTTATTGACTACTTACGTGTACTATATTATTTACTTGATATATTATTTACTTGTATGGATTATACATGCAAGTATATTATTTACTTTATTTACATGTATTCTATTATTTACTTGATTTTTATTACATATATTATATTACATATACTATTTACTTGATTTATTTACTCATATGTAATTATATTACATGTATCATATTATTTTCTTGATTTATTTACTCATGTAATTCTTGACAGAACTGCTTAAGGATGAAAATTATGCTGATAAGTAAAAGGCCTTACTTTTTACCATTTATGTTTCATTTGTTCATGCTAATTTCCTCCTTTATTATTCACAACTAATAAAAGTTGTGACAGTGTTAGCTAACTTTTATTGAGCATTTACTATGAATCAAGCATTGCTAAGAGCTTTATAAGTAGTAACTCATTTTATCCTTAAAACGATCACTTGAGATAAGTCATGCTGCTTATTCCCTCTTTGCAAGGGAGGAAAGGGAGGCACAGAAACTAAGTAAATTGCTCCAGGCCACCCAGCTAGTAAATGAAAGAGGGTAAACGAACCTCCTTGGGTTCTTGCTAGAGAAAATAAAATTTCACTTGAGCTATGAAGTGACCACACATTGCCGTAAGAGCTCCAGTTTTAGATCTCTGACCCCCAACCCCACAGCTGGTGAGACTCAACCAAAAGAGCAATCTATTCTTTTAGCTCTCTTCCCTCCCTTCAAACACAGGACAACCTTGTCGGTTCTGGTTTTCCCATGGGTGTTCTTATCTCCATCTAGGAAATTGGTTACAGGAAGGAAAAAATGTCAGGCCACCTTTGGCTATGTGTGTGTCTTCTCTTGGCATGTTCTGCAAAAGACTCATGCTTTCTGAAGAAAGAATAAATCTCAAGTATTGAAACCAAAATATAACTATTAAATGGCATAATTTCCATGGGTAGACATTAGCAATGAACAAAATAGCCATGACACAGTCCTTCCCCTCATGGCACTTACAGGGAGTAAGATACTATTCTAGTAGTCGAAAGTGCAACAGTAGTCCCCGACTCACAGGAGTGTAATTAAATGAGATGATACAGCATGGAAGAAAAACAACAGTGTGCCATGAAAACGTGTCACTGGGGGCCTGGCCCTGGACAGACAGTGGAGATTTTCCTAAGAGAGTGACATTGAACCAAATGACCAGGATTTTACTCTTTTTAGTGAGGAGTAAGCTGATGAGGACAAGAAAACAAATCCAGAGAGAGGAAATATCACATGCACAGATGCTGGGAAGCACAGTGGTGCTGGAGTGGCTGGAGGGGGAGATGGGCTATGGCACAGCAGAGTAAGATCCTCAGGAAAGGTGGAACCAGGATGCCACCTTGAGAAGCCACATGGTCTTTTCCCTAAGAGCAGTGAGAACCCTTGAGGGCTTTAACCAAGGGAATAATACAATAAAATTTTCATGTCTGTTGTATTATTTTGCTTACTTGATTGAATGTTTAAAATCATTCACAATTGGCAGGACACCGTGGCTCATGCCTGTAATCTCAGCACTTTGGGAGGCCAAGGCTGGCAAATCACAAGGTCAGAAGTTTGAGACCAGACTGGCCAACACAGTGAACCCCCCATCTCTACTAAAAATACAAAAATTAGCTGGGCATGGTGGCACGTGCCTGTAGTCCCAGCTACTTGGGAGGCTGAGGCAGGAGAATTGCTTGAAACTGGGAGGCGGAGGTTGCAGTGAGCTGAGATCACGCCACTGCACTCTAGCCTGGGCAACAGAGCAAGACTCCATCTCAAAAAAAAAAAAATCACAATTAAGTAAAATCTTTTCTTTTTTCTTTTTAAAAATTATTAAATTAGGCCAGGTGTGGTGGCTCATGCCTGTAATCCCAACACTTTGGGAGGCCGAGGTGGGCAGATCACGAGGTCAGGAGATCGAGATCATCCTGGCTAACATGATGAAACCTCATCTCTACTAAAAATACAAAAAAATTAGCCGGGCGTGGTGGCGGGCACCTGTAGTCCCAGCTACTGGGGAGGTTGAGGCAGGAGAATGGTGTGGACCTGAGAGGCAGAGTTTGCAGTGAGAAGAGATCGTGCCACTGCACTCTGGCCTGGGTGACAGAGCAAGGTTCTGTGTCAAAAAAAAAAAAAAAAAAAAAGTATTAAATTATTTTTAATGGACAAATTATCATATATATTTATGGAGTATGATATGATGTTTTCACACAATGTAGAATGATTAAATCAAGCTAATTAAGTAAAATCCTTAAAAAGAAAAAAAAAAGGTCATTCTGACAGCCAGGAGGAGGGGAGGTTGGGTGGGTGGATGCAGATCTGTGGGAGGCGGCTGTAGGGTCTCAGAGAGATAGGAGTAGCTTGAGCTAGGAGTAGATGATGTTAGAAACAGAGAGGAGAGGTTCAAAAGTTAATAGAGAGGTGAGGGACTGGGCACAGGAACATGGAGAGGGCCCAGCAGTGGGAGGGAGGAGCGAGGTGGTTTCCAGGAGTGAGCTGGGAAATCAGCCTGTGCCCACTGCCAGCACACAGTCCACTGTTTGCCATAGCGAGTCTCACTGGGAGCTCACTTGAAAGAAAGAGTGGGTCTGCATCAGTTTTGAGTTTCCCCTAAGATTTTGAAAACAGGGCTGGGCATGGTTGCTCATGCCTGTAATTCCAGCATTTTGGGAGGCCTGACCTCAGGTGACCAGTTCAAGACCAGCGAAACCTCATCTCTACCAAAAACACAAAAATTAGTCAGGCGTGGTGGCGTGCCCCTGTAATCCCAGCTACTCGGGAGGCTGAGGCAGGAGAATCACTTGCACCCGGAAAGTGGAGGTTGCAGTGAGCCGAGATCATGCCACTGCACTCCAGCCTGGGCGACAGAGTGAGATGCCATCTCAAAAATAAAAAAATAAAAAATAAAAAATTTTGAAGACAGATGGTAAAAGATCTGGGACTCAGATTAACACACTTACCTTAAGTTCTTCCATCCTTTCCTGGATTGTGGAGAGGTCAGATGAATGGCTAGGGTCCTGCCCTTGTAGTATTTCTTCAGCTTCCACTATCCAGGCCTCCAGAGCTTCTAAACTCTTGGCAAAGGTTTCATAATCAAGAACTCCAGCCTTTTATTCCACAAAAGAAATTGGTATTTTAGTAAAAAAAAAAAAAAAAAAAAAAAAAGGTATTTTAATAAAGTCTAGTAAAAGGGCAAGTGGATATTAAAATTATTTTTCATATTCTTGTATCAAATTGCCATTCTCAAGACATCATTCCTATTAAAAAAACAAAGCTATAACAATTTAAATCTTCTTTAGTAATTTTTCTAAAAACTAGAATTATTTCTATGCACCATAAGTGAATAACAATCAAAATTATTCTTTAAATACTTGATCAAACAACAGGTCTGAAAAATCTTCTGATTCTTGTAAAAGTCTAAGTTAAATAAACATGAATATTCATATTAAAGCCGCTTAGTGTTTATTAATTGAACAGACCATGGTGGCAGGCATTGGTTTAGGGACTTGCATCTTAAACCAATTTTGAAATTATTTTGCAGAGAACAGCGCAAAACTTCCACCTTCATCGTCCCCACCAGAACTTCCAAGTTTGTTTACTCGTTTTTTTCTTTAGTCTTCAAGGAGGTCTTGTTGCAATGATGAGGAATTCTTTTTCTGTATTTGTGCCCAGATATTAGAGAACACTCAATTTATAGAAGATACTAAACAGGAGCTCTGTACCTGTAACGAAGTCTGCTGTTTGCAGAGAGCCTGCTCTAGGGCACACAAGTGTTGACTCAAAGAGAGTTGATCCGATTGAATAGCTGATGCTGCCGAAGCATCCACTTGTTGCTTCAGTTGCTCTCCCAGCTCATGGAGAACAAAGAGGGAGTCTTTAACTGTACCCAGTCCTTTGAGGAGGTCCTATAAAAGGTGAAAATATGCCCACTCTGAAGCATGTTTATACTCCTTATCATAAACAGCAATTGGCAAAGGGCTATACATCTAGAAACACACAATTCCTACTGATCAAATTATTATGCTAAATAACCTTCACCTGTGGAAAAATGATCAAGCACTGCAATTTTTAAAAATGCTATGTATACATATTAATATTTTAAACATACATTATATATATATATATAACCTATGGATATATATATGTAATTACTCTTTTGTTAGTAAAAGCTATGTAGGTTCATCATAGGACCTTGGGGAAATGCAGAAAAACATACATAAACAAGACAAAAAAAAAACATGATCCAAGAGTAGAGCCAATAACTGGAAATATTTTGGCAGTTTTTTTCCCGCCTCTACGTAATTCATATCAAATTGAAAACAAAATGTTATATTTTTCCTTTTTCTATTATTATTATACACACCAGGAATTTGTCAGTGGTATCTTCTATATATGTGGCCATGTTATGGCAAGTATAACAACCTCCTATCTCAGTAGGGTGCAGAACACAGTGATGATTTTGGTGAGCAGGGGGTAAGAGTAGCCAGTATTCCCATTCTTTTCCATGGCATCTCTTTGCCTCCACTTTCTGTGGGACCCTCTTACAGGTTAAAAAATATGAGCCAATGGAAATTCCCTGTTTCTGCTTTCTATCCTACATTGAGAGATGATAAGTGACTGCTTCTTCTACCTGTTGCTGGTATCCCACCCAGTCATGCTATGCCTAGGCAGTGACTTCTGTGAGAGAAAGAAAAACAAAGGGCTCTTTAAGCTTGACACAGACAACAGACAAGGTGTATTTCAATTCAGGAGTATTGAAAATGACAGTTCTTGTATATATAAATTATGTGGATGAAAAAAGTACTGTATTATCTTTATTTTAAAATATCCATCTTTAGCTTTAAAGTGATTATTCAGGTTGAAGATATTAGACTAGGTTAAACTTTTATTTATGTAGTCTTTATAGCTTGCCTAATTCTAATAAACTGATTTGGAAAAGTTTATTAAAAGATCCTTGTAACAAGCTCTTAAAAATAAAGACAAATAAGGACAAATAGTAAGAGCCATGTAATGCTTGAAACAAGAGAAAGGCTGTTCCTTAAACCCTTAAGTAGGTTATTGGCAGCTATAATGAAAAAGATAATTATTAAAAAGCTATTAAAAGAAGTATAACAGTAAATCAGGAGAGAAAGACTTCTTTCTACCATTAATATCTTAGATGAAACTATTGTGTAGATGCTTACCTAGGAGATAATGAATGTAAATGGACAAGATCTGGAACAGAAGATTTTTTAAAGATAGAACATTATTCCCCATATGGTCATGTCTTATATTGACCATCCCAGAAAACACAGAGAGCCTCAATTTTTCACATTGACTAAATTCCACTAGGAAAAATGGAAAACGACTCATTTTAAAAAATAAAACAATGGGAGGAGACCTCTTAGTCTGATGCATATGCACCGGTGTTCTGAAAATCAGGCAGGCTCTTTGATCCTAAGACAATTATTTTTGGATAACTGTCTCATATAGAGAAACATACCAAAGCTTACAGAGACCAAAAGCTAAACTTGGGCAGTCTAAGAAGGGCATGTTGGGAAAACAAGATAGTTTCTGAACATACGTTGCAATCTTGAATCCATGTAGCAACCTCATCATCGGCGATGTCCTTGTTTGTGGCTGCCTTCAACAGCTCATTGGTTCGATCCTCCTGCTGCTGAACCGACGAAGCACACTGTTTCGAGTAGTCCTTGTATCTTTGCCAAAGCTGAAGTAGGGCCTTGCTGGAGTGTAGCTGCTCAGCAATCTCTTCCAGCAAGTTATTCCATCTGGAAATAATAATCAACACTTATGAGCAGATTACCACCTCTCATCAAATGTTGATATTTGCTATTTTATTTTTCATGATCCTGGTTCATGTGAATACAGACATACTCATTTCTAGTTAACATAATAAAAATTAATGTTTCATATTCATAGTTTCAGGGTAGGTAATGAGGATGATGGCAATCTTTGGGTGTACAGTACTTCTAATTCTTTCTAAATCTCTTCACTACATTTATGTATCCTTAAATTCATATTGTGAAAGAGAATTTTAAAGGATAGAATCTATGTAGCTCAAATTCAAAATGTCATTAAGTTTTAATTATATCATTATTTATAATAAGGCTGTGATAGAAATAGTGTGTAAAATTAACATACTCCATACCTCATGTTGACTTCTTTCAGTGTATTGGTAAGAGTTTCTGTCACAGGCGGGTGGCACTCTTTTAATAATTGGTTGGTGATAGAGCCAAATTTCTGTAAGCTCCTTTCCTGTTTTTCTAGATCATCTTGGAGATTCTGCCCAAAGAAAAAGACCCACAGATGACATAACAGGATCTAAATTCTAATAAGCAAGTTTAAAAGGAATTTGTGTATGTTTTCATAAATATGCATATATACATGTATAAAGCAGGCATGACTTAGCATCAATGCTTTATCAGCTTTCTTTAGATAATCATTTATTCCCTTCTTTAGGATTTTGTTATTTTGACTATGAGAAGAGGTTCATTAGCAATGAAGCCTTCTTCTATTGGCATTTGGATTCTGCTGGAAAAGCTCATAGGGTGCCCTTGTCCATTGTCTGGTAGGAAGCTGCCAGAGATGGTAAATTCTTCTTCAAAGGGTTTAATTGTGCAATGTTTTGTCCTTGGTTCAGAGGCCCACCTCCTTGTAATTTCTTGTTTCTGGCCTGCGAGCAGCCCTCCCACTCTTGTTGTGTCCTGACTTGGCCAGACATGTCCAAACATGCCTTGTGCTGTAACACAGGGACCACTCCTACTCGCTCCGTCCCTTGTGAATCACACATTTACCCTAATTGGAAAAGTTTAAGTCTTAGCCAACCAGGGTTATTTTAGATTGTGTGGTTCAACCCTAGCCAACAGGGGAAGGACGCAGGGATAGGGACTGCATTAGGGATAAAAACCCCTTCTCTCCTTTGTTCAGTGTGCTCTTGCAGCGGCCAGAAGTGTGAGCGGCACAATTCTACAGAAGTAAATTTGCCTTGCTGAGAAATCTTTTGTTTAGGTGCTCGTTTTCCTTGCTACGCCAAGCTCTTGTTTCTAATAAAGCCATGGCAATGGTGTATGTAACGTGCTATCTGCCAAACTGTGGATCTCTTTGGCACTCAAAGCCAAAGTCATGTCTCTATTTTATTGCATACCTAGAGTGCTTCTACCACAAACTCCCAAAGATGAAGACTAACAAGGCACAGCTTTGGCAAGTTTTATCTCTAGGTGTTCTTCCTTGCCAAGAATTATTTTTAATGTAAAAAAATGATTTTCAATTGACAAATAATAATTGTATTTGTAGGGTACTACATGATGTTTTGATATATGTTTCTACTGTGGAATGAATAAATTAAGCTAATTAACATATCATTACCTCAAATACGTTCCATTTTTGTCTAGCAAAGTTGAACTCATAGAAGTAGAGTAGAATGGTAGTTACCAGGGCATGGGATAAGGGATTAGATGGGGAAAAGAAAGATGTTGATCAAGAGGAACATAGTTTCAGCTAGACAGGAGGGATAAGCTTTAGTGATCCACTATACAGAATGGAGACTATAATTAATAATAATGCACTGTATATGTCAAGATTGTTTAAAACAAAGAATATTTATCAGACAGATTTGGCGTCTTCTACCAAGCCTATCTAAATAGTCTTCTACCAAGGACCAGTAAGGGAACTGAAAGAAAGTTGTTTCCCTGGAAATAGTGCTGAGGTGACAGACTCAGTTCTTCAAAAAACTCCACAGGTTAAGTAGGCTACAAAAATTGAGTATTATTTAACACAATATCTGATTACCCTCAAATGAAAACAGTCAAGGAAAAGACCCTTAATCCTTTCATGTCTTAAGACAGCTCTTGCAAGTATTAAACATATGTTAAATTAAAAAGCATTTCTAACCTCCTCAATGTTATAAGATGTGCTTTTAAATTTACTATCCTCAAAAGAAGTTTTAGTGACCTTTAGTAACAACAATTGAAGGGTTAAGAAATTATATAGACAAATTTGTCCTCCCTCCCTCCCACCCTACCCTAAAAAATATATTTCCTTAAGAAAGTCATATCTATCTCACATGTTTGCACACACTCCTGAGACAGGAGAGAGTGCTCTGTTGCAGACAAACACCAGGGATATCATTATAGACGGACACAATGACAAAGGACCCACAGGAAACCAAGCAGTAAGTGCTAGAAAGGAAGATTCTGTGGACACGCTGGATAGGCCACTGATATTTTACTGAATGGAAGCAACTGGATGGTTTAAACATTTACCACCTTTGTCATTTTTCTCTGTTTTCTTTTGAACATTCCTTGGAATATGTTTGGAGACGCAGGATAAGAAGAGAAAAGGAAAACAAAAGGCAGCGACAATGAATCAAGGAGGTTGAGTTGGCCATAAAATCATTGTATAAAAGACAATGTGAATATTTTTTACAACAGGATCTTTGAAATCATTTAGTTATATACCAGCTAATCCAGAATTTGGCACACACAGACAAGTTTGCTTAAGTAACAATAACACAGGTAAAATTAATTTTAAAGATCTTAAAAAATAATTAAGTATAAACAACATATGGCAATTTTTCAGGATGATGTCTCCATTTGCTAATTTTTCAGTTTTCTGAAATTAAAAAGAATGTTAAGGATGTATTAAATTAATTCCTTACCTGAAGATTGTCCACCTGAACTTGCACAGCTTCTAAGGAGCCAGTCAGCAGACGGAATCGGGAAAGAGAGTATCTGGCCTCCATGAGGTAACTGTTTATCTTGTCAAAGGCCACTTTGTGATTACTCCATTGGTCAAGCACTGATTTCAACAGTATCTTTAATTGTCCAACCTTTTGAAAAAGACAAACATTGCTTATTGCTTATATTTCATAATATCTGAAATGATGGAATATATATTCAATTGATGGGAAAATATTAACATCTAAGAACTTCATCAGGGTTTCAGGTATCATAAACAAACAAAACTAAAAAGAAAAATATTTAAAAGGTAAAATGTATCAACTTTGAAATTTATGCCTTTCACACTTTTAAACACTCAGTTCTAAGTGGAAATGCTTAAAAGGGTAACATATATATATACACACACACACATATATGTGTATATATATATTTTTTAAGTCATAAGAGGTTGATACTTTTAATAAAACAGTTTAAGAATTGTATTAAATAAGTATTTCAAATGCATTAACTCATTTAATCCTCACAACATCTTATGAGATAGGTATAATCATTATCCCCATTTTATAGATGAGGACACTGAGACACTAAGAGGTAATGAAAATTACCCAAGATTACACTGTTAGAATGTGAGAGATTTCAATTTCAATCCAGGTAGTCAGGTCCCAGAAAGTGAAATGTATCTATAGCTACATCAATACCTATATCTATCTCACGTGTGTGCGCGCACACACACACTCAGATAAATATCTTAAGACAAAACATCTAAGATATTCCTTCCTTATACTTATTTATCTCTATCAGAAAAGTGTTTAGTTTGGTCTGTATCACTTAGATACAGATATCCATTTTGTATATCCTTTCCTAGGTTGGAGACAGATGTTTGAGAATGATCTATCACCATAGGAATGGAGGAGATCATTAAGAGAGTAATGTTTAAAATAAAGGCTTATTCTAGAAAACACCAGAAACTAGACTTTAAAAAAAAAAAAAAAAGAGGATAACGAAGCGGACTTAAAAGTACAAAGAGATAATGTATAGATTCGATTATTTCCTCCGTTACTTTAGGAAAAACAAAACCCCGGGTTTGGACAGAGCTGGCAAACACTGTCCTGGAGCTGGCTTTCGGCAAGCGATATTACCATGTGATCTAAATTCGCCCAGGTTTGGCCGAGCTCTTGCAGTGTGCTCACGACAATGCCAGAGACGTCTTCTTTCTTGTTCTGAATCAAAGCAAGTCCATTCTGCTCAATTTTCTCTACTTCTTTTTCTTTTGCTTTAATCAAATCTTCCAGATCCTGGAAGATTTAAAAAATAGTCACTTTAAATTGTTCTATTATGGAACTCTGGGGTGCACTGAAATTGAGCCATTACAGTTTCATGTCCTAAAAACCTTTTACTAATCCAAAAAGCTTATCTCTTTCAGAAGAGGCACTCCACAGAAGTACTTCTTCCTACACTCAAATGCAAGAAAAGTCATCTTTTTACACATGGCAAATCAGCATAACTTTAAAAAAGTAAAATTTGATCATCTACCAGATAAGGAAATGGTACTATGTAATTTTCTCAAGAGCCTGTGAGGAAAGAAATACATGTCAGAAACTGTAATGTTATTTGTATTATTAAGTTCATATATGTTGGTATTCAAAAAGTTACGCTGACTACCCCATAGGAAGAAATGTGATCGAATGTGGTATTCTGGGTCCTAGTATCTGCGATTTAGTCACATTTCTGCTACTATAAAGCTGTGTCACTTTGGGTAGGTGAGAAATTTCTAGTGGGTCGCAGTTTCTTCAGATGGGAAATCAGAAGACTGATTTCAGATGGGAAAAGATAATCTGTATGATCCTCTCTCTCTAAAATACCCTGAATTCTACATGATTCTGAAAGATTTCAGGCTTCTTTGATGAATCAAATCCTCATTTTCTTTGGGATATGCATTCATAATTGTCAGTATAAAATGTTCAAGAACGAAAAGCAAAATGAAGAAAAGATCTGGAGCTCATACTGAACCTGTATCATAACCCTAATTTCTATTTTAATGCCATCCGAAAATTTGAGAAGCTCAGTGAAGCAGGCTGAGACTGTTATCAACATTTTATAAATAAATACATTGAAGATCGAGTCATCTGACCTGTCTTGGGTAAAAGAGCTGGTGAGGGCTGGAGTGGGGATTAGAACTCAGTCTTTGGAGCCTATGGACTCCCAGCCTGACATCAGAAGGGAGTCGGCTGAACCTCGAACTGTGGAGGGAATATAAATCCCATGTTGGTGTGGCATGAAAAGTCAGGCATTAAGGCATGGTTACAGTCCCATATTCAGAAGTATACCCTCAGAACTAAAAATAGATTTGTAGTTCTTGGAGATTAGAATGGAGAAAATCCCCAAATACTGTAACTTTGGATAACACCTCAATTGTATAAAAAATATTTTTTATACCCCCTCATGATCCATACATGGGTAATAAGATTGAAATTGGGTAGTGCTGCTGCTAAGGTGTTAATGAGGAGTCCAGTCTCTGTTATATTAGTTTCAAATGTCATGTCTCTTTAAAAATAATTTTTGCTTCTTTTATTTCTGTTTCTATTGTGGTTCAACTTGTTAATCTCTCTCTACCTCATTTTAAAAATAGAAATAATAAGACATTTTCTGCTTACTCCAAAGGGATAAAATTAGATAAATATATACAAAATATATTTTAAGCTGTCAAAAAGTAGCTAAATGTAAGATATTATTATGTTTAGCCATTTGGCAATGTGCCATGCTTCAGTGCGAATTTATCTATTTTTCTCTATTGAGTTATCATGAAGCTATTTTTGTTTTGGTTAATTAGTTAGAAACTCATGCATTTGGCAGCTTAAAGTGATCATTTTTGTTTTTCATATTGTTCTCTTATTTCCACTCTATAATTTTGTCACTATTTTGACAGCTTTGATAATTACCAGAGAATAAATATAGTGATTACTGGGGTTACAGGTCCTTCGTGTAGTATAGAAAATATAATTAATTTACTATTTAGAACTTTTCTATCTCTGTAAAGAGATTAAAAGACCAGAAACAATCCTTCCAATATGTCTTTAATATGATTCTAAAATTCAACCATTAGAAATTGAGTTTCTATGGAAACCATAGAAATTGAGTTTCTAATTCAATTCTATGATGTTAACTTTTTCTCAGTGAGGAATATTAAATGAATGTTCCATTGCTTAGAAACTATTTCTAAAATGCCCTGCACATGTATGTTGGTATAAGAGCAAAGCCCACAAGGGAAACAGGGCTGAAATATATATTACGTAAAAAATAACGGTGTGTTTCCCTTGCTTTCATTAATAATTAAAAGATGACTCTGTTTTTGATCAAAAAGGGGAAAGGCCAAACCTACCATTTTTAAAAGCAATAAAACATTCTTAAGTTGGGTTAATTCACAAATATCAGTTTTATGTTGGTTTAAATTAATAAATCACCTATTAAAGACTGGGAAAATATTCAAGATTTTTAAAACAAAATAAAGCTGGAATCCAGTCACCAATTTAAGTATACTGGCTTGAATTTCACACTTTGGTCCAAAAAACAATTTCTCCAAAATGACAATTCTAACAAGACTTGTAGTATAGCCAAGTAGAACCTTCCAGTTAGGCCACTGTGATTTATTTATATGTGATGTCCCAAAATAATTATATGGGCTACTTTCATTCTGTCTAAATGACTTTTCATTTGAAATCATGAATTAGTATCAGTACAAAGTTCTTTAAACCACACTTTAAGCTTTTCCTCCTGACACTGTCTGACCTGACTCTCTGAAAGACTAAAACTTAGGTCCTACACTTGGTAAAACATGGTCGAGCTGCTGCTATATTTTCCTGATGGTTAAGGTGTCTCCCTGTTAAATAGAAGACATGAACAGGAAAAGAAACAAAATGGAAAATGGCAGAAAAAGCAATGTTAAAGAGAAGAAAAAAATACTTAGAAAGAGAAAAAGAAAAGTATGGAAGAAAAGAATTGGGAAAAAAAAGAAAATGCAAATGATATTAATGTGGTATTTCAGTCTTTCAACAGTAAAGTTTATCACAACCATGCAACCAGAAGGCACTCACTTTGCTAATTCTAATACGCAGAATTACCTTTTAAAATCAACGGATATATTTTAACTTAAGAACTCAACGAAAGTTATGACATTTTGTCCTCACAAGTAAAAAGCTGAAATTCTGGATTACTTATAGATTTTAGATTTTATGGCCTAAATCAGAAATACCACTGGCCTCTGGAAAATCGGAAATGCAATGAGACTAGTTGATGCATGTTCTTCATCTTCAATCTTTAAGCACCCATGTTCTGACATGAGGCTTTTTATAATTAAATAAAAAACTATTATTACTTCAAGGTATTTCTTTACATGATGTTTTTATTTATCAATTTTATGCATTCTCAAAATTGTAATCCATTAGCTGGGGAGCCAGCACTTCTCTTCCTTTTCAGAATTGAAAAGCTTTGATGAAGTGCTTAAATATACCTCTCTGTATATGTGTCCCAAATAGAAAACATGATGATTGGAAGAGAGATCATTACCAAAGTTCTTTCTTTTTGAAACCCAGAATATAAAAACAAGACTTGCAGAGAGAAGCTTTTCTGTAGAATTACTTCACTGTTGAGTTTTCAATTGTTTTTAGGAAACACTATAAGAGAACAGTCATAATCTGTAACATTATATGAACTCATGAATTATTTTCAAAAATCTTATTACAGCATTAACTGCAATAGCTCACTTTTCTTTTGGGTACACAAGAAGACCTGTGTGTCCCTGAGTCACTGGAAAACATTTGGAATGTTACTGCTTCACCTGAGCTTTCAATCCTCATTCCTCAGAGTAGAACAAGCATACTCTGTGTACTTCCCCATGTGACAAAAGAGGAAGTAACATGGATACTTTCTATTAATTAATAATAGGATATTAATAATAATAATAATTAATAGTTAGTAGGAAGTCTGCTGTGAAGTGCTTGCTCAGAGGAGGTGAACAGGAATCCAACCAAGCCTCTAGTGCTAACTTCCATTTATAGGACATACAGAGGAGAGAAGAAAAAATTAAACAACCTCTTAAGGACATTCATAGGCCAATCCTGAACACGGCACCCATTGACAGTTTCTGTGACAGGTTATGGTCTTAAAAAAATATTCAAAAGATTTAAGAGATCTAACAAGCAAATGTAGCTATGGATATTGTCTGCATCCTTATTTTGAATAAGTTAATGTGAAAAAGACATTTTAAAGACAACTGAGGAAATATGACTATGAGTTGAACATAAAATAATATTAGGAATTATTAAACTTTTGATGGTGATAATAATATGGATGCATTAAGAAAAAGTATTTTTCAAAGATATATATTGCAGTATGTAAGAATAAAGTGATACGACGTCTGGTATTTACTAGGAAATCTATTTTAGAAAAAGAAATAATTTATGCAATTTTTTTTTTTTTTTTGGAAACAGGGTCTTGCTTTGTTACCCAGGCTGAAGTGTAATGGTGTAAACACGGCTTACTGCAGCCTTGATCTCCTGAATTCAAGCAATCCTCCCACCTCAGCCTGCTGAGTAGCTGGGACTGAGAGGTGTAGCACCACCATGTCTGGCTGATTTTTATAGCTTTTTGTAGAGAGAGGGTTTCACCATGTCGTCCAGGTTGCAAATCTTGATAATTATTAAATGTGATGCTCGGTATATAGGGGTCACAGCATTTCTCTCTACTTATGAGTGTGTTTGAAAATTTTCATAATTTCAAATTTTTAAAAACAAGTGAAAAACTCTAATGTATTTTTTTTATTTAAAAAAACCTATAAACTCACATAATCAGCAAAATTTGTTACTAAATGCAACTTTTAAAAAATATTTAACTTGCAACTCTCAAGGCCTACAAACACATTAGCATATGCCATGAAATTGTGAGATGGTTCATGTTAGCCATCTGGACAAGTTACCTGACAGTCTTTCAGCGCATTTTGAACAGAAGCCTGATCTCCAATTCGATGCTGTTGTTTTAGTCTCTTTTCCTGAGTTTCAAACCATGTTTTCAGACATTGTACATTATTTTCATATTCTGACCAAGATTCCAATAACCCTTCCAACAGCTGGATCTGAACAAACACAATAAAATGAAATTTGCAACTTTATTTTAATAAAATCAAATCATTGGCAGGCTAATTATTCTAGCCAGCATTTTCTCCACATTAAGAATTCTTAAAATACAGTTCATTGTGTACATGATTTAAAACAGGGGTGTCTAATCTTTTGGCTTCCCTGGGCGATACTGGAAGAAGAATTGTCTTGCGCCACACATAAAATAAACGAACACTAACAATAGCCAATGATCCAAAAAAAAAAAAAAATTGCAAAAGAAATCTCATAAAGTTTTAAGAAAGTTTACGAATTTGTGTTGGGCTGCATTCAAAACCGTCGTGGGCCGCGTGCAGCCCGTGGGCTGGACAAGTTTGATTTAATAAATGAATTTCATAAAGTATGAATCAATGACTATTATTGGGAAACAATAAAGGACTAAAGTCAACTTGAACCAAAGGCAAAATAAATCAAGAGGCATCTTTAGAAAACGGAAACATCATGAAATATACAAAGAGCACAGAGTGTATAAGAGAAAATCATCAACAGGTTAAAGAAAGTTTAGGGTGATTAACCTTCAGCAGTATTATTGGAAGCGTTCTTTGCCCAGTAGAGCCACACTACTCGTGAACACAGTCTTCCTTACAGAGTGTGCCTGTTCTTGGGGTTTTCATGTAAATCTGGACGGTGGCAAGCCAATGGCTTACCTTCTCAGTTACTAGACCTTGCAGAATTTGCCAACTTTTATTCATTGCTCCAAGTTGCTCAGCAAAATCAGTCTTATCACTACGTTTACTTTCCACATCCTGACTGCTGATTTGTAGCACGGACTGGTTCACAAAATCCACCGTCAGCTGTTTACAGTTAATGTCTATCTTAAAACCCTAAAAAAAAAAGAGGAGAAAATAAGATTATACAATAAATGTCTCATTATTTTTCCATGAGTTGGAAAGCCTTAAGTAACCTCAGTATTAATATTATCACTTCTATAACTCAGCTAAAATGGCTCAATTTGTCTGTATTCACACAACTCATTATTTTTGGAAGCCAAATATATATATTTGTATATGTTTATATGAACATAAACACAGATATACGTGTGTGTGTGTGTATATATATATTTTTTCTTAGGTAGAAGATTTAGAACTAGATAAATTATATAACCTCACTATAAAATATTTATAAATTTATTTTTATAATTTCTGCAATTCTTTAAGAATAACATAAAATTATTCAAAATCATTCCTAGTACCAGATATTTCTTCTTATTTCTGTAACTGATAATGCATTTTTCTTGCTCTTGAATTCCTATCTGGTCAATGTGTAGGAAACGTACATTCCAAGACTTGGTTACTATAATTTGAATTTTTTAGTTCTTTCAAATAAAATGGTCTCAACATATGAAAAGTTAAAAACAAAAAATTTTAATTACCTTATATTTCTGAAGGTATTCATTAATTGCCTTGTAACCTACGGAATTTTTAATATTATCTTCATCCTTCTGAATAACATTTTCCATTAGAGAAATCCAACTCATGACTTCAGAAATGGCATGGCGGGAAGGCAGTTTATCCATCTGGAGCTGTCCAAGTCAGGGAGAGAACAAGTCCCAAGTGTTAAAATGGAAACCCCAACTTCTGCTAACTTAAAAACCCTCCAATAATTCTTAAAAATGTACCAAGAGAGATAACACTCCTTAATGACATTTGGAGATCTTACCCCTATTGAAAGCTTGAAGTCAAACATCAGGCAAATGCTGAACAATAATAGTCATTTTATGTTCACCTGACATCCAATACTATAAACATTGTATAAACATTAACTAATTAATCAAAACACCAGAAAGAAGAGAATATTATTCTTATTTTATAACTAGTTTTATGAGCTTAAAAAAACTTAACCATAAAACATTCAACAGATGTATTTTATTAATTATCTTATAAAATCTCTGCATATTGACTCAAGAATGTTAAAAGAAGAAAGAAAAATACCACACTACAAGCTATCATTTTCTAGATTTTTTGGCACTCTTAAATTTATTCCTAAGAGCATAGCCAATTTCCTCAGTCCTTAGCTGATATACAGTACTTACAATTCGAAATCTTACTTAACATAGCACGCATTTATGCATATGTGTATTATGATGATTTGGAGGAACAAAAGCAATCATTTAAAATCTTTGTATATCAACTTCTGTGTGGTGCTGAAAGATATAGCAATGAACGTGGGTTGGTTCCTGCCCTCTGGGGGCGCACAGCTGCTGCTTAGGAGAGATTAGGCATGTACATGAAACACAGCTATCCTGCCTGAAACACAGTGATGAGTATCAAAGACAGATAAAGATAAAATGTTCTGGGATTTCAGGGGAGGTAGGTGTATTTTCAGATAAGAGGAGTATTTACATCTACTGAAAGCCAGTTGCTCTCCTATACATACGATTTTTTTTACATGTATTATGTTCTAAATCTTCATAAACACTCACTTTATGAGAAAAGTGTATGTCATTGTCCACATTTTATCCAGGAGAAAACAGAGTTTAAACAAAGTCAGACAAACATTCCAATACACATACCCACACCCACATACATACAAGAAAGAAACCCTCAGAGGAAATGCCTTCGGGGCAGGGCTTTGTAGCGTAGTTCACTTTTTTAATTTTATTTATTTATTTATTTATTTATTTTGGAGATGAGTCTCGCTGTCACCCAGGCTGGAGTGCAGTGGCGCGATCTCGGCTCACTCCAACATCTGCCTCCCCAGTTCAAACAATTCTGCCTCAGCGTCCCGAGTAGCTGGGACTACAGGCGCACACCGCCACGCCAGGCTAATTTTTTGTATTTTAGTAGAGACGGGGTTTCACTGTGTTGCCTAGGCTGGTCTTGAACTCCTGAGCTCAGGCAATCCGCCCTCCTCAGCCTCCCAAAGCGCTAGGATTACAGGCATCAGCCACTGCACCCGGCCTGAGTTCACTCTTAATATTAACACAATGGGAAAGAGGAGGCCGGGTGTCTGGGACAAAGCTGATTCAAATTTGTGAGCAAAAGCAAAAAACGAATATATTTTTCCATGTCAAATAGCTTAAGTCAGTTATTTCCCACGAAAGCAATCCTTCTTTCTGTACCTGGTGGAGCTTCTCCTGGACGGCTGGGATATTGGTTAGCAGGTCAGTCCACTGGCTATCAATGTGCGACAGCTCAGAGCGCAGCGTGGCTGTGTCCACCTTTTTCAGTCGAAGGAGCTGATTTCCAGTACTCAGAACAGATGATTTCAGGGAAGATTTGGCATCCACTTCTTTAGAAAACTCCTGAAACAAGTAGCGATGTTCAAATTAGGGTTAAGTAGCCAGACCATTCATTAAAAGGAAAGCGATCAATTTAGTGCATGAAACAACTTCCTTTACATCCTGGAGGGGATTATACCGAACACTCAAAGAAAATGACACCAGTACACCCTTGCCCTCGAATGAAAGCAAACTACGAAGCCTCTACTTGAAAACTACTCTGAAGAGGCAATGTTGAGTCATGGAACCCTATTATTTTGCACAATTATGGAACACACATAGTTAACATTAATATATTCTCTATAGCTTAGTTTTTTAAGTATATTCACTGATGGTTGACTCCCTTCCTTCCTTTTTTTTTTTTTCTTTTTAGATGGAGTCGCTCGCTCTGTTGCCCAGGCTGGAGTGCAGTGGCACAATCTCAGCTCGCTGCAACCTCCGCCTCCTGGGTTCAAGCGATTCTCCTGCCTCAGCCTCCTGAGTAGCTGGGATTACAGGCACACACCCACGCCCAGCGAATATTTGTATTTTTCATAGAGACGGGGTTTCACCATGTTGGTCAGGCTGGTCTCAAAGTCCTGACCTTGTGATCTGCCCGCCTTGGCCTCCCAAAGTGCTGGGATTACAGGCGTGAGCCACCATGCCTGGCCTGACTACTTTTCTACTGGTGTATGGGTCAGGCCTAACTTACAGGCCTGAATCAAATGCCTTAGATTCTTAGACTTACCAGGAAAGCATTTAGATGATCCCGGACCATTTCCAGCTCTTGTGGGACTGTCACAGATTGCTGAGTCCAAAATTCTAGCCTGTCTTTTGCAGACTGTAACCAGTGAATTAGATCTGCAGATTCACTTTGGTATCTGTAAGTACATTACGGAGTCTATTAAGTAAACATTTCATCACTATCTTCTGCTCACCTACATTACTCACCAATGCCAACAGTTTTAAAACAAGAGGTCTGAAGATTTAGAAGAAAAATGCATGAGGTTGGCACTCTGAAATTTTCTTAATATTGATACCTTTATCAAGCCCGTCTCTCTGGGTTTCCGCTTGCCTGTCTTTCAGCTGGGTGTAAAAGTATCTTTCCCCTACTCCTTCACATTGATGCTACTTAGAAAATATCAGATGATGGTTACAAAAGGTCCTTTGAAATAAAGGCAGCGTAGACACAGACTATGTCATTGTGTAAAAATCAATCCTCCACCCTGCTGAATGTTTCCCATTGCCCTTGAGAAGCTTCCACTTTTCTCTTTCTCTCCTTCCACTCTTCTCTTTCTCCACTTCCATTTTCTGTTTCTCTCCCTCTCAGGCTTTACTGTGATTTCTCAGACACATCATTAGGCAAGGGAGGGTGAAACTCAAAGGCAAGGTGCGTTATGCACCTGCCTCCCTGCTCACTTTTAATTATATGTTTGTATGAGTATACAAGAATCCAAGTGGGAGGCCGGGCGTGGTGGCTCACGTCTGTAATCCCAGCACTTTGGGAGGCCGAGGTGGGTTGATCACGAGGTCAGGAGATCAAGACCATCCTGGCTAACAAGGTGAAACCCCTTCTCTACTAAAAATACAAAAAATTGGGCCGGGCGCGGTGGCTCAGGCCTGTAATCCCAGCACTTTGGGAGGCTGAGGCGGGCGGATCACAAGGTCAGGAGATCGAGATCATCCTGGCTAACACGGTGAAACCCCGTCTCTACTAAAAAAAAAAAAAAAAAAAATACAAAAAATTAGCCGGGCGTGGTGGCAGGCGCCTGCAGTCCCAGCTACTCGGGAGGCTGAGGCAGGATAATGGCCTGAACCCGGGAGGTGGAGCTTGCAGTGAGCCGAGATCGCGCCACTGCACTCCAGTCTGGGAGACATAGCAAGACTCTGTCTCAAAAAAAAAAAAAAAAAAAAAAAAAAAAAAGGAATCCAAGTGGGGACTTTCTACTTACCTTTTTTTTTTTTTTTTCTGAAATGGAGTTTCACTCTTGTTGCCCAGGCTGGAGTGCAATGGCGCGATCTTGGCTCACTGCAACCTCCCCTTCCCAGGTTCAAGCGATTCTCCTGTCTCAGCCTCCCAAGTAACTGGGATTATAGGCATGCGCCACCATGCCTGGCTAATTTTATATTTTTAGTAGAGATGGGGTTTCTCCATGTTGGTCAGGCTGATCTCGAATTCCCGACCTCAGGGGATCTGCCCACCTCAGTCTCCCAACATGCTGGGATTACAGGTGTGAGCCACTGCGCCCTGCCTCTGCTTATCTTTATTTTCCAAACTATACAATAAGTTCCTAGAGGAGCCATGTCACTTTCAAGTGAATATCTACTTGCCTAATTTATTTATTTTTGAGACAGACTCTCGTTCTATTGCCCAGGCTGGAGTACAGTAGCCTGATCATGACTCACTGAAGCCTCGACCTCCCAGGCTGAAGCAATCCTCCCACTTCAGCCTCTCCAATAGCAGGGACCATAGGCATGTGCTACCATACCTAGTCCTTTTTTATTTTTTGCAGAGATTGGGGTCTTACTATGTTGCTTAGGCTGGTCTTGAACAGCTGGCCTCAAGCAATCCTCCTGCATTAGCCTCCACAAGTAGTGAGATTATAGGTTTCAGCCATCATCCCCCACCCCCACTAGCCTTATTAATACAATGTAGCACTCATCTGAAAATATACAAAACAGTCATGTATTACCTGGTCCAGTGTTTCAATATTGTTTCCAGTCTGTGAAGTTCCTTAGACACTTTGTTGGTGTTACTTAGCCAGCGCTCTCCAAGTTGATTTAGTTGACTTTCTAGATCTGAGCAGCTGATGGATATCAGAAGTCGTTTGCCATCATCTAATACTTGATATAATTTGGGCTGGTATTCATTAAGGCTAGATTTTAAATGCTAAAATCATTGAAATTATTAGGTTACAAGTTTGGATATGCAATTTTTGTCTTTAAGAATTACAATTTCTCCAGTACCTACAATGTTCCCATTACCTGTTATTGGAACTTAAAGTATACTCACTCAAGTAACACTGAAAACTTCAAGATGTTTCATCTATATTTAAGTATAGATGGTCTCCTTTTGTTTATTATTATTATTATTTTGGTAGTGACTTTAGGTGGATTTAAAACTTTCAAATTATTGTTATTATTTCAAGAATTGTGTGGCATCAGCATAAATTAATGCTTGGTGGAGGCTGAATTTTCAAAAAGAGCTCTCATTAAAAAGAAAAAAGAAAGACTTTTAATAATGTCCAACTATAAATAACAGAAACATTATCTCCTTTCAATGCCAATAACTTGAAAGAAAAGTAAAAGTACTAATAAAGTAATTGATCACAAATTTGTTTACATTCTGTTAAAACTATTGGTAAGGTTCTAAAGGCAATGTGGCGGCTTGTAACACCAACCTGGTAGAGTGTTATGCGGTCAATAAGCCTGTCCTCGTTCTCCTCCACCAGACCCACGCTTGGGATGCTGTTTTCCACCACCTCCAGCTGTCTGCTAAGCTCCTGCTGGTCCTCATCCAGATGCGACCATGTCTAGAAACACAACATTTGTCTGTGAGCTAAAAAAAAGGCTCATTAGGGAAATATATTCTTCCTTGTGTGCAAAATACGTGCTTGACAGATTCTCCTTAAAGTTACATCAGAGATGTTTGCATTGGGGCTTGCTTTGGGAAGCAAAAGATGGCTTTAAGGCAAGTAATCAAATGGTGACACTTGAAAGCATTGTGAATGGGCTCTGGAATCTGCCACTAAGCCCCTTTATGGTCGTGAGTAAGATACTAAACTCTGTATCTCTTTTCCATATATTACAACGGGGATAATAATAGCTGTCTTCTCCATCATGAGGATTAAATGGAATAATGTGTGCAGTGTACCTTCTATCGGGTATGCACATTTTTTTTTTTTTTTTTTTTTGAGACAGAGTCTAACTCTGTCACCCAGGCTGGAGTGCACTGGCACGATCTCGGCTCACTGCAAGATCTGCCTCCCAGGTTCACGCTGTTCTCCTGCCTCAGCCTCCCGAGTAGCTGGGACTACCGGTACCTGCCACCACACCCAGCTAGTTTTTTGTATTTTTTAGTAGAGACGGGGTTTCACCGTGTTAGCCAGGATGGTCTCGATCTCCTGACCTCGTGATCCGCCTGCCTTGGCCTCCCAAAGTGCTGAGGTTACAGGCATGAGCCACCACGCCCGGCCTTTTTTTTTTTTTTTTTTTCAGATAGGCTCTCACTCTGTTACCCAGACTGGAGTACAGTGGCACAATCATGGATCACTGCAGACTCGAACTCCTGGGCTCAAGGGATCCTCCTGCTTCATCCTCCCAAGTAGCTGGGACCACAGGTGCATTCCACCACATCAGGCTAATTAAAAAAAATTTTCTGTAGAGACGGGGGTCTCACTACATTGTCCAGGCTGGTGTCAAACTCCTGGCATCAAGAGATCCTCCTGTTTCAGCCTCCCAAAGTGCTGGGATTACAGGCATGAGCCACCACATCTAGCCCAGGTATGCATGGCTTTATTCTTTACCACAGTAAGGATTTAAGTCAAAAAGATGGGCATGTTTGCCTTTCATGTAACGAGTAAGCAAAACAATTACATTTGCATGTGAAACAGATATCTCTAAATATGAATATATAGTCTATATATTCTATTAAGGAAAAATAGCAAATCACTTATTCCTAAGTTCAGACTTTTCTTTTATTTAAAACTGGAAAACACTTTTAAAAAGATGTGTTGAAGTCTTTTCCAATAATTTACACCGTGGGTCAGCAGTTTCTCAGTGTGAGTATGCTCACTTTACTCTGCAGTAAATGCCTTTCAATGCCTAGGAATCTAGGAGTAAATACAACAGACACAAACCCAGGCCTTCTAGTGAGGAGAGACAGGTAATCAATAATAAAGAGTAAACCAAAAACAAACAATAAGTTGTATGGTATAATAGAGTTCTTGTGCTGTGGGAGAACAAAACAGAACTGGGTAGGGATGGGAGGGAGTGCCCACGTGTGTGCCTGGTGGGGCTACAATTTAAATGGTGTCATCAGGTAAGTTTCACGGAGAAACACACATTTCAGGTTGTCAAGTCAGACAGATGAAGGTGTGATCACTGACTCTGCCACCAATTAACACGTGTCTTGGCAAGCCATTGCTCCCAGACTCGTTGCTGAAACAGGGATTCAAAATACCACCTCAAAGGGTTATGATAAGGATGAGATGGATTCATGTAAGTGTAAGAAGTCTTGCCAGGGGCCAGACATGTCAATAAAGCATAACTATTATTACAGAAATTTTGAACGTTAAAGGTAGATGTCTCTCCAAAATACAGGGAATTCCACATTAGGGAATTCTACATCTGGGATTTGGGGGTTAGCTAGCTATGAAAATGTTGGCCCAGGGAAAAACTCATTTGGAAAAAAATGCAAATATGACCTGCAGACAACCCAGGTAAGAGCAGCAATATTCAGTAATATTGTGGGAGTGGGTGGGGGAGCCAAAAAAGCGGAGAGAGATTATAATCTCTAAAACTTCCAAGGGAAACAGGAAGAATGAGAAAGCAGGAACAGTTCAGGGCAACTGATACAGTTACTGAAAAAAGAAAGGAGGGCACTGTCCCATCAATAACGTCCTACATTTCCACAGGGTTCTACAGCTTGCCAGTAGCCACCACTGAGCACCTATTCTGTTCCAAGAGCAACCGCATTTGGGACAGAAAAAAATATTTCTACATTTTTCTTTTTCTTTTTTCTTTTTTTTTTTTTTTGAGACAGAGTTTCACTCCTGTTGCCCAGGCTGGAGTGCAGTGGCATGATCTCGGCTCACTGCAACCTCCACCTCCCAGTTCAAGCGATTCTCCTGCCTCAGCCTCCGAAGTAGCTGGGATTACAGGTACCCGCCATAACGTCCGGCTAATTTTGTTTGTATTTTTAGTAGAGATGGGGTTTCAACACATTGGTTTGTTTCACCATGTTGGCCAGGCTGGTTTCGAACTTCTGACCTCAAGTGATCCACCCACCTCAGCCTCCCAGAGTGCTGTGATTACAGGTGTGAGCCACTGCACCTGGCCTATTTCTATATTTTTCATATGCTTAAGTAAGCTATCAGTCTGAATATCAAAACCCCAAATATCTTCATGCATAGTCTGAAGTCAGTGTGTATATATCTTACTTCCAACATGGCACAGCAGATAGCCAAATGTAAACAGAAAACACAGGGGGAACGAGCAACACAGAACCATAGGAAAAGTACAGTCCTGAGCCGGAGAGCACAGCTAGCTCTGAGGTTACATGAGGCAAACTGCATGGATCAATGCGTCTTGCATCAAAGGTCCATTTTGCAGCAGGAAGTCTGCAGCACGGAAGACATGACATCAATGGTCTCACCTCTAGAATGTACTCCAGCTCCACACCCCTCTTGTGAGCCCGTTTCAGTACAGCAGAAGCCTGAGCCATCAGCTCTGTATGGAACTGGGTTTCCTTCTGGACTGCAAAGCTGATTATCTTTCTGAAGAGTGTTTCAGTCAAGATCATATGAGATTCCAGGCCCTGAAAGTATTCCTGCAATTTTTCAGGGAGAAAGAAGTCAGCAACTCATTCATGTATTACATTAGAATCAAAATTGGTTTAGGGTTGGGTGCAGTGGCTCACGCCTGTAATCCCAACAGTTGGGGAGGCTGAAGTTGGTGGATTACCTGAGGTCAAGAGCTCGAGACTAGCCTGGCCAACATGGTGGAATCCATCTCTACTAAAAATACAAAAATTAGCCAGGCATGGTGGCATGTGCCTGTAATCCCAGCTACTCAGGAGGCTGAGGCACAAGAATCGCTTGAACCTGGGAGGCCGAGGTTGCAGTGAGTCAAGATCGTGCCACTGCACTCAAGCCTGGGTGGAGAGGAGTTGACACCAACCTAGCCCTGGAGCTGAGTAGACAGCTCTGCATTTCTAGAGGAGAGTGAAGAGTGAGCGAGGAGTCCTTGAGCAGGACAAGGGAGGGCAGAGAGAGCAACTAGGACCAGGTGGACAAATGGACAAAAAGGAAACACAGGGAAAGGTAGAGTTAAGAACGAAGGTGGGCTCTTTTGAAGAGAGGCTCTGAGTTTTCCTTTGCCAAGCTCAGGTTGGAGCTCTGGTTGGAGGCTCTGTCTCAAAACAAACAAGCAAACAAACAAACAAAAAACATTGCTTTAAATGTGAAAGTTGATGGAACTCAGTTAATATATGAGCAATATCCTCTCACTCCCACTGGTCTCCCCCTTGGCCCAGGCACTTGTCGCCGTCTACAGAGAAGGGAGCTCTAGACTCCTAATCGGCCTCTCCACCCTCTCCACTCAAGTGCATCCTATACCTGGCTGTGCTGCACACATAGTGTCCCCAGAACAAGGATCTTCACGTGTGCCAGCTGCAGAGAAAACTCCTCTACCCTCGTAATACCTCGTCCATGCGCAATCTGCCTTCCTTACTTTCCTGGCATGGCCTCTCACCGCCATGTACCTCCATGTGTTTCGGACACATTAGCTCCCGTTCCCCACCTTTGGCCTCTGCTTCTACTCTGTTCTTAAGATGTTCTCACTTGACACTTTTCGATGACTTTCCTTCCTCCATGGCTGGGCTTGGGCTCTACTTTCTGAACTTCTAGGATGTTTGGGTGCTCATTCCATGTTGTCAAGCCCAGCTTTACACACACTGATTGATATTAAAGATTTGCTTTCCTTGTATTATACCTACACATAACAGAACTGTAGGCCTTGCGCCATCCTACAAACGTTTTTGAAATGTTACTCTTTGTGTATAATAGACCCTGGAGGATGGAGGTCGACCTTATCCCATTTCCTGTACCCAGTACCATGACAGAATGGAAGAACTGGAAACTGATAATGACAGTTAACATTAATTGTGCGCTTACTGTTTGCTAGGCACTCCATAAATACTTTATCTGACTAATCTCATCCTCCTAACAACTCTATAACTCTATGAGATAGGCAGTTTTGTTTCCAGTTTTACAGATGAGAACACTGAGCCTCACCCCCACCCCCAGTCTACGTAGCTTGCCCAAGGTCACATAGCTAGTCACGGCAGAGCTTGGTGTTCAAACCCAAGGGCAGTGTGGCTTTATCTGTGCTTCTCACCAGGACTGCAGAACTTTCCCTCAGAAAATGGGCTGGTCAGTAGAAGCTAGAATCATTATTTTTAACCAACAATTACCAAATCACAGAGTCCTAAAGTTGGAGGAGACTTTGAAGTTCATCTAGCCCAATGTGCAATGAAAGCTGAGATTCCTTTTATAAGTCCATCTGCCCTGAAAGCCTTGGCTGGACTTCTCATGGCCAGAAGGGCTGTCTGCTCAATGGCAGTTTACTCCTTTTATAGTTCTTTTTCTATTGAGGTTTATTTCCCTGTTATTTATACTCATTGATCCTAGTTTCCCCTCTGGAATAACTCAGAATGATCTTTTATTGCTATGGTCAACAATTTGAGAAACACCAGCTGTGAACTTTAAAGCAACGGTTTCAAAGCCAGATGATAAGGCTTTAATAAATCATGAAGCTTTGGACAAAAACGTCTGGGAAAAAATAGGAAGAACAATTTGAAAAAGACAAAAAAAAAAAAAAAAAAAAAATCCACCTTTACAAGCCACCAGAGAGCTACACAATGGTAGAAGATTTAAACTTCTATAACCCAATGGGATTTTTTTAGTTTCCCTACTGGAAATTCCCATAGTCTAGAAGGCTGGGTTTCTGGACTAGCAAAATTGCTCTTTCCGTAATCATTGCCAATAATGCAAGAGGTGTGTGGGTGTGGGTGTGTGTGGGTGTGTGTGTGTGTGTGAGAGAGATAGGCATTCTTTTACCATGGAGTAGTGTCCAACCTGAGCTTTGTTGTGGCATACAACGATGGAGTGATTTCAGGCCCCCCAAGTTTGATTACATAGTAAACGGCCTTGCTGTTCCCAGGGAGAAAGTCTGAGGTCTACAGCAACTAGAGGAGCATATGTGTAAAGGTCAGAGGATCTAAACGATGCGTGTAAAAGACACCGACTCAACCCTGGAACTGAGTAGTCAGCTCTACATTTCTAGAGGAGAGCAAGGAGTGAGTGAGGAGTCCCTGACCAGGACAAGGGAGGGCAGAGAGAGCAACTAGGACCAGGTGGACAAATGGGCGAAAAGGAAACACAGAGAAAGGTGGAGTTAAGAACAAAGCTGGGCTCCTATGAAGGGAGGCTCTGAGTTTTCCTTTGATTTTTGCTCATCTAGGGAGAAAGCCTGGCTAATACTAGTGAGGAACTGACCAGTAAAATTACAGGTAAGTTGATCTTCTTTTTAAATTCCCAACATTATAGAAACATATCCCCTGTAATTTCTCTGTGCTACTGAAAGCCAGTTGGTTTGAATATACATTTTGGATCATTTTAAAGAATAACTATAGAAGTAAGAAGTCATAAAATACTGAGAATATTAGGTTTTACTAAATATATATCAGGGTTTGAGAGTATGCTTTCCAATTACAATCTCTCTCTCTCTCTCTCTGTTTCTCTCTCTCTCTCTTACTCTTTTTTGTTATGTACCTTATGTTTGTCAAGTAGTTGCTGGATTTCCTCTTTGGAAGACACGATGATTTTCTGGTCTCCTGCCATCTTCTCCTGACCAGTTTCTAGCAGGTCAGCCAGATCTTGTAGGGCCCTCTCATACTGACTCTTGAGTGTAAGGTTCTGGTTCAGGCCACTCCTCCGAGAGCCAATGGTCATCATCAGCTCATCATACATGTCCTAAGAGGCAGAGACCACAAGACTCACTCTCAATTCATATTCTGGCAACTCTCTGAAAGCATATGAACTATGAACGTGCTAAGCCCAAGACCCAACCAAGAAAACGCCTTCAGGGATGTGCCCTGTGGAAATGCTCTGCTTGTAGGCCATCTGCTTGTCTTTCCTATGAGCCTTACTTTGAAAACACGTTTCACAAAAAAATAACCTTTGGACCCTTATTCTCATGCCTGTGATATATTTGCTGTGACTTTACAGTGTCGTGATAGCTGGTAGTTCAAGTTCTTTCATTAATCTTATTTGGTATTCTTATCTTTCTGTTTTAAATTTTATTTTATTTTTAACTGACAATAAAGCACAATGGAGAAACTGAAAAAAAACTGAATTGATAAAAATGTAAGTATGAAGTGACTGAGTGAAAAGATAAAATAAATATTCAATAAATAATGTGGAAATAACTCAACTCTTTGAAGAAAAATAATGTCTTATTTCATGGCACATATAAAAATGCAATTTAGATTGACTACAAAATAAAAATTTAGTAAGTTAAAATATGAAAGGAAATAAAGATGTGTCTACAAAAAGTAAGCTTAATATTTTAAGATTTTAAAGGACATGAAAAAGTATCTCCTAGAAATGATATATGAGGGAGATTTGACAACTGTTTTCTCAAGATATTAATTGTTTATGATGAAATGTGGGGTAAAACTGTTGAAAAAGTGTCCACGGGGCTGAGGGACATGTCATAGAAAATGCAATTCCCATTTAATTTCAGAGCAACTGAATATAGTATACTTAACATTTTCCTGCTAAATAACAATCATATTTGGGACTATCCATCAAACAAAGAGCTAGAGAAATAGGCAAGTTTAACGTGAGCAGAAAGAGTCACAAACTTAAGAAGGCAATATTTTTGCCAAATGTGGTGGGGTAAATAACTATTTAAACTGGAAAGACATTTTAGGAGATGATGACACACCAAACACAAAATTTATTTGAGGCATATGGACCTGATTAACATATCACATTAAGGTTTAGCCTGCCAAAATGGCTCGATCTGGAAAAGTTCAATTTTAATGCCTATTTACGGCAATGACATTTGACTCTTACACCTGATGCTTAAGTGCTGTGGGAAAACTGTCTAAAAAAGTACAAAGTGGGGGTGGTGGGCTTATGACATTATGAAATGTTAGATAAAGGAGAGATACAGTTAAAATAAAAATGTTCTTTTGTTTATAAGGCCTATTTTGTTTTCTCAAAGAAAGAACTTATAAGCCTATACTGGACTGAGGTTACAAATTCTCAATAGTTCTGCATACAGAGAAAATCTAACATGTGTGTCTGTGTGACCATACATAATTGTACACAATTTCTTCTTGATTGAACATAACTGCATTGCCTAGCTGATACTAAATTTTGCTGGTTTAATATCCGAAGATCTTCTTCCTACCCCAATATCAGATTCTTGCCTAAATGTCAGATTTAGGAAAGGAAATTAACCCAAAGCATTATTCTCTATTCCTGAAAGGATGATAGGAAGTCTGTTTAGATTTCAACTACCTTCCAGTTTAATTTTTGTTGTTGTTGTTGTTCTAGAATGGAAACAATGTCTCCATTCCATTCAAACATATATGAAGGATAAACTATAGTTCTTACCTTAGAAAAAAACACTTTCTGAAAAGTATTACTTTGATTATTTGCTTTTTAAAATAGTATTTGAAGAGATAGTGCAATACAAAGATAGATATCACTTTTTTAAATTTTTCTAGCTAGGATTAAAAATCATTCTATTTTCTACAGTAGAAAATAATATGCCACAACTAAACTATACTGCAATGTTTAACCAAGAGAATAATAATAAAGTAATTGTCAGAAAAACATATAAATCTTAGAAGCATGAAAACAACTCACTTCCTTGTACTAAACATGTTAAGCTTCAGAAAATTTTCTAAGAGTTACTTGGCAGAAAGGTTAGGACCTAAGTGGCATGAATTTTATAAAGAAAGCCTAGAAAAATAAAGAAAGTGATTTTTTCTCGACTTCAAGTTCGATGTACCCCTGCAGCTGAATACTACTGGCTGAAGGCTGCACCTGGAGTTTGGAGAGTTCTTGCATGGACGGCTGCTCAATCTGTAACTTGTCACCACGTCTCTTTAATTCAATGATTCCTGCATCCAATTCTTTGAGTCCATCTTCAGCCTGTTGTATTGCCTAGGTAAGATCCATGACATTTTATTAAAACTCCCACGAACAATTTCCTCACGGAAGATGTGATTATTGTGCTTCTTTCTGTGTTCCTCCTCTCCACATAAAACATTCTCAATATATACAAAAGGAATTATTTCAATGATACAAACAAACCAAAAGCCATGTTTACAGACTATATAGAAAAGAGAAGAAGTCCCATTATTAGTACAGAGCAGTTATCTTACAGATAATGAGGCAGGAGAAAGTCAGGGTAGAGGGCTGGGAGAAGGATGTCTTGCTTAAATAAAAAAGGGAGTTTTTGAAAAGCAACACTTAAAGAAAAAGGAGCATGATTTAGGACATAGTTAATAAAAGGTATTTGCCTGAGGTTTTCTAAGGGACCATGTTCTGCTGCCCTTGAAACGTAGTTGTGAGCATCTTTGGAGAAAGATTCAGCGAGGCAACAAAAAGTATATTACAGCATGGTCAAGGAATCTGTGCTTCTTCTTGTGAAGTGGAAAATCAATCAACAAGTGTTCAAGTGGCAGTTACTGCTAAGCCTTGTCTTCCCAGTGTGAGGTCTGTAGAAGCAGAACAAGATCTCATCCTGTCCTTCAAGGAGCTGATGGTCCGGTTAGGAAGCCAGAGTAAACAGAGAAAAATAAAGCAAGGCTGACTATCAGTAAGTACTAAACTCGATAATGCAACTCATCCCCATTAGTGGAGATTAGAGAAGGGAGACACCAGCCCACAACCCCTGGAGCAGGCATTTGGAAAGAGGGTAACAGAGGCTGCCCCTGAAGGAGGACAAAAACAACACTCCAGATGGCAGATGAAACACATGTGTCCAGTGTCCTCTTTCCTGAAAACCCCCTACAGCCAGAGTGAGTATTTTGTTTGCTTGTTTTTGGCATATTTTTTTCCCCATAAATCTAAAAGGACAAGGGAACAGAAAAGAAAACAATGCTAACAATATGTTGAGAGCTAGAAGTCAGAAGAATACATGATAATTGGCTTAGGAAATCTGGGGAAGCTGAATTCTAAACCAGTGGAGGATCTCCACCACCCAATTCAGAGCAACAGAAATCTCCAAAACTCTGGGTGAAGTGAGCTGGGGTGCTAAGTAAGGAGGGTTACTGAAGAGCTGCTTAAAGGACAGTTAACCCACAGATGCCCCTCCTTATTCCATACTGTCCCTTTTTCTTCCCGTGTAAAAGACTGAAAGTTTGTTTTCTGGAGAAGGTCAAACAGACTGAGGGACACTGGACACAGCTGTGAGCTTGAATGCTGGACTGAAAGCAAGGTATGAAATAACTGGATGCTCCCTGAATGCTGAATGTGGGGCCCCTGAGTCTTCTCTTCCTGGAGCAAGAAGGGCTGCAGCCAGGGCTCTAGTCTCCAGACAGGAGAGGGAAAAGTATCTGAAAACACCAATAAGACATGCCTGACAATTTGACAGAAGGATTCTCTAACAAATAAATGGTCCACAGAGACCATCCTGCAGGAACTCTTGAAATTGTCATGTTCCATCCCCACACAGAGTTCCCTTTCAGCTGTTTAGTCCTCCATCCTAAACCTGAATAGATAACAAAAGATTTCAATATGCCTTTCGATGACATGAAAGATGGGGACTAACAGAAGCAAACAAATAAAAGCAAGCTGGAGGAAAACAGATTATACAGGAAAAGTAGAACTTCAAACATTAAAACCATTAACACACCCAGAAAGATATAAATGATAATGTATTCATTTAAAAAAAATAAAAAATACTACAAAAAGGATCATTCAGAGAACCAAAACGAATTCTGGGAAAATTAAATACAAGAGAACAGAAATGCCAAACTCAGTATAAGGGTCTGGAGTTGAAATTGAGGAAGTTTCTCAAAAAGCAGAGCAAAAACACAGAGAAAGGGCTCTTGGTAAGACAATTCAAGGATTGAACCAGAGTATCTGACAAAAAGGAGTTCTCCAGAAAAGAAGGCAGGTAAAATGGAGGAAAGAAACATATTAAATAAATCACTAGAACATTTTCCAGAACAGAGAGATGAGAGCTGCCAAATCCGAAGAGCCCCTCGAGCTTCCAGCCCAGCGGATAAAAACAGATCCTCCCTAAGGCGTGTGATTGTGAAATTTCAGGACACTGGAAACCTTTGGGAATTAGAATGTCTTTAGATTCCTTAAGACAACACTGGGAGCTAGAAAACAATGGACAAAAAGCCTTGAAACTCCAAAAGAATTCATATTCAACAAATGACCCCGAAGGATGACATAAAAATAGCAAAGTGATCAATAAAGTGTGAACATGGTATAAGAACATTTTCAGACATACATCTGGAAAAATACACTTACCATACACTCTTTCTAAGAAAGGACATGCACTAACCAAACAAGGAAGCAATGCAGTAAAGAGAAAGAGTTGGGATTCAGAAGAGAGAAGATCCAACATAGGAAGAAATGAAGGGATTCTCAGGATGGTGGTGAAGGGAGATCCAAGAAGACAACTGTGCACCAGGCTTATGAGGCAAGAGAACTGCTCTGGATTGGAACAGCACGACTCAAGAGATAACTATATTGAGTGAGGTGTGTCTTCCCCATGCCTTCTGCTGTTATTGCCTTTTTAATCTAAGTTGGGTAGGCACGGAATTAGCATGTTCATTAGTTGCGTTCCATTTATTCAAAGAAAAAAAACTAATTGGTTATTTCTTCATCTGTGACATTCAGTTACATTGGTTAAAAATTAGTGAAAATGATTGCTTGTGATCATACATATCTTATAATTCATATTAGAAATCCAAAGCAAGTCAGCACTACATTTGCTCCAGTCTTTTTTGGAATCACACATTATAAGCCAAGAAAAAAAAAAAAGGTCCCTTCATGTGGAAGATATGACAGAAAATAAAGAGATTTTTAATGGGGGGAAATGAGAAATCTTTTTAAAAAGCAGATGAAATTATGGTAAAGAAAAATGCACAGCCGGATGCAGTGGCTCACACCCATAATCCCAACACTTTGGGAGGCTGAGGTGGAAGAACTGCATGAGCCCAGGAGTACAAGACCAGTCTGGGCAACAAAGTGAGACCCTGTCTCTATATTTTTATATATATATATACACACACACACACATACACACACGTATATACATATATATACACACACATATTTTTTAAAATAATTAAATAAAAAGAAAAATGCACACTCACAATTTTGAAAACTATTTTAGATTCCTTAAGACAACACTGGGAGTAGAACACAATGGAGAAAAAGCCTTGAAACTATTTTGGGAGGTGTTAACACACACACACACCCACACACACACATTATATGTCAGATGATTCTCTATAGTCTATCCATAGATTCCTGGGAAGTTCACTGAAATTAAATCAGAAAATTCTATTCAAACACATACTTTTCATAATTACTTAGCTTATGAAACAGGAGATATTCTAACATCCCTCCCATTTCTTCTATCCTCCCTATTTTCATGCCACCATGCCAGTTTTGGTTCTCATTCTTTCTCTTCAGTACAGCTACATGAAGCCTCATGATGGATCTCCTGTTTCCTGACCCTGGTGCTGTCATGTAAACTATCCAGAAGCAAGATCTAGAACTGCCATTCATTTTTACCTGCAAACATCCCCTACAACTTTCCATGGCCAGGGATCTCCCAGTTAAGTCTAAACACCCAAAAGTGCACAAGATGATCTACCAGGATGAAACACTACATCTTTCATTTATATTCAACCACATTCATTTTCTATTTTGGTTGCAGCATGTACACAAACAAAAATTGAAAATAAATGTGGGTGAATTTAATTATGATTTATAACATAAATTGTTTATAATTTATAAATAAATAAAAATATATACATTTATGCTGCGTATTTATTTCCTTTTTTTTTTTTTTCTTAGTTAATGAGGCATGCAACAAATAAAGTGTACAGGTAACTAGTTTATAGAATAAAGTCCAAAGTCTCACATTCAACAGGCCCTACAAACTGCCTTAAATTTACATATCCAATCTTGTTTGTCCTCAGTCACATTCATTTATCTTAAATTCAGCTAAAATAGGATTACCTGTGTTTCTCCCTAAGTGCTCAGAATTCTCTAACAATTTGTGCCTTTATTCTTGTTGTCCTCTTTACTGCGATAGCTTTCTTTCCTGTCATTGTGTGTCCAAACTCTCAAGTTCAGTTCAAATTTCCCTCTACAAAGCTTCCCTAATCCTACCCCTGCTGGAGGTCAGAAGGGTCTGAGTATCCACAGTGCTTTGTCAGTACCTGTCCCAGGACAGTTTGACTTTCTGCCCTGTGTCATTGAGGTTCACATCTAATCTCATCATTGGGTGGAAAACTCCGTCAGGTCAGCATCTGCCACGGATACCTTTTCCCAGCTCACATTTCCTAGTTCTGTGCAGATGTAAGTGACAGAGTCAATGTCACCTGGTACGTTATTCAAACCCAGTACTCAAAAACAAAAATACTACAAACAAAAGTGCTACTGTGAGCCATTAATCTTTCATAGAATATTTAAAATTTCACAGTAAGTCATATCTCCTCGATGCATTTTCTCTTCTAGGAAAAGGCAGCTATAAATACCTCTATTTGTTCTGCTACGGGTTGTTCAAATACGTTTGCCAGTTTCTGCAGAATGATGTATTTGTTGTCAGCCAGTGATGTAAACAGCACTTTCAGATCATTCTAAGGAGGAAAGCAACAGGAAAACTCAAAATGTGTAACAGGGAATTTGAAATACTTGTAAATATAACACAGATTCTAACAAATAATATCGAGGCATAGAAATTTAATTTCCAGGAGAAACAATACTGTGCTATGGGAAGGTAAAAGGAACTGGTAACAATTTGCTTATGTGCTAAAACTGACTCCTGAAGAATCTGTTACCCAAAGTATTTTCTACTTAATACAAATGAAGCTGAACCATACATGTAAAAAGCAATGCTTGTCACTCTAATCTCATTACATCTGAAATAAATGAGCACATTCAAATATTGCAAAGAAATATTATGTTAATGGCTCTTATCTAGGGAAATAACCTGTAGGCGTTATCCTGATTTGGGAAATAATATGATTCTTTTTTTTTTTTTTTTTTTTTGAGATGGAGTCTCACTCTGTCGCCCAGGCTGGAGTGCAGTGGCGCCATCTCAGCTCACTGCAAGCTCTACCTCCCGGGTTCATGCCATTCTCCTGCCTCAGCCTCCAAGTAGCTGTAGCTGGGACTACAGGCACCCGCCACCACGCCTGGCTAATTTTTTGCATTTTTTTAGTAGAGACGGGGTTTCACCGTGTTAGCCAGGATGGTCTCGATCTCCTGACCTTGTGATCCACCCACCTTGGCCTCCCAAAGTGCTGGGATTATAGGCATGAGCCACCACACCCGGCCTATGATTCCTAAGAATCATGATTTCCACTTTGCTCTCTCCTCTCCTCCCATTACTCTATCAGTTTCTTCTTCTATTTTTGGAGAATTTGCACAAGCTTTTAAAAAGACATTCGGAAGTTTAGAAAATAAATATTATCCGTGATGAACAAAAACATGTGAAGAGACAACACAAAAAGATCTTGTTAGGTATTTTGTTCAAAAATATTACTCATTTAAATGTCCAAATATATTCATATTGAGTTAGATTTGTACAAAAAGGAGACAACTATTAGAATGTTGGTACTTAATTCCAGAGGAAATAATTAGAAGAATATTTAAATTATAAAAAATTAGGCCAGATGCAGTGGTTCATCTCTGTAATACCAGAATTTTGGGTGCCTGAGGCAGATCACTTGAGGCCAGGAGTTCAAGAGCAGCCTGGGCAACAAAGTGCACCTGGTCTCTACAAAAAGTTTTTTTTTAAAAAAATAAGTGGACACAGTGGCATGCCTGTAGTCCTGTTTACTTGGGAGGCTGAAGTGGAAGGATCCCTTGAGTTCAGGAGTTTGAGGTTGCAGTGAGCTACGATCATGCCACTACATGCTAGCCTGGGTGACCTTATCTCAAAAAAAAAAAAAAAAATTTTTTTCTCTAAAATATCAACAAATAAGTTCTATTTCATAATAGTCAGCAAACATATATTCATCAGAGGTTAAAGCTCAACTTAGGACCTCTTCACCAGGGCCTGATCACACACATCACCTACATGCAATCATTCTGACTGTCTAATGAGGAGAAGGATAATCGTACCAAGAAAAATATCTATAAGAACACGTGAAGGCTTTATAATGCAAATTCAGGTCTTAAAAGCCAAATAATGGGTGCATTATGCAGTAAAAAATATAAAATTGAAAATATAGTGCTGAACATGAGAACTAGAATAGTTGCCACTAACCAAACTCAAAGCAACCTGCAAGCCTAGTGGCTAACTAAATAGGAAATTATAATAACAGCCCTGGAAAAATACTAGAAATAATAGTTTTACATATGAGTTACTAGGTCTGTATCATTCAACTGTGTTCAGGGTAAGGTCACGTGGGCCACTAAAACCATCACACATTTATCTGTTTTTAAGCCTAGTAAAAGATGTCCTGCATCCATTTGAACAGAAGCCTACATTATCTACATATGTATGTATAATGACATTAGTCCAGTTAACCTAAATGAGTAGCTAAGCATATATAACATAACATGGGTTAGAAATGAAGAGTGCATATATAGATTTTCCATATGCCATTTTTATGCTTTGTTATGTTTTGTTTTGAGACAGAGTCTCACTCTGTCACTCAGGCTGGAGTGCAGCGGTGCAATCTCGGCTCACTGGAACCTCTGCCTTCTGGGTTCAAGCAATTCTCCTGCCTCAGCCTCCCAAGTAGCTGGGACTACAGGCACCCACCACCACGTCTGGCTAATTTTTGTATTTTTAGTAGATACGCGGTTTCACCATGTTGTCCAGGCTGGTCGCGAACTCCAGAGCTCAGGTGATCCACCTGCCTCGGCCTCCCAAAGTGTTAGGATTACAGGGGTGAGCCACCACGCCCAGCCCATTCGTATGCTTTTAATAGCATATTTTCTCTCTTAACTATGTTCTACTCAGGGTAATAGGAAACACAGAGTTCATATTTCTGGAAGTTAGACTAATTACTGGGAGAGACTAACCAAGAAGATAGTAAAGCAAAGAATATGATTGAGTTTAAAATTACTAAATAAAAATTTTAAGAGGTGCTAGAAATCACATGGATAATGACATTTTCTTAAAAATGAAAATGCAAAGAATTTAACTATTTTTGTATTATTACGCTTGTGATACAACAGGCTAATTAAGGTATCCATATATTACAAACATAAAATACATCACTTTTTTTTTCTTATAGTCACTGGAATTATTGGCAGGGCAAAAAAGAGCAGGATTCTAGCCATTGAGAAACAGATTTGTAGAAAGTTACAGGCTTAAAAACCAGATGTGTCCAGGTACAGTGGTTCACACCTGTAATCCCAGCACTTTGGGCGGTAGAGGCAGGCAGATGACCTGAGGTCAGGAGTTTGAGACCAGCCTGGTCAATATACAGTGAAAGCCCATCTCTACTAAAAAATACAAAAATTAGCTGGGTGGGCATGGCGCGCATGCCTGTAGTTCCAGCTACTTGGGAAGCTAAGGCAGAAGAATCACTTGAACCTGGGAGGCAGAGGTTGCAGTGAGCCAAGATCTCCCCATTGCACTCCAGCCTGGGCAACAAGAGCAAAACTCTGTCTCAAAAATAAATAAATAAATAAATAATAAAATAAATAAAATCAGTTGTGCTGCCTCACTCATTCATTAAAGAATTCTTTACTTCATTTTCCAGTTTTTAAAATAATTTGCAATCCACAATTATATGTTTGAGGAATTCATTTGAGGTTACATCCATCGGTAAAATTTTTAAAAATACAAAATAGTTCATAACTGACTTTATCGTGATTCTATATATGTAATGTACATCTACATAACATCTACGCATCCTCTCAAATAGCCTTTTTGGTATAGAATAATGTTAGCAGTCTGGCAAAAGCTAATCCTCAAAGATTAAATGCAGAATGAAGGCATACCCTTCCAGTAACTGCTGAGGATTGACAGCATACCAGGTGTTTGATGCAAAGTTAAAAAAAAAAAAAAAAGAAAATGGTTTGTGACTTGACCTTTACTTAAGTTAACATTGGAAACTTTCTCTCAACTAAATTGGAACACAAATATTTCGAAATGTCTTTTTGTTCGTGATCTGGCCACCAACAAATAGAAACTTGTTGGCAGAAGAAAAACAGAGAATGTGATTTAAAGAGAATTCCATGATTCTCTTAGATCCTTCAAACAAAACGAGTTCCAGAGCATTCATGCCTAATTCATATTTTACTGTGATTGGTGATAACTACTAATAAAATGTAAAAGCATGAAAGTACTAAAGATACTAAATGCAATTCACAAAAGATATGGGGAATGAGAGCAAAAGGGACTGCTGAGGTATTCAGGGATTCTGACTTGATCATCTTGGGGATAGTAACTAACAGGGAAGACTGCTGGAGAGCAGTGCCACTGACTCAGGGACAACACTGAGTTGCTGGTGGTACCATCAACTGGCAAAGGATATTGGATAAAATTTAAGAGACTCTAATGAAGGCCCACATTCTCCATCTTCCCTGAGATCACCCTAATATGATAAAATACAAAAAAAAAAAAAAAAATTCTTTGAGTAAAATCCTGGCTGTAGTTCTTAATGATTGAGTAACATTGAAGTAATTTAATCTTTCTCTTGGTTTTAGATCCTATATCTCTTATAATACTAACATTAATAACAATAACAACACTTGCTGAGTACTTACTATGTATCAGGCACTGTTCAGAGTATTTGAAACACAACTCATTTCATCCTCACCACAGTCTATGAGGCAATTAATATGAGTATGATTTGACAGTTGAGGATACCAAGGTTCAGGAAAGTCAAGCTGCTAAAGTTATACAGCAGTAAGTTACAACGCCAGAATTTGAACTCAGACTATTAGCTTCGGAGACTACATGTTTAATTTTTACTGTTCTGACTTTGCAAAATTAATATTAGAACAATGTTTGAAGGATGTTGCAAAGATTAAAGCCAAGGAATATGAGAAAATATTTTGTGAATAAAAAAATGAAACTCATATGTTTGTGATAGTTTTACTCTGTGGTTTTAAGAATGTAGACTACCGGAAGGCAGTGGTAATTTGTGCCTCTGAATGAATGTCATAAAAATTCCGTGTTTCTTGGTTAATGCTACATTTATTTGACACTTTGTAGTATTTTGGTTTTTTGCAAATCAAAACTCTACATTAAACTCTTGGCCCTAATGACATGTCTCTATTTTATAAAATCTTTCATGATGGTTAAAAATAACATACAATTAAAACTTAGGTATTCCCAAAGGGTGCTTTTTATTAGAAATGAAAAATCAGCACTAAAAGTTTATCAGCAGCTTTTGCATTTGTTCCAGTATATAGTCATCGGAAAAGTTTCCTAAGCATGCATAAGAATTCTAATATGGGGCTAAAAGGCAGTAAGTCTGAGGAGTTAGGATTGGAAAGCAATGTAATGCATTTTAACATAGGTAGAAGTAATTAGACCACATTCACTTTCAAAGACTCTTAGGTACTACAGTCTATGGCCCTTTCTATATTCCAACATTTTCTGCATACACTTTTTTTTTTTTTTTTTTTTTTTTGAGACAGAGTCTCGCTCTGTTGCCCAGGCTGGAGTGCAGTGGCCGGATCTCAGCTAACTGCAAGCTCCGCCTCCCGGGTTTACGCCATTCTCCTGCCTCAGCCTCCCGAGTAGCTGGGACTACAGGTGCCCGCCACCTCGCTCGGCTAGATTTTTGTATTTTTTAGCAGAGACGGGGTTTCACCATGTTAGCCAGTACGGTCTCGATCTCCTGACCTTGTATCCGCCCGTCTCGGTCTCCCAAAGTGCTGGGATTACAGGCTTGAGCCAACGCACCCGGCCTTTTTTTTTTTTTTTTTTTTTTTTGATGGAGTCTTGCTCTGTTGCCTACACTGGAGTGCAGTGGCATGATCTCGGCTCACTGCTACCTCTGCCTCCTGGGTTCAAGCGATGATCCTGCCTCAGCCTCCAAGTAGCTGGGATTACAGGCCTGCACCACCACACCCTGTTAATTTCTGTATTTTAGTAGAGATGAGTTGCAATGCACTATGTTGGCCAAGCTGGTCTCAAACTCCTGACCCCAAATGATTTGCCTGCCTTGGCCTCCCAAAGTGCTGGGATCATGGGCATGAGCCACCATACCCAGCCATTTTCTGCATATTCTTTCCCAGTGTGTTTAAGCTCCAGTATTAGCAACTAAAAATTATAATCATAAAGACCCATAAATTTGACTTTTATTGATTGAATTTATAATTCTATTCCGTCCTTAGTTTGAAGTGGGTGGTTTTCTCAACCTTCCATTTCTAGGAGCAAAAAATCTTTAGTTTCTAATCCTTTAATTCAACCCCCTTCATTTTCTACAAAGCTCTCGTTCTTCATTACACATTTAAAAAAACAACAACCAGGTACGTAACACAGACTCATGACTGACTATTATTGAATACCTAGAGAATGGTCAAGTATCCTTTGATAATGTCTTACTTACCTGGAAATTTAGTATTTGCTGAAGTCTTTCTTTCATCTGATGACATCGCTGATTCACTACTGAGTCTAGCAAGGATAACCTGCCCAAAAGACAACCCAAAGTATCTTCAATAACATCTCGATTATCACCATTCTCTGGAAAAGCTTGCGAAAACAAGTTTTTGTTCTTATCCATTTCTTCAGACATTTCCTTAATGTCTTTGGCAAGAATCTAGAGGTGATAAAAGGGCATTTTTCAGTGTTTAGACACATGAATTGATATGCAAATCAAGTTATTTTCTCATAGAAAGTCAACTAAATCTCTCTGGTTGCTTAGTAATAATTAGACCTAAGACAACTGGAACCTCTTTCAAATACTTCTATACATTTCAGGCAAGTTGCTCTCAGGGACTTTACCTCATTCACTAGTAATAATGAGCACTGTAAAGTGCTATTTAGGAATTTGGTACTTTTTTAAAGCATGTGTTTCATATTTGGAAGATATGTGATACATAATAGTGTTTCTACAGAGTTTCCCATTTTTCCCTCTTACATACACAAGACAAAGAATGAAAATGCAAACTAGAAATATTCTGCATTCAAGCAATGATGTTCTGCATTATTAGAATTGTTTTATGTTTGACTTTCTTTACGTATAAAATTAATTATCCCATCAAAACGTCAAGTGCTTTGTAACGTTATAAACACACAGGCAGAAACTACTAAACTTACCTCTTGGTTGAAGAGACAAGTTTCTGTTTCTTCTGGTAAAAGTGCTGTGGCAACAAATAAACGTTCTTCAACATCATCCAACCAAGTAGAGGTGGCTGAGACCCCATCATACAACTTCTGCTCCAAGTGTATACTCTGCCTCTTTGTCCCTCCACTCTGGGAAACACACAACAGGGTGAAATAATCAATTTCAGTTTTTGAAAATCCGGGAAAAATATCAGGATGGGGCCAGGCACGGTGCTCACACCTGTAACCTGAGCACTTTGGTAGCCCAAGGGAGACAGATCACTTGAGGTCAGGAGTTCAAGACTGGCCTGGCCAATATGGTGAAACCCCATATGTACTAAAAAATACAAAAATTAGCCAGGCATGGTGGCATGTGCCTGTAATCCCAGCTTCTTAGGAGGTTAAAACATGAGAATCGCTTGAACCCAGGAGGTGGAGGTTATAGTGAGCCAAGATTGTGCCACTGCACTCCAGCCTGCGTGACTGTACAAGACTGTCTGAAAAAATAAAATAAAATAAAATATAAAAGAAGAAACAGGATGGGCCTCCAGGGTCCAGTGACTCTTTGTTTCAGCACTCATCCCCAGGGTTGGGTCTCAATTCATGCTCAGGGATGGATGGAACAGCCTCACAGAGGCCACGCAAATCAATACAAGCAAAACACGGCTCTTATAAACCAAGCCAAACACACGGATAACACGGCCTTACCTGGGATGAAGCCTCCTCGAAGGCCTGGTTCAGTCCATCCAGCAAAGACGTAACTGCAGATTTATCTTGGATCGGCACGTCCCCTTTGTACAGTGGCACACCAGACAAGAGTCGATTTGGCCTGCTATAAAGCTGTAGGCAAACAAAGGCAGCTTGTTGAAGAGCATATGCATTATGTCCCAGTTTTCTCATTTGGAAATGCACACTGAAATAGATGCTGGAAAAACTGTCCATAAGAAAATTTCTTCTAATAACTTCTACAACATACCATTTCCACTGAACACGGTGGCTAGATGCATCAATGGCAATGTTTCCATGGATGGATTCTTTTTTTTTTTTTTAAGCAGTGGAAAAAAAATGCCTGAGAGATAGGAAGAATAAGTTCTGGTGTTCTATTACACAGGAGGTCAAACATAGTGAACAATAACATATTGTATATCTCAATAGCTAGAAGAGAGGATTTTGAATCTCCCTACCACAAAGTGATAGATGTTTGAGATGATGAGTCTGCTAATTACCATGACTTGATCATTACACACTATATACATGTATCTAAACATCACACTGTACACCAGAAATATGTACAAATATTATGTACAAATAAAATAAAGCAGGCCACCCACGATGGCTCATGCCTGTAATCACAGCACTCTGGGAGGCTGAGGTGGGCAGATCATTTGAGGCCAGGAGTTCAAGACCAGCCTGGCCAACATGGCGAAACCCTGTCTCTACTAAAAATACAAAAATTAGCCAGTTGTGGTGGCGCACACCTACAATCCCAGCAATTCAGGTGACTGAGGCACGAGAATCGCTTGAACCCAGAGGCAGAAATTGCAGCGAGCTGAGATCACGCCACTGCACTCCAGCCTGGGCAACAGAGCAAGACCCTGTTTCAAAACAAACAAAAGGTGACATTATAAAAAAGAAAATTAAATTAAAAGGTGGCTTGCAAATTTTATGAAACACACAACGTTAAGGCACAAATAAATTAGAAACAGAAAGGATGAGAACAGACATTGCTGAAAATGGAATCACTGGCATAGAGAAAAAACTTGCAATAATCAGATGAAAAGCGAATCCGAATTTTAAAAAACAGAGATCAGTACAACTAAAAAGAAGTCAAGAGGTATAGAAAAAAGATGATCTAACACAAGGATAATTGATGTCCCTGAAGCAGAGATATAATAAATACAGCATAAAATACATCTCATACCAAAAAATTCCCTACAATTAATAAAAAAGCAAACCTTGATTCTTAAATATAAAAAAGTACATTGTGTCACAGGAAAAATATGATTGGAGAACACTCAACATCAGACATAGCCTAGATAAGCTGTTGAAACTTAAAAAAAACCTAAATAATTCTCCTGGCATCCATACAGAGAACAACAACAAAAAAATAAATAAGGGAAAAAATCGTAGACTGATGTTAGATTTTTCTAAAGCTTCATTCAATGCCAGAAGACAAAAACAAATATAGATACAAATTCTGAAGGGATAAAAGTATGACAGAAAAATGCCCATCAAATATAGAGACAACTGGCTGATACTCCCAAATATGATAGAACCTGAGTTTTCTTGAAAAAAATTACTTGACAATGGAATTAATTCCTGAGAGCTGGATCAGAATTAAAAATTTAGGAATTAAAAAGATATGCTAAAAGGATTGGTTATGAGCACTAAGGAATTTAAAGATTAAATTGATTTACAGTATATGGGAATTGTTAATTGCTCTTTTTCATTTTCATCTTTGCACTTGGATGCATTATGTGAATTATTACAATGAATATATGTAATTTTTCAAAATAATAATTTTTCTTAAAATTGACTAAATAAGAAAGTTATTAGCAATCATAAAAAAATCTTAGCACAGCTTTCCTCTCAACTTTTCTTCTTGGTTTTAGCAACACCTATAGTGAAATAATCCATCCTAAATACAAGACCTAGGCTGATCTCTTTGCTTTCATTATTAGCCCTATTTCCCCTAAACTCTTTTATGTATACATATGGCTTCCCAATAAAGGCAATGATAGGGTGTAGCATTCAAACTTTTGATCATGTTTTCAATCAAACTCAGTCCCCTTTTTTTTTGAGATAGAGTCTTGCTCTGTCACCCAGGCTAGAGTGCAGTGGTACGATCTCAGCACACTGCAACTTCTGCCTCCTGGGTTCAAGTGATTTTCCTGTCTCAGCCTCCCAAATAGCTGGGATTACAGGTGTGCACCACCATGTGCTGCTAATTTTTGTATTTTTAGTAGAGACAGGGTTTCCCCATGTTGGCCAGGCTGGTCTTGAGCTCCTGACCTCATGCGATCTGCCCGCCTCAGCCTCCCAAAGTGTTGGGAATACATGTGTGAACCACTGTACCTGGCCATCAGTCTCTTTTGACTTTTCAAAATACCTCTTCACCTTTCAGGCTGACTACTCATGATCCTGTAAATATGCCAAGCCCATTCCCCATTGCAGCTGGGATATCCACCACCCAGCATCCCCTTAAAATCTGCTACTTTAATTTCCATACCTATCATAGCAACTTTTGACTATTTTTTCTTAACTTTTGTTTCCTTTAAATTCCTGCTTATGGATCCTGTCATAGTTGCCTAATTTTTCTTAGAAATGTATGTGCTATTTCCCTATTTGGGTTATAGGTTCCCAGAAGCAGGAGCTGTATTTCACCCTGAAGCCAAGAAGGTTGTTGTGCATGGAAGCACTAAATACATTGGAAGTAAACAGATTAAGAAAAATTACTCTAAGAGATTAGTGCCCTTTGACCTAGAGAACTTTAGGCCAAAATGTACCTGTTTTTACATAGGAAAGTAGTAAGTATTTCTAGGGTACAAAATTGCCATTAAGGTAGTATGAAAGAGGAGGGACTTAGGTAACAGAGAGATTGGCCTCCTGATTCCAGATTCACTTCTTCTTAATCCCAAGACCCTCAGAAATTATCCAACCTCTCTAAGCCTCAGTTTCCAGGTCTACAACGTAGAGATAATATTGGCCTCACCACAACGTTGTTAGCTATGTTAACACCTAGAACTTAAAACGTGTTCATTATATGATCACTCCCTTTCTGCCTGGAAACTGACAGCTAAATTGCTTCTTCCCTTCCTTTTCCTTCACCTTTTCACACCACAGAGAGGAAAACAACCTGTGAGGCACTTTGTGCAAATGACCAGTGATTGCTGAAACAAAGCACTCAAATGCAAAAATGTCATTAAAAAAGAGCATTCAATGCTTTTATTTCTAATCCAAAGGCAAGGGAGATACAACGTGAATCTAAACTTGAACAGACCAGGTATTGTGGAATGTCAGTGGCAGCAGGGCAAGGTTTGTTCAGTAAGCCCAGCATGGAGGACGCTGGAGTGTTAGCTCCGACTGAGAGCAAAAGCAGCTCTTGAAGATCAAAGAGGGTAATGGATGAGACCTCCAGGAGGTCTGTAGATGCCCAGTGAATCACACAGGTGCTTTATGAATGGAGAATAGTAAGCAAGCACAGAATCTAGACAATATCATAGATTTCTCTAACTTAAGATAGTCAGAAAAGACTGCAGTCCCTGATTCAGAACTATACATACCTCTCCTATTCAAAGGATACTCGAACATGAAGGGAGAGCTAGCAGTCAAGTCCAGGAGATCCATATCAGGAAAAAGGAATTTGAGCTACGAGTCTGGGGAACATTTTATCAGGGATTTGAGGAAGGATGAATTAAAACACAGGGAGGAGGTCCACACAAAAAGTATAGGGCACCATTTGCCAGGGTGGATATGATTCTGGGACAACTGCTTCCGGGAATACAGCGCTTTAAGTTTCCCAGGGCAGAGCTGGTGACTATTTCCGCAGACAGAGGTAAAGAAGCCTCCTGGCCAGAGAGGGAAAGTGAGGGGGCAGAGAGTTCACAAAAGCATCTGCTTTTATAAAAACAGAAGAGAAAGCATGGCTCTGGAGAGACGTATGCACGGCTACCCACAGATGACAGGACACCTCATGACCTTCAGACCACCAATCCCCAACCTTTTTGGCACCAGGGATTGGTTTCTTGGGGGCGGGAGTGATGGTTTCAGGATGAAACTGTTCCACCTCAGATCATCAGGCATTAAATTCGCATTAGAAGCGTGAAACCTAGATCCCTCGCATGCGCAGTTCACAATAGGGTTCACATTCCTACGAGAATCTAGTGCTGCCACTGATCTAACCAGGAGGCAGAGCTCAGGCAGTAACGCTGACCTGCCCACCGCTCACCTCTTGCTGAGAGGTCCAGTTCCTCACAGGCCACGGACCCGTACCTGTCTGCAGCCTGGGAGTTGCGCAGTCCTGCTTTAGACCGTCTCCTTCCACTTAACTCTGGCAGATTGCGCCTGCTTTCTAATGCCTACTTTGTCAGCTTCAGCCTTTCTCTCCTCCAGTTCACTGCAGTTATTGACACCCTTTGCTTCCAGTTCAGCCTCTCCCAGCCCCTAAGCTAGTTCTGGCCAGAGCCGAGAGAACAGCAGCTTCCTCAGACCAACAGGAAAGGTTTTAGAATTCACTCCGATAATACTGCTGACTTGGAATGAGCCTAGATGGACGCTGCTGGCCCAGGACAAGGGACTAGTCTTGTATCTGAAGAATTCCTCTGGGCCACAGCTGTGGTAGGCATCCCAGGCTGCCTTGTGTTCCTGACTCCCTCATTTGCCCTCTAACTTTCTAATTCCTCTGACTTCTAGTTGTTCCCTGGCTTCTGCTTAGAGTGAAGTAATAGCCATTACCTGGAACCATCTGTTGCTGTCTTCAGTTCCCTTGGATTTGGCATGCCTGGTGGAACCAAGCCCGACATCACACAGTATCCCTCCCAGGAACCAGCCTCGCAGATGGGTCCGTAACTATTCCAGCTGACCACTGGCTTCACTTCCCTACCCTAGACCCACTAACGTCCCAATATGTTTCTCATTAAGATCTCCTGAAATTATTAAATACTGGAAGTGGCAATGGAAAATAAGATGGCCTCACAATTGCATTCCAGATTTGTGGAAATCCTTCTGTCCTAGAGGTGCATATCCTTGATTTCCACCCTTACTTTTTCAAGTTTGCAAAACACACACAAAAAGAGGGCACTTAAAATGTAAGGGTTTAGGCTAATACGGAATCAGATATTAATCATCTTTGAGGAAAAATATTGTCTAGAAATCAAATTTTCACATATAAATATATAATTATGAAGGGAAATGTGAAATAGACTTGTTAAGAAAAATGTAGAGTGAAAAACTGGCTTCATGTCTTAGTTTGAAATTGATCATGAAAATTAAGATGATTGCACAGTTATAATCCCTCAGCATAAACTCTACATCTTTTATATTAGTTAATATATAATGTAAAATATTTGATACCACTTCCTCTTGTTCCTGTTCCAGAACATTCTGTAGTAGTTTCTGCTTGGTACTAAATTCTTGATGTAAGCTTTCCCATTTCATTCTCATCTGGTCTTCAGCGGATGATTTCTCCCCTTCCATCCCCAACTCCTGGGATAACACATCAGGTTTTTCGCTATTAGAAGAATAAATAATCTAAGTTTACAATGTGCACAAAAAAGTGATAAGATAGGTAACTTATTGTGTTCCAGACCTGCTTTCTCAAATGAAATAAGATTACCTTGGTTATTAGCTTATGCTTTAAAAATAACGAAAATGTTTAGGCCAATCACAGAGCAACTATATTCCTACTCATTGATAAACTGAACCATGTGCAGAAGTGATACTTAAAAATGCATTGAATAAAAATAATTGTAACATTTGTAATAAAAAATTGTAGCATGATTACAGACTAGTATCCTTTGGCAAATAGCAGAAAAGTTAGTTCAAAACCTTAAAAATGTGTTTGTCTAGGGAGGGTTGCTATTATGAGTTCAGAGAAAATATAGGACACAGGAGGGCGGTGCAGGACACAGGAGGGTAGAACAGGACACGGAGAGATAGTACAGGGCCTGGGAAGGTAGTACAGGACATTGGAAGGATTGTACGGGAGCCTGGGAAGGTAGTACAGGACACAGAGAGACAGTACAGGACCTGGGAAGGTAGTACAGGACACAGAGGGATATGGGAGGGAGACCCTCCAGTGTCATCCTTAAAGATAGGCAGCAATTGACATCTGAAACTGGTATGGCTTTTATTTATTTATTTATTTTTGAGACAGGGCTTCACTCTGTCACCCAACCTGGTATGGACTCGTGTGATCACACCTCACTGTAAACTCAAACTCCTGGGCTCATGCAATCCTCCCACCTCAGTCTCCCAAATTTGTGGATTTCAGGCATGAGCCACCATGGCTAGCCAAGTTTGACTTTTAGAGTGAGATGGACCTGGATTATGACCCTCACTCAAGCACATTATTTGTGACATTGGGTAAGTTGTTTCACTTCTCTGTGCCTCAATCTTCTCATCTTTAAAATGAAGATAGTATCTACCTTGCATAATTATGAGAATGAAAGAGAATACATGCATAAGGCCTATAACCCTATCTGGGAAATAGTGGTCGCTCAGTAAATGAGGGTTAATAATGATGAAAATGGGCCGGGCACGGTGGCTCATGCCTGTAATCCCAGCACTTTGGGAGGCCGAGGCAGGTGGATCACCTGAGGTCAGGAGTTTGAGACCAGCCTGGCCAACATGGAGAAACCTCATCTCTACTAAAAATACAAAAATTAGCTGGGCATGGTGATGCACACCTGTAGTCCCAGCTGCTCGGGAGGCTGAGGCAGGAGCATCACTTGAACCCAGAAAGCAGATGTGGTGGTGAGCTGAGATTGCACCACTGTACTCTTCTTGGTGACAGAGCAAGACTCCATCTCAAAAAAAGAAAAAAGAAAAAAGACGAAAACAGGAATAGGGTGGCCAAATTTCCATGGATCTTCATTTTTCAGGACCATTGAAGTCCTAACTAAAACCATGTCATCTAAAAGGAATAGTAGATATTAATTAATATTTTGATACAGGGCCTTTTGCTCAAGTGACAAAAAAGAATAACAAGTGTGTTGGCAGGATGATACTCTATGGTACCCCAAAGCCAATTATTCTTAGAATAAATGTAAGCAAAACAGTGCCTTTAGATAAGTCTCTAGAAATAAGACTTAAAATTTCTGTAAACTGGCCAGGCACACTGGCTCACACCTGTAATCCCAGCACTTTGGGAGGCTGAGGCAAGAGGATCACTTGAGCCCAGGAGTTTGAGCCCAGCCTGGGCAACATAGCCAGACCCTGTCTCTAAAAAAAAAAAAAAAAAATGTAAAAATTAGCCAGTCATGGTGGTACATGCCGGTAGTCCCAGCTACTTTGGAGGCTAAGGCAAGAAATTCATTTGAGCCCAGGAGTTCAAGGCTGCAGTAAGCTATAATCACACCACTGCACTCCAGCCTGGGTGACAGAGTCAGACCCTGTCTCAAGAAAAGTAAAACTCTTTAAATCTGTGATGCAGGGATTCCACTCCTAGGATATAATGCAGAGAATCTTTCCCATCTGAGAGACATGTAGGAAGTTAATTTAAACAATGCTAAAAGCAGCAATCTTAGGGCCGGGCACAGTAGCTCACACATGTAATCACAGCACTTTGGGACACCAAGGTGGGTAGATCGCTTAGGTCAGGCGTTCAAGACCAGCCTGGCCAACATGGTGAAACTCCATCTCTACTAAAAATACAATTAGCCAAGCATAGTAGTGGGTGCCTGTAATCCCAGCTACTCGAGAGGCTAAGGCAAGAGAATCACTTGTACCCAGGAGGCGGAGGTTGCAGTGAGCCGAGATCGCATCACTGCACTCCAGCCTGGGCAACGGAGCAAGACTCTGTCTCAGGAAAAAAAAAAAAAAACCAATAGTAATAATAATAATAATGGCAATGGCAATATCCAGCAATAAGAAAATGGGTGAATAAATTATGTTCACAAAATAAAATACTATTAAACAGTTAAAATGAAGAACTAGATCTATACATCAACATGAATATACCTGAAAAAATAATGGCAAGTGAAAAAAATGCCAAAACATAATTGATACCTTTAGTTGAGTGTCTATAATATTAGTATCTGAATTTTTCTACTTTTGAAAAATTATTTTTAAAAAGCTTTGAAGTTCCTATGAGGTTAAATTTCTTTATTGCTTTTTTTCTTTTGTGGTAATAGCCTATAGTACAGCACTTTGAATTCATTTGTATTTACATAAAAATCTGTAATAAAACCAGAAAAATATTTAATGTTTATATTCTTACATTTAATCATTGACACATGTACAACACCAGCAGCAAACATTTTAAAACATAGCCTTTTGTTCTCCATGAAAATTATTCTTCTTTCTTTTTATATTTACTTCAACAAATTTCCAGTTGTTTTTCCTTAGTAATCTTGGAAGGCACCCTCCTTAACCCTCTACAAGTAACATAGTACTTACTCCTTATATGGCAAATGTGTGACTATATGAAGTAGGTCACGTCCTTCCCACAGGGGTTTCCTTACACGAACCAAGCCACATTTATAGTCTTAGAAAAGCAGCCAGCAAGTTATGGGCTGAATATCAGGCTTTTTCCTAGCAAGGTTTATATACATATACATACATATTTACTTTGGAATGTAGATATCATTAATTCACGGTTAATTGTTTGCTTGATACCCAAAGGCTTGAAAAAGGCTGAACTGTTATCAACTGTATGTAAAGGTGAAGTTTCCTAAACATTTGTATAAAAGTTAAAGAATGTATAAGTAGTCATCTAGATAAAGTGAATCTTATCTAGAAAGCCAGCACTGCACTGCAAATTTATTTTTAAAGTATTTTTTTATATTTGAAAGAGCAACTTAACAGTTGTTTGTATTTCATTTAGGTCCTTTCCAAAGCTAAAGGCCAAGGAAAGAAAAAAATATATATGGCAAGAAAGTTGCAGAAGATCCCTTCTGCTCCTTTTGTGATGATACATACGGAGAGGAGGCAATGCTGGATGGGTCCTTTGTCAAAATATTTGTTTGGCAAAAATATTCAGAAAACTACGCAAGATAAGTAAACATTTCAGAGGAGCTGGAAACAGGTAGGAATGCAACGTGAAGGCAAGTCTCGCCTCAATCAATATGAAAGAAACAGTCTCATTTTGGGTTTACTACAGACACATATTCATGGTCTTATCAGCATCTTTAAGCATGATACACAACAGAGAGTTTTTAAACTCCTTTATATTTTTAAGGCAATTTTTACAGTTTTAGGGTTAAAGTCAAACCCTGCCTATAGATGCCATAATACTATTCATTCCTATTCTTTTACATTGATATTTATTAGCCATGTCAAAACTTTCACAGATTTTTGTTTTTTCATTTTCTTGAATGCCTTCCTATTTCCTACGTATTTTGTCACAATATATCTGCTGCCATTGCATTTTAGTTTGTTTATTCTCCTATCATTTGCCCTCAGAATTCATATATATATATGTGTGTGTGTGTGTGTGTGTATGTAACAGACTGTATGTAGTCAACATTGATGTCATATGTCAGCACTGATTAAACTGCAAAATTTTTTTTAATTCCTATGTCGTCCGTCTCCAAATTTTTTTCTTATTATTGATGGTCTATTCTAGTTCTTATCTACACACATACTCTACTTTCAACTTGATATCACAGTTTTACTTAGCATCATACATACATTTTCTGATATGGTTACATGGTTTTGGGTTAAGATTATATATGTATAAAATTTTCTTCAACTCTTTTATACTAGTGAGTATTTATGCCTTTTTAATTATTTGGTATCACAAATAATATTTCCAAAATCATCTTCATAATACATATTTCCTCCTTTATGTTATTTCCCCTAAAAATAAATATTCAGAAATGGGAAATGGAGTCAAAGTTATTTGCCAAAGGATACTGCCGAATTCCAACTTTTAGTAATACATAAACACAGAGGTTGCATGAAAACTTTTTTTTATGTTTTAGATTTCAAAGAAAGTTTTCCTGTATATCTTCTCAGTTGACATTTATAATTTTCACAAAACTTCTGTGATGACATTAGTGGATTATTATTCTAAATTCTACAGAGGAGTATCACAGTTGAGTGACTTTTCCAAAGTGACCTTTGTGGAACTAGAATAAAACTCAGACCTGCTTCAAAATATAGCAGTGCTTCCACACTGCTGCAATTCCTCTGTGACCTTTTAAATAAAAGTCTTCAACTTGAAAATTCTCCAACTTCCTTAATTTTTCTTTTAACATTTGACTTTTCTGTGTAGAAGACTTTCAAAGTCTTCACTCCAGACCAAGATTTCAAAATATTTAATGGGCCCATACATTTATTTTTTAGAATATTGTTAGGGCAAGATAAGTTACAGAGATTAGAATGCTCTCCAGGTAGATGTAATCATTCAATTAGAAAATCATGCATCTCATTTTATAATGCATTTCTCATTAGATTAAAAAATGAACTCATGAGCATCTTTGGACAGACAGGCTGCGCACACTGGAAGGAGGGCAAACAAGTTAGCTTCCTACAGGCGCTGTGTTCAGGCGATGCAACAAAACGTTCAAAACGCAGGTACATTTACTACCCTAAAGTAAAAACGAGATGACTAAATTTTGCTGAAGATGTTTAAAATAAAATTTTGAGTGAATGTTTACTTTTCTTCAAATGCTAGGAAAACACAATGAAGAGAAAATTGAAGCATTTTGAAACATACCCAGCGTCACCAGAGGTCTCTGCTGCCGAATGTTGAATTAGAATCTCCTCTCCACGACTGGCTACTGAGCGAAGGAGACTCTTCTGCTCAGCTAATTCCTGTTCTAACTCCTGCTCAAGGGAAAGGATAAATGCAAACACATGTGTTACTTTATGATTATTGCCTACAATCATAGTTCAAGGTATAAAATTCTCAGAGAACTTTGGTAGTGAGCTTTTAAGTTTGCACGTTGCATAAAGCGTATGGTTTATGTAAATATTCAAATGTGTCTCCAAAGTACGCTGTCGTATTCTTTTGCTTTGATATAGGATACCTCTGAAAAATCTGGGGGGAAAGAAAAACCCATGGGAAAAGAAAATTTTGCCGGGCAATAGTGCCCTCAAGTGGTACAAAATGCTCTCTCATTTTTGAAAATCAATATTGTCATGCTAACAGGATAGATCCTTGGGAAAAGTGACTTAAGTTCTCCACTTACTTGATAAATTATGTTATCAATAGATTTGGCTTTAATTCTTCATTATTTATAATAAATGCTCTTGTTATTTGAGAAAATAAAATATTTGAATATGCTTTTTACATATAGTTAAGGTACCAATGAGAAATCATTCTTATTCATCAAAGTTCATTTGTTTCACTAGGCAACAATTAGCAATCCTATTTTGTGATATCATCTACTTGAAAGTAAAAATACAAACTGCATTCATTAAAAAAATAACAAACAAACACGCAACTTAGACTTTCACCAAACCTCAAAGGCTTTCCTGAGATTTATATTAAAATTAAATAGATTCAGAAGGCAAATCTGAAAACAGAGTAGTTATCTCTGGTAAAGCAGATGATAGCCGTGTTACACCATTTGTAAACCTAAACACAAGCTTTTCTTAAAGACTGGATTTTCAAATGACCAATCATCCCAGCGGTCATGAGTCAATACATTGAAACAGCCACATCCTGCTTCATTCAAAGAGAAGATAAAGAGCCACTCTGTCTTTAGTACAGAAGCAACTTGTCCTTCTGAAACATGCCTCTCAGGTTCTTCCCTGGGCAGATCTGCAGGCTACAGAGAGGTAGGAAACACTTTACTTTTTGTTGCTGGAGACTGCTCTGCCGCTGGTGGGTCCATGTGGTGCGAGCTTGGGCCAGCCATTCCTGGACGCCGGGGCTCTGCGTGGCTGTTAGGTCAACATCGCTCTCCTCCTTCTCCTGTGCTGTTCCCTGCTTTTAACGAGGCAGAAATCAAGTCATGCTACACACCGGAAAACCTTAGCCAAAAGGGAGAGAAGGCTACTTTGGTGCGTTCTGTGTAATGATACCAAAGTGGTTCCATTGAGATGTGAAACCACATTTAAAAAAAAATAACAGTAACACAAAACCCATCTAAGTTATGGCATTTGCAGGAGCAAGAACAACAAACAGATGATCACACATAGAACTGTTTGAGGAGAAAACCCATGTATTTAGAGGTCAGTCTTTTAGCTGACCAATGTGGTCATCAGATATTCCAGAATTTTTTTCCACAAAAATGTAACTCGAGATTGTTTTTTAAGTCACACAAAGGTAAATTGTTTCTCAAATGATCATTACCCATAATAACGGTGCCTCTCCCGTGAAAGCATTGCCCTGCCCTATGCCACTTTCTCTAATCCAGCTCCAATGAAAGAGTTTTAGAATAATCTTCCTAAAAACTTTTCTAAAAGATTATTAATCAAAGATATTTTAATATCTTTGAGGTTCTAAAAGATTATTAATCAAAGACATTTTAATATCTTTGAGAAGCAAAAAGTTCAGTTCCGTAAGGCATCATACTCTCTGGAATTCAGTAAGAACTTAAACTTGATTCTCAGTTCATATGGGAGAAAATGTACTGCAGCACAGAGGCAAGGAGTCTAAACAAGAGTTTCCCAGGCCGGCTGGACATCCTCTGTTCCACCTTTCACAGCCCAGGGTCTTGACCTCTGTGTCACAGAGCCGCAGCTTCACCGCAGGTAACTCAAGTCCCAAGACACTGAACTAGGAAGGAAGCCTCATCCCTGATACTGGTCTGTGTAACCTTCAGTGTCTACCCTACTAAGGCGATAGATTTAAATTATTCCTAGAATTCTCTATCTTTGAGAGTCTGCTATTATATGATAATATTTATAGACTGACCTACATAATCAATAGACTGTACTCAAAGATGAAAACTCTTGAAGAGTCTTTCTTTCAGAACCATCAATTAGCACATTAAAAAAAGTCATTTACTGTAGGCACATGTGGTTACCATTTTACAAATTCAAAAGCTGAATTGAGCCTTGAGAGGTCAGTGGTATGATAATTAAAGGTGAGATCTCTAAAAAAGTACCCTTCACCCCATCTATCACCATCACCAGAAACTGGCCCATTGCTAAGCTGGCTTACCAAAGTAATGACTCAGCACCTAGGCAAGAGTTGATCCTTCCTGCCTGATTATTCTAATGGCATTTGAAAGGCCCTAAAATGTTGCACATCAAACGGGATTAGTTCTGAATGAGAGCTTTTCTACTCACATAGATTCATCTGTCACTGGATAAATTATAATTTCAATATAACTCATTCACTACTTATTAAGCACTCACTAGACACTGTTCTAGGAGCTGGGAGTGCTCTGCAAAGAAGCCAGATGAGGGCCCTGGTGGAGAGTTAGACTATAAACAAATAAGATAACCGAGCTGGTGATAAGGCCTACAGAGAACGTTAAGACAGAAAATGGGATAGAAAGTTTTAGGGAGGTCTAAGGAAGCATCTTTAGAAGAGACAATTGCACTCTGCATGATGAGAGACCACCAACCTGGCAAAGACCTAGAGTGAGGGCATTCAGACCCAGGGAAGAGGTGGCACAAAGACCCCAAGGTGAAAGAAATTTGCCATTTCAGAGAGAACAGAGCAGTGAAGAGGACAGTGGGGCTGGCGTAGCATGGGGAAGAGGAAGGATATTTCACAGGTTGTTTCTCCAGAGGAGCCGCCTGCCATCTATTTCTGGAGCTGCTGCTCCCCTGCCCACTGGTTCTTCTTTGCAATGTCTGAGCACAACATGGGACCCAGCCATTCTAGCTCATCCAACCTAACTGCCCACAGACCCTTCTCTCTCTCTCTTGTTTTCGGAGTTTTACACTCACAATTTTGGGGAAATAGATGGGATCTGTTTACCCTTCTGTTTCTTCTTTTTTTCATTAGAATCTCATGATTAAATTGTCTGAGATAATAGATCTTATCTTTATCTTTGCAACATGGTGTCGGTGCTTCAAGCTAAATGAACAGTAAAACCTGTAGGTAATAGTATACATAACCTTCTCCCAGATCCTGAGCCCACCCGAGCTCAGACTTCCTTTCCTTTCAGATGATCCAGCCAGAGATTACAGTTTAGGTAGAACAACGGGGGTGCAATGGTCTAACAGATGCTAGTTGCATTTTGAAAGACCTTCAGAATTGGTGACTAGTGACACTAAATTCTCCACCTTCTGCAGAATTTCTCAAAGATAAGCAGTGATTTTCCTAAAGATGGGAAGTTTGGATGGATGGGCATTCTCCCAGAACTGGAGCCCATGATTTTCTGCATGAAAACAGATTCTCTCTCATCTAAGAATCCACCATCTTCTAAGAATAAGCTCTAAAAGAACCTGGTTCTTCCAAGCAAAGTTGAAACAGCAGTTCAAAAGGAACCTGTAGAGAATGACCTCAAGAAATCAGTGGATGAGACTGAAAGCTGTCCCCATCAGAGCTGCTCCAGCTGCCAACGTAGTGGCCCTGGCCATGACCTGCTGACTTGCTTTTGTGGGATCCAGGCCACTTCCTCTCTGCTTTTCTCTTCAGCAAAAATTTGTTTTTCAGAGCCCGACCTGAAGACTCCCTTGGAAACTTCTCCCAGCCCTGAGCCCAACACACTCTTCTATGCCAGTTACTATGGTCTGATTGAGAGAGGTTGGCTCAAGTTCCTTACACCAAATTTGGTTTGGAACAGTGACAACTGAAATGTTAGGTCTTAACAACTTCCTCACTTTTATATGCACAGCTATATATTCAGATTCTATGTGGTTAGATTCAGTTTTTCAGTGAGTGAATTTTTCTCTGAATGATTTAGTCATTTTGAAACATAAGACTTGGACCACAGGAAGCAAACCATGATTAAGAATCCAGTTCAAATTTCATTCTCTTTCCCCTGGGGATAAGAAGGCGCAACCAGAAGGAAAGTAATTATGGTAATTACTTTCTCTGAGGTGTGATAACAGTTTTCTGCCATACCTAGGGAATGGGGAGGTTAGGCGACTTCTGTCATCAGTCCCCACTGGGTGGGGCTATATAAACTGTTTATTTTGGAAAAACTAGAACAGTAACCACTTTTGCCAGGAACATTCCTTGGAAGATGAATGAGGACTGGGCAATGCTAAACATTAAATAAAACATTTCTTTATAAAGCTTTTTATTATTTTATGGGGCAATCTCTCTGTTCCTTTAATGAATGATAATGTGTGAAAAAGACCTAGCTTCATGAAGATACCACGAAATTCAGGAGATCCTATTACATACCCTTAAGATCTGTGGTTCTTCATATAGAGAAGCAGTCTATTTGATAGGAAACAAAAAAAGCGTAGTCATTCACTGATACCCATGTAAGTCAAATTAGTGAAGAAGAATGGAGGTAAGAAGTATTACCATTTCCCAGCTTCAGTAGCACTAAGTAATGGTGTGCTTACAGACTTACGAAGGTATTCCAACCCTCCTGAATCATCCAAGCCCCAATTAAAGGGTATTAACATTGCTGACGGCTGCATTTAATGGAAGATTTGTTTTCTGCAATTAACTTAATTAATTTCAGATTAACTCCAAATTATTTTTAGTTTTCTGCATAAAGGGACATGATCCTTTTCATAGCAATAATAATGTAAACAGGGCTCCTTTTCTTCCCACAGATGGAAAAGCAATCTTCCAGGAAGCTCTAATTATTTTAAAAGATCTATTAATATTTTATATGCTGGGAACTTCATTAGATGAAAGACGATGGAATTTAGAGATAGTTTAAAAATAAACAGTAACCAATTTCCATGTAGTAAAACACTACCACATTTTTCTGTATTTACACGTCACCCAATGTGGACAGAGTCAGGACTTGACTCAATTTAAACAACTCCCACGGACCTGGGCAGCATCTGCCGGGTGTGGACGCCACAGCGGTGTGCGCATGCTCAGTCCAGCCCGCTAAGTTTCAAGCCCAGCCTTTCGGCATAGCAGAAGCTTCTCCGTCTCAAATAATGTGATTTGGAAACAGTTGGTTATTGTTATTAATTATTTTAACTGCTGCAATTTGAGCATTTATTGTATTACTTGCATTTAAATCCTCACTATTTTTTTTCCTTTTTATTTTTTCCACATGTTCTAAAGAATTTTTTAAAGTTAAATATTATTATCCATATTTTACAGATGAGAAAACTGATCCGTAAGAAAGTTGTGGGAAATTTAAGGATCTTGCCCCAGGTCACCTCGTTAATAATGAATGAGAAAAAGATAAACAGATTTCAATCCTGGCTTGTGGATATGCTTTTTTTGGCACAGAAATTATTTTAAAATTTTAGATTTAAATGTCAACGTTTAAAAACTGGGAGGCTTAAGAAATAAATCTAAATTCCCTATCTCTTGAAAAAGTAGAAGATCTAGCAATGCCACTTGTAAATTCTTGTGTGATAATAGCTAGAGCTGAGTAACAGCTGCTCCTTAGACAGGAGCCTTGCCAAGGGCCAGGCTGGGCCTGCTTCCCTCGTTGGTTTGCCCTTCCCAGGCCACGAGGCCTTGGAATTTGTGGTTCCTGCCTTGTTTAATCTCTCCTGTGCTTGGGAGTATCAGGCCACTGGTTCCCTTACTACCTGCCTCTAGGGGTAGGTAGGTGGGGTAAGGAAGTAATAAGAGCTTTATAAATGATTGCTATCCCTATCCCCATCCCATTGCTAGGCAACTTTCAAGGCTTTCCCTTTATTTAAGCTTCTTTAGAAATTAAGTTCATTCACAGAATCACCACTGAAAATAGAAGAAAGCATTACGTATTCGACCTATAACAGTTGTTTACAAAACTAGGTGAATTGCTGTCTACTTTTACAGCTAGAAAATCATTCTACTTTTGTTCAGTTTTAGTATCTGTAACCTTTTCTTTTGACTTTAATTACAAAGTCACATTGCATGTGCATTTTCAAGAGTGTAAATCCAAGTGAAATGTTGTATTTTTTATTTGCATCTATTTATCCAACACAGAGTTCAAATGTCTTTTCATATGTTCATTGTCCATTTGTATTTCTTTTCCTGTGAATTATCTCTTCATATCTTTTGTCCATATTCTACTATTTGATCTTTCCTTATTGTTTTACAAAAGATTTGTGAATTATATAGTTTCTTCCCTGTTTGTCTATGTCTTTTGTTTTATTTTGTTTTACTCATCCCTCCTTGTCTACGTCTTTCAACTTGGTTACTTTTTTGGGGGCGGGGGAGGGGGATCATACAGAACTTTTCCATTTTTGTGTAGTAGTTTTATTTTTATTTATTTATTTACTTATTTATTTTTGAGATGGAGTTTCACTCCTGTTGCCCGGGCTGGAATGCAACAGCGTGATCTCTGCTCACTGCAACCTCCGCCTCCTGGGTTCAAGTGATTCTCTTACCTCAGCCTCCCGAGTAACTGGGATTACAGGTTCCCACCACCACACCTGGCTAATTTTGTATTTTCAGTAGAGAAGGAGTTTCACTATGTTGGCCAGGCTGGTCTCGAACTCCTGACCTCAGGTGATCCACCCGCCTCAGCCTCCCAAAGTGCTGGGATTACAGGTGGGAGCCATGGCCCATTTGTTTATTTGTTTAGTTGATGTCTCACTCTGTCACGCAGGCTGCAGTGCAGTGGCACAATCATAGCTCGCTGCAACCTCAACCGCCTGGGCTTAAGGGATTCTCCCACCTCAGCTTCCTTAGTAGCTGGACCACAGGTGTGTGCCACTATGCCTGGCTAATTTTTTTATTATTTGTAAAGATGGGGTTTTGCTGTGATACCCAGGCTGGTCTTGAATTTCTGGGATCAAGCAATTCTCCCTTCTTAACCTCCCAAACTGCTGAAATTACAGGCATAAGCCACCACGCCCTGCCCATGTACTACTTTAAAAGAAGCTATAAAATTCTGGATTTGGGGTATACTGACAAAAGTTCTCCCTATCCTAAGATTGAAAAAAAAAAATCATACATTGAGTACCTTGCGGACTTAATTTTTATATTTAAATCTTTGATCCATCTGTGATACATTTTTCTGTAAAATATGGGGTAGAAAATACAGTTTACCATGTTTCAGGTGAGTATTTACAGAGTGAGTCATATTTTGTCCACTGATTTATAATGCCACCTAAAATATTTATCAAATTCCTTTATATACCAAATCTCTTTCTGGAATAGTTATCGTTTAATTTTCTGTTCACATATTTATTGTGTCAACATCAAACTATTTTAATTATTGTAATATTGTATTTTAATATATGATTAGATTGGCCGGGCATGGTAGCTCATGCCTATAATTTCAGCACTTTGGGAGGCTGAGGTGGGTGAATTACTTGTGCTTAGGAGTTCAAGACCAGCCTGGGCAACATTAGGAGACCTCTATTTCTAAAAAAAAACACAAAAATTAGCTGGATATGGACACGGTGATGCACACCTGTAGTCCCAGCTATTCGGGAAGCTGAGGTAGAAACATTACTTGAGACTGGAAGGCAGAGGTTGCAATGAGCTGAGATTGCGTCCCTGCACTCCAGCCTGGGTGACAGAGCGAGACCCTGTCTCAAAAAAAACCAAAACCTACACACATATATAAGACTAATAACCCCTCAAAACTCTTTACAAAATTTTATATGGAATATTACATTATTCCTCTAACTTGCTTTTTGTCTATATAAAAACTATAAATTCTCGACTTTTTTTTTTTTTTTTTTTTATGAGACAGAATTTCACTCTGTTGCCCAAGCTAGAGCACAGTGGCATAATCTCAGCTCACTGCAACCTCTGCCTCCCAGGTACAAGCAATTCTCACATCTCAGCCTCTCAAGCAGCTGGGATTACAGACATGCCCCACCACACCCAGCTAATTTTTGTATTTTTAGTAGAGATGGGGTTTCATCATGTTGGCCAGGCTGGTCTCAAACTCCCAACCTCAGGTGATCCTGAGGCCTTGGCCTCCCAAAGTGCTGGGGATACAGGCATGAGCCACTGTGCTCGGCCAATTTCATTTTTTAATTTTTATTTTTTGTTGGATTATTTTATGGTTTTCAATGACTTAACTTCATATTTTGTAATAAGCCAGTCATCTTCCTAAATTTCTCCACTGCTTCTAATTTTTAGTTGATTAAGTTTGGTTTTCCACATCATATCATCATATGATCAGCAAAAAGCTGAAGAAAAATACATAGGTTAGTCCTAACAATCATCCTCACACTGAGAAAACAGTAGCAATCACAGTGACCTTCCATGAAGTTTCCATGACAATATTTATGTCCTACTTCCTACCAGTATTTGTATTCCAATATAGACGCTTTCCCTCGCTCCTCATTTTACTTGGAGAACAGATTGGCCTGGTCTCAACCATTATTGCAGGAGAAAGGTGTAAATGGTAAAGGAAGGCACAGTTTGGATTAGGCCATAAGAAGCAGCAGATGATACCATCAGATGCTTGTAGGTTTGAGGCAGCTAATGGGCTTCTCAACTATTTGGTCCCTGGCTTACTTAGCAAGAAGGGTAGGGAAGACCAAACTCTGCACTTTTTTTTTTTTTTTTTTTTTTTTTTTTTGAGACGGAGTCTCCCTCTGTCTCCCATACTGGAGTGCAGTGGCACAATCTCAGCTCACTGCAACCTCCACCTCCCGGGTTCAGGTTCAGGAGATTCTTCTGCCTCAGCTTCCCGAGTAGCTGGGACTACAGGTGCCTGCCATCATGCCCGGCTAAGTTTTTGTATTTTTAGTAGGGACGGGGTTTCACCGTGTTAGCCAGGATGGTCTCCATCTCCTGATCTCATGATCCACCCGCCTCGGCTTCCCAAAGTGCTGGGATTACAGGTGTGAGCCACCACGCCCAGCCAGTGCACTTTTTATCCTATCCGTTCGCTCCCCAACAAGATTTTTCTTGCAATCACACTCCTTTTTCTTGTTTTTTTTTTTTTGTTGTTGTTGTTGTTTTTTTATGAGAGAGAGTCTTGTTCTGTCGTCCAGACTGGAGTGCAGTGGCATAATCTCGACTCACTGCAACCTTCACCTCCAGGGTTCAAGCAATGATCCTGTCTCAGCCTCCTGAGTAGCTGAGATTACAGCTGTCCACCACCAGGCCCAGCAAATTTTTTTTTTTTTTTTTTTGGCTAACCATGTTAGCCAGTCTGGTCTCAAACTCCTGACCTCAAGTGATCCGCCCATCTCGGACTCCCAAAGTGCTGGGATTATAGGCGTGAGCCACAGCGCCCTGCTCATATTCTTTTTTCATCAATTTTTCCTCTATTGAGTTATTTCTATTAACGTGTAAACTTACTATTTTTCTGATCTTAAAATGAAACACTCACATTATGATGAATGTATAAGTAAAAAAAAGAGATACAATTTTCTTTGACCCACTTCTCCTTAGAGCTTATCTCATTCCTCTGTATACCACTTTACAGCAACACTCCTGGAGCAGCCTTTACTTTCCCTCTCCAGTTCCTCTCCTCTCACTGTCACTTTCATGTCAGAGTGCTTTCTGCCTCCACCACTCGGCTGAACTGCCGTTGTTAGTAGTCCTAACAAAATCTATTTGCAAAGTCCAAGAGTGTAAACTTAAAACCGCACACTAAAATGTCACTGTAAAGCAGGTACATACACGAGTATGCGTCACCGCCAACCTGTTCCTTTTACCTGGCACACCTTAGAAGGAGCACGTGAACAGTGCGCCAACTTTTGGCTGTGGGCCAGCGGCTGGAACCCTCACCTGCATGTTGAGCTGCTTATCGTGCAGGGCTCTCTGCAGCTCCAGCAGGCTCCCCTTGAGCCTTCTCAGCTTTCCAGCCAGCTGCTCGGCCTCGTCCTTGGTGTGAGCTTTGCCCTCCAGCAGCAGGTTCTCATTGTGGACTGACAGCTCTGATAAAGCCACCACCTTCTGCTCTATTTCCACCAGCATGTTCTGCAGCAACAGAAATAAGGATGAACTCACACATCTCCCCAGCCTCTGCAAAGACTGTTTCCCACAGTGCAACACAGACCTCTGGAGTCTTTTACCAAACAGACAGGCTTTCACGATTTTTTGTAGTTTTCCCATGGCCTTGATGAGTGAGTAGTCTGTAGACTTTTTTTTTCTTTCTTTTCTTTTTTGAGGGAGGGTCTTGCTCTGTCACCCAGGCTGGAGCGCATAGTCATAAATATGGCTTACTGCAGCCTCCACCTACTGGGCTCAAGGGATCCCCCTGCCTCAGCCTCCCATGTAGCGAGGACCACAGACATGTGCCACCACACCTGGCTAAATTTTTTATTTTTTCAACAGAAACCAGGTTTCACTTTGTTGCCCAGGCTGGTCTCTAACAATGTGCTCCCACCTCAGCCTCCCAAAGTGTTGAGATTACAGGTGTCAGTCACAGTGTCTGGTGACTTTTATTTTTAATTGTTATGGTATCAGAGGGGTCTATAAAAAATTACCTGAGCCTCTCAATTTTTCTTTTCTTTCTTTTTTTTTTTTTTTTTATTTGAGATAGGGTCTCACTCTGTCGCCCAGGCTAGAATGCAGTGGTGGGATCATGGCTCACTGCAGCCTTGACTTCCCGGGTTCAGGTGATCCTCCCACCTCAGCCTCCCAAGTAGCTAGGACTACAGGTACATGCTATCACACCTGGCTAATTTTTTGTATTTTTGTAGAGACAGGGTTTTGTCATGTTTCCCAGGCTGTTCCTGAACTCCTGAACTCAAGCAATCTGCCTGCCTCGACCTCCCAATGTGCTGAGATTACAGGCATGAGTCATGGTGCCCTGCCAATTTTTCTCTATTTTTAAGATTAGCTATTATGAAATGACAAAAACACATTTTTAAAAAAAAAATGAAAATCTTTTTTTTTTTTTTTTTTGAGATAGTGTTTTGCCTTTGTCACCCAGGTTGGAGTGCAGTGGCGCAATGTTGGCTCACTGCAACCTCCGTTTCCCAAGTTCAAGCTCTCCTGCCTCAGCCTCCAGAGTAGCTGGGACTACAGGCACGCGCTACCATGCCTGCCTAATTTTTGTATTTTTAGTAGAGATGGGGTATCACCATGTTGGTCAAGATGTTCTCCATCTCCTGACCTTGTGATCTGCCCGCCTCAGCCTCCCAAAGTGCTGGGATTACAGGCATGCGCCACTGCGCCCAGCTGAAAAACATTTTTATATAGTCAACAGATAAGGAGAAAAGGCCATTGCCTTCGTGTTATCCATTACTATGATGTTATTTTTGTGTTAGATGATGATAATTATGGCTAATAAAAATAAGACATCACATAATCAACTCTTTCCTTGTTAATTTAAAGAGAATCCTCTTTTTTGAAACATTACTGCTTTGGATTGATTTCTTTTTCAGGTGGCTGCTCTCACATATTTTTTTAAATTTGGTATACTTTTAATCTTACATTTCCACAAGTTTTCCCTACATTTTTACTTTCATGTTCTGGAATAAGTCTTTGGTGCTACAGGGTTTTCCTCTAAAATGGAGACTATATTAGAGAAGGAGAAAAATAGTCTTCCTTCTTCCTAGGTAAGACTTAAAACAAAAAACAAAAAAGACTTAAAAAAAAAAAACAAAAACCCAAACATGTTTTACTTTCTACAGAAATCATTGTTTTTATATTCTTTAATTCTGCATCCTTTGGTACCTGGCAGTCCACAAGCTGGGCCTCCATGTCCATGGGCTCCTTGGGTGTACCCAGCGCAGTATCCAGAGTGGCCTTGGTACTCAAGAGCCAGCTGTCCAGCTCATCGGCTTCACAGCGATACCTCTGCAGGGCCTGTTCCTGCCTTTGTTCCTCCAACTGATCATTCAACTTCTCCTAATGAATTCAGTAAAATGTAACATAGATCACGCTAAGGTAAAATCTTGAGAATTTAACATAGTAAAGCAACGGTTCCAGGCCCTGGCTGCACATAAGAATCACCGGTAAAACTTTAAAAAATTATCTTTGCTTAGACCACATCCCAGAACAACAATCAGAATTTCTAGGGGTAACTCTCAAAATTGGTATTTAAAAAAAGACGCCCTAGTGATTCTAATGTGCACCTAGAGTTGAACAAGGTATTCTCAAATAATATACCTATACGACCAGGCAGCAATATAAATGGTGGAAATCAGCCAAGGATTAGAACAAAACAATGGCATAAAGCAGTTGGTGAATGGCAGCAGACACTGGACCTCTATGGCTGGGAATAGTAGCAAGTGATGGAGACTGTGGCAAACTGAAAAACATGTGGCCTGCCTAAAACAGCAGCCACATACAGTTCCAGGCAATTGATCCCTGTGGGAAGGGGTGGTCCACTATTAACTTTCATCTCAAGTGAAGGCAGAAATCTAAATTTCTAGGTTAGCTCTCTGAGTTTTTCAATGATTGCAAATAATTCATGTTAAAAAAAAATCAGGCCAATCACTTCATTTTGAAACCCCCACAAGTTTTTCATAGAGTTACTGGGGACAATATAAATGAATTAAAAGTTAACTTTTAAAATAAATATTTTAAGAATTATTTTATGAATAATTCATTATTTTAAAATTTTATTAAACAATTTAAAATGGAAATTAATAAGTAGGGCAGACACATTGGCTTTAAATTTCTCTAATACAAGAAGTATTAGGTTGGTGCAAAAGTAACTGTGGTTTTTGCCATTATTTTTGCACCAACCTAATATATGAATAGATTATTTGACTAATCATATAATAGGTAAAACTAGAGACAGACTACATACCCCACAACGGGGTCATGGTTAATTGCCTTATGTTATAATTAGCAGCTAAATAAAATAATATTTGGTTCATATAATAAGAAATGTATTGAGAACCCATTATGTGTCAGAGAAGCTGCCAAAAGATACAAGATGATAGATACTATAAAGGTCTTTAGGGAGCCTCCAGTCTAACCAAATTATAGAAGCAACAATAAAAGTAGCCTAGAAGCTTAGGGCCAAGAATTTACGAGAGAACAAATAAAAAAAGGAAGATAGCTGATTTTTAACACAGATATTACTGCTGCCCAAATTTGTCTCTATATTAAATAATATTTAAATTAAGTAATGTGGGAACCAGAATTGCAAGAGTATTTTCATGAATTACTATATTTGAATTGGCTAACAGTGACTGAGTAGGATTTATTCTTTATAGTATTAGTAATATCATCCGTCAAATGCTGTCATGTAAACACAGCAAACCATTATGCAAACCTTCTACAATTAATCTTCATAAGGCTCATGTCTACCAAGAATTTGCTTTCCACCTTCTCAATATTTCACACCTGAAATGAGTCAGAAGGGGGTCAAAGGACATATTCATGGCTACACATCGACTGTGCTCTCTTCAGGAGACCTTTTTTTTGAGACAGAGTCTTGCTCTGTTGCCCAGGCTGGAGTGCAGTGACGTAATCTCAGCTCACCACAACCTCTGCCTCCCAGGCTCAAGCGATTCTTCTGCCTTAGTCTCCCAAGCAGCTGGGACTACAGGCACACTCCACCATGTCTGGCTCATTTTTGTATTTTTAGTAGAGACAGGGTTTCACTATGTTGGCCAGGCTGGTCTCGAACTTCTGACCTCGTGATCCACCCGCCTCAGCCTCCCAAAGTGCCGAGGTTACAGGCACGAGCCACTTCGCCCAGCCATGAAGACCATTCTTGAAACACAATCCCAGTTGGGGAGAGGGAAGCAATGAAAATGTAGATAGGTAAGTAACCCACATACTTGGTAACATAATGTTAAAAGTTAACTCAGAAGTGAGGAGGCCACTTTAGAGTTATTGGTTACCTCCAAAAGCTGCCGTTTCCCTGAGGCTTTCATCCTGATGGTGGACATTCGCTCGGCTAAGACAGTGAGCGTGGACTGCAAGGCCAGCTGCTCCGCGGGGTCGGCCTCACAAGACTCGGATACCAGCTCCTCTGCGAGAGAGGACTGGAGCTCATTGATTTCATCCTGGAGCATGAGAATCTCATCCATCAATGCCTGGAGGAAAGACTGTGGAATCACACTCATGTATTGATTTTCTTCACTGAGGGATCATTAGCACAAGCTGAGTCTCACATCCATTGGGATTCGCGAAAGATATTTCACCTGGGAATCATTATCAACCAGCAAATAGGGGGCCACTCACCTAAGTTTCTAAATGAAAGGCCAGGACTTTTCTGATTTTACGTATGTATCACTAACCAAAGTGAGTTTGAGCAACTTAATTAATCTTTCTAGTTTTCAATAGGATCGTCTGTAATACAAGGATCATCTGTAATACCAACTTTTTATTTTATTTTTTAGAGACAGAGTCTCACTCTGTCACTCAGGCTGGAGTGCAGTGATATGATCACAGCTCACTGTAATCTTGAACTCTTGGGCTCAAGTGACCCTCCTGCTTGAAGCTAGGACTACAGGTGTGTGCTATCAAACCTGGCTAAATTTTTTATTTTTTATTTTTTTACTTTTTGTAAAGACAGGATCTTGCTATGATGCCCAGGCTGGTCTCAAACTCCTGGCCTCAGGGAATACTCCAACCTGGATTACAGGCACGAGCCAACACATTTCTCAATCATTTCTAAGAGTCTCCAATATGATGTTGAAAATAAAATGTATTACTTTCTTACTTAACATGATTTTCCCACATTCACCTATTGCTTTCCCCAAATCTGAAACAGCATTGAACTCTAGTCCAAAACTCACATCGTTTCTCACAGGATGGGAGAAACCTGTAACCTATTTCTATGTGGTCACACTGCTCATTGTTTTTCATTTATCAAACTCTAAAAAAATAAGGGTCTCTCCCAAGTGATGTCTTCCATTCCCGAGACTTCAAATGCTTTCTAATCCTGAGCACTTCCAAAGGTACATCCCTAACCCAAACACCTGCCCTAAGTTTCAGGCTGTGTGTCCAACTTACCTAGTTCACGGGTGTCTGCATAGTGTTAAGTCTAAACCTGCTTCCCCTGCTGTCTTCCAACACCTCTCATTATGGCTCAAGCTGGAGACTTGGGAGTCACTCTTCACACCTTCCTCTCCTTCACTCACCAGATCCAATTCATCACCCAGTCCAATGGCTTTTATCTCAAAACTATATTGTGTATATCTGAATATCCCCCCTGCCCCCACCTGAAGCCAAAGTCAACTTCCTCTCTTGACTGAGTTGCTATATAATGTTCTACTGATGAGTCTATCTGCTTACACTCTCGTTGCTCCAGTCTAGTCTGTATGAAGCAATTACAGCAACCTTTTGAAAATATCAGTTAGGTCCTCTCATTCCCCTTCTTTAAAATATGTACTGGATTCTTGCTGTGAAATAAAACAAACTTGTGTGATCTCACTCCTCCTGCCTCGTGTGCCACATTCCCTTCTTGCTCACCATATTCCTGCCTTCTTCAGCCACTCCAAGGCCCCACTTCAGTCACTTCCTGGCCTCAGGGCCTTTGAACATGCTGTTCCCTCAACGTGGAAAACTCTTCCCACTCTGTGTGTGATGGCTCTATTCATCCTTTGCTCTTAGGTTAACTGTCGTATCTTCAGAGAGGCCTTTCATGACCACCCAATCCTAAGAAAATCTCCATCATTCTCTCTCAGTAGCGCCCTGTTTTCCTGTCTATCATAATTATACTTGATTTTATTTCTCTCTTTTGGGGGTATTTTACGACTTGCTCTTTAGATGGAATCCTCACAGGAGAAATTTTTATTTAGGATTTCAATGAAGTTGGAAAAACAGGCTCTATCATTACAGAGGCAACTATGATTTCAAGTAAAGTAACATAGGCTTTATATTTGCCAGCATTTCATAGTTTCCAATGTGCCCTTATTTGCATAATTCCTATTTTTCCCACAGGACTGGAGGCTTTGCTGTAAGCACAGTGCCTCCTCAGAGTGGACTCTCGCCATGTTAAACAGCAAAAACCCCTTATCTTTTCCTAATATCAAATATCATCATGATAATTTTTAAATAAACTATTAATATTATATACATCTAGAAAAGTGAACAGATTATAAGTACACCAACTATAGATATATATCCATGCTGCTGCTACCCAGATCAAGAAATGGAACATTTCCAGGATTCTACAAGCTCTTTTGACCTCCTCCTTTTTGCTACCGCTGTCCTCAAAAATCACCACTGTGTTAACTCGTAAATATCAGAGGACTTTGGCCCTTATTTGAGCTTTATAGAAATGGAATCATACACGGTGCACTGCTCTGCGTCTGGCTTCTTTCGTGATTGTGAGAGTCGTTCATTTTGTTGCATGTAGAAAGAGTTAATCCATTTTTATCATTGTATCATATTCCACTGTCACCTGGCTGTGAATTGTTTTCACTTTAAGTTTTTCTAGTGAGTTTACTAGTGCAATCTCATTGTAATTTTAATTTCCATTTCCCCGATGACTAATGAGATTGAGTGTCTTTTGTGACTGACTGCTAAACATCTTTTGCCCATTTTCTACTAGAGTTGTTCCTTTTCTTATTGATGAATGGAGTTGTTTGTATATTCTGGATAGGAGTGCCTGTGTTTCTTTTGGTTCTGCATATTGCAAATAATCTGCTCCCACGTTGAGGCATGGTTTTCCCTTAATGGGGAAATATTTCCTTAATAATATCTTTTGATGGAAAGAAGTTCTTAATTTTATCATGGTCTAATAGAATCAATATTTTCCTTTACCGTTAGGCCTTTTGGTGTCCTATACAGGAAATCTTTTGCCTAACCCAAGGTCATAAATAGAATACAATCTCATAGGTTATCTTCTAGAACAGTGCTACTCAAAGCATGGCCCACGGAATAATAATAGTCTGCAAAATGTTTGTTACTGGCTTATGACGAGATAAACATATTGAGAACAAGTGCTAAGAAACTTTTATAGTAATTTGACAGTTATGACATCCAAGCAGCATTTGATTGAATTTTACTAAAGTATCAGTCTGTGATGGATTAGAATGTTTTTTAAAAAGATCATTCACCACAGATATTTTAAAATATTATTTTCAAACTTTTCTTTGGTAATAACTTCACATTTAGATCTACAAACCACATAAACTTAATTTTCATGTCCAGTGTAGAAAGGGGTGAAAATTCTTTTTTTTTTTCTTTTCGCCCACGGTTTTGCAATGTAATCTTTGCCACAAACCAAGTGTCTGTATAAATGTGATTCTGCTCTGGCCTCGAATTCTGTTCCATCAACTCATTTGGCTGTTTGTGCAAATACCACGCAATCTTAATTATTGTAGCTTTATAAATCTCCCTATCTGGTGGGATATGTCTTTCAACTTTATCAATCTTTTTCAAGACTGTCCTGGTTACTCTTTACTTCTGGCATTTTTAATACATATTTTCCCACACATTTGCAGTATACTTTATTATTATTATTACTATTTTTGAGACAGAGTCTCGCTCTGTTGCTCATGCTGGAGTCAGTGGCAAGATCTTGGCTCACTGCAACTTCTGCCTCCTGGGTTCAAGTGATTCTCCTTGCCTCAGCCTCCAGAGTAGCTGGGATTATAGGCATGCACCACCACACCAGGCTAATTTTTGTATTTTTAGTAGAGACGTGGTTTCACCATGTTGGCCAGGCTAGTCTTGAATTCCTAAGCTCAAGTGATTTGCCCACTTCAGCCTCCCAAAGTGCTGGGATTACAGGCATGAGCCACCGCACCCAGCCTGCAGTGTACTTTAGAATTAGCTTGTCAGTCTCCACCAAAAAACTTGCTGCAATTTTTAAAATGTGATTGCAATGAATTTACAGACTGATATTGTTTATTACATATTCAAAGTATTTTTTATACATTCAAAGTCTTATACATTAAAAAAACTTCCATTCAGTATTTTCTATTATTTCATAATAATGTTTTGTGCCTGAATGCTGAAAGTATCAAATCTATATTTGGTCTGATTTTAAATGCTCCTCCATAATTAGATGGATCTTATTATGTCTTTGTTGTTGTTGTTGTTGTTGTTTTTACACTGATCCTTCTGTACAAGCAAGAAGAGCCTCCTAACAATTTCACACTGTGTTCATTCTCATTCTCTCTTCTGTGCTTTTCCACACACATTTACATTTATAGTGCCTCCTACCCACTCCTGTTGCCATTCCAAATTTTCAAACTCTGTCTCCTCAAAGTCCTGGTTAGATCTCGTTTAACCTACTTTCCACCAAATGTAGCCCACAATCAGATTTCTGTTTTCTGTCTAATGTGTTGGTAACTCTCACCAGCACTACCTCATTAAATCTCAGTGGATTTGACCGACCAGGTGCACACTGAAGTTATCAGCTTCCATTTAAAACTCACAATGTTCTAAAATAGCTCTCTGAATGTTCTGCAGTCAGTAACGAAGGAATTAGGAAAATCTGGAACTGTTCACTTAAATCTTTTTTTTATTTTTTGGGGGGACAGTCTCGCTCTGTTGCCCAGGCTGGAATGCAGTGGCAGGATCTCAGCTCACTGCAAGCTCCGCCCCCTGAGTTCAAGCAATTCTTCTGCCTTAGCCTCTCAAGTAGCTGGGACTACAGGCACGCGCCACCATGCCCAGCTAATTTTTGTATTTTCAGTAGAGACAAGGTTTCACCATGTTGGCCAGGCTGGTCTTGAACTCCTGACCTCAAGTGATCCACCCGCCTTGGCCTCCCAAAGTGCTGGGATTACAGGTGTAAGCCACTGTGCCCAGCCTCACTTAAATCTTGTTAGAGGCAGTCCTCTCCGCTCATGCTTGAGTTTACTCTTAAAGGTGAGTGGACATTTTTGGAAGGTAGCTAGAGTTTTTAACTTAAAGATCTAGCAGCCATGCTCAGGAGGCATGAAATTTTCCTTTGGGGCCATAAAAATGTTTTGGAACCAGAGACAGGCAGTGGTTGTACAACACTGTCAATGTACTAATACCACTAAATTGGACAATTTAAAATGGTTAATTTTATGTTATGTGAATTTCACCTCAATTAAAAAAAACTTCAGCCATCAAATATGTCTTCAGTCCCATAACTCTGAGTATAAGAGCTGGTGGCCATCAGCTACCTGACAATATATGATTCAAGATAAGGAGAAAGAGATGAAATGCATGCTTCTGGGTTTCTGATTTGTAATTACAAACTTGGCATGTGTATGACACTTACATAGCTTAGAGAAGTTCTATGAGCTTCTCTAACATAAAAACTCTTTAATAGCAAGGGTGAAAAGAAACACAGACCTTATGTTATGTGACTTTCAGAACTATCTACATGAACATAATATTTTTTTTGTTGTTTTTTTTGTAGGGGATGGAATCTTTCTCTGTCACCCAGGTGCCATCTCGGCTCACTGCAACCTCCACCTTCCAGGTTCAAGCAATTCTCCTATCTCAGCCTCCTGAGTAGCTGGGACTACAGGTGTGTGCCACCACTCCCAGCTAATTTTTGTAGTTTTAGTAGAGATGGGGTTTCAGCGTGTTGACCAGGCTGGAATGTTTCCTTTTCTTTATTTTTTTCTTTTTTTTGAGATGGAGTCTCGCACTGTCACCCAGGCTGGAATACAGTGGTGTGATCTCGGCTCACTGCAAGTTCCGCCTCCCGTGTTCACGCCATTCTCCTGCCTCAGCCTCCCAAGTAGCTGGGACTACAGGCACCCACCACCACGCCCGGCTAATTTTTTCTATTTTCAGTAGAGACGGGGTTTCACCGTGTTAGTCAGGATGGTCTCGACCTCCTGACCTTGTGATCCGCCCGCCTCAGCCTCCCAAAGTGCTGGGATTACAGGCACGAGCCACCGCGCCTGGCTTTTCTTTTTTTTTTTTTTTTTTTTTAAGCCTACAGCACCTGGTATTCCTGGGCAGTCTCCCATCCAAGTACTAACCAGGCCCAACCCTGCTTCACTTCCAAGATCAGATGAGAGACCACATTTCTTCCCATATTCTATTTTAGTTGTTACATATATGAAAAAACAAAACAAAATAACCACAGAGCTCTGTGTCCTATTTATCACTGAGCTTAGTGTGGCAACACATGTCCCCAAAGCACCAGATGCCCACGATAATAAGTTCGCAATGACAGAGGGCTTAACAGTCAGAACAACAGCCACAAGTCAGCTCATGAACTGCATTCAAGCCTTAAAATGAAATCTGTAAGACAGCCAGGCGTGGTGGCTCAGCATGTAATCCCAGCACTTTGGGAGGCCAAGGTGAGTGGATCACCTGAGGTAAGGAGTTCGAGACCAGCCTGGCCAACATGGTACAACCTCATCTCTACTAAAAATACAAAAATTAGCCTGGCATGGTGGCAAGCACCTGTAATTCCAGCTACTGGGGAGGCCGAGGCAGGAGAATCGCTTGAGCCTGAGAGGTGGAGTTGCAGTGAGCCAAGATCGCGCCATTGCACTCCAGCCTGGGCAACAGAGTGAGATTCTGTCTCAGAAAAAAAAAATGAAATCTATAAGACAATTTAGAGAGGATAATCAGAAAGGCACAGCATTCCACACAAATTCAGTAGTTTAGACAAGTGTTTAAAGGGAAAGTGCAGGAATTAGGTTACTTCCTTAAAAAAACGTGAATACTTCCAAAAGAGTGTTGGGAAAGAAGTAAAAACTAAAGTATGTCTATTAATTTTTAGGAAATATAAAAAACCATACTGGACTTCCTCACGCCCATTCAGTTGAAATTTAGAAATAGTAATTCTATAACAGTGCTTGAAATTTTTAAAGTACCATTCCAGAAGCTAAGAACAAATTTAGATACTGAGATACCACCAGCTTTTCATGTAGGCAGCTGTGTTCCAGAACTTGTAGAACTTAGGCACAGATAGCACAAGGTAGCAAAAATAGCTCATATGAAAAAATAGTAGATATGTAATGATACATGAAATTATACTAAATTCTACATTATTGCTATTTTCTTTCCCTCCTATTAGAACATTAATATGTTCTAATTATATTAATATAAAATATTAATAGAATTAGTTAATATAACATGAATATATTTTCTCTCTTAATAAAACATTAAGCCCCAGTGACTGGTCATCTTCATTAAATTAGCTGTACCACCTTACTGCTGCGATGGCTAGCACGGCTACTGCCAACTTAGAAAGGGACAAAAAGTCACGTGGTTGACCTTAATGACAAGAAAAGTCACAGATTCACTTCTAATTTATAATTCTCAGAATTAATGTGCAATTTTGAGTTGTCTCCATTAAATCTCTTGAACAGAATCATCATTTTGCTCCACATTCGGTTTCTGTGTGTTTCCATCCTAATGCCTGAGCAACAGGGTGGTGGTGCTGATTGGAAGCTAACTTGCATTCTCCATGAGGAACTCTGGAAGGGCAGAGCAGGCCACCAGGATCCTGTTTTCATGCAGCTCCTAAATATTGTGGGAGCCAGTGATGGGTCTTTGGCAATTATGGGCAGCCGCCCGGGCTACAAGAATAGGGAGCTTGAACAAAGGTGGAGATGTCCTGAAGCTGGAGAGAGGCTCAAACTACTTAAACTTTCTGCAACATCGGCATCTGATAATCTGAGTGAGTGACCCTCAAATGCATTCTAATCCAGTCCTTGCGTAATTTACACTATATTCCTTTTGAATGCTTAAAGAACGGGGCCTCCTGCAGAACAGCCATCGAGGTTGCCCTGAGGAGCACGTACTCAACCTGAAGGAAGCCCTCTGGCTCCTTCCAGTACAGTGAAGCAGAGGTGCAGGGAACAGCTGGACAGACAGAACCGCAGGAGCAAGGAAGACCCAAGAGCCCCAGGGAGCACACTGGAGCAATAGGGACACCCCTTCAGAGGAGAAAGAGGTGGCCACTGGCAACAGAAAACTGGGGTACCAGCTAAAGAGAAATGGGAGACACTGAGGCCCCTTTAGAAAGGAGAGGGGTTTGGGAGACTAGCACTCTAGTGATAAAACGGGGGAAGCTCAGAAGTAAATGGCATTTTAATAGTCCCCCAAGCCCCTGACTGTCCCCCTGATTGATCTGGTCTTGGATAACAAGGGTTAATTCTCACTTTGTGCTTTCATAGCACCCTCTACAAATGTGGCTGAGGGTGGGTGACTATAGGATAGCAGAAAGACCTACAGAAGGTAGTTTTGTTTTGTTTTGTTTTTTTACCAAAATAAGGCCTAAAAATGGACACTATTCACTTTGATCTCTATCTTCAGAAGCTACAAGAGTGTAAAAAACCTGAAACCACTATTTCTCAATATGCTGTCTCTAGATGAAATGTTCTCATTTTTGTGTTATACTGAAAGATATATATTGCAAAAGAATGCAACTTTATCTGACTATACATATGAACAAGCAGTGTATTCCAAGGTTATCCTGCTTCCAAAACTAGGAAGATGTAAAGTAAAAGAAAGACAAAGTACAATGTTTCACTCTTAAAGCTGTTAAGTTACCCTGTCTTTGATAAACATGCTTGAAAGCCATGCTTTCATAGCTCTTAATTAACATCTAAAAATATCTTTCTTCCCTCCTGCCTTCTGAAGGACTGTCAACGCTCCTGGGTTCTTGTCCCAGACAGGCAGCATTTTCCTACATCAGGGTGATGAATATGTAGGAGAATGTGTGCCTCAGTATCCTAAGACCCTACTTATACCAAATAAATATAATTTTAACAGCATACCTCATCAGACTGCCAAAGTATTAACCAGATTTTAATTTCTAAACATTTCTTAGCATGCATTTTAAATGGACACATTTTTAACATTATCTTTCTGCATTAGATTAATGTAATGATCTCTAATTTTTTGCCTAGTCTAACCTTCTAAAAAATGATTTAAGTCAGGGACAATCACAAGATGAGACTCAGAACTTATGAAGCCTGAGACATATTTTCTGAAGTAATAATGGAGGGACACCCCCTGGCTAAGTTTCTTAAAACTACAATATCTAGAAAAGGTAGATTTGGAGTATATTTTATTCTTACAACAATGGCTCACAACAAAACCAAAATAACCTGGCAACTCTAAGGAAACACATTTTGTGTAATCAAAGTTAAAAAGCAACATCAATGCATGTAGCTTTCTTTAATTAGATTCAAAGTCTGAATCTCTCTCTCTCTTTCTCAGATCCCTGCCTGAATCAGCAGTAGAAACGACCATCATTAGGACTCTTGTTTACTCTGGAAGAACTGATAAGATTAAAAAAAAAAAAAAAAAAGTCAACTGGCTATCTCAAACACATGCCTGACAGGCCAAACAGTCACAAGAGTGCACTTATTTAATCAAGCAGGAAACTGAAGTCATGGCTATTTGTACCTGATGTTCAGCCATCTGGCTTTCTGGACTCCTGCCGGGCTCTGGGCTCTCACTGAGTTTCAGCTCAATGGCCTCCATCTTCGTAGAGATGGACTGGAGGGAGTCCTGGTACTTCTGCTGGCGTTCCAAAGCTTCATAGAGTGTGCGCTGCTTCTCACTGATCTACACCAGAAAAGGGATGTTACCAAATACTTCCCAGGCCCTTATCTTTCAGATTACAACATTTCTTTCTTCAGTGCTTTACCTCTGTGGCCCAGCATAGGGTACTCAGCTGTGGACTGGATGTGTAAACTCTCTGCATGTGTTTCATAAGACAATCGCTAAGTTTACTGGTGTCTGGTGGGCATAACCAAGTCCACCTTGAAGACTTACCACATTCTTTAAGGTTTCCCAAGAACGCTGCAAATCACCCAGTTTGGCAGTAGCGGATGGCTCCAGTCCTGGTTCATACAACTCCTGGGACGCTGATGTGCTGGGGTGAATCTTTGCGGCATCTGTCTGCAACCTCTCAGCAGACAAGGCTTGGTAATATGCAATGTCCTGTGAGTGCAAAGCACAGTGCTGAATTAAACAAGAAGAAAAGTCTAGATTAATATGCTCTGGGTACTGTTGGTCATGTCAAGGAGAGATTTCAGATCTACACCTTTTATGGAGCACTACAAACTAGTAAATTAGTAAACTCTTGTGACTAGAAAAGTTTAAAGACTGTATCGAAGCACACTATAATTGTTTCAGAATTTTTGTTTATATACATCAAAAAACAACTTTACCAATATTTCAAGCTGCCAAAACTCATTCTTATTCTATGTTTGTTAAATGGAAATACAAAGGATTTAAGCAGTACACATGTATTTAAAGATTGATTACAATAGCAAAAAAAGGGAATCCTAATGATCTAGTTCCTAAAATGTTGCCAAATGTATTCATTAAAGTTTTAAATAATTTTAAAAACTACTTGACTTAAATAAAATTAAATCTACAGATGCAGCCAGATCTTCACTATTTGTGGGTTCATTATTTGCAGAATTAATTTAAATATTTTGATATTAAATAAGAAAAATATAATGGGGAAGTTACAACTACTCTAAGAAACAAATAATATAAAGGTTTTCTTCTATTCATTTCCTCAAAGTATACACACACACAAAATCAAAGTGAATGATGAAATATCATGCTTTCAAATTTTTTAAATCTATTGTGTTATAAGTAACATTACATATTTTATTTGTATTGATAAAATGTACTATATCAAGAGATATAGTAAAGATATATCAAGAGACATAGTAAAGATGGTTTTCAATTGTTTCTATGGTTATTTATCTGTATTTCAGTAGAAATTTAATTGGGGGAGTAATTGCTATTATAAAGTTCATTGTTTTTGCAGTTGGACTGTTGAAGGGAATTATGTCAGCTTAAAATACCTGAGTCTTATTGATAATCATGTATTAGTAAAAAGTATTGAAGAAGGCTCCAGCCATCTGAGAAACAAATGTAGCAGTGTCATGCAGTAGAATGAATTCAGACTGGGACAGCTGAGATTCTAGTGAAATTCTCCTCTAGTGTAGCTATATAATTGGAGCAAATAACTTACATCTTGCACACTGGTTCACTCACTGGTCCAACCTTGGGTGGGACTGAGGATTACATGAAATAATATTTGAGTGACTATGACAGCTTCTATCCATTTTGTTGTTGTTCCTGAGGTCTCCAGATGAGTCCCCAACATTTATTGATGACATTGGAACATGAAGACTGCTTCCTCTTCATTCCTAACCCTATCACTGTCTTGAGTGGATTACTCCTCATGTCCTTAATAGGTTTAGATCCATTGATCCTCACTCACTCCCACCCCACTTCAGTCCTCCACACCCTTGTATGCTGTCATCACTCAATTGGACTTGCAGTTATGTCTAAAGTTACTTAAACCCCTTTCTTGCCAAGACTCTTGTTTCTCTTGCTCTTTTAACCTTTACTTCATCCACTTGGAAAACCGCAAACATGACTCAATCCAGCTTTTCTTTCCAGGGTGCATATATGCATGTGTCTTATTGACACACACACACACAAATACACACACAAACACACACACACACATACACATGCAATCCAAGCTGTCACGGAGATACTACAACTTCTCAAATTTTCAAAAGTCTATGTATATTCACACTCACCCTTATCTTATGCTTGCCAGTTTCATTGCTTAAACCTGACTCTCCCACAGACTCTGAGAATCCCACAAACTGCCTTTTCAAGGACCTTGTCTATTAACATCCTCTCCTGCTTTGTTGACTTTCACTTTTCCATCTAAAAACACCTACACACACTGTTTCTTTTCTTTGTTTTCTTGAAGGAGATCACATTTTCTAAAAAGTCCGCAGTTCACAATGTGATGGGCCGTCACACGTGAATGCACCTGCACGCACAGGCTGCATCCTCATTTCTTTGTTTTCTCTCTTTCATTTCATAATCCAACTTCTAAAAGGGTGATTTTCACATGGGACTTTCTCACCCTCAATCCACTTCTAAATTCCAGTTTGGGCTTTGATCCTGATGACTGCAGAGCTTGCTCTCACCAGCTTCTATGACAAAACATGATAAATTTTCATCCCTTCCCTTGCCAGACCTCTAGCATTCAATAGCACTGAAAAACCCTTTCTGGAAACACTTTCTAAAAAATCTCTCTGTTCTCCTCCCAGCTTTCTAGTCATTCAACTCTTGCTCTTTTGTAGTTTGTTTTTCACTCACTCACCAATACTGGTGAATTGATAAGCTCCAGACTCACATATCCATGCATATCCTATAGGCTCTTCAAAGTCAGCATTTCCAAAATGAACCAATTGAGGATGAAACAATGAAGTATTATCCATCTTGCAATAAATGGAATGTCTTCTCACCTAAGCTATAAACTTGGGATTTATTCCTGATTTCTCCTCCCCCTTACCATCCACTGCTTATGGGAGGATGAAGTGCTAACGACGCATATCCTGGCCACAGCCTTGGTTCAAGTTCTCATTACAGTAACAACTTCCTAACTCAGAGGTTGCAAACTGGCAGCCTGTGGGCTGCCTCTGACCTGCACACATTTAGTGTGGCTTATACAACATTTTAAATTGTTTAAAATCTCTCTTCATGAAGATAGATTTCATTAAAATTCACATTCACAGCTTGTTTTGCAAACCACAAGGTATGGTAACACTGGGCCCTGTGTCTTTGTTGAAGTAATGCTAACAGAGGAGACATTGCCTCATTTATGTGGGGCAGGAGCTGTCCAGGCCTCTGTAGTCCCTCCTGACCTGTTTCTCTCATTTTTATCACCAGGGTGGACCAAGCATGAGACTGTGCAACTTCTGTTTCTAACTGCTCCCCTGGCTCTGAATTTGCACACCTCTATTCTCCTGTCCACATTGATCCAGAAGTATCAGTTCTAAAACGCAGTTCTATACACAGCTTCTCGTTAAATTCCCTCAATGGTTAAATATTAGCTTCTGGAGGAAGCTGAAATTCCTTCCTGTGGCATTCAGGGCCTCCATGATGTGGTTCCCATATCCCTCTCAGTCTCACTTCCCTCTCTCCTCCTCCAATGTTTCTCCAATTATACTGAAACTATTTGCAGTTGCCTTGATGGGCCATTTTGCTTCCCGCCTCCACAGCTTCCCACAAGTGGTTTTCTTCTGCCTGAAAATCTTCATCTCACACGACCCAACTGCACTCCAACTGCCTAACTGTGCTCCCCCCTTAAAACCAAAGAGGGCCATCCTTGACCCCTGCCTGACCCCAGCTAGTTTAGGTGCTTTCTCTAGACCCTCCCACAACACTGTGCTGCCCTCTGCCACACCACCTGCCACCCTCTATTGTAAGCATTTGCCTGTCCTCGCACACATTGTAAGCTCCCTAAGGGCTGTCTGGGTCAGTGTTTTTCGTCTTCACCCTGAGCATGTTATGGAGTGTTTGGCAAATAAGAAGCTGGCCTATATGTTCATAATAAACCATGCTTGTAAATGCATTTTATATTATAAATTATATTATTTTATATACATGTAAATAATACTATTACTGTCCACAAAGAAAAGCAGGAATGGCTTTAAATGGTGTAAACATTTTACATTAGATACTCTATTATAAATACAGAAGGCCCCCAAAAGAGTTACAATAAAATAAATTTATTACAAATAATTTTTTTCTGGCAGTCTCTCTCTCTCTCTCGCTCTGTGTGTGTGTGTGTGTGTGTGTATGTGTATGTGTGTATGACTCATGCCTACAGACAGGAATGACAACTCCTGGTTTCTTAAAAGGGTTTGAAAATACATCACCTTTTATAGATGAACACTTTATATTTATTTGAGGTACATACATAAATTCAATTAAAATAAATCACTCAGTACTATAAATAACTACTAAAGTCAATATTTGATGTAGTGAGGAGTCACTGTTAAAAATACATTTCTTATTGCTTATGTGCCTAAGTTATAAGAGTTATTATGAGTAGATTCCTAAGGAAATAAATCTGGACAATTGTAGCTACTATTTGATCAGCATTTTCTAGTTTGAAAAGCACTTTCATGATTAATGTCACATTTCATTTTCACAACGTTGTGAATTGAGTAGTATCGCTTCTCACTTACAAACGAGGGTATGAAGGGACTTCCCAGGTGCACTCAGCTTAGAGGAAGAAGAGCTGCAACTCAGTGTGAGCTTTTCACTTGGAGGCCAGTGATTTTCCCGTTACACTCTTGCTCGCTCTTTTCACATCTATTCCTCTCTCAACTCTTCTGCAGAGTCTAAGACTTGGCTTGCTTCTAAGGGGAATCAAGAAGCCTGCAGCAAAATCTGGGAATGCCTCAGTATTTCTACCTTCAAGTAAGCTAAATTGTTATTACGTTTTAGCTAATAGCTACTGTCAGAGACAGAATACACTGACTGTGAGTGGGACCAGGTAGTTATATAACGGAGATCTACTTGCAGGAACAGCAGGCACGAAACCTTTTTTTTTTTTTTTTTTAACAACTGTGATTTTATAAAGCAGTTCTATTTGGCTGCTCCCTGAAACAGTTGTACACATTCTGTGCACAAAACTCAGGGTTTTTAATCTGAAAACTGAAACTTACGGGGATCCTACATGTCCTCCTCAGTTTCAAGAGACAATGTTATAAATCCAGTGCATCGCTGGCCATGGTGTCATATTTTTTCATTGTCTTCTAACTTATATTACTATACAAAAATAACATGTGGCCGTAATGATGGGGTTGATTTGTTTGAGGAACACCAAGCGTACTACATTTCCTTTTTAACAGCTCCCTCAGAGTAAACCTGTCTGTCTTAAACTAAGTGAAGGCACTTCCCCCTATTTTGCAGCATCACATGTAAGTATTTTAGATTAACAATGCAATTTTATTGATGTTTTCCTGTGTCTAGGGGAGAGGGAAGAATTAAAACAAAGCCTAATCTTACTGAGGGTTAGGATCTGATGAAGCTTTGTGGTTAATGTCAAGAAATAATGATAGAAATGTTTGCATACTTCATCATTTTTAGGGCACTTTCATGTATACTTTGACACTTTACAAGAAGTAGCATGGAGATTTACAATTTTGGAAAAGGTATATACTTTCCACAAAGTCTCAAATAAGTATTTACTATTCAGTTTGAAAATTTTGAGAACCTAGACCATATTATATAGAACAACTTTTTTCTATATAATAATCAGCTGACTATAGCTCAATTTCTCTAATAACATCTGTAACCACAGGGAAGGACAAATCATCGAAGAATGAGTAATACATATTTTTAAATCAGAATTTGAAGAACACTTTCCCAAATCCCCCATGGCTCCCTGAACTTCTCCTTTTTTGTTGCTGTTTTTAGTTTCCTCTGATCACGTTGTTATTATCTGTCCCATGTCTGCCTTTCTCTCTAGATTGTCAGGGCCTTGCAGGTAGGACCATGCTGACTCCTTCTCAGCTGCATCCTCAGGAACCAACACAAGGTTTCATGCTGAGCAGGTGTCAGAATGTGTTTGATGAATGGATGAGTTGATAATTTCCCTAGAGCTATCCTGATTTTTACCGAGAACTGTGTAATTGTATTAACTAAAGGTTTCATCATTTTGACGTTCCTTTTCTTTTTAATGAGAGAGGATTCTCTTCATCACAGAAATCCTATGATAGTCTGAATGCTTCTGCTTTAAAATAAAAGTAATATAACTGAATTATATTGAATTATAATACAGGTTATAAAACATTTGCTCTGTTTAATGCTTCTCCCTTAATAATACATATCAACTTCTTTGAAAAAACATAATTTCATAGGATAGTTTACATTTTTTAGTTGTCTTCACTAAAAAGTAAAGTATTACTTAACATGCATTAAATGTTTTTGGTTACTATAAAGGCATCTTTTTGATTTCTATCTAATATTTGACATAAAACCTTTTTGACATTTAATTTTAGTATTATCTACATTTAATACATGGTAAAAGTTTCTTATAACAAAATGGTTATTTTATTTTCCCCATTTTATAGAAAATAAAATTTAAGATTATTGAAAGATAAGTTAAACACTGAAATCTACTAGGCATTCTAGTATAAACATGGCAGACATTCCTTAAATTGGTACACAAGTTGTAAATAAAGAAATCTGACATAACGAACAGAAGTTTCCCATCTTCAAAATCTGAGCTGGTAAATGCCAACACTATATTCAATGCATGTTATAAAGCCGTCGAATCATGTTATTTTACAATGGTGACACAGATCTTTCATTTTCTGTTGGATGCAGAACCCCATTCCAGATGATTGCTAGAAACTAAGGCCATAATGTCTTAAAATAGGGCCTTCTGGGCTATCATTCCCATGACCTAATTTTTGCTCATGCCATTTTCTGTAGCCCAGGAGAGGAGATGACCTACTGAGACACATGACAATCATAGTTTGTGCAACTATAACACCTATTGGTGTGTCCCTGGAACCAAATGCAACAAAGTCTGAGATTCATACCCACGGTCTAATGGAATCAGAGAATGGAGTCCTGCATCTGCCCAGAGAATATTGCTAGAGGAATGCCAAGTGGGAGGTACCTGGTTAACAGAAGCATCTGTATTAGCCACAGGTGAAGGGGAGCGACAGGCAGGCGGAGAGGAAATCTCACTGTTGGTTCCCTCCTCCCCAGACTCCTCAGTGACCGGTGACAGCAAAGTGTGACAGCGACCTGCAGTCATCTGCCACGTAAAATGTAGCCCAAAGGACATGAAAATCAATTAGCTATGTTAACATAAGTCCTGTTCAGGCACAGGCCAAAACAGAGTTAATTATAAAACAAAGGTTAGAATTACCAGGACCCAAATTCACATATTAATCCTGTGTTAGTATTTAAAAGTTGTGTTTTCAAGAGAATATGATGCTAGTAATCATTTGTAAAACAATCAGGGATGGGGGTGCATATGACATTGAAGTTTGGTTGTTGATTAAATATTATTTTCCTTTCTTTGGAGAGTCTGTGGCTTTATAAATAACTGGAAAAATCATGAATCATACAAATGAGGAAAGGTCTACGAAATAAAGCTTGGTCTTTCGCGAACATCTCAAGTTTCTAATATCGTAGGGAGATAAATGCACCCAAAGTAGTATATTGCCAAATGGGCCCAGGTTTGGTTACTCATTACCTGAGGCACAGCACATATCAGGGAAAATACACAGCACTGGAAAACATTATAGTCACCAAAATACTCAATGCAGTTTAGATATCAAGTGTATAGGAAAATAGTGGCACAGAATAGAAAATAACAGTTGATTTATTTTAATCCAAAGCCAAGCTTTAGATTGTCTGTTTTCATATTTTTTCTAACAATAGCTGTTCTTCCAAATTGTATTAAACATTTATACAGTACAGTACCTGCACATAGGTAGTTAGCTAGTTAGCCTGCAAAACACAACTAAATATATGTGCCATGAATTTCCCATCCCCCAGACAACTAAAACATTGTGCAAATAAATTACTGTTTAAAGCTCAGAGCCTCTCAGTATTATTGCGAAATTATAAACAAATACAGGGCAGACCGCTGACAAGTTAAGTAATTCAGCTGTCTTGAGCACATAGTTTCATTTTAACTGTCATTGTTTACAGTGTCAAAGATTGGCCCGGACCAAAGGTAGTCAAAGAGAGTTGAGGAAACTGTTTCTCCCTCTTAGTCTGCAAGATCGAAGGCTGGTCTCTGAAATCAGCCACAGAGAGGGAACATGGAGCCACTCGCCAGGCTCCAGTCAAAGAGCAAAGCCGCGGGGACCTACTGGATCCTTACCATGACCACAGAGGGGTGGGCCGAAGGCGCGGGGAGGAGCTCCCCGTCCAGGTCCTCTGTCCCTTCCGCCAGCCCCTCGACCTCGGTCACCGTCAGCAGCATGGTGGCGTGCTTGGCTTTCATCGTCAGCATCTTGCACTTGGAATTCAAAGAAGCGATCTGCTCCTGGTAGCCCTTAATTTTCTGCGCCAGCTCCTGAGGAAACATTTCCCCCACCGGGGTGTCAGAGCAGCATCAAAAGGAAACAGAAGTAGTAGCGTTCATCTTCCTGCAGGGCGGGCCAATGAGCACGCAGAGCCGCGCGGGCCCGGGAGGCAGGATGTGGAGGCGGCGAGTCCTCCTGCATCTCGCTACCGAGCCAGACCGCAGGCTGCGCGGCGCAGCGCAGGCACAGCCAAAGTGCCCGAGCCCGCGTCCCCGCGTCCGCACAAAAGGAGAAATGAGGGGATGAGGCCGAATGAATGGTTTCTAATCGCGAGAGGCCCCATATGGAACCATGAACTTCCGCAACATTAGGAACTGACAACTTTCTTAAAAAGCGGAAAGCATCTGAAATTTACCAGATGGTTCATGCCATGGAAATTAGGTCATGTGATGGCTAAAACCACACCAAAAAAATGCAAGGCTCAGCTCTTACCCTACTGAGTACATTCAACAGAGTTGACAATCATTTATTTTACGTAGGGTCACATAGTCAATAGCCTATCTGTTCCTATGTCCCTAGGAATTTTTTTTAGGTAAGCTAGATATTGCATATGGAAAGCCTAATTTTTAATGCAGATTGACCCCCAAATAAAATTTAGCATATTCATCAAATTTTCTCTTGCGCATTTCATCATGATGCTGAGGCTTTAACTAGAACTTTAGGCTTGAAGTGCAATTCGGATTTAATGGCTTTTAATTTCATTTGCTTTTGAAAAAATAATTGTTTTTTTGTTTTTGAGCAGACAAGAATGAAAAAAATTTATTATGAGAGATAGAAGTTTTAAATATTTTATTAAGAGCTTATTGGAAATATATTCTGGATAGCACATAGCCCTTAAAAAGGTAACTATAGATTCATTTTAGGAGTATGGTAATTCTAAAATATTAAAGTTTTACTTTCTTGCTTAAATATTTTAAGTATCAAATATTAAAATTATACTTTACTGCATCTTTAAAAAATGAAAATACATATTTCAAAACATGATTCCTAAAAGTACAAAACTATTATTCTTTTTAATTTTTTTTTTTATTTGGCTTCTTTGTTTGAGAGACTGTCATTTATTGTACGCACAGAACACATTTTGTGGGCCAGGTGCCGTGGCTCATGCCACTTTGTGAGGCTGAGGCGAGGGGATCACTTGAGGCCAGGAGTTCAAGACCAGCCTGGCCAACATGGTGAAACCCTGTCTCTACTAAAAATACAAAAATTAGCCGGAAATCGCTTGAATCCGGGAGATGGAGGTTGCAGTGAGCCAAGATTGTGTCACTGTACTCCAGCCTGGGCAACAGAGTGAGACTCTGTCTCAAAAAAAAAAGACAACATTTTGTGACAAAAATATTAAATCATGTCTTTAAAATAATTGTGTACATAGATACACATACATTCATATATATACACACACATATACACATGTACACACACATATGTACACAGAGTCATCCCTCAGTAACTGAGGGGCATTGGTTCTAGGAACCCTATTAGATACCAAAATTCACAGATATTCAAGTTTCTGACGTAAAATGGTATAGTATTTGCATATGCACATCTTCCCAAATACTTTAAATCATCTCTAGATTACTAATAACACCTAACACAATGTAGATGCTATGTATTATAAATAGTTGTTATACTGTGCCATTTAGGGAATAATGACAAGAAAAGAAGATCAACATGTACAGATGCAACCATCCTTTTCTCTCCTCAAACATTTTCCATCCATGCTTGGTTGAATTCATGGATGCGAACCTATGGATATGGAGGGCTGACTGCATGCAAAACACATGCGTGCACATGCGCGCACACACACACACACACACGCATTTTGTTATTATTGTTGTTTTGTTTGTTTCTTCCCACCCAACCGAAGCTGAGAGGAGGGAAAAACAGTCCAGCAGAAATCAGCCAGCAAGCAGTCTTCTTGACTCATAATAGTATAGGAATTTTTTTTTTTTTTGACAGAGTCTCGCTCTTTTGCCCAGCCTGGAGTGCAGTGGTGCTATCTCGGCTCACTGCAAGCTCTGCCTCCGGGGTTCACACCATTCTCCTGCCTCAGCCTCCCGAGTAGCTGGGACTACAGGTGCCCACCACCACACCCAGCTAATTTTTTTCTTTGTATTTTTTAGTAGGGACGGGGTTTCACTGTGTCAGCCAGGTTGGTCTTGATCTCCGGACCTCGTGATCTGCCCACCTCAGCCTCCCAAAGTGCTGGGATTACAGGCATGAGCCACCACGCCCAGCCAGGAATTTTTTAAACAAGGACTTAAAAAGTAGAAATCATTGCTTCTTTACCTCTGGGGATGTAGTTAATTAAACCTAATAGGATTTTTAAAAGCAGTGATTGAATAGCTACTTACTATATCTCGTCTAGTGGCTAGCACGTGGGTACTCAATAAATGCCATTTACTGTAACTAGTTAATAATAGAAGACAGATCTAGCAGATTATTGGACTCCTTGAATTTCAAGTCACCAAGCTTTCATACAATGGTTTGCCATTGTACAAAAATTTGAGGAATCTTTTTTATTATTTTATTGTATTTTATTTTTGAGATGGAGTCTTGCTCTGTCACCCAGGCTGGAGTGCAGTGGCGTAATCTCGGCTTACTGCAACCTCCAGTTCCTGGGTTCAAGTCATTCTCTTGCCTCAGCCTCCCGAGTAGCTGGAATTATAGGCCTGCGCCACCATGCCTAGCTAATTTTTGTATTTTTATTAGAGATGGGGTTTTACCATGTTGGCCAAGCTGGTCTTGAACTCCTGATCTCAAGTGATTTGCCTGCCTTGGCCTCCCAAAGTGCTGGGATTACAGGCATGAGCCACTGCACCTGGCAACTTAAGGAATCTTTATGAAATAGACAGAGTTAGTTTTAGGCCTTCCACCCTTTGTAATCACATGGCTGGGCACAGCTCCCTACTGCAGTATCCTGCAAAGATGTGCCCACACTGACAGCAAGCGACCATTTCTTAAGCTGCAATTCTCAATCTTATTGTATACAAAACTCATTTGGATTGTTTCTTTAAAAAATGCACCTCTGGTCACCACTTCCAGAGGTTTTGATTGACTAGGTGTATGAGAGTCTGCATTTCATAATTAGCCCATGTGACTCCAATGCACATGACTTGCACTGAGAAATAGTACTCTACGACTTACTTCTGTAAGTATAAACCTCTCGTAATCTCATTACCTTCGAGGGTTGGTTATTCAAGCTGTGGTCAAATCCACTAAAATAAAATGGAACACTTGGTTTCATGTTACCCATTCTCTTTATAAAATTTCTGAAAATGTTTATAAAGGTAGGCATTTCAGGTAGAGTGGCCACTAAAAGACAAGCAGCCTTTTGTGGCCAGTCTCTGATTTTCAGGAGTAGACTTTCCGCATCAGGTGGAAAGAAAAGAGGTCTGAGTATCCTCTCCTATGATTTAAAAGTGGCAGGATGATTTTTTTCAAATTAAATGCAACCTTTGCAAAAGTATTATTATTATTATTATTATTTTGAGACAGAGTCTTGCTCTGTTGCCCAGGCTGCAGGGCAGTGGCACAGTCTCGGCTCACTGCAACCTCCACCTCCCGGGTTCAAGCGATTCTCCTGCCTCAGTCTCCTGAGTAGGTGGGACTACAGACACCCGTCACCACATCAGGCTAATTTTTGTATTTTTAGTAGAGACAGGGTTTCACCATATTGGCCAGGCTGGGCTCGAACTCCTGACCTTGTGATCCACCTGCCTTGGCCTCCAAAAAGTACTGGGATTACAGGTGTGAACCACCATACCCGGCCGAAAAATTATTTTTAAAAGTATGAATTCTTTAGCCATAAATAAATGATCAGTTATTTTTAAAGTTATTTGTAAGAAAACTAGATTCACCATAAGATTGAAATTCAATTAAAACAAGATAGAAAATACAGGAAGAAACCCTCTTCCCAATTTGTATGTTATCATCGGTTAAGCTTTCTCCACTCGGCACTTTCCTTCCTGTGTTTGTTTTATACATACAATGAAGCTCACACAGGACTGCATCATTTTTTACATGAAAATGTGTTCTAAGCCACAGTTGGTTTAAAACTAACAAACGTAACATGGATGTTCAGAACTGTGGAAGAAAATGCGACAAAATAAACAGCTCACTGGACCAAGAGCTGGGAAGACCTAGTCCACTGCTGGCTGAGCTGAGTTCACTCTGTGACCTTGGGGGACTCATTTATTTTCCAGGGACTTCATTATTCTCTTTTGTTTCATTAAGTAGCCCAGATAGTTTCTATTACAGTGGAAGAAAAATCACAGAATTTGGAGACAAAGATACTGAGATCGAGTCTAATTTCAATCAGTTACTAGATTTGGGAGCTCAGGAAGTCACTTTTTTCTAAGTTCAGTTTTTTTGTCAGTAAAATAAAGATGATTTTTAAAAAAATCCTTATGTCGGCCGGGCGTGGTGGCGCACGCCTGTAATCCCAACACTTTGGGAGACCAAGGTGGGTGGATCACTTGAGATCAGGAGTTCGATACCAACCTGGCCAGCATGGTCAAACCCTGTCTCTATTAAAAATACAAAAATTATCAGGGCATCGTGGTGTGCACCTGTAATCCCGACTACGCGGGAGGCCGAGGCAGGAGAATCACTTGAACCCAGGAGGTGAAGGTTGCAGTGAGCCAAGATTGTGCCACTGTACTTCAGCTTGGGCAACAGAGAACAAGACTCCATCTAAAAAAAAATAAATATAAATAAAAATATAAATAAATAAAAAATAAAAATAAAATAATATATATATGTGTGTGTGTATATATATAAATTCTTACCTCATAGGGTTGATATAAAAAAGTGATGTAAAATTTTGTAAGTTACTTTAAAAAACATAAAGCTGGCCGGGCATGGTGGCTCACATCTTTTATCCCAGCACGTGAGGAGGCTGAGGCAGGCATATCACTTGAGGCCAGGAGTTTGAGATCAGCCTGGGTAACATGGTGAAACCCTGTCTCTACCCTACAAAAAAATGCAAAAACTAGCCTGAGGTAGTGGTATGTGCTCGTAGTCCCAAATACTTGGAGGCTGAGGTGGGAGGACTGCCGGAGCCCAGGAGGTAGAGGCTGCAATGAGCTATGATCCCACTGTGAGCCATGGTCTTGCCACTGCGCTCTAGCTTGGGTGATACAGCAAGACTCTGTCTCAAAAAAAAAAAAAAAAAAAGCACAAGTTTCTTGGGGAGGAAAAACCATACAACAAAAATGTTTAGTAGTAATAATAATTATTACTCCAGAAACTATTTTAAAAATATCTGTACCATGATAGAAGAGTTGTTACAACAAAATTTTGGATCTTCCTAGATGGGATTAAAAATAGTTTCAAAATAAATACATAATATATAGTCTAATGTACAGACCAACATAAACAGTGGTTTCAAAAATCTACATTACATTTTCATTTAGCCATTGCATAAGAAAAATCACTCACATAGATGATGTCTATAGTTGTAGGAGTAAATGTAGATGGCATACTTAAATGATTTTGTAAATCATATATAAATGAAAATTATTAATGTTTATATATGTCAAGAAATTAAAGAATTAATTGCATTTGGAGAAGGGGGTGAGATTTTTCATCTTAATAAAGCAATGCTTTGAATCTTTTGAGAATCTCAACGTAAGTGGTTTGGAAAAATTGTTCCTTGTTCTCATGACAAAGTTAAAATAGAGCATACGGAAGGATATACTCCATATACTCTATCCTCGGTACAGAAAAAATAAGACACCCTCCTCCCAGTTATTTACCAAAATTCACAGTGCTATGAACCAGCCCCCAAGGGAAGGAGTGAACTTGACCTATATGGAATTGACAGTTCAGGAAAGGAAATTCCCTGCTAAGCTCAGTCACTCAAGGACCATGATCTCTGGGACAGGACAGCACAAGGAGTGGCCAAGTCCTAAGGTAATAATGATGCCAAAGGAACAAAGAAAGAAGAACATTTGAAAAAGAGGCACATGTTAGCTGGCCCAATCTGAAAACTAGCAAAGTAAACAACCTGGATCATCCTCTGATTTTGGGAAGAGGAACTGAAATGAGTAATATTTCAAAGAAGAAAATGTTTAAAATGTTAAGTTTTTGTTTGTTTGTTTGTTTGTTTGTTTGAGACGGAGTCTCGCTCTGTCGCCAGGTTAGAGTGCAGTGGCGCGATCTCGGCTTCTGGGTTCAAGTGATTCTCCTGCCTCAACCTCCCAAGTAGCTGGGATTACAGGCGCGTGCCACCACACCCAGCTAATTTTTGTATTTTTAGTAAAGACGAGGTTTCACCATGGTGTCCAGGATGGTCTCCATCTCCTGACCTCGTGATCTGCCCATCTTGACCTCCCAAAGTGCTGGGATTACAGGCGTGAGCCACCAAGAGAGCGATCAATGCAGCAAAGCTTTGAGCATTGCTGTTTTTGCAGGCATTAAAAACAGGGTATGGGACTGTGTTTTAGTGTATTAACTGTGAGAATTCTGGGTGAAGGAGATGACAATCCGTGAGTCCCATACAATGTGAACAACGTGTAGAGAGGTGGAATCAAGGGGAAGGCACGTGTTACTGAATCAGCAAAAACGGCACTCACAACGCTTAGATAGTCAAAGAGGCCTCCCAAGAGCTGAACGCATTAAGTGCAGGACAGGGGAAACTGTTCCCTTCCATTCACTAGAAACCAAACGTAAACGCTAATCTATCCAGTTTCCTGCCCTCGGTATTTTGCCTACATTTCTCTCTCACCTCATGCCGAGAAATCTGAGCCTGCAGCTCCTGTATGTTACTGGTGGCAACAGGTTTATCCTCAATCTCTCTGTGGGCTCCTTCTATCAGTTGCTGGAGATGTTTCATTTCTTGCTCATATTGTTCATACTGCACCACAGCCTCCTTTGAAAAAACAACATAGAAAGATAGACAGTTTTTTTTTTTCTCCATCAATAACTAGGTAAGTGATTCTGTAGTTTAACTCCTTTTTTTACCTGTATGGGTAGGGAATAAAGAAATGATGGGTAAGATTCCTAATGGTTTGAATTCTTCACTTTACTTAGATATTTCAGAGCTTTCTCTCTAAAATATTGTAGCAAAATTATTGACGGAATCAAAATAGTTAAGTGGTTAGGATTCTTTCTCTCTCTTTTCCCTATCGATATCATCCTGAAGATGGAATATGATAGTCAGAAAGGGTGAAGCAGTGTGGGAAACATTATTTCATTTTTCCATCTAACAAATACTGAACATATAAGTAAGACACTTAACTAAGTGCTACGGTAGGGAATAAAAATACGAATTATGGGCTGGGCGCAGCGGCTCAAGCCTGTAATCTCAGCGCTTTCGGAGGCCAAGGTGGGTGGATCATGTGAGCCCAGGAGTTCAATACAGCCTGGGCAACATGATGACACCCCCATCGCTACCAAACAAAAGTATACATACATATGAATTATGCATGATTTTTACCCTCAGGAATTTTCTGTCCAACAAATTACAAGATAACAGGGGAAAAGGATAGTTGACCAAATGAGCCACTAGTTATTTTAATGAGATGCTATTGATACAATTTTTGGATAAAGCGAGAATTATTAGTTGAAGGGAAACATAAGGTAAATAGTGTCATTTCTTCCTGGTAAATGATTTTTCTCTTACTAGGTGAAGAGACTAAGAATTATACTTGAGGGCATTTTCTTTAGGCACTCAAAAGAAAATGGATTTAATGCCTCGATAAGCTGAAATATGAAAAAACTCTGTAACACAAGATAACAGTAAACCTGTATTATCAGTTTGTAGATGATTCTCAGGTGAATAATAAGAGATGAAAACATTTCATTGCATAGAAATAAATCTTTACAAGTTCTTTATTTAAAAATATCACTAAAAGATAATTTTCACCAAGGATATTTTTTATATAGCATTCCCCAGGCTTTTGTGGGTGATCCAAATGACAGCATTTTAATCTCCTTATTTTATAAAACCACAACAGCCTGTCAGATTCAACACCCTGGATGTGTTTTGATGGCTGAGCCCACACAATGCTAAGAAAAGAAGCCCATGATTCATCAGCAATTGCTCTGCTGGCGTGGGCACCGTTCACCTGCCTGCATGATGTTGCACTGCTGGATGGCGGTGTGCTGCAGCCGGCTGGCCTCTTCCTGTAGCCGCAGAGCAGCATGACAGAGAGGTAAGCTGGCGACCACATCCTCGGGGATCCGGAGGGCACTCTGGCAGAGCTGCACTGCTTGCACCTTCGGCTTCAGTGACTCCATCTCAGACAACAGATGCTGAAAATGCGATTTCATAGTTCAAAAATTTAATATTTAAATCATTTATTTCATAAGCAAGAGGCACTTACTAAATTATAGTTATGTTGTAAGTTATAAACATTTTGCAAAAACATTTTTAAAACAGTGTTGAGTTTAGGGGCTGGGCACAGTGGTTCACGTCTGTAACCCCAGCACTTTGAGAGGCTGAGGTGGGTGGATCACATGAGCTCAGGAATTCGAGACCAGCCTCGCCAACCTAGGGCAACCCTGTCTCTATTTAAAAATAAATTAAAAAAAAAAAAAACAGTGTTGAGTTTAGGAGGCATTTTTCCTTGCTATCCTCTTTTAAAAGTATAGGTCCCTGTCCCTATTTCCTCCAAGTTAGTTCAGCTTACCTGCCGATGAGAGAGCTGCTCCTTGAGACTGAGACGTCCAACTTCTGGAGAAGTCAGGGTTGCCTGGGCTTGCTCCAAGGCAGTTTGTAACTTTTTCAACTCTGCTTCAAATTTTTTCATATCCTAGGGAGTAAATATCAATAGATTGTACTTGAAGTCCAAAGTCATAGGTGAAGAATAACATCACAGCCAAGAAACCACATCACAGGTGAGCACTGTTTCCACAGTGGCATTTCTTTTAATGACAGACTTTTTTTTCTGTTTATTTTTTTTCTTTTTCTTTTTTTTTTTTTTTTTTTACCTTAGCTGCATCTTGGAGGTTCTGCAAACGAATTTTGATCATCTGTTGCAACTCCTCAGTCTCCCGTCCCAGTTCTGCCACTTGCTGGGACATTTTTTCTGTACAGTACACGCTAGTGAGGTACTGTAATTTCTCAGTCATTACTTCCAGGTCACTGTGGATTTCTTTGGATTCTTCCAGCAGGGTCTAGGGCGAATTGTCAACATTAATGACACTGACACGTAGGGAGAGGGGTACAGATATTCACTATGACACGGCATAAAGTGCCCTGTGTAAGTTCTGTGTGTCCGTTATTGTGTTTAACCTTCGACCCCCCTGTGACCACTTTCTAGTTGGTAGCCATCTACTATTGTAACTATTTCACAGAAAAAGAAATCACAGTTCAGGAACTGTAAACAATGTGCAGAGGTCACATGTCATACTACGCGTGGGACCATGGGGCTCCTGCTCTGTCAAACCCAAGCTGCACCCTCGTGAGGGCCAGAACACAGGAATTCCAGCAGTGAAAAGCTCCAACATACTCGGTGTCTTATTCATGTCTCTGGGTCTACCTTTTCTCATGTTTAAACTAAAGAATTACTTTTCAGCTCTCACATTCTATAGCTAAGACTGAAGTTCATATTTATCTAAGAAATGAAAGTAAGAACAAGAGCATTACAAGCAAAAACCTTGGCTCACTTGCTTTAAGTGAGACAAAGGGGTAGAAGATACATGCAATAAATATCAAGAGAAGAAAAAACAGCCCTGATCATTCAGAATGGTATCATCTACTGGGTCTAGCAGAAATACAATGGATAAGTAACCATACAATGTACATTTCCTGAAAAGTAGAATGAAACAGAAGCCAGTGTGAAGACATGACTGCGACTTGGGGAAGATTGGGAGAAGGTCTCCGGTAAGAGTCACATCTGAGCCCAGTCAGAAGGATGTTTGCAATCTGACAGATGAGGGGGAAGAGGAAAGACATTTCACACAGAGAGAAAAGCATCTGCCTAGGTACAGAGGTGGGTGAACCTAGAATGTGCAGTTAGTGGGGTGTGTAATGTGTAAAGAGGAGAAATGAAGAATAGGAAGAATAGGATATTATTCTTAGGCAATAGATTGTATTTTTTTAATGAAGTACTTTCTTTTCTCACAATAAATGTTTATAAATATATATATTTAACAGATCAATATATATCTAAGATATATAATAAGATATATATTTAACAGATAAATATTTATCTGTATAGGATATATAAATAAGATATATATTTATACATGATATATTTATTTATTTTTTTTTGGAGACGGAGTTTCGCACTTGTTGCCCAGGCTGGAGTGCAATGGCACGATCTTGGCTCACTGCAACCTCCACCTCCTGGGTTCGAGCGATTCTCCTGCCTCAGCTTCCTGAGTAGCTGGGATTACAGGCATGCGCCACCACGCCCAGCTAATTTTGTATTTTTAGTACAGGTGGGGTTTCTCCACGTTAGTCAGGCTCGTCTCGAACTCCTGACCTTGTGATCTGCCAGCCTCGGCCTCCCAAAGTGCTGGGATTACCGGTGTGAGCCACCACCCCCAGCCCCTATATAAGATATATTTATTTTTACAGATAAATATATATAGTAAGGAGAGAGATATATATAATCTCTTAAATATATATTTAATATAAATGTATAATTTAAGTATATTTATTAATAAATGATTTAAATATATATTTAATATATAAATATATTAAATAGAAAATATATGACTTGGAAAATATTGAAAATATAAAGAAGAAGAAAAAATATCTCATCATCTTATAACCCAGAAATAACTTTAAGAGTTAACTGCTGATACATTTGGGCATATTTTTAGGTATTAATAATTGAGGTCCTAACATAACTATAGTTTTCCATCTTTCTTTTTCACCTGACATTAGCGTTACCGGAAAAACGTCCCAATCCAGACCCCAAAAGAGAGTTATTGAATCTTGTGCAAGAAAGAATTTGGGGCAAATCCAGAGTGAAATGAAAGCGAGTTTATTAAGAAAGTAAAGGGATGAAAGAACGGCTACTCCACTGACAAAGCAGGGTGTTCCCAAAAGCAGAAAAAGGAATGCATCCACCTTAGGTGTGATGTCTGCTTACACATAAGACAACAAAGCGAAAAATCGGCAGAGATGTGCTCTACAACGGCCTGCGACAAAAGATTTCCCAGATCTATTAAGTCCTGGTTCTCTTTGGTAAACATTATCAACCTGTCTCTTAAACCATAATTATTCTGTGACTAAGAATGCCTGACCTGGGAATGCTACCCATTCTCATTGACCTCATCCTCATTTACCCAGCCTCTATTCAGGCCCCTGTAAAGTCACTCTGGTTCTCACATCTCTGACATTAGGAAAAACACAATAGATTTTCTTTTCTTTCTTTTTTTTTGAAATGGAGTCTTGCTCTGTCGCCCAGACTGGAGTGCAATGTCGCGATCTAGGCTCACTGCAACCTCTGCCTCCTAGATTCAAGCGATTCTCCTGCCTCAGCCTCCCGAGCAGCTGGAATTACAGGCGCTCCCCAGCACGCCCAGCTAATTTTTGTATTTTTAGTAGAGAATGGGGTTTCACTATGTTGGCCAGGCTGGTCTCAAACTGTTGACCTCAAGTGATCCACCCCCCTCGGCCTCCCAAAAAACACAATGGCTTTTCTCACAGTGCATTCTTTTTAAATAAACACAGGCTGCTTTACTTCCTAAAGGGTGCACGCAAGAACTCACCAAAATAGAGTCTACAGTCTGCGTTCTCTCTTCAGCTTCTGAACCAGATCATCTCAGGACCTGGTGTCTCTTTCACTGTGCCCCATGATGCAGTCAACCCACCCTACTGCTCAAGTCATAGAAACCTGGGAATCATCCTTGACTCCTCCCTCTCTTTCACCCAATTCAAGTCTCCAAATTGGAGAATTCTAGCTGCTTAGTATCTCTTGACTTTGTCTTCTCCTCCTAATCTCCAAAGAGAGGCCTTGTCATCTACTGAAATACTGAAACCATCTTTTATATTGTCTTACCTTCCTCAATGTGTTTTCCAAAGGCTGCTAAATTTGCTTTCTGAAAATACAAGTCTGAACTTGTCCTTTGCAGGCAGAATATCGTTTCAGAGGCTTCAGAGTGACTTTAGGATAAGGTTCAAATTCCCAACAGACTTTTAGGATCTTTTTCTTATCTCTCTATTCTTATCTCTTATCCCTTGTACCAGCACCAAAAAACACTCCTCACGTTTACTGCTAGGATTTCAGCATGCATTTTTATCTAAACACATTCCACAAGTAGGCTGTCATGTTTTTCAGGACTCAGCCCAGCATCACCTTTTCCTGAGAAGCCTTTCTGCGCTTTCCTCTTAGACTCCTGGTGGGTGGTTGGGTTGAGGACCCTCCTGTGGGCTCCTTCAGCACCTGGGCCCTCTGTCTCCGCACTAATCACACTATATTGTACTGTTTTCTTCTATCTGTCCCCTCCCCTAAATAATCAACTCCCTGGGGTCGGGACAGGAAATATTCTTTGTACACTAAATGCCTACCCAAGGCCTAGTTTGGGAAAGGACTCTATGTTTGTTGAATAAATAAACAAACGCCTGTATTTCCAGAATTTGGGGATGCCAAGGCGTTGGGGCTCACTTCAGGCCAGGAGTTTGAGACCAGTCTGGCCAGCAAGGTGAAACCCCATCTCTACTAAAAATGCAACAATTAGCCAGGCGTGGTGGTGCATGCCTGTGGTTCCAGCTACTCAGGAGGCTGAGGGACAAGATTCGCTTGAACCCAGGAGGTGGAGGTTGCAGTGAGCCGAGATCACGCCACTGAGCTACAGCCTGGGCAACAGAACGAAACACTGTCTCAAAAAAAAAAAAAAAAAAAAAAAGTCATGATTACCTTAAATACTTCATTATATTTTATTATACGCAAATATTTACTCAGAAAAAGGTTATTTCAGATTTAAGTTTTCTTTAAAATTTCAATACAGTTATTAATACTGTGGAAAGTATTTTCTATACTTGGATTATAGCCATAAAAAGGAGTTCAAAAGGAGCCAACAGGTCAGAGTAGCAACACTTTCTTTTTTTTTTTTTTTTTTGAGATGGAGTCTCACTCTGTTACCCAGGCTGGAGTGCAGTGGCGTGATCTCGGCTCACTGCAACCTCCACCTCTTGGGTTCACACCATTCTCCTGCCTCAGGTTCCTGAGTAGCTGGGACTACAGGCGCCCGCCACCACGCCCAGCTAATTTTTGTATTTTTAGTGGAGATGGGGTTTCACCATATTGACCAGGCTGGTCTTGAACTCCTGACCTTGTGATCCACCCATCTCAGCCTCCCAAAGTGCTGGGATTACAGGTGTGAGCCACCATGCCTGACCCAGAGTAGTAACATTTTTGACAATCATCATATATTTTGCCAATTATTTTTCAGAGAGATTTTACCAGGATACCAGCAATGTTTGAGAGCTCACTTCCATAAATATGAACTTGAAAGAAACAGTTATGAACTTGACAGTTAACTTTGTCTTTCTTCCTCTCTTTTTTTGCTGAAATTTGCATTTCTAGACTTCTAAGGATGTTGGCTTTTTTCATTGTTTTCAAATCAGTGGTAACTTAAGTCCTGTCTGTTCATATCTAAACATATCTTAAAGCAAAAGATTGGAGTTAAAGATACTGTGGGAAGAATACTCAAGATTGATCAGAGAAGAAAGACTGTGAATATAGGGAAAAATTAGGAGCTGTTAAAGGATTCCAAAAAGGGAAAAATGAGCTTTTATCTAGAACCCTGTAAGCAAGAACGGATACGGGGATTCATTTAAAGGCCACAAGGATACATAAATAATATAAGAGAGAAAAATCTAGAATACTCAAGGATACCCATGTAACTCCAATAGAAGTCACCCTATATTTTATTATAAGATAACTAGCCTATTAGCTATCTGGGTCTAATTTAAGCTTAAGTTACAAAAGGATGAAATAATTTCCTGGATGACGTGACTGAGAGAAAAGGAACATTTTTCTCATGTAACTTCAGAGGAAATGAAGTAACATAGCCAGCATGTGGATGTGGACTCATGGCTTGCTCTGGGCTGCCCGACCTCCTGTGGAAGGCCAGATGACAGGCCTGGGTGAGGGCTAAGGAAAGAGGCAGATGTATGTGCCAGGTAGATGTTTGCACGTATGTACCTTAAACCATTTGATCTCATGATAAGTCTGAAATACGAATATTATTTACATCTTCATACAAATGATGAGAAGACAGAATTCAGAGAGGCAAAGCATTCTGCTCCAAATCACACAACCCTGCAGGGCGGAGTTTGATTCTCCCGCCAGTCTGAGTGTGGATCTAGAATCTTTCCACACTTCATTGCATCTCTTCACGGAAAAGAATTTCCCACCAGATCCCTGCAAATAATTATTTCAAAGAAGCTACAGAAAATGAGTTCTACAAGGCTGATTGGTTTGCGTCTTGGTGTAAGGTAGGTTTAGGGAAGATCAAGGATATTTATTTATTCAATTTCATGAAATTTCATGAGAAGCTCCTTTCTGTCCAACTACTGAACAACTCAGGGGTACCTTAGCATTCTTTTTATCTGATAGCTCCAGTAATTTTACATCACGGCCCTCTAAGTGTTGTATCAGTCTGCCCGGTTAAATCAAATTGCCCTTGGTTACTTTTTAAAAATTATTTTTCCTAAGATTACCTGATGCAAAATATATTGTTCCCGAAGCTGGCTTGCAGAATTCCATGCAATAGTTCCATGAGCCAAGACTTTAGCTTTCTCAATCCACTTCAAAATTAATTCAAGCATTTCATTGTATTCTTCTAAATGTGATGCTGCCTGAAAAACCAATAACATTAAGATAACAAATGTAAACTCAGTTTCTTGAGCTATAAATCAGTCTTCTGTCTTTTTGGACACAACAATCTCAGGGGTTGATAGTTATAATATCTATGATATTCAGTGGTATCAAAAAATCGTTTCCCTGTTGAAAATCTGTCAAAGGCTTCTCAGTGACCTTGGGATAAAGCTCAAATTCTTAATATGATTGAATTATTCCTCTTTTTCTTTCTTTCTTTTTTTCACCAGGGTCTTACTCTCACCCAGACTGGAGTGCAGTAGCAGGATCATGGCTAATTGCAGCCTCAATCTTACAGGCTCAGCCTCCCAAGTAGCTGGACCACAAGCACATGTCCACATGCCCAGTTAATGTTTTGCATCTTTTGTAGGTTTCACCATGTTGCCCAGGCTGGTCTCAAACTCCTAGGCTCAAGTGATCCTTCCGCCTCAGCCTCCCAAAGTACTGGGATTGCAGGTATGAGCCACCATGCCAGGCCTTCCTCTATCCCTTCCTTCACCCTCCCCTGGGTAAGGAGGTGGCAAGTGGGGATTACAGCAGCCAAAGTTTCAATACTATAATCAATGGGTTGCCAACTCCTAGTTTTAACTTGTCACTGATTATATTAATCGGTTTCAAAAGTCTAGTCTATATGCAACAATTATTACAGATGTGCAATCTGAACCTATTAAGTCAATGTAAGCTAATATATATGTAGTTTACTTAAAGGTACTTGAATTAACCCCAAACTGATTTCATAAAACATGTTAACGGGTGAATATTCATTTCACAACATACTTCTCCATTTTACAAAATATTCACTCCAAAGTCCGTTTATAGGACCACCTTTGTCAGTGACTTTATCATACGACTGGATATAAAATAAGTGCTGGTTTACACCTAAGTCTTAGGAACACAAGTGTAGCATGAAATAAGCTATACCTAAACTACTCTCTCATTGTCCATTTTATCTTTTTATTTATGTTTATTTATTTTCAAAAGAGAAAAGCAGAACATGGAAGTTTCTGCCTTAGAGGATTTGGATTTCTGGTCCGGAACACATACCTGATTGAGTTTGGAGAGCCGATTCTCAGCTTGTCTAATGGTCTGCTGGTGAAGTTCAGTCAGTTTTCCTATCTTCTTGGCCAGTGGCTTACCCAGTTGGCCATTCTGTTCTGAGAATTTCTGTACTGCTGCATCTAATTCCATTAACTTTGAATTACAACCATCTAATTCCTCTCCCAGCACCTTGATGGTCATCAAAATGAAAGAACATTAGAGAATAGAAAATAAATTTCTTCAGGTTTTCCAAGATCAGACTGATTCTTGTCAAAGCCAAATATTATAATGAATAACTTTACTATAATTCTACTATGATCAGGTCATTTTTGTTTCTTCGGTTGGAAAGGCAGAGCAGGATGTGTTGTAATCCTGGTGTTTGTTTCCTATGAGGCTGAGTGAGAAGGCTAACATTTTCCTTCTGCCCCACCCAAAAAGGATTACAGTCCCTGAACTCATCAACAGAGGAAGAACACAGATTTAGCTACCAAGGACACAATTCACTTTGGAATTTATATACTTGCATTCCTAAATCATCACTTAGTCCTTTGACAGTCTTCTTTCTTACACACTCGTGCATGTATATTTATTAACACTGTTCAATTATAATGATAAGTTATGGAAGAGGATCTGTGTAGATTCAGTTATAACATTTCTTTACCGCCTGCTGTTACTATTTGGCTTTAATAAAGGTTCCTAAAAGGTTTTTATCCTGTATCCCCAAGTAAAACTGACTCCAAAAACTATTTAATTCATTCAATAGCACCCTTTAAAATTCTACTTCTTACCTTTTGGTCAGTTTTAGCTTGAACTAAATTATCTGTCTTAGCTTTCAGCTTAGTTAGAATAGTTGTGAGGTCTTTAGCTATCTTCTGAATTTGCCGGCTGAGTTCCTGGCTCATGGCTTTGCTCTGCTCAACTTCTTTTATTTTGTCTTGGATCTAAAAAATCAGTGTGAACAGCAAAACAAGCCATGGTTAAAATTGTATAATAGATACTAAAAATCTCAAATGATGTTGACAAGACACATTTTAACTGCTTTGGCATTGATACCTTTGGTCACACCAGAGATGTGCAGTTAGTTACAAGCTCTCCCGGCTTTCCCTGACTTCACTATCTTTATGTATTTACTGCACTCCTTGTGTTCCAGCAAAGATACAAGCAATATGTGTAGAGGAATTCACTTATTAAATATTTACAGAATACTCATTATAGATGGTTGTGTAGACAGCTGAGTTTGAATCCTATCTTCTCCATTAACCAACGTAATGACCCTGAGCACACAAACTCCTCTAAGCCTTTTTCTTCATAGGATGGAAAATCCTCCTAAACAGTTGGAGGAACACTGATTTGTTTCCAAGCACCTTTTAATCAATGACTGTTAATGATCTGTTAACTCTTTTTGTAACTTTCCAACTACAACTCTATAGTATGCCAACAAAGTATTAAGCACGTCTAATGCAAAGGAAGGTGAGAAAAAGACAGTTAGCATTTACAAATTTCCAATGACTTCGGTTTGATTTGATAACAAACATTCACACTGTTGCTTAGAATAAAATGCTGAAGAAAAGATGTTAAAGAGAGGAAACATTTCTTTTTTTTTTTTTTTTTTTTTTTTGAGACGGAGTCTCGCTCTATCACCCAGGCTGGAGTGCAGTGGCCGGATCTCTGCTCACTGCAAGCTCCGCCTCCCGGGTTTACGCCATTCTCCTGGCTCAGCCTCCCGAGTAGCTGGGACTACAGGCGCTCGCCACCTCGCCCGGCTAGTTTTTTGTACTTTTTAGTAGAGACGGGGTTTCACCGTGTTAGCCAGGATGGTCTCGATCTCCTGACCTTGTGATCCGCCCGTCTCGGCCTCCCAAAGTGCTAGGATTACAGGCTTGAGCCACCGCGCCCGGCCGGAAACATTTCTTTATATAGTTAAAGATCTTTAAAAAAACCTCTTTAGTAGGGAGAAAACACACCATTAAAAGAGTGTTAATGATGTGTTTGGCCTTCATTATATTGAGTGTCAAAGTAAATTAAATACATATGAATAAGTCTATGATAGGAAAATTAATCCAGAGAAAAGCTTACATTTGAACCAAAAAAAGAAAAAAAAAAAACCATGGCTGTGCACAGAGGTGCACATCTGTAATCCCAGCACTTTGGGAGGCTGAGGCAGGCAGATCACTTGAGGCCAGGAGTTTGAGACCAGGCTGGCCAACATGGCAAACCTTGTCTCTTTTTACTAAAAATGCAAAAGATTAGCTGGGTGTGGTGGTGCATGCCTGGAATCCCAGCTACTTGGGAGGCTGAGGCATGAGAATTGCTTGAACCCAGGAGGTGGAGATTGCAGTAAGCTGAGATTGTTTCACTGCACTCCAGCCTGGAGGACAGAGCAAGACTCTGTCTCAAAAATATAAAAAGACCATGAACTTGCCAAGTCATCCTTCCCAATAGATCTTCCAATGTCTAAGAAGAAAACCAAACATATCAATTAAATACTTAAAACAGTAAATAGCACATATTAGTAGTTTAGGTCAAAGTCATGATAAAGTAGGATCGGATTTTGATGAGATTTTTAAAACACTTTGCATCATACATTGAAGATTTCCAAAGTAGAGCACAACTGTATGAATCTGACAGTTTGTACAAATGGGATATTACTTCCTATTTCATGTAGCACTTTAGAATTGTAGTATGTCTTCTCTTTGTCTCATATAGAATGGTTTTAATTAAACTTTAATAGCTTTAGCATTAAGCCACTAAGAAAGTCCTAAAAATCTATTATATTTCCATACAGATGTTATTTGAGCCTATTTTCACTACATGAAATTGTACTCTTCATGAGACCAGAGACAGAAATCTCGCTCTGGTCTCAACACCAAAAAGGACTATGCATTTCTTCTTAAAGAAACAAAAATATTTGACACAAGAGGATTGACCCTATAAACAAAATAGAAAGACACTCATGATCATAGGTTTACCTGGTCACGGATCTTTAGGTCCAATGCTACTTCAGCCAACTGAAGGGAGAGTTCAGAAGGTAATATGGTATAAAGACCCAAGTACTTATCCTTCTGTTCTTCTGCCATTTTTTCAATGTTCTGTCGGTGATTTGTGGCTTCTGTTAGGAGAATCTGAAGAAAAGATCAAAATAAGAAATTTCTGGGAACCTTCTAAGGAGACTGTTATAGACAAGGCTATACATTGCTCATCATCATATAATTAAGTGTGGAATTAGAGAAATATCTTAAAATAATACAACACTCTTCTTTTGTCTCTGAATATAAAGCATGTTCACTTTAGAAAACAAAGGAAAATCCCATGAAGTAATACTAAATATCTTCTATAGAACACATTTCTGAAATTTTAAAATTCAATATTCAATAAATATAAACAAGTATGTTCAATTAAAATCAGGGCAATTGTTTTTGAAACAAGGGGTAAAGAGAATGAGGAGATTTTTTTGTACCTGAAGTTCTTCAAGTTGAGCATCTATTTCTATTGTTGGATTCCCTAAATATTCTTTCGTTTCCTGAACCCAACATTTCACAGAATTGATCTGAGTCTCCACCATTTCTCGGTCCTTCAGCTCTTGCTTCACCAACTTTCCATTAGTCTTCACTTTCTCCTGCATGCTTCAGAAACATTACAGGGATAAAACAGAAGTGATGTGAAGTGAAAGGAACCCCCTAATACTTGACAACATTTTATCCAATACATATACAGAAACGGGAAATCTAATATCTTTTTTGCAAGTAAAGACACTTCCTCAACACTGTCAAATAACACTTCAGTTCATGTATAAATGTCATATAAAGTGAATAATTTGTCCTTGAAAATTTGAGAGTTGACTGTCTCACATGCCACTGAATTGCAATTAATTTCCTATGTAACGTAGCCTGTCGATTATTTCATTATTTACTTCCTCTTTGGAAATCTACTAAAATGGCACATTTAAAAGTAATGTATAACTGGAATATATATGGCCATCTATTAGAAAGTAGTTTTTAAAGAAAAAAATCAAGCTTTGGAAATTTCATAATTAATCATGTTAATAATGTCCAAATTTCAAGTCTTTATTTGAATTAATGTAAATTTAATAAGTGTTAGGTTACCCCCACATCACCTATAAGGGAAAGAGGTGAATGCAAGGACATGAATGAGGTAATATTTGTAAATATAGAAATCAAATTATCTATAAATGTTTTTTTGCTGGCCCAATAAGTGAATCAGGGCTGGTTGTATATCAACATTAACTTGCTCTTTCTACTAAATTCACTGCCAGTCAATGACTACTATTTACCTGGACTGTGGTGTCATCTTTGCTCCTATATCCCTGTCACCCCAGATAGCCAATGAGTTCTCAAGCTTTATCAAATCTAAGTTCTGAATAGCTCTCAATTGTTTCCCTCTCAGGCTTCATTTCTCTTGAATCACCCTTCCTCTCCCTGCATCACCCAAGGAGCTCCTTGAAAGTGACATGTTTCTTCCTTTCTTACATGTCCTTCCCCTGTTTGCAAAACTCAATGCCTAGCTCCAGGCTGCTCAGGCTTCTGCTTAAATTCTCCTTCTGAAGGGATGCCTTCTTTGACTCCTCCCCTCGGCTGCTTGTCTCTGCTTCGGATTCCCTCAGCTCCCTTTTCACACTTGACTGAAAGGCTGCCTTAGTTGCCTATCTCTGCTGCTTGACTGTAAACAGCATGAAGACAGACACTGAGTCTGCATGGTTCTCATCGTATCTCTAAGTACTATGAGATATGTATTTGTCAGACAAATGATTGAAGAGTCAAAGAAACCGAAAAGCAAGGGTGATGGGAACGGATCCCCACATTTTTAAGGTGGTGTGAAGGAGCACCTTCATACTCAAGTGCCCTGCTTATCCCTTTGGGTCAAGGCCAAGTTTAGTAACAGAATGAAAGTAGGTGCTTAATTACTTCAGGCATCGATCTTGCATCGCGGTGATTTCCTGCATGAGCGGTGGCTCTCCCCCGGGGGTCGGGGCGGCTCCATCCTGGAGCATGCTGAGGGCTTGCTGCCGGAGCATGCCCAAGGCCGACTGCTGCTGCTCCAGCTCCAGAACGAACGTGTCGTGGTATTCAAGAAGAGTTAAGAGTTCCGCTTTCGACGCCTTCTCTGCTGAACTTCCAGGTAACTTATCTTGCAGCTGATCAATCATTTCAGTGGCCTTTTTAACCTGATGACAAATGTACATACTATGAAGTTCAATAATAAATAAACTGAAAAAAATAAGGTCATTCCCATAAAAGCCACACACTAGTGTATGAAGCCAATTAAAGATGATGGTATACATTCCATATTTTAGGAAACTGGAACCTGAGGCACCGTCTTAACATGAAAGGAGATATCACCTCTGTACCTCTGGGTTTAAAGCTTTAATCTCAAAATAATATTAGGACGATCAGAGACTATACTTAATACAGAGAAAGCTTTTTTTTTTTTTTTTTTTAAACTAAGAAAACAAAATACTCTTTCCAATATTTAAGGTAACATAAATGAATACCTTTAAATCATAAAGGAAGACACGGCCTAAAACATTAAACCTTTAAAAGATGGAAAAAGTGGCCAGGCAGGCATGTGGTGGCTCATGCCTGTAATCCCAGCACTTTTGGAGGCTGAGACAGGCAGATCACCTGAAGTCAGGAGTTTGAGACCAGCCTGACCAACATGGCAAAACCCCATCTCTACTACAAATACAAAAATTAATCGGGTGTGGTGGTGGGTGCCTGTAATCCCAGCTACTCAGGAGGCTGAGGCAGGAGAATTGCTTGACCCCAGGCAGCGGAGGTTGCAGTGAGCTGAGATCACACCACTGCACTCCAGCCTGGGCGACAGAGCAAGATTCCAAAAAGGAAAACATTGAATATACATTTTCGGTAATGAGTTAAATTTCTGCTCATTTTCAGGTTTCATGGTAAAGAAAAAGTATCTTGTTCTTTTACAAGGCCAGTTAAGAAAGCAAATGGGGGAAAATGGGCTTGTTCTCCTTTCAAAATTTATTTGCTTGGTTTTTCTCACTGATATAATTTGACCGTGACTTGGGACTAAACTGCACATTGCATTTTGTACTTTGTTTCATAACTTAGTTTTTATGTCATTGAAACAGAGATTTGAAAAAGCCTTTATTACTTTCAGAAAGCTGACTTCAAACAGCAGCAAAATACCGTGTTTCAAAATACATTATAATTAGTGAGGAAAGAAAGGTGAGCCCATGGACAGCAGAAACTACCTTGTTGTTAAAGCCTGTCCACTCATCCACTGCATCTTCCAGGATCTTCTCCTGGTCTTGGGCCACAGCTCGAAGGCGTGTCCAGCGCTGCCAGACAGTGGTCATTGACCTGCTCAGGGTGGCTTTGCTAGCATCATTTCCGGTTTTCTCCAGTTGTGAAGCTTTTTCCTCAAGCGCCACGATTTTCTCATGGAAAGAGTTAACCACTGACACTAAAGCCTAGAGTTGGGGGTGGAGGACGGAAGAGAGGAGACAAGGGAGAGATTAATTTTTTTAAAGTTCTATGGATCTTGGTAAAGCCCAAAATTACCTGCAAAAGGGAATGTTTCTACATATACGTTTATTCTCCTCTAGGTACTCCTTTATGTTTATTTTTTAACCAGAGTTAGTCTTAAAGCTTTTTAAAGAGGTGAGGTGAATATTATTTATGTATTAAAAACAAAAGTGTATTTTGCTACTTGAGATGACATTTTTTTCATTTTTAAAAAGCAGCACAAATGTAAGTGAACCAAACGTAATATTTTAGTATGTTACATTTTTTCCTTATATTGCTCTGATAAAGGGAGACTCAGTTATTAATTTTTCAGTTTTATTTAATCTGTTATCAACAAAAAGTATTTACTGACATTTATTAAGTGCCACATCTTATTGGAAGCAAACTGCTCTGAATATCTTTTTAAAATCTTTGCTATGCATTTCCAATGGGAATCCTAAAAGGTAACAGCATTTAATAAACTTAAAACTTCTCTAAAATGTGGTTAAATGCATCCTTATCATATTGAAAAATTCCAGGTAGAAGTGAAGATTTATTGATCATGTTGCAAAGACCCATTACAATTATAGAAAAAGGATTTTTTTTTAAAAAAAAAAAACAGCCCAAAACTCTGACCTTGTGCTCTGACAATTTTTCTTCTGCTTCATGACTAGAAGAAGTCTTCAACAAAGAAAACTCAGACAGTTTCTTTTCTGTATCATTCATCAATTCAATAACCTCTTCCCTTGCTTTCTGGTAATCGTGCCATTGAGCTGTGCATCTTGAAAGAGTCCAACAGAAATTGATAAGTAACATGAAATCATGTATTTCTACGCGAAGCTCTGGTGTCAGTATGTCTAATGATACTTAAGAGAGATTCTAGAATGCATGTATGTGCTAATGTCTGTCATTTGTGTATCACTACTTCCAGCGTGGAAATTCATTTCACTAAATATAAAACACAAAACATCCTGAAATACCTCTGCAAGAGATCCGCTTGGGCACAAGAGTCCTGGCTCATCCTCTGGCTCCTGAGTTCCAGAGAAGCCATTTTCTGTTCTAGGTCTTCTTTGCCGGTTGGCTTGATGAGTGGGTCCAGGGTGGCTACCAGGCCGCGGAGCTCCTCCAGGTTACTGTGGAACTGATCCTCTGTACTGAAAAATTCCATGTGGTTTTTGAGATTTTCCTCTGCGCTCTCCACATCTAGGCCGTTGCCTGCCAGCTGCAACATTTCTTGGGCATCCTCAAGCCAGTCATTGGCCGCTTGAAATACCTGATAATACCTTTGACACTGGCTATACATTTCAGTCAAAGTAGCCTGAAAAACAGCAGTTGCAAACATAATCAACTCTCCTTTGCAATGTATTTGCAGGAAAGAGTTTCATTCATTCATTTGTTTTCCAGTCCTCAGTCTCATGGGTGTATGTATGTAAGTGCATTGATAAGCTAGGGGAATATTTTTGTGGTGCCATCCATCATCAGCCTTGATTTTTCCTTCTGCTATTCTTGTTATAATTGTATTATTGCCATTAAATTAAATAATAAGGACAGAGATGGGATTGAAATTTATGTCAGTATCTTGACTAGTTCTGAAAGTTCCCTCTCTAAGAAATAATATAATGCTTAGAAATATGTGGCAGACTGAATGTTTACCAAAGTGCAGTAATGTCTCCGTTGGTCAGAAGTATAACAATACGGCCAAGCATGGTGGCTCATGACTGTAATCTCAGTACTTTGGGAGGCTGAGGGAGGCAGATCACTTGAGGCCAGGAGTTCGAGATCAGCCTGGCTAACATGGTGAAACCCTGTCTCTACTAAAAATAGGAAAATTAGCTGAGTGTGGTGGCGCATGCCTGTAATCCCAGCTATTTGGGAGAGTGAGGCACAAGAATTGCTTGAACCTGAGAGGCAGAGGTTGCAGTGAGCCGAGATAGTTTCACTGCACTCCAGACTCTGTCTCTCAAAAAACAAATTAACAAACAAACAAACATGGAAAGGAAAAGAAAAGAAAAGAAAAAAGGAAAAATAAAGAAATATAGCAACATGAAACTTCCAAACTGGCATTTACCAGACCACAGAGCCACAGAGTAATTTCTGGAAGCGAAATAGTAACCTGTGAGTCTTGCATAGAGACTAAAATAGAAAAGTTGAAAAGTTTAAGTCCGGAAGGCTGGTCCATTCAACTCCAGAAGGAAAAGAAACACTCTAACCAGCCATCAATGACTGGACAAGATAAGCTGTGACTGTGCAAGTGAAGATGCATAGAAAAGGTAGAGAAAGTACCCGTAAGATGAGCACCAGTTAAGGAAAGAACAGGGACAGCAAAGCATAGAATCAGCAGAGGAAATAAGAAATGCCCCAGGAACCATGACCTTTAGTTATTTGGACGAAGATAATCAATAAGACAAGATGGCACAAATAGAGACATCTTAATAGATTTAAGATTTTGGTTCAAAACTCACCAAAAGAAGCAAGCTTACCTGACAAATGTCCTTCAAGAATGAAAATTTCTGGTAACTTCTGTTCTACTCTACATTCTAGATTCTATATCTCTGTTTATACTAATAGGTCTAGAAAAATAGTTAAAAAAATTTTTTTAAACAATAGCCTTGAATCAGCATGAAAAGGTTAAAGTGTACTAAATAGTTTTTAGTTTAAAAAGTCAGAATTTTACATGAAGAAGTTTATTATGATTTTATCCAATATTAACATTTTTACTATTGAAAGTGTTAACCTTAATCTTTGAGGAAAATAAAGTTAAATGAGAGCTAAGATTCATCTGAAGTTACTTCGTGTCAGACCCGATGCTAAGAAGATAAACCCAATAAAAGAATCATTAATATCTCTCTTCTACAAAGAGGGACAGAGACTTATAGGATGTCATTTGCCTGGGATCAAATAGCTGCTATTAAAACTCAGATGTGCCCTCCTCCCAGGCTTTCGCCACTGTATTATCCTGATGAAAGCTACCTTTTACCTAAAGGGTTGGTTGACATCTCCTAGAATCAGAGGGACTGAAGACAGACATGGAGAAAAGGAGCCAAGAAATTAAAGGAAGTAATCCTCTAGCCACTATTTTTCTCTTCTTGTTTTATTTCATTTTATTTTATTTCGTTTTTAGACAGAATTTTGCTCTTGTTGCCTAGGCTGGAGTGCAATGGCGTGATCTCGGCTCACTGCAACCTCTGCCTCCTGGCGATTCTCCTGCCTCAGCCTCCCAAGTAGGATTACAGTCATGCACCACCACACCCAGCTAATTTTTTTTTTTTTTTTTTTGTATTTACTAGAAACAGGGTTTCACCATGTTAGTCAGACTGGTCTTGAACTCCTGACCTCAGGTGATCCACCTGCCTCAGCCTCCCAAAGGGCTGGGATTACAAGTGTGCACTACCACGCCTGGCCCTCTTCTTATTTTTGAATGCACAGAACTTGCAAGCCCCAGAGCAAGCCGCAATTAGGCCAATCTGGGAAGTTTTGTACATGCTCCCATTTCTTTTTGTTATCCCTGAGTCAAGTAATTACGAGTATTCTAGTCTTTCTTTTGCTGTGCTATAGGGAAGCAAAAGATGGACAGCACTCATCCCCACAGAAGGGGTGAAGAGACAGGGCAATTAATGGGATACCCCACAAAAAAGTGGCTTATTAGCAAGGTCAGGGCTGTATTGTCCATCTGCCTCTCTCCATTTCGACTCTTCATCTAGCACTGATTTTAGAAATACCAGCCTTCACATTGTCTACAAAGGGCATCAGTAATTATTCATTGTTAATCAGGTGTACTATCAATGTACTAATATACAATAGCAATTATGTTACCAATACCATTTATCATCTCTTTAAAGGTGAGAGATCACTGAGGCATCACTATTATAAGCAAAGTGAAGTCAAGATGGAAACCGCACAAAATGAATAGCATGCACATAAACAATTAAAATCACCTGGCCCAGCACGGTGGCTCCCACCTATAGTCCCAGCACTTTGGGAGGCCAAGGCAGGCAGATCACTTGACGTCAGGAGTTCAGGACCAGCCTGGCCAACATTATGAAACCCCATCTCTATTACAAATACAAAAATTAGCTGGGCGTGGTGGCAGGCGCCTGTAATCCCAGCTACTCGGGAGGCTGAAGCACAAGAATCACTTGAACCCAGGAGGCGGAGGTTGCAGTGAGCTGAGATTACACCACTGCACTCCAGCCTGGGCGACAGAGCAAGACTTCATCTCAATTAAAAAAAAAAATTAAAATAACCATTTAAGTCACTGCTGAAGATGCTTCTGTGTAGTATTTAGAAAGAAATATTTAAAGAAGCAATTATAACCAAGCAAATGAATTTCTTGTACCTGTTTACAAATAAGCAGAATGGAAAAAAGAGAAGTGAAGGCCTATTATACCCACCTGTCTGGTGCGTAAGGCTTCCTGAATGTCTCCATCCAGCTCTGAGAGCTCAGCGAGGCTGTGTTCTAAATCCGCAGAGATCAGCTCCTTGGCCTTTGTGAACTTCTCCTTTTCCTTGTGACTCAGTGCATTCATGATTCTCAAGCTGGACTGGACCTCTTCCTGATGAATTTGGATCTTTCTGATTTCCTCTTGGATGTCCTGCAGGTTGAGGTCTAGGTACACCGGCCCACTGAGTTCTGCCTTCACTCTCCTCAGCCAGTCCAGGGAGCGACTCATCTCAGTCTGGAAGTCTATACTCTGCACCATTCGGCTCTCACATTCTGTCACCGTCTCACCAATGGCAGAAGTCAACAGTTTTAACTCCTCTTGCCAGGACTGGATCTGATGCCTGGCTTTCTCATAAGCCAAGGGGTCAAGGTGTGGGGCAAGATCTTCAAGATGTATGGTTACTCGTTTCAGTAGAATCGCCGAGTCCTGAAGGCTTCCTCCCAGGGAGTGATACATTTTGAGCTTCTCCTCTGCAGGCAGCGTTTCCTCATTCACTTTGGACTGCTCTTCTTTTACAGACTTCAGTTGTCTCTCTAGCTGTTGGCACATCTTCTCGTGTTCTTGGTAAGCACTGGTGGTGTCTTCTAATAAGCTAACCCTCTGCTCTGTTTGTCTCTTCAGCCTGTGATATAAGGTGACAAGGTGCAGCATCTTGTCTGGCTGCCAAGGCTGACCTGTGCTGCGAAAACCTTCTTTTTTCTGGTTCAGCTCATCCACCGCCTCCCCAAGGCCCACCACCTCGTCCAGAATGGCTCTGCAACCATCTTGCAGAGCCACAGCCTCCTCCACAGCCAGGTCGGTGGGAACTTTGCTCATCCTCGAGAATTGGGCTTCAAGTTCACTCAGAGACTGGGTTGTCAACTCAATCAAGGAAGCATATTCCTTCCGAGCAAGAATTGCTTCCTGGACTTTATAGAACTTGTCTTTAGCCAAGGCAACAATTACGTTAAATTGTTGGGGCAAAGTGTTTAGCTTTTCACTGAGGTAGGAATGATCAACTTCATTCAGCGATGGTAATATGGTCTGCCCAGTTCTCTGCAGCATAAGTAGAAGATTTTCATATTCTGGAGATTGTTCAAGAATGTGTTGGTATTTGGCCAGCTGTGTATGAAGCTCAGTACTCTCATTCATTAGGTTGATTTCAGGAAATGTAACAATATCTGCTTGTTTTAGCCAGTGGCAAGCTTTATCAAAATCTTCCTTAAAATGCTTCCTAGAAACCAAATTCTTCTCTAGTTCTTGTAACCGGTGACTGCACTTTTGTAAAACACTGTCATAGACACTCTGCAATTCCTGAAGCTTCCCCAGCACTTCACTCTTTTCCTGCTCTGTGACTCCTTTCATTAGTTCGCGACCCTGGGCCCAAAGTCCAGTGACCTCATTTTGGTAAGTCTTGAGGCTGGCTTGTGCACTCTTACATGTTTTGACTTGTTTGCTCACATCATCTGGTAACAGACAGATGTGTTCACGGAACATTATCTTTCGCTCGTGTTGCTGAATTTGGCTGGTGGCCTGGAACACTGCCATGAGAAATTGGCTTTTCTCAGACAAGGCTTTGTTTAAGTACTTTCTTCGCTGGCCCACTAAGTCACTGAGACAATTCACGTGGCTTTGTGCATCAGAGAGAGCCTTCTGAATGACCTGTCGCTCATTGAGACCAAGATCCGCCATGACCCTGTCTGCGTCCTTTATGAGCGATTTCAGGAGCATCTGCTTGGCCTCCAGTTCACTGCAGATGGCCAGGTGATCCATGAGAAGGTTCTGAGCCATATCTGGAGGAGGGCTCTGCTTAAGGGCCTCGGCGATGTTGGGTTGTTGCTCTTCTGCCCAATCCATTAGCTCCTGAAATCTGGACTGCACCACATTTAACTCCTCCAAGTTGGTGACTGACACTTGGATTTTCCTTTTAATGAGGTCCTCAAGCTGAAACCAACGTTGCTCTAAATGACTCGTCTGTTCTTTGACTAGCTCCTTGTCATCTAAACTCAGATGCTCTATCATTTTCTGCTTTTGATCTTTCAGATCTTCAATAGCATACTTTCTCTCCTGCAATGCCAATGCTAACTTTTTCAAAGCTTCCAGGTGGACAGCTGTACTCTCCGCATCAGATCTGAAAATACATGGAAAGGTATAAGAGCAAATTAGCTGTAGTCAATATCAATGTTTGTTCACACTATGCTAAATTACACTTCACCGTTTTCTTTTTGGAGACCGAGTTTTGCTCTTGTTTCCCAGACTGGAGTGCAATGCTGTGATCTCAGCTCACTGCAACCTCCACCTCCCAGGTTCAAGCTATTCTCCTGCCTCAGCCTCCCAAGTACCTGAGATTACAGGCATGCGCCACCACGGTTGGCTAATTTTATATTTTTAGTAGAGACAGGGTTTCACCATGTTGGTCAGGCTGTCTCTAACTCCTGACCTCCACTTGCCTTGGCCTCCCAAAGTGCTGGGATTACAGGCATGAGCCACTACTTCTGGCTGACACTTCACCATTTTCTTTAAGTGGATCTTCTGAGCTTAGAATAAACGGGAGTAGTTCAATTCATGGTTTATTGACAGAAGTGCTATAATTATACAAGTCTCATCAGAAGTCAATATTAGAAGTTGAATCAAATCAAGTTGCCTACTTCTTTCTGGCTGATAATGCCTTCCAATCAAATCAGAATACGCTTTTATCTTCCTCTGGCTCTTATCAACTGAGCAGAATCTATATGGTAACAAGATCCTTGGATGGTTCGTGTAATGTTAAACAGTGAGAAGCACTGATCTAGTGTACTCTAGAAAATGATACTGAAAGAAATTAATAAGTGATGCATGATTTGTGTGCTTTCTTTTGTGAAAAGGGTTCAACAAACAATAGAGTGCTAGGTAGTATGATCTGTAAGGTATAACCAACAGCTCTAATGGCTACTTGTGTACTTGGATATTTTTTGCTTATCATTAGAAATCTTCAGGAATAAGTGTGAAATGTAAAGAATTGTCATCCCTTTGCTATGAAGCACACATAAAAAATGGAATCTTACAGTCTTTTATACTAAATGATCAGTTCTGAGGTATGAAAAGCAGAGTTGGGAGGCAGTATGAGAAGTTCTGTCTGGGACACAGTAAGTCTCAGGTGTGTGTGGGGCCTGCTGTAAGTCAGAAATATGAGTTGTTAATATTGACTGGACTAATCCCAAAGACCAGTAAATTGTGAAGTATCAAAGAAAAGCAAACAGACCAGAAAATGGTATACCAACAAAAACCCCAAAACCCCACCATGAGTTCATGATATCTAGAACAATGTTTGCAGTTTTCATCACTGTAAACTAGTAAATCGGTGTAGAAGAAGTGTAGATTTTAGCAATTATAGTGATCAAATGTATGGAATGGTTTACATAATGATCCAGTATGTGTGTGTGTATTCTTATTTTTCAAAGAAGAAAGCTAAGAGGGGTTCAATCACTACAAAATCACAAAAGACACACATTAACTGAATTTGGATTGTTCACTAATTTCTAGACTCTTATAAGAAAAAAACCGGACTGAATGACACAGAATGCATTCATTACCTTATAGACTTGATAAGAAACCTAGGGAGCATATAGGTTCAAGAAAGATTCATTTCATGAATTCATAGATGATATCCCATAACTTGTAATTAAACAAAATTAGAAATATTTTTAGAATATTCTTTGAGGTCACAGAGAAAATGGTACCATTTTCAAACATTTTTACCCACTGGTTAAATTAATATAGAGCTAGGAAAACCATGACTCTATATCCAGGTGAAAACATTAGGTTCATAATGATGTTTTACTTACCAATATTAATAATAATAAGCAATAGATGATATACCTAAGACATTTTATTTTATTTTTTTGAGATAGGGTCTTGCTCTGTCACCCAGGCTAGAGTACAGTGGTGCAATCTTGGCTCACTGCAGCCTCCTCCTCCCAGGTTCAAGTGATTCTCCTGCCTCAGCCTCCCAAGTAGCTGGGATTACAGGCATGCACCACCACACCCAGCTGATTTTTGTATTTTTAGTAGAGATGAGGTTTCACCATGTTGTCCAGGCTGATCTCGAACTCCTGACCTCAACTAATCCACCCGCCTTGGCCTCCTAAAGTGGTGGGATTACAGGCATAAGCCACTGCACCTGGGCACATTTGAAATTTTTATAGATATTAGGAAATGTCTGGCTTAGCATTTTGGTGACCCATCGGATAATTTATGTTACCTGGCCAAGTTATCCCATTCTGTAGTAAATTTTTCTAGGAACACTTCAACGACATTCATACAGTCATGGTAATCTCTTGTTCTCTGAAGATCCTCTTCCCTTTGCAGGCACAGGTTATTAGACTGACGGCACAAATCGAGCCACTGATCATTTAAATGATTTATTTCCTTGTGTTCAGGAGACTCCTCCTTCTTTGTTAACTTATTCACCTTTTCTATTATGGTGTTCACGGATGCCTGTTTGCTCTGTAGTTTCTTAACAAAATCCTAAAGGATAACAGCAACAAAAAATATGTAATGTGTTAAGAAATCCCCAAATAGATATAGAGAGCAACACAGACATAAGACCTTTGAACACTCTAAGTTCCTTAATATGAAAAAACTGAAGAATGTTCAAGTCATGGGAAACAAAGAGAAAATCTAAAAATCACCGTACCTCTTTATGAAAGTTAATTCCCATGTGTGCGAGATTCAGGGTAGCTGTGGTATATTCTTTTATGGTACTATTTCCAGAGGCATAAAGAAAAACTAATACATGTGAAACATTATGGTCATTATTGAAAAAAGTCATTATCTTACCTTGAAGTGCGACCTTCGTTTTCTAAGAATTTTTAAAGCGTTCATGTTTTTCAAAATTTATTCTTAAACTAAGAGTGCTTTTATTCTCAAGATATCGGGACATTAGGACATTTCCTAGGTCTGCTAAATCCTGGGTCTGTCAAGTTCTGGATCTGTTCAGTAAACATTATGAACCTGTTCCCTTAACTAAATATCCTGTGACTAAGAATGCCTAACTTTCTGGGAATGCAGCCTAGCAGGTCTCAGCCTCATTTTACTCAGCCCCTCTTCAAGATGGAGTCGCTCTGGTTTGAACGCCTCTGACAGAAACCTTCCAAATGTAAGAAACAAGGCAAAGTAGCTTGGGTCACCAGGTGGGCAGTGGTGCTATGTACAAAGTTGGGGAAGGCTGGAGTACATTCGCCAACTGGAAAGGCAATGGTTTAGATTCATCTACTCCCTGCATACACAGCAAAAAGAAATCTCTAACATACCATCTCTGCCAGCCCAACACGTGGCCAGAGGATCATTTCTTTGGATAGTGATTCCTCCAAGGGGTTGGTTCATGGACTTCCATACTCTCCCCACTGCTCACTCCCATTTCCATTTACTTCCACTACCCAAAAAAATGTCTTAAATCCCCTGACTGATATATGAAATTTTGTCCTTAAAGCTAGGTTCAATCACAATTAAAATGTTAATAAAACAACAGTGTCACCTTGAATGTTTTAAGTATGTGTATATCTAAAACAAATACAGCAAAATATTAGCATTGTTTATTATCTCTGAATGGTAGTAGCATAAGTGATTTAAATTTGCTTAAGACATTTCTGTATTTACTAAGCCTTTTATAATAAAACTTTTCTTATAAAATACATTTTAAAAAATTAAATTTCTAGGATGGTTCACAAATTTTTTTTTAAAAGTTCATGCTTTTGAGAAAAAAAATAAATCTTATTATCCCTATTCTCTTTTTTTTCTGTACTTGCAAACAGCACTTCAGTAAACAATATATTATTATTGACTCCTGAAATCATGGAGAAGAAAAAAAAAATCTTAAAGTTTGTTAAAAACCTGACCCAACTTCCAATCAAGTTAATACACTTTTAATTTTCTTTTTTCTTTCTCCCTCTCTCTCTCTTTTTTTTTTTTTTTTGAGACAGAGTCTTACTCTGTGGCCCAGGCTGGCTCACTGCAACCTCCACCTCCCAAGTTCAAATGATTCTCGTGCCTCAGCCTCCCAAGTAGCTGGGATTATAGGCATGTGCCATGCAAGGCTAATTTTTGTATTTTTAGTAGATATGGGATCTCACCATGCTGGCCAGCCTGGTCTCAAACTCCTGGCCTCAAGTGATCTGCCCACCTCAGCTTCCAAAAGTGCTGGGATTACAGGCATGAGCCACCACACCTGGCCACAATTTTCTATGTATTGTAAATTATTTAAATTATATATAAATATGTAATACAAACTGCATTTATATTATACTTTAAATGAATTACATATAGCTCAAATATATAATTAATGAATTGATAAGCTTACAGTCCTACAGCTTTAGCATAATATGGTGATGAAAATCTAAAAAGTAGTAATGTTCCTTGTTTGCTTAGTCACAGAGTCTCCTGACTAAGCAGTCTACTCTGTAGACTAAATCACACCTGCTTTTTATAGGAACAATGTACAGAATGAATGTCTTCTGGTGCAAGTGGCCATCTGAAGCTTCAGTAATATATTGGAATGTTTACTTTATAATCTGTTTTCCCTAGCGCCAAGTGAAATTTGTTCAGATTTGCTATTCCTTAAAGCAGTGGTCCCCAAACTTTTTGGCACCTGGCATGGGTTTTGTGGAAGACATTTTTTCCATGAACGGGGCTGGAGGGGGATGGTTTCAGGATGAAGCTGTTCCACCTCCAATCATCAGACGTTAGTTAGATTATCACACAAAGCATGCAACCTAGATCGCTTGCATGCGCAATTCACAGTAGGGTTTGCACTATGAGACTCTGATGCAGCCTCTGATCTGACAGGAGGTGGAGCTCAGGCAGTAATGCTTGCTCACCTCCCACTGTGCGGCCAGGTTCCTAACAGGACATGGACTGGTACTGGTCCATAATCTGGGGGTTGGGGACCCCTGCCTTAAAGAGTTGTATTAATGTCTAAGGATTGACAAACACTCAGGCATATTGAAGTGAATACACTGAACACATTTCAAGTTTTCTATTCTGTTGGCCTCTTTTATCTCCCCTGGGGACAAATGAATACCCACCTTAACCTGTGAAACCATGTTCTGTGCAATACTCAGCTCCAGCTCAGAGTGCCTCCTCTTCATGTTCTGCAGTTGCTGATCAGCATCTTGCAGGTAAATCCAGAGCTCCGCCTTCAGGTGCTTGATCTCTTCCCACCCCTGAGTTAAGTTCTGGGCCTGGACGAGCCTTTGTTCAATCTTGAGAAGACACAGGGATAAAAGTTAGCAACCACACATGGAAACATTTATGGTTAATGAATCAGAGATGGACCTCTCCAGCTGGCTTGTGCACTCATTTGACACACACATACACACACACACAGGCAAATACATAAATTTAAAAAGTACTTCTTTATTTGCTTTGGGAAAAGCAGATTTCTTTTTTTATTGAGGGTTTCTAAAGACTTTAAATGTCTACGAGTTATGCTATTCGGTTTTAATCAGTGTTGTGAAATTCTTGTAAGTTTTTTTTGTTTTTTTGTTTTTTTTTTTTTTTGAGATGGAGTTTCGCTCTTGTTGCCCAGGCAGGAGTGCAATGGCACATTCTCAGCTCACTGCTACTTCTTCCTCCCGGGTTCAAGTGATTCTCCTGCTTCAGGCTCCCGAGTAGCTGGGATTACAGGCATGCGCTATCACACCCAGCTAATTTTGTATTTTTAGTAGAGACAGGGTTTCTCTACGTTGGTCAGGCTGGTCTTGAACTCCTGACCTCAGGTAATATGCCCGCCTTGGACTCCCGATGTGCTGGGATTACAGGCATGAGTCACCATGCCTGGCGAAACTCTAATAAGTTTTATCAATTTATTAAGTCTAAGGCTGCTCTAATGGTTTTTCTCATTGGACATTTCAGTAGATTCATCTGACTGACTCATGAATTTGGTGTTAAGGTTAACCAGAAAATACTTCCGTTGTTCTCTATTGTACATTTGTTCATCTTTCTTACAACATGCTGAATTATTAATGTTTTGGATATGTCTTTAGATCTGCTTCACTGATTTTTGAAGCTGTGTAATTTGTTTCAATAAATCATTTCTGTAAAAAATAAATGGGTTTTATTGGCTGGGCACGGTGGTTCATGTCTGTAATCCTAGCACTTTGGGAGGCCAAGGCAGGTGGATTGCCTGAGCTCAGGAATTCGAGATTCACCTGGGCAACATAGTGAAGCCCTTTCTCTAATGAAATACCAAAAGTAGCCAGGCATGGTGGTGAGTGCCTGTAGTCCCAGTTACTCGGGAGGCTGAGGCTTGAGAATTGCTTGAACCAGGAGGCGGCGGTTGCAGTGAGCCAAAATTGCACCACTGCACTCCAACCTGGGAAACAGAGTGAGATTCTTTCTCCAAAATAAAATAAAATAAAATAAAATAAAATAGTTACATCATCTTTTGTAAGGATTTAAAAACAGATGTGTTTTGATAATATTAGAGAGAAAAACCTTATTATTTTGACTTTTTTTTCCTGTGAATCATTTTACTATTCTGTGAATATTTAATAAATTAAATACCAAAACTAAGTCTTATTTTTCTTTTAAACTCAAATGTGGACCAGGCGTGGTGGCTCACGCCTGTAATCCCAGCACTTTGGTAGGCCAAGGAAGGAGGATTGCTTGAGCCCAGGAGTTTCAGACCAGCCTGGGCAACATAGCGAAGCTGTGTCTCTACAAAAAGTATAAAAATTAGCTGGGTGTGGTGGTTCATCCCTATAATCCCAGCTACTTGGGAGGTGGAGGTGGGAGGATCACCTGAGCTCAGGAGGTTGAGGCTCCAGTCAGTGATGATAGCGCCACTGCATTCCAGACTGGTTGGCAGAGTGTCTCAAAACAAACAAACCCATATGTGTTTCATGGAAGAGTTTAAGGCTGCAGTGGCAACAGCGGGGAATACACGGCTCCAGTGCTGCCATCTATCTGTGGGGACCAGTACTGCTACTCATCACAGCCCAGACAGTTTCAAAACCCTTCTGAACACCACACTTTACCAATGAACTAGAAGGATTGTGACAGATGGCATATTCTTTGGCATCCTTGATAAAATAAAGAAAGAGTCAAGAGCCCCTTTCATATTAAGTATTGCCTAAAGAAAAAGATGGAAAAGAAGAAAACAACAAAAAAAAGTGTGGCAAAATAGGAAAAGAGAGAGAATGGCCATTAAGGAGGAGAGAAAAAGAAAGGTTCTAACGGTCCACGAATGAATGGGACTAAGTGATTCAGTCTCAATCTGTTGTCAGCAATGTCAGGATGTGCTTAATTTTCTATGACTTAGCTAAAATTCAAATATCTATTTATTATAATGACTGTAGAACCATTATATACAGCAAGAACAACTCAAGAGCTATTTTCTTTCAATATCACATGAAATATTCAAGCAAGAGAATCTAATAAAACAAATTCAATGTGATTTTTCATTTTCTTACCATTTGCTCTGTTAGTTGAATGTCTTTTGCCGTGGTTTTCACTGAAGCATTTGACAGGTCACACATGGAGCAAAGGAGATCTAGGTAGGTCCTTGCCTGCTCTTGCAAAGCTCTGAAGTGTTTGACCTGGAAAAGGCAAGCGTCAGAGTGAAAGAGATGCATCAGCTATTTAGATAGCAAATACTTGTATCATTTGTAAAATTCTGTTAACACTTCAAAAATAGTCTTGCTATGCTCAGCGTTTTCACCACTGTGTTCAAGTGACATATATTAGTGACTCCCAGGAAAAAATTCAAATCACCGATGAGGATTTATTTGTCCACTATTTGCTTCTCTTTGTATGTAAAGTATTCTGCATGGTCTGGGAAAGGGGAAAACGCAAGAAACTTCTATAATCTTTCCAGATTACTTGCTCACATGCCAGCTTATTTTCCATTTCAGAGAAAGAATTTGTAGCCTTCTCTGGTCTCCTTCTTAACATGTTTTTGTATATCTTAGAGACAGAAGGCAAAGGTCCGCGAGTTGGTGGGTTTCATTGGAGTGAGCTTTGCAGGAAATTCACCTTGTGATATTCTCTTTCCACAAGCCCAGGAGAGGCTTCTCTAGGTGGATCTTTAATCTATTTACAGAAACAAAGAAATGTGTTTCTTTGCAGATGCTCAGATTCTACTCAGGCTCCATTTTAGATACTGGGCACAGAGCAGCCCATAAAGCAAAACCCTTGCTCCTATGGAGTTTACATTCTTAGGAAGGAGATAAATAATATATAAATAAACAAACATGCACTGGAATGTTTAGTACTGTTAAATATCATGTGGAAAAATCAAGGTGCTAAGCAGATAGGGTATGAGGAAGAAGCACTGCCATTCAGGGACAGTGTATCTCAAAGGCCCCTCTGAGGAAAAGACCTGAATGCATGGCATGGCATAAGGTAAGAACATTCCAGCAGGTGGACATGGTGGGCAGAGAGAGAGCAAATGCAAAGCCGTGAGGCTGGAGTAGAGTGAACCAGGTGGGAGCAGAGGTTGGAGGGTGGGGCGGGGGCAAGTCATGGAGCCCCTTATAAGAAGAGCTGACCATACATCCCTGTTTGTTGGGTTTTGTCTTTAGTCTAGAGTTTCTCGACTCAGAACTATTGACAGTTGACTCCAAATAATTCTTTGTTGTGTGGGCTGACTCATACCTTGCAGGCTGTCAGCAGCATGCTTCGCGTCTACCCACTTAAAGCCAGCAGCGATCCCACCATCCCAGTTGTGACAACCAACAACGTGTTCAGACAGTGACAAATGTCCCCTGTGGGAGCAAAGTCGCCATCTCCTCCACTCCAGACTGCTGCTCTGGTCCCATCGGATTATGTAAAGCAGACCCTGTCTTATCAAGAAGGTTCCATTTGGGAAAACAAATTAACCAGCCTATTCATAAGCCATGGTAAGAAAGTTGGAATTTAAGTGTGATGGGAAAATATTCGGGGCATCATGATCTGAGACAGGCTTTCAAAGACTCCCTCCTAACATTGCGTGGAGAACTGGCCGCCACAGGGGCGGTAGGCAGCAATGGTGCCCAGGTGTTAGGCTACTGCAGGGATCAGATGAACCGTGAAGATGGCCTGACTGGGGGCGGTGGCTGAGGTAGTGAGAAGTGGTTCTTGATTACTACATAAATGGGGATAAATAAGGAAGGCGGTATTGACCGCAAGTTGTAGGGATAAAGTCGACCTCCAGGATTTTCCCAAATCATAGCGTCAATCATGTCACCTGATTTTGTGACTCTGATCTCAGTATCTTTCCTCTGCACTGTGTGGATTACCTAGACATGCTATGCTCCTGTGGATATGATAAATACAGATTAATTTCCCATTAAGTCAGAAGTAGCACCTTTTCAATTGAATGTACAAGCTAACTATGGTATTGAGAGTCATCAGCCACTGTCCACAAGTACCATATCATGCACCTATGACCCAGAGAAAGTTATTTGTCTCAAGCAACTTTTGGATATGAGAAGAGAACAAGTTGTCAGAATGTCTATTTTATGAACATATTTAATAGAAAGGAATGATGCTATATTTTGAAATTTATATAGTTGGTCTGATTCCGAAAGCATTGGAAGTAGCACATAGAGTGTCAGTGACCACACAGCTGCAAAAATATTTGCTAAAATCAACTTTACAGAAAAATCTTATAGTACTTTTTCCCACTCCCTAAAGTTTTATGCCTTATAAAAACACATAGCACTCTGAATGGAATCAAATCCATGTGTCATTTTCTTGTGGTAGTAGGGAGTGTATTATCTTCACATATGTATTGAGGGTTTACTAGATGGGTGGTGCTGGGGACACACACTGCATCTTGGTACCATGCCCATTGTAAGTGGATTCTCCAGTCACACATCCAAGCTTGCGAGCCACTAAGGGCCTGGTCAGTTTTACATGAACACAGCAAGTTCTCATTTAATGTTGTCGGCAGATTCTTGGAAACTGTGACTTCTTTAAGCAAGAAGTTGTATAATGAAACAACTTTTGTTCTCATCAACACTGTAATAAACCTGCATATGGAAGGAAATGACATTATTTGAGGACCTGCTGTACATGGTTTTGCTTAAAGTTTCAGTTTCTAAGACCTATCGATGGCATTAAGTGCGGACTTACTGCACTTGCCAAGGGAAAAACTAAAACAACACAAAAAAACAAAAGAAACAACAACAACAAAAATAAAATAAAAAAGGAAGCAAAATAAAAAAACCTTTCCTCCTCAGAGTGACGGTGGTCCAAGTGTCTCCACCACCTCGAACTCCCTTCTCTGGCTACTTTCAAAGACCATTTAGAGAGATGTGAAACAGGCAGAAACAGGGGACCATACAGTCACATAATCTGGAAGAAGGATCAGTATCCTCCTGTGACCACGGCTCATTCTGGTATGTGTAGTAAATCTCTTCCTGCTCTAGCAAAAGATCACTGGCATTAATACTTTCTTCTCCCTTCATCTCTTTTGTTTCTTTTTTGGTTACAAAAGAGAAAAATTAAGTGTTGATCTGAATTTATTCAATTTATTCAAAGTGCATTGGAAACAGCCACAAGACAAGGTGGCTTGTGATTCAAGAAAACTCTCAGTCTAATAAAAAAAGCAGAATATAGGCAGTCTTTAACTCATTTTTTTTGGTTCAAGGAGAACCATGTTTCATTTTTCCTGATCCTATTCTTATAAAGTATTATATGAACATTTTTCTGAACCATTTAATGACAATGCAAATCATTTTAGCCTTCAGAAAGTATATTTTAGGGAATGAATTAACTAGACACATTCTTTATGTGGACTCAATGATCAAATACATTATGTTATTCTCAATTTGTGGTAAAAAATTAAATTATTAAATGTTGTTAATTCATATCTGGCAGCAATAACCTTTATAACTAAATTCCTCTAAAATATTTTCCCACAGGGTTAACACTGCATACCAAAGCTGCTTAGTACAAAAGTTTAAAAAAAAATTCCCACATATTCTGGTTAAGTCTCAGCAACAACATTTTAAGCATGTGGATGTCAAATTAATACGGAATAGAATTCCTTTCACATGATAAAAACTAACATTTCATTCATCATCCATTCAATAATTATTTATGAAGTACCTTATTTATGCCCCAAAACTATGCAAGAAGCTAGTACTACTTTTCTGTTTATAAGTAATGTTTACTTGTAGTGTGATATTTGCATTTCATTATAACTTTTAGAAGCAAGTATACTTATAAATGTCACTTTTAATAGCAGGAAACTATCTCGGAGGCTCTGAGAAATTAAGTGACTTACCCACGGTCCCCCAACAGAATAAATATCAGAATTGATCTTTGGTTACAGTGCCCATTTTCTTTCTTTCTCTCTTTCTCTCTTTCTCTCTTTCTCTCTTTCTCTCTTTTCTTTCTTTTCTTTCTTTTCTTTCTTTTCTTTCTTTTCTTTCTTTTCTTTCTTTCTTTCTTTCTTTCTTTCTTTCTTTCTTTCTTTCTTTCTTTCTTTCTTTCTTTCTTTCTTTCTCTCTCTCTCTCTCTTCCTTCCTTCCTTCCTACCTTCCTTTCTTTCTCTTTCTTTCTTTCTTTCTTTCTTTCTTTCTTTCTTTCTTTCTTTCTTTCTTTCTTTCTTTCTTTCTTTTTCTTTCTTTTTTTCTCTTTCTTTCTTTTTTCCTTTCTTTCTTTCTTTCTTTCTCTTTCTTTCTTTCTTTCTTTCTTTCTTTCTTTCTTTCTTTCTTTCTTTCTTTCTTTCTTTCTTCTTTCCTTCTTTCTTTCTTTCTTTTCTTTCTTTCTCTCTCTTTCTCTCTCTCTCTTTCTCTCCTTCTCTCCTTCCTTCCTTCCTTCTTTCTTTCTTTTCTTCCTTCCTTCCTTCCTTTTCTTTCTTTCTTTCTTTTCTTTTGACAGATTCTCACTCTGTTGCCCAAGCTGGAGTGCAGAGGCATGATCTTGGCTCACTGCAACCTCCACCTCCACCTCCCAGGTTCAAGCAATTCTCATACTTCAGCTTCCTGAATAGCTAGGATTACAGGTGCCTGCCACCACACCCAGCTAATTTTTGTATTTTTAGTAAAGATGAGGTTTCACCATGTTGGCCAGGATGGTCTTGCACTCTTGAACCTGTGTGGTCTGCCCACTTTGGCCTCTCAAAGTGTTGGAAATACAGGAGTGAGTCACTGTGCCCGGCCCCATTCTCTTTCTTTTCTTTTTTTTTCTTTTTAATAGTTAATTTTTTATTATTATTTTATTTTTTATTTTTATTTTTTAATTTTTTGAGACAGTGCCTCACTCTGTCACCAGGCTGGAGTGCAATGGCATGATCTTGGCTCACTGCAACCTCTGCCTCCCAGGTTCAAGCGATTTTCCTGCCTTAGCCTCCGCATCCTCAGGAGGGTAGGTACTCTCCTGCCCCAATCCCAGGGTAGCTGTGATTACAGGCACATACCACCATGCCCAGTTAATTTTTATATTTTTAGTAGAGATGGGGTTTCACCATGTTGGCCAGGCTGGTCTCAAACTCCTGGCCTCAAGTGATTCGCCTGTCTCAGCCTCCATGAGCCAATGCACCCGGCCCCATTCTCTTTCTAGTCTACCAAGTTGACCCCTCACTATCATGTCCATCTTACGGCTGGCACATGAACTCCACTAATGCAAACCACAGACCTTCTTCCTACTTTTAGATTCCCAGGAGTCAATACAGTTTGGCACATCGTAGGTACTTCACACATTTTCATTTAACTGTCTAAATGATTCACAAAAATAACACAAACTTTCAGGAGTTTAGTACCTGCTTGACGGCTTCTGCCCTACTAAGAGGTGGTTGAGGGCTTGGCTCTAAATCTGGCTGGACTGTAGAAAGCCAGGCCTGGCACTGCTGCAGGGTGTCTTGTCGGCTGACGTGCTTCTGAAGTTCATGTTCCAAACTCTGGTACACCTGAGACAATACAACCATGCTGAGATTATGAGAACTGCTTTCTACCTCTATAAAGATAATTGAAATTCAATGAAACATGACCAGTACATCTAAATGGATATTCCCCCCAAGACTCCACAATTTCATACACATATCTAAGGTAGTTGTATGCCTCCCCAAGTGTTGCAAAATGCAATGGCTATCCCCCAGTTGATAACTTCTCGGTCCACACATCACAATGTAATATCTGGATTAGGGGAAGAGAACATGCGCAGGGTAAATATAACTGTAGAGGCATGTTAGAATACATAAAATCATTGAAGTTTAATTGTCATAAGGTTTTTGCAGCTTCTCTTCCTATGGTATAAATATTGCACTTTTTGTTTAAGCTAGTAACTAAAAGTAAAAATAAAACATTACCTCAAAAAAAGATAACCATTGTTTCTCTAACTGTGATGCTTCTGCAATAGAGGTAGGGTAAAATTTGAACTAAATTATAAAATGAGGAGCAGAGAGGTGGATGCCCTCACTTCATCTTAGAAGTTATGTTCTAGGGCAAAAATAATCCAGAATAATTCATACATTTTCTGATATGTCTATGTAATAAATCCTTAACAAGCCAACCAATTTTCATTTTATCCATAAAGACATATTAAGAAAAATTACGTATCTACTTAGGATCAAGAGGAAATATATCTATGATGTTTCCATTTAAGAAAAAGGAAAAAAGAAGGAAATTAGTTTAACCTGGCATTTCTTTCATTATTGAGAAAATAGAAGCAATCATTGAATTCTGCTTTTCTCTGTCATCTTTTAAATTCATCACTTTCATCTGACATTAGGTTTATCCCTTATTTATTCTTATTCCAAGCAGAATTTTTAAAAGAATGGTGTTTTGTTCTCTTTATCACTTTTGCAAACTTTAATTATAAAGTTCTGATTATGTTCTTAGAATTTCATCTGCTTTCTAAATTTTAAAAATTATGTTGGTCTTTCCAAAATCCACCAGTTAAAAAAAATTAAACTGTACCCCTAATGCAAAGAAAATGTTTACTGTGAAGGAAGTCAGTGTGCAAGAAATCTCTGTTGAATGAGTGAATGAATGAACTCACTGGAGAGTTCTATGTGTAGCCTCATTTTCTCTCTTAACTCTCCCTTTTCTCCTCTTGTCATCATTTTCAATTATTTATTAGATTATTTTATTCCTCTTTTGTTAACCTTTAAAGGTGATTTTTTTTTAAGTCTGGGAAGTTACTAATGTCACTCAGAATTTTTTTTATTATTATGGTCAACATGGACCATTCTAACTACGTCACTGGTATATCCCAGTTCTTACTGGCTAGTCCAGTAAACAAAAATACACAGAATACTAAGTTTAAAGGCTTATAAAAACTCTTTGCAGTGTCATTTAAAAATTCTAGAATAATGTAAAGCAATTTACTTATTTTAGTAAATTTTTGTTAAAACAGCAATTCTTACCCCTCTTAGACTTATTTTTAAAACATTAAGAATTCTGTTTTAGTGGAAGTATACCCACTTAAGTGTAAGTCATATTTGTCACTTACTCCTTTCTCAAATTCTATATGAATGTAAGCAAGTATTGATTTAGATTAGAACCCAGGCTGCATACAGTTAAAAAGAAAATAATTATGGTGAAAATTATGAAATAAATTTATGTTTTTGTTACAAAATAAATGGCAAATTAGAAAGTATTGATGATGTGCAAAGAAAAACAAACACAAGGCGCGCCCAAGATGGCCGAATAGGAACAGCTCCCACCTCCAGCTCCCAGTGTGAGTGACACAGAAGATGGGTGATTTCTGCATTTTCAGCTGAGCTTTGAAGAGAGCAGTGGATCTCCCAGCACGGAGGCTGAGGTATGAGAATGGACAGACTGCCTGCTCAAGTGAGTCCCTGACCCCTGAGTAGCCTAACTGGGAGACATCCCACACTAGGTGCAGACCGGCACCTCACACCTCACACGGCTGGGTACACCCCTGAGACAAAGCTTCCAGAGCAAGAATCAGACAGCAACACTCGCTGTTCAGCAATATTCTATCTTCTGCAGCCTCCACTGCTGATACCCAGGCAAACAGGGTCTGGAGTGGACCTCAAGCAAACTCCAACAGACCTGCAGCTGAGGGTCCTGACTGTTAGAAGGAAAACTAACAAACAGAAAGGACACCCACACCAAAACCCCATCAGTGCGTCACCATCATCAAAGACCAAAGGCAGATAAAACCACAAAGATGGGAAAAAAGCAGTGCAGAAAAGCTGGAAATTCAAAAAATCACAGCGCATCTCCCTCTCCAAAGGAACACAACTCATCACCAGCAATGGAACAAGGTTGGATGGAGAATGACTTTGACGAGTTGAGAGAAGAAGGCTTCAGTCGATCAAATTTCTCAGAGCTAAAGGAGGAACTACGTAACCAGCGCAAAGAAACTAAAAACCTTGAAAAAAGATTTGATGAATGGTTAACTAGAATAATCAATGTAGAGAGGTCCTTAAAAGAACTGATAGAGAAAACCATAACACTAGAACTACATGACAAATGCACAAGCTTCAGTAACCAACTTGATCAACTGGAAGAAAGAGTATCAGTAATTGAAGATCAAATGAATGAAATGAAGCGAGAAGAGAAGTGTAGAGAAAAAAGAGTAAAGAAAAATGAACAAAGCCTCCAAGAAATATGGGATTATGTGAAAAGACCAAATCTACGTCTGATTGGTGTGCCTGAAAGTGACGGGGAAAATGGAATCAAGTTGGAAAACATTCTGCAGGATACCATCCAGGAGAACTTCCCCAACCTAGCAAGGCAGCCCAACATTCAAATTCAGGAAATACAGAGAACACCACAAAGATACTCCTCGAGAAGAGCAACTCCAAGACACATAATCGTCAGATTCACCAAAGTTGAAATGAAGGAAAAAATGTTAAGGGCAGCCAGAGAGAAAGGTCGGGTTACACAAAAAGGGAAGCAGATCTCTTGGCAGAAACTCTCCAAGCCAGAAGAGAGTGGGGGCCAATATTCAACACTCTTAAAGAAAAGAATTTTCAACCCAGAATTTCATATCCAGCCAAACTAAGCTTCATAAGTGAAGGAGAAATAAAATCCTTTACAGACAAGTAAATGCTTAGAGATTTTGTCACCACCAGCCCTGCCCTACAAGAGCTCCTGAAGGAAGCACTAAACATGGAAAGGAACAACAGGTACCAGCCATTGCAAAAACATGCCAAAATGTAAAGTCCATTGATGCTAGGAAGAAACTGCATCAACTAACGAGCAAAATAGCCAGCTAATATCATAATGACAGGATCAAGTTCACACGTAGCAATATCAACCTTAAATGTAAATGGACTAAATGATCCAATTAAAAGACACAGACTGGCAAACTGGATAAAGACTCAAGACCCATCAGTTTGCTGTATTCAGGAGACCCATCTCACATGCAGAGACACACGTAGGCTCAAAATAAAGGGATGAAGGAAGATTTACCAAGCAAATGGAAAACAAAAAAAAAGCAGGGATTGCAATCCTAGTCTCTGATAAAACAGACTTTAAACCATCAAAGATCAAAAGAGACAAAGAAGGCCATTACATAATGGTAAAGGGATCAATTCATCAGGAAGAGCTAACTATCCTAAATATATATGCACCCAATACAGGAGCACCCAGATTCATAAAGCATGTCCTTAGAGACTTACAAAGAGACTTAGACTCCATAAAATAATAATGGGAGACGTTAACACCCCACTGTCAACATTAGACAGATCAATGAGACAGAAAGTTAACAAGGATATCCAGGAATTTGAACTCAACTCTGCACCAAGCAGACCTAATAGACATCTATAGAACTCTCCACCCCAAATCGACAGAATATACATTCTTCTCAGCACCACATCACACTTATTCCACAATTGACCACATAGTTGGAAGTAAAGCACTCCTCAGCAAATGTAAAAGAACAGAAATTATAACAAACTGTCTTTCAGACCACAGTGCAATCAAACTAGAACTCAGAACGAAGAAACTCAATCAAAACTGCTCAACTACATGGAAACTGAACAGCCTGCTCCTGAATGACTACTGGGTACATAACAAAATGAAGGCAGAAATAAAGATGTTCTTTGAAACCAATGGGAACAAAGATACAACATACCAGAATCTCTGGGACACATTTAAAGCAGTGTGTAGAGGGAAATTTATAGCACTAAATGCCCACAAGAGAAAGCAGGAAAGATCTAAAATTGACACCCTAACATCACAATTAAAAGAACTAGAGAAGCAAGAGCAAACACATTCAAAAGCTAGCAAAAAGCAAGAAATAACTAAGATCAGAGCAGAACTGAAGGAGATAGAGACACGAAAAACCCTTCAAAACATCAATGAATCCAGGAGTTGGTTTTTTGAAAAGATCAACAAAATTGATAGACCGCTAGCAAGACTAATAAAGAATAAAAGAGAGAAGAATCAAATAGAAGCAATAAAAAATCATAAAGGGGATATCATCACCAACCCCAAAGAAATACAAACTACTATCAAATAATACTATAAACACCCCTACACAAATAAACTGGAAAACCTAGAAGAAATGGATAATTTCCTGGACACTTACACTCTCCCAAGACTAAACCAGGAAGAAGTTGAATCCCTGAATAGACCAATAGCAGGCTCTGAAATTGAGGCAATAATTAATAACCTACCAGCCAAAAAAAGTCCAGGACCAGATGGATTCACAGCCGAATTCTACCAGAGATACAAGGAGGAGTTGGTATCATTCCTTCTGAAACTATTCCAATCAATAAAAAAAGAGGGAATCTTCCCTAACTCATTTTATGAGGCCAACATCATCCTGATACCAAAGCCTGACAGAGACACAACAAAAAAAGAGAATTTTAGACCAATATCCCTGATGAACATCGATGCAAAAATCCTCAATAAAATACTGGCATACCTTATCCAGCAGCACATCAAAAAGCTTATTCACCATGATCAAGTGGGCTTCATCCCTGGGATGCAAGGCTGGTTCAACATATGCAAATCAATAAATGTAATCCAACATATAAACAGAACCAAAGACAAAAACCACATGATTATCTCAATAGATGCGGAAAAGGCCTTTGACAAAATTCAACAGCCCTTCATGCTAAAAACTCTCAATAAATTCGGTATTGATGGAACATATCTCAAAATAATAAGAGCTATTTATGACAAATCCACAGCCAATATCATACTGAATGGGCAAAAACTGGAAGCATTCCCTCTGAAAACTGGCACAAGGCAGGGATGCCCTCTCTCACCACTCCTATTCAACATTATGTTGGAAGTTCTGGCTAGGCCAATCAGGAAAGAGAAAGAAATAAAGGGTATTCAGTTAGGAAAAGAAGAAGTCAAATTGTCCCTCTTTGCAGATGACATGATTGTATATTTAGAAAACCCCATTGTCTCAGCCCAAAATCTCCTTAAGCTGATAAGCAACGTCAGCAAAGTCTCAGGATACAAAAATCAATGTGCAAAAATCACAAGCATTCTTATACACCAGTAACAGCCAAATCATGAATGAACTCCCATTCACAATAGCTTCAAAGAGAATAAAATACCTAGGAATCCAACTTACAAGGAATGTAAAGGACCTCTTCAAGGAGAACTACAAACCACTGCTCAGTGAAATAAAAGAGGACACAAACAAATGGACGAACATACCATGCTCATGGATCGAAAGAATCAATATCGTGAAAATGGCCATACTGTCCAAGGTAATTTATAGATTCAATGCCATCCCCATTAAGCTACCAATGACTTTCTTCACACAATTAGAAAAAACTGCTTTAAAGTTCATATGGAACCAAAAAAAAGCCTGCATTGCCAAGACAATCCTAAGCCAAAAGAACAAAGCAGGAGGCATCACGCTACCTGACTTCAAACTATACTACAAGGCTACAGTAACCAAAACAGCATGGTACTGGTAGCAAAACAGAGATATAGACCAATGGAACAGAACAGAGCCCTCAGAAATAATACCATACATCTACAGCCATCTGATCTTTGACAAACCTGACAAAAACAAAAAATGGGGAAAGGATTCCCTATTTAATAAATGGTGCTGGGAAAATTGGCTAGCCATAAGTAGAAAGCTGAAACTGGATCCTTTCCTTACTCCTTATATGCAAATTAATTCAAGATGGATTAGAGACTTAAATGTTAGACCTAAAACCATAAAAACCCTAGAAGAAAACCTAGGTAATACCATTCAGGACATAGGCATGGGCAAGGACTTCATGTCTAAAACACCAGAAGCAATGGCAACAAAAGCCAAAATTGACAAATGGGATCTAATTAAACTAAAGAGCTTCTGCACAGCAAAAGAAACTACCATCAGAGTGAACAGACAACCTACAGAATGGGAGAAAATTTTTGCAATCTACTCATCTGACAAAGGGCTAATATCCAGAACCTACAAAGAACTCAAACTTACAAGAAAAAAACAGCCCCATCAAAAAGTGGGCAAAGGATATGAACAGATACTTCTCAAAAGAAGACATTCATACAGCCAACAGACACATGAAAAAATGCTCATCATCACTGGCCATCAGAGAAATGCAAATCAAAACCACAATGAGATACCATCTCACATCAGTTAGAATGGCAATCATTAAAAAATCTGGAAACAACTGGTGCTGGAGAGGATGTGGAGAAATAGGAACACTTTTACACTGTTGGTGGGACTGTAAACTAGTTCAACCATTGTGGAAAACAGTATGGCGATTCCTCAAGGATCTAGAACTAGAAACACCATATGACCCAGCCATCCCATTACTGGATATATACCAAAAGGATTATAAGTCATGCTGCTATAAAGACACATGCACACATATGTTTATTGCGGCACTATTCACAATAGCAAAGACTTGGAATCAACCCAAATGTCCATCAGTGACAGACTGGATTAAGAAAATGTGGCACATATACACCATGGAATACTATGCAGCCATAAAAAAGGATGAGTTCGTGTCCCTTGTAGGGACATGGATACAGCTCGAAACCATCATTCTCAGCAAACTATCACAAGAACAGAAAACCAAATACCGCATGTTCTCACTCATAGGTGGGAATTGAACAATGAGATCACCTGGACACAGGAAGGGGAACATCACACACTGGGTCCGATTGTGGGGAGGGGGTAGGGGGGAGGGATAGCATTAGGAGATATACCTAATGTAAATGACGAGTTAATGGGTGCAGCACACCAACATGGTACATGTATACATATGTAACAAACCTGCACATTGTGCACATGTACCCTAGAACTTAAAGTATAATAAAAAAAAAAAAAAAGAAAAACAAACACATCATCTATTCAAACACGTCAACTATTTTTTTCTTTTAAAATTTCCTCAAATTCCTTTTACCAACCAAAAGAACACTTTTTTTTTTTTTTTTTAGATGGAGTCTCTCTCTGTCTCCCAGGCTGGAGTGCAGTGGCGTAATCTCAGCTCACTGCAATCTCCGCCTCCTGGGTTTTCCTGGGTTCAAGAGATTCTCCTGCCTTAGCTTCCCAAGTATCTGGGATTACAGGTGCTTGCCACCATACCCGGGTAATTTTTGTATTTTTAGTGGAGACGGAGTTTCACCATGTTGGCCAGGCTGGTCTCGAACTCCTGACCTCAAGTGATCCACCTGCTTCGGCCTCCCAAGGTGCTAGGATTACAGGCTTGAGCCACCATGCCCAGCCCAAATCAACTTTTAACAAACTTTTTCATAATCAATTCATGGAATAAACATTGGATAAAACAATATCTGAAATTCACTGCTTAGTCACATCAATCAAATACGAAATGTGTTAGTTTTGTGTTCACACAGCCACTGTGAAATTTATCCTCATATTTCCTGTCTGGCAACACACCAAAACTAACTAATCCAAAGAGTTGAGCATTGATTCTATTTGTAAAAAGTATCTAGACTGCACAGCCTGTCTCCATAATTCCTTGTCATCATGGAACGTTCTGGGGACACTCACCCTCTGAGCTGTGCTGCAGATCGCTGAGTAGCTGTCCTTTGTGCCCTGCAGATGAGCATGGACGTTTTGTTTAAGTTTCGCTTGCAGGTGGTCTGCACATTGGCCAATCAAAGTATCACCTTTCATTTGAAGATTGTTCAAACGGTCTTCAAAACCAGCAATTTCTTCCATCATTGCCTGCAAAAATGAAACCAATACAGAGTTCTCAGAATTCTACTTTTACTTTTAAATAACTTATCCATCAAACAAAGTTTAAGATAGATAATTTCACTGTTTAATACTGTTTTTGAAAGAATCTTGCAATTTATCTTAGTTATACATTAAATGAAAACAAAAGCACATGTTTTCAGGGATACTCCAAAGGGAAGAGTCAATGAGCTTGAGAGATTAGTTACAGAAGGACTGAAGAAGTAACCTTTAAGACTAGACTGTGTTCATGGCTGGTCTCAGAGAGATATCTGCTCCATGGTATTACTACCAGACAAAAAGATGTTCCTATATTTTTCAGGTCGATAAGTTACAATTCTGGCGTAATTTTTGTCTAAAACAGTCTGATTACTATTTCATCAAATTTATATAACATCTCATTTCTATAAGGTTGGTGCAAATGTAGTTGTGGTTTTTGTCATTACTTTTCTTTCTTTCTTTTTTTTTTTTTTTTTTTTTTTGAGACAGAGTGTCACTCTGCTGCCCAGGCTGGAGTGCAGTGGCATAATTTTGGCTTACTGCCACCTCTGCCTCCCGGGTTCAAGTGATTCTTCTGCCTCAGCCTCCCAAGTAGGTGGGATTATAGGTGTCCACCACCACACCTGGCTAATTTTTTTTGTTTTTTTGTATTTTTAATAGAGATCGGGTTTTACTATGTTGACCAGGCTGGTCTTGAACTCCTGACCTCAAGTGATCTGCTGGCCTTGGCCTCCCAAAGTGCTTGGATTACAGGTATGAGCCACTGCGCCCAGGCTGTTATTACTTTTAATGACAAAACAATTACTTCTGCACAAATGTAATAATCTAATTCTAGTTTCTGTAATAATCAAATATCTATTTTTTAATTCATGTGATATCTAACTTACATCTACTACTGTTTATAATAATGAAAACAGCATTTAAACTTATCATTTATTAAGCACCTGCTATAGTCCAGGAATTACATATAAGCCCGACAAATGTGTACTGTCATTATTTTATAGATGAGGAAACTGAAGCACAGTGAGGTTGTACAACACAGTCAAGGTATGGCACAGACCCCAGGCTTTGGACATAGCTCAGCCTGATTTCACCTCACACCACCATACCCACTGGCATTCTTTAGTGAGCATTCTTATAGATGACTCAGGGAAGAAAAACTTATTTTTTTTTTTTTTTTTGAGACGGAGTCTTGCTCTGTCGCCCAGGCTGGAGTGCAGTGGCGCAATCTCGGCTCACTGCAAGCTCCGCCTCCCGGGTTCACGCCATTCTCCTGCCTCAGCCTCCTGAGTAGCTGGGACTACAGGCGCCCGCCACTGTGCCCGGCTAATTTTTTCTATTTTTAGTAGAGATGGGGTTTCACCATGGTCTCGATCTCCTGACCTTGTGATCCGCCCGCCTTGGCCTCCCAAAGTGCTGGGATTACAGGCGAAAAACTTATTTTTTTTTAATCACATTCTGGCCAGGTGTGGTGGCTCACACCTGTAATCCCAGTACTTTGGGAGGCCTAGGCTGGTGGATCACCTGAGGTCAGGAGTTAGAGACCAGCCTGGCCAACATGGTGTAACCCTGTCTCTACTAAAAATACAAAAATTAGTTGGGCATGGTGGAGGGCACCTGTAATCTCAGCTACTCGGGAGACTGAGGCAGGAGAATCACTTGAACCTAGGAAGCAGAGGTTGCAGTGAGCTGAGATTGCACCACCACACTCCAGCCTGAGCAACAAGAGCAAAACTCCATCTCAAAAAAATAAATAAATAAAATCAAGTTCTAGTGTTTTTTCTTTTTCTTTTCTTTTTTTTTTTTAACTGTTATATGATGCTAAGGACAAGTGACACAATCCAATATACGGTTGCCTGGGTAACCCATCATTATATCTATAGGAAACCTGGGTGGCCCCTTCAGCAGTCCAGGGTCTACTACTCTTTCAAACAGTGCTGGGCTAGCAGTTATTATATATGCTCAGTTGAAAGGAACCACTTTGTCTCTGAGTTGGAACAGAACCACTCCACCACGAGGTCATTCATGGGGTAGACTACCTTCTGGATTGTCATCTCCTCAGTGCCTACCAGAAGGTATAGTGTAGCTGCTTTTTAATTCATATTTGTTAAATAAAATCCTTTCTTATAGATGGAAATGTTGGCGCCCAGAGAGGCTAACTGGCTTTCCTAAGACACACTATCAGACACCGACCACATCATGAATAAACTTGCTTTCCATTACGATCACAAATAAGTTGCTCCATAAAATTGTGACCACAACATCTATCATCTGGTAAACATAATTACTAAAAATACGTATTATTAAGTTCTTACTTTGACAGATTTAAATAGTGCTTTTAGCCTATCAACTGTATCAAAGATAAGAACTCCTCACATTAGTTTCGTACTTTGTGATTTACAAAATGTCTTCACAAATATTATCTCCTGTGATTAGCACAACAATTATGAGATGGGCTGGTATTGTTATCATCCTAAAGGAGAAAAAGACAGACTCAGATAGGCGAAGTTGTCTCTCCAGGAAGGGGAAGAGTCCAGACTAGAATCCAGATTTTCTGATGCCTTTGGCTGCATTTTCCAAAATAGATCCCATAAAGACTAAATTCTGAGATAAAAATTATCAGCTGGGGAAAATGCAACAATATGTTCAGAAGTTCAATGAAAGGATTCAACTCTTCTTGATTCACTTGAATATCAAGTTCAACTGTTGTCAATTGTCAGAAGTGCTTGAGACTTAGACCTTGATATCATTTGGCTGTCTCCCCACCCAAATCTCATCTTGAATTCCCACGTGTTGTGGAAGGGACCTGGTAGGAAATAACTGAATCATGGGGACAGCTCTTTCTCATGCTGTTCTCATGACAGCAAATAAGTCTCATGAGATCTGATGGTTTTAAAGATGGGAGTTTCCCCGCAAACACTCTCTTGTCTGCCGCCATGTGAGATGTGCCTTTACCTTCCACCATGATTGTGAGGCCTCCCCAGACACATGGAACTGTAAGTCCAATAAACCTCTTTCTTTCGTAAATTGCCCAGTCTCAGGTATGTCTTTGTCAGACATGTGAAAACGGACTAATACAGACCTGATTCTCTCAGTACAATCACTGTAAACCAGAGATGCACCTGTGTGTGCATCCCCACACATGCACACACTTGCACAGACACACGCATACACACACTGGTGAAGCTGTCCCAAAGGCAGCCCTTTAAAGGTCAGGGGTACCTTGTGGTGGGCCAGTTGCTGGGTGATTGTCTCCAGGCTGCTCGTCTCCAGGAGGTCAGGGGCCACCAGTCTGCCGGACATCTGCAGCAGCCACTTTTCAACCTCTTGGAGCTCACTGTTGTAGTCTTCATGGTCTTTGACTTTCGCCTCCAGACTGAAGACATGCTCCTGCAAAACCAGGTGCCCATCAGAGGTGACTTTCAAGTGAAAAATCTACTCAAAACTGTTTTGTATTACAAAAAACCCAAGAGAAAACTACCAGGAATGGAAAAAATATATAGTCATTATGCCAATTAAATATCTATCTGAATTTAAAAAAAAATACTAACCCATACCAGACCTTAAAATTATGACAGAGAGAAAGGAGTCAGGACCCACATTTTGGAAAATAAACCCTTTTATGGAGTCTTTCATCTCTCCTTACCTTTCCTATGCTGCAAAGGTCCTGGTAATCACTTTGAAGTTGATCTATTTTGTCCTTTAAAGTGACATCCTGCACTAGTTCCAGAAGAGCTTCACCCTTCTCTCTCACTGACTTTACTGATGGTTCATGGGACAGCACCGTTTGTTGAAGTGACTTGAATTACAAAGAAAAAAAAAATGAGCTTGCTCATCTCTGTGGACAAGATGAATACATACATACGCCTGTGGCACGCCAAGAGATGATCCACCTCAAAGAAAGATTGGTACATATTTATGAATCAATAAGTGCAAAACATTAAAGAGAGAGTGATTTATTATGGCTAACACAGTTTCTAAATACAAAAGAAAAGTCACACATCAAATGGACCGTCCTATGTGGAGAAAAAAGGATGGGAAATAGTTCTACTTGGCTAAATTTAATATAGCTCATTCTGGCTTCTACCTTATTCCTTTCATCAGAGAAAAAAATTCTCAACATAAAAAGGCCACTATCTTTTGATTTTGAGGTCATGAAGTTAGTTCCAATTTGAGCTACTCAGGGAGTTAGCAAGAACAATTCTAATTGTGACCTTGCTGAAATAGGCTAAAAGCACTACTTAAATCTATCAAGAAATCAGTGGCCGGAAGGAAGAGGCTGTGATTCTTATGTGGCCTCTTCAAAGACAAGTTGTCAGACTTGGCAGAGAAGCCAAGGATAGAAATAGACATCGGCTGGAAGAGGCCATCACAAAAGCTTCCAACAGGGAAAGCTTTGGGGTAAGCCAGCACACTGTAATTCTTAAAAGGTATCACTCAATCATCCAGATCAAATTTATAACACAAATTATTCCACATGTAAGCTTGCATAATTGCTTCAAATATTGGAATGGGTGAAGTACCTTTGTCTATGTCATGTATAGGTATATCCACATCACTATTTATTCTTTCAAAAATCAATTTCTAAGGTACTCAGCTAGAGTTTGTTAATTAGAACTTATTTTCTTATAAATACGATATGTCATTTTCAATTTACCATAGGTCAGCTTCTAGCCTTGGGTACCAGAAGATGAAGGGAAGCCTCAATATGGAAAAGATATGGGATCCTCGTGCCAGCAATATTTTACCTGGGGGATCCAAATACCTGGCTCACACATCAGAAAAGATCTTCATTGATTGACAGATACATACAATCAATAAATGTATTGACACAATCTTTGAGTATCAGATCTCTGAATGGAAAAATAACTCTGAAGTAGCGGATTTAACCCAGTAAATCTCCACAGGTCATGGCATCGCTGGACAGCTGCAGAACGGACACGTGCGGGATGCATTCCAGCAGCTGTTACGGGTAACACACAGCAAGAATTACCTCCCTCCCATTTAGTCTCTGCGTGAACTCCGCATGCATCTGTCAGTGAGTAAACACATTACCTTGTATTTAGATAACTGAGCTTTTTTCTCATACAATTCCATTTTGGGTTCTTCAGGAACACGTAGGATTTCCTGGTATTCTGCTATCCACTGTGTCAGGGCTTTGCATTTATCTGAGAATTCCTTTGCTAAATGAAGACCTTTTTCCAGTGTCATGTGTTCTTTCCGGACAGTGCTGGTCAGTTCCTTCAACTGCTCCACGTGATCATGAATCTCCTTTCTTAACCTCTCTGCCTCGCCTTCCTCCAAGTATTTAACAGCCCTCTCTCCTTTCTCCCGGGCTGATTTCAGCAAACTGTGACCTTTCTCCATGTCTTTGAGCAAAACCTGAAAAAGAGAGTGAGTAGGAAGCAAATGTAACCTTATTTCTTTTCTTTTTCTTTTTTTTTTTTTTTTGAGATGGAGTTTCACTTTGTCACCGAGGCTGAGTGCAGTGGCACGATCTTGGCTCATTGCAACCTCCGCCTCCTGGGTTCCAGAGATTCTCCTGCCTCAGCCTCCAAAGTAGCTGGGACTACAGGTCTGTGCCACCATGCCCGGCTAATTTTTGTATTTGTTAGTAGAGACAGGGTTTCACCATGTTGGTCAGGCTGGTCTTAAACTCCTGACCTCAAGCAATCCACCCACCGCAGCCTCCCAAAGTGCTGGAATTACAGGTGTGAGCCACTGAGCCTGGCCATTTCTTTTCCTTTTAAAGAAAGGTTTCTCAAGGCCTGTTCTTCAGTCTACCTATTTCCCTTTAAACTAAGTTGTTGATGTTCATAACCAGATTTGACCTGCCAGGAATCAGGAACCCTGGCTTCTTTACTTCGATATAGGTTCTAAAAGTCTTGATTGATATATCATTTCCAATTCAGAGAATCAAAAAAGAACTTGATGTTTCTCTCATCCCTAGCAATCTTTTCCAAAAGACCTGAGTTTAAACTCTGGACAGGCACTGGGCCATTAATTTGAGAGGTCGTTTTCTCTTAATATTGAAGTGTCACACTGGAATTCAGTTAAGACTTTCATGGGTGTCCATGTGTAAGTCATTCTGATAACAACACATCATAAATAAGTGAAAGCCGGCTTCTGGCCTTAAAGAGCCAACTTAATATTTCAAGTAAAACGATGAGCTCAGGATCACCAGTCATAATGGTTGGGATGATCACTTGTGCTTCCAGTATCTATACAGGAGAATGGGCAGCTCGGTGAACGGAAAGGTTGGACACAAATCTGAAGTATGTGTGCCTACCTCCAACGTCTTCAATTTCTTCCCCATCATTGTTGTATCTACTTTGTCAATCTTGGTAGCCACATTCTTGAAGTTTTTATGCGTAGAGCCATACCAATCCGAATAGGAACTGAGGGATGATTCTGATTCCTCCAAACTCTGAATCTCTTCTTCCAGGAATTTTATTTGTTCCTATGAAAGAACAGAGAAAACTGAACGGTGAAGTAAAGGCCTGTGCCAGGGCCTTTGCTGATGAATATGTATCTTCACTGGATGTTCGTGAAAGGAAGGCTATTTTGGCCGGTGAAGTTTGCTGGCCTATGCTGAGCACCTGGTGACCCACTCACCAGCACTTGGAGAAGCAGGGCTTGGTATCTGGAAGTCAGCTGGGTGGCCTGGCAACCCATTCTGCTGTTCACGTGGCTTTCGTCCAGTATCTCCTGAGCTCTAGCTCCCACTTCCTCAACTTCATCTCTGTACGCAGTCACTTCTTCGTGCCACTTCTGAAATGACAAAGTATCAAAGGGAAACATTCAATCTTAGCCATTTGAATAAGACCGATATATATCTTCTTAATGGGAAATGGTTTCAGTGTATGTTTAGAAGACGTTTATTTTGAGACATAATTGTGAAAATGCCAAATGTTATCTTCATAAATATATTAAAACAATGTGATACAAACTGTACCCTTGAGTTGGATAGTTTTCTGTATCTATTACACTTCCATTCAAAAATTAAAAATGAAAACAGGCCAGGTGCAGTGGCTCATGCCTGTAGTCCCAGCTACTTGGGAGGCTGAGGCAGGAGAATTGCTTGAACCCAGAAGATGGAGGTTACAGTGAGCTGAGATCACTTCACTGCACTCCAGCCTGGGTGACAGAATGAGACTCTGTCTCCAAAAAAAAAATAATAATAAATAAATAAATAAACCTGAAAACAAAGTGGCATAATTTTTTAGACGTCCTATTGTACTTAGATCAATTTTAAAATGGGTGGATAATGAAAATAAATTCCTAAGGCCCAAGCACTATTTTAGATTTGTGCACTAAAATTGCATAAAAATTAGAATAAAACTAATTCTCCAGTATTATTTCAATGAACTATATTGGAGTTATTTCATATCAGAACCATAAACTTAAATTAGTGTAACACAAACATTCATGTATCTTCACAAAACAAGGTAATAGGGTATGGAAGGAAAATATAAAATAATCACATTAAACTACATTGTATCAAAGGCTAATTTATGAAATAATTGCTGTAAGAGGAATGCTCCATTGTGATTTATTTTAACTTTCTAGGTAATCGAAAAGCTTTTGCAAAGCCTAAGCTTTGGACAAAAGATACTATATATTTTTATGGAACAAACTATGCAAGGTAACTGTAGCTTTGAGAAAGATCAGGAATCTACATGAGTTATACCTTCATCTGATGTAACTGTATCTCTTTGGTTGCTCGGTTTGACTGACGTATGGTCCTGGGACTAATTTTCTCCTCTGCTGTTTTGAGCCATTCATCTACTTGCTGAAACTTCTGCTCCATTAGCCTCAGTTTGTTCACTACGTTATTGAACTGAGTCCGGGTCTCGGACAGCTTGTGCTGGTAAACCTGCCAGTCTTGCCGGAGAGACTCTAAAGCCCGGTCCTCTGCCTGTGGGATACCTGATGGGATCACATCCTCTCTGGTGTGCAGCACTGAGTTCAACAGGGCCTGCCCCTCTGCACAGTGTACCTGTAGCTCCTGCAGAGAAAAAGGTATGGCTGTTACTCTGAATCATATTTCACACTTGCATGGGTTAGCATGTCTCGCCCAAGCCAACTGTGATTGCTTGAACTTCTCATTAGAAAAAAATGATTTTATTATGCCCTATACAAAAATACGTCCCTAACAATATTTTCTTCCAAGTCAGAAAGATTCCTAAAATTTTTCCAATTAAAATAATCAACACACACACACACACACACACACCCCAATATTTTTCTCAATCAAGTTTTTGAAATTTGACTTTTTAGCTTACAGGCAAAAACACTTGTGAGTAAAGAGTTATTGTTTAAAAGAATGACCTAGGCTTATTATGGCTCATAATCTGCTTAAAGTGCCTTAAGCTTCTTGCTTTGACATTGAATAGTTCAGTGCTACATTTGTGACTGAGAAAGAAACAATGAACCCTCTTTTTGCTAAGGAGGAATCTTTTGCCAAAGCTGTACTCTAGGCACTGTGGTGGCCAAGAAAAGTTGAACCTGGAGAGTGCAGGGCACACAAACCTGGGAAATTAGTTCATCACACCTGCCCACCAGGTGCTCCCAGGTGCAAACACATTTCCTCCACCAAAGCCTAAGCCCCAAAGATGTACCCTACAAATTTAGTATAAATCAAGTTTTGAAGAGCATATGCTATTTTTTATAGGATAAAAAGAAACTTATATCCTTAAAGATGTTGGTAAAACAACATGGAACACTTATACTTCTGGTGATAAACATAAATCTATATGGTCACTTGATCTGATCACCTAAAGTAAAATAAATAATGTCAAATCCCATCAACAATGCTAAAAATATCAATATATGTAGTTAAAACATAGTATTTCCTCAATACCATACTTTAAAAACCACTTAAGATTGCTAAAATATTTTTCTTACAAAAATAACAATCTCATATGGTTTCAACTAATAGAACGTTTTTCTTCAAATACGATGTCACTTCAAGCATGGTGTAATGTAAACACATATGCACATGGAAAGAGAAGAACTATAGATATACATGGTAAAATATTAATCAAATTGGCAACAAATACATAAACTTTATTCTAAAATTCTTAGACTTTTTTTCAAGATAATTTTTTACAATCATTTTCCTAATTCAAAGTTGGCAAACTTTTTCTTTGAAGGGCCTGATAGTAAATAACTTGGACCTTGTGGGCCATAGGTCTCTGTTGCAATAACTTAACTCTGCCATTGTAGTATGAAAAAAAACCACAGACGATACATAAATAAATGGGTGTGGCTGCATCCAATAATATTTTATTTAAAAATGCAGACACTGTGGCCCTGGACAGTAGTTGACTGATTTATTAATCTTCTCAGCATCTTTTCCATACTTCATAAATAACCACTTTATCTATTATCCAAGTTAATATTCTATTAGATAAATTCTCATATATCCCAAATTTCAACTCTGTATTCTGAAGGAAAAACATAGCTCAATATTTAAATAAATATATATTTATATATAATATTACTAAAACTATAAAATATATATAACATAAATATGTGTATATAATATATTAAACATATTAAAATATATTAATATATTTAAAATATTATATAAAAATATATATAAATTATATATGTTCTATGACCCAAACTAGGCCTTCAGGTTATACAGAATAATTTCTGAATATGGTCCACACGACTGGCCAATCCCCACACCATGTACATGCTACAGAACATCAGGATTCTGAAGAAATTCTGCTTTGTGGTTGCGGCATCACAATTCTCCACCACTGCTTCCTGTCACTAGCATCTTCCTTCCTTTTTAACCTTTGTGGTGGCTCACAATAGAAAATGTAAGAATTAATGCACGGTGAAATCAGGGGGAAGTTAGGTTTGCACCACTTAAATACTGGCTTAAGTGAAATATTTTCTTTTGACCAGAGCAACAGCAACATCTGCTGGTGATGGGTAACTATTGGCTTACTTCCTACACAAAAGCACAGGGCGCTCAGCATTTGCTTGCCAATGATGTTGGTAGTGTAGAACTAAGAAGGGTTATTTAAAGAAAATAGTCGATTTGAGTCAAATAAATTACAACAGCTAAACCTGTGGACTAGGACATCCTACTCTTTGGAGGCAGGATGGATGAGACCCGTAAGTAAGCTGAGGAAATTGGGATCCTTCTAACTTTTATTATTTACTTACTTCATGAGTAGACCATATATTTAAACAAGATTTTCTTCCATTTAATCCTTACAACTCTGTGGATGAAATTGGGTCAGAGAAGTTCTCACTTGCCTGAAGTCACCTAGTGTTGGGTTCCCCAAGGATTAGAGTCCCAACTTCCTAATCCCAACCCCATTCTCTTGACATTATACAATTTCCCAGACCTAACAGAAAAAGCCAGAAATTTTATATGTGACTAATAATCATGATGGTCCCTGGTTTTTCCACCTTATCCAAGCTGTAGGTAAAACTTACTCAATCCTGAACCAATTCTGATCCGGGCTGATAGCGCATCTGTAAGTTCCAACACATTGCTGGTGGGACATAAAGTGATCTCATTGGCCTTTCTCCATCTTCTGCTGTTTGTTTTGTACATGGCGGCCCCTTCTTGGTGAACTTCCTTGATTCCTACCTACTCCTTAAGGTAAGATTATGGGCCCTTCTTTGAGGCTACCATAAGATTCCTGGTAGTCTGTTAATGTCCTCACCACATTCTTTATAATCATCTTGCTATGGGTTTGTGTTCCTCATCAGATTTCGAGTTCCTTGAAGGCAGAAATCATATCTTAATCACCTTTACCTGAAGTAGCTAGCAAAGTATGTGTACTGTTTTAAGTGCCCAGTAAATACTGAATGAGTAAATAAGTATATAGGTTATGACCACTTTTTCCACCATGTCTGACTTCTCACCATGAATTATGGCCTGCTGGCCTGGGCACAAACACTTTTTTTTTTTTTTTTGGCTTCTCTAATTCCTTCTTCTAGAATTCTGAGCCCAAACCTGTACCATCAGCAATGTGGCAAGTTTTGCTTAAAACCACATGGCTCAATACATTGCCACTAGTTTGACTTCATGTCACCTTCTAATGCTTTCTGCTGCTGTCCCCCACATCTGGTTTGATCCCTTAGGGAGAAACAGGCAGGTAGGCCAGACAACCCCATCAATTGGATCTCCAGCCATTCTTGTCAGGGCCACCCTAGCAGCTCTATGAGTTCCCCAAGTGCTAGTCCTGCCCTATCTAAACTGCTACAAAATGAAGTCAACTAGCACATACTACTGAGGTCTCAGAATGTTCTTGATCAGACCTTATGGGGATTGCACTTAATGTGTATCAGCTAGCCACTGGGCTCAAGGTTTCTATTAACTTCCTATTGCTTAAAATAATAATTCCATATTCAGAATGAAGATTCCTTTGTTTTAGGATAAAGGAGGCTTTACCTGAAGATCACGCAATGTTGTCTCATGAGTGTGAGCATCACCTTCAAGAACTGAATACTGGTCGAGCTTTTCTTGTTCTTGCCCCAACCAAACTTCAAATGCCTTTAGGTCTCTCTGATACTCTTGGTGCAGGCGGACAAGTTTTTCAGACTTGGTTACGGCTTCCTATAATTAGCATTTACAATAATGAAGATAGGAACACATTACTTTATAAAGCATCAATGTGCTGTAATTCGCTTTTGTAATTTTAGAAAAATACAGTTATTGAGACATTGGAATATGAGTTATTTCCTAGAATCATGAATCTTTAAGATTTATGTAAAAATATAAAAACCTAATATTTCAGGAATAAATGTGTTATTAACTATTTTGTTGAATTAACTACATGATCTCTGAACACCTTATAAAATGTAACAGACAGATTAAAAAATGAATTCACTTTACTAATTTCATAAAAATTCACTTTTGCTAATGAAGAAAATTGAAATTTTTATATTGTGCCTTAAATGAGGATTTGGACTTACTGTGGATTTAATTTTCCACAGTAGAATGTGCTCTGAAAAAGCATATTTATTTTCTTTGTGAGGACTAAACGAAGAATGATAAATACTATCAGTGATTATTTTCCATCTTAGAAAACTCTCACGATCAGACATACTAAGGCATTTATGAGTCTTCATTATGAAGCTGTCCAGAATTTTTTTAAAATTGGTACATTTCTAGGAATTTTTAGTTGAAAATTATCTTGCTTTCACAGCTTTCATAATACTAACAATATTTGAAGGTTTTTGTTTGGTTTTGCCAGTAACACCTTTAAAATAATAAAAATTCATTTTGCTTTTGTTCTGTTTTCCCAAGCCCGTCATTCTTGAAAATAAATGAGTCTTTAAAGGAGCACAGCTCCAAACACTCCCCTTGCGGTGAATCTACAAGGAAAGTGCTTTGCCGTACCTTGGCCCTCTCTTGGATGGCTCTGTATCGTTCCTGTAGATCCTGGAGTTCTAGCTGGGTGACATAGTGTTCTGTCATGCCAGCCCCTTTGACTTCGATGGTCTCCAGCAAGCTGCTGTAACTCAGCACTTCTTCATTTAATAACTAGAGAGCATGTAAGAAAAATAAAGTGGTTACCCATGCACCATCACATCAGTGACATGCTAAAACCAAGATATTTTAACTGTACAGTTGACAAGTGACTTCCGGTTACCCATTCGTCCATTCCCCCATCTATTTATCTATTTGACACAGATATGTGTGTGAATGCATGGAGTGTGTGTGTGTGTATGTGTGTATTTTATGTCTGGTCCAGAACTTTCTCTAAGATATGAATTCCCAATTAATGACTTTATGTTTCTACTTTAACATTTCAAACTGATTATGACCAGAAATGGACCCCTGATGTTCACCCCATCCCTATTCTACCCCAGCCTCCCATGAAACCCTCTTCTCTTTCCATCTCTTTTCAAACAGCAAATGCCATGACCTCCCACCCAGCCGGTCAACCCAGAACATGGGAATTGTTTCAGCATCTTCTCTAGCTCTCTGTCCTCTTAAACCATTAGGAAATCCAGTTAGCTCTACCTCCTTTTATACTGTGACATCTGTCCCCACATCTCCTGCAAACTCCCCAGCGCAGGCTGCCCTCCTCTTTCACTTGGACTTTACAGTAGTCTCCCAGGCGGATTCCTGGCCACCAATTCTCTCCCTGTCCCTTATTTCATGCTCCACACAGCAGTCTAAGTGATATAATGTCTTGCAATTAAAAGTTGAATCATGTCACTTCTCAGCTTAAAACCTGGATTATCTTCCCAATGCTGCCGGGATCAAGAGGAAAATCCTCAGAGCAGCTGACATGGGGATGGAGGATCAGGCCCTGTCTCTCCATCAAACTCCCCTCGCAGCCCCTCCCTGCCTGCTCTCGCCCCAACAACACCTGCCTTTCTCCTCGCAGCTCCTCAGTGCAACAGGATCTTTCCCTCCACCAGGCCTGAGGACCCGCTGTTTATTCTATCTAGAATGCTGGTTCCTCAACTCCTCCCCAGGCTCATTTCTCTGCCTTAAATTCTTTAGTGCATCGAGTAAATGTCTGCTGTTTCAGAGAGGCCTTTCCTGACCCTCTCCCCTGGCCTCAAACAACTGTATGAACCTTTTCAAAATTACTTTCTCTCACACCACACCACTTTTTTTCTTCATAGTACTCAGCAGTTATAATTATTTATTTGTGCATTTATCACTAAGTGAATGCATCCCCACTAATGTACGCTTGACTGTTTTTACTGCTAGAATCAGGCACAATGCCTGCATGTAGCAATTTCTCAATGAATGTTGATTGACTAGAAGAAGAATCCAATTAATTAAGCAATTAATTATTATAACAGATAATACATGCAGGTATTTATGAAGCAGATAATTATAATTATATTAATTTACGGATGCGCAAATGAGCCCCAGAAACATTAAGTACCTTAGCATAGGTCACATAAGATCATTTAGTCATTTAAATAACTTTTACTCAGCGTGTGATCTGTGTCAGAGAGCCAAGTGTTGAGGATATGAAGAAAATTAAGCATCTCTATCCACTGAAGGAGAGGGACATGCAAATATGTATCCTATGAAATTGATAAAGAGCTTTGAACCAAGGGCTATGAGAGAACAGAACAATGAATCAAGCCTGAGCGGTGGTGGTGTAGCATAGCTAAAATGACTTCAAAATTCATTCAGAAAGATAAGTAGGAGGTTGCCAGGGGCAGAGACAGAGCAAGGACCTTCTGTAAAAAGGGAAGAGATTATGCAAAGGCATAGAACTGTGAAGACTGCGGCATGTTCAGGAGACAGTGTGAGCTTCAGCAAGGCTGGAGAGCACAAGGGAGGAGGCTGGGAGCACGAAGGAAAGGAACATGGCAGAGGAGCTCATTTCCATTCTTACAAACCAGGCAAGGGAGATTGAGCTTATACTGTAGACAATGGGAAGCCAACACAGGACCTCAGGCTGGAAGTGAGACATTCATCTTTATAGGAGATAACAATAGATACAGGCAAGAAACAAGGTGAAAAATCAGGAGTCTGTTCCAGTTCAGGTGAAGAGGATGGATCAGCAGAACCTAGTGCCCAATGCAATGAGAAAGAAGGCACTGGCAGTAATGAGGTTTCCAATGTAATATATTCAGGGTGAGGTGACACAAATGAGCAGAAATAGAGAATGTGAGAGGTTAAAGGATTTCTGTGTAGAAGATCATAAGTGCTGTTCAGGACAATGGTAAGGGGGTGAAGGAACAGGCTGTCCAATGATCATGCCCTGGAGTGAGGCTGCAGCTGTAAACCAAAGGACTGTAAAACTTCATGTTTGAATACTACTGTCAGTAAGTTTTAAGAACATGCCATTATTTATTTATTTTAAAAATCTTTCCATGTAGTACTGTACTAATATAAGCATTATGACAAATGCACAAAAAATAACACAAAAGGATGTGATTAAAAAAAGAAAGACTTCCTAACGATGAGCAGGCTGAAGACATTAATAGATATTTCATGGTGCTACATTTTCAATGGTTTGTATTACAAAACATGGGTCTACATGGTTTTCCTGGAAGGGAAAATTTTTACTCACTAATAAAATAACCACAAATGAAATTCCAGTTTAAGAAGGCTTTAGAAATTATACTATAAGCCCCAAACATAATTTGGTTATGTGCACAGTCCCAGCATACACGTAATCCCATTTTTGTCTGACTGTGGCACTCTAAAGAAGCCTGTAAGAAAACAAATGGAATCTGGAATCCAGCTCTCACCTTGGCTTTTCCGAGCATACTTATTTTATCCCGCAGCTCTGCATGCTGCCTTTCTGATTCATTTAGGTTGGCTTCCATACTGTCCATCCAACCGGAGAACTGTCGAACATCATCCTGGTAACTTGTCCATTTTGAGAGAGCTCCTTCGAGTTGACTGCGAGGGATTTGAAAGGACAATAAATCCACATTGACAATCCTTAGGACTCTAAAATCTGTCATTGTGTTTGCTCCATCCACTCCAGTCAGCAAGGGGTCAAGAGAAGCTGACTTGGGAATGAGCAGGCTACCCAGGGCTTAACGACACTGAGTCCAGGTGTGAAGGGCAGCCTCAGGAAGCAAGGGACATTTAACCCCAGGCCAATATGCAGAAACATGGAACTGGCTATCAACTCAAGAGTCAACAGCTAGGGGGACAGCAGACACTGAGAGAGGTTCAAAGGCAAAACTGGGAGAGATCCCCCTGAGTGGGTCTTTTCTGGAGCCAAAGCCCTGGGCAGGGAGAGAAGCAATACTTAACTCTATCAAACTGAGCAGGACATTCAGAGCAGGAGAGAAGAACAAGTACAGTAACCACCTTGCGTGAGATTAAAAATCAGAAAATCACAATGAAATAAAAGGACAATATTTCCTGACTTGGTCTAAATATTAAAACTTAATTATTTCTCTTATAGATAAGTTAAGCATTTCTCTTGTCTAAACACACACATGCTTTTTTTTTTTTTTTTTTTTTTCTGAGACAGAGTCTCGCTCTGTCACTCAGGCTGGAGTGCAATGGCATTATCTCGGCTCACTGCAAGCTCCGCCTACTGGCTTCATGCCATTCTCCTGCCTCAGCCTCCCGAGTAGCTGGGACTACAGGTGCCCATCACCACGCCTGGCTCATTTTTTTGTACTTTTAGTAGAGATGGGGTTTCACTGTGTTAGCCAGGATGGTCTCGACCTCCTGACCTTGTGATTCACCCACCTCAGACTCTCAAAGTGCTGGGATTACAGGCGTGAGCCACCGTGCCCAGCCTACACATGCTATATTTTAAATTCCATTAATCATTTCTGCCTAGTTGTACTACCAGGTTTTGGGTCCTTTTGCAGCAGAAACTATAAGTGCTCCATCCATCCACACTCCCAGATCACACCACTGCAGCACAGGGCCAACTGGACTTCTAATCGCTCCTAGATCTCTTAGCTTGAAGACATTCTCTAGGCTCTGATGTACTCTCAGTTTGAGGGCAATGTAGGCAAGAAGGGCAGGGGAGCCTCACCCTTAGGGGCAGCCCTCAACTGCTCTTCTAATTCATAGGAGTTTGTTTCCAAATACCCCAGATCCCCTGCCCTTGGATGGGATAACCGAGGCTCACACTGTATATCAGCTCTCAGTATTGCCTGACTAGATTAAGTTGCAGTTGCTCACAATGGTGGGCAAATTGCTTGATAACATACCTGATATGGTTAGGCTCTGTGTCTCCACCCAAATATCATCTTGAATTATAGTTCCCATAATCCCCACATGTCACGGGAGGGACCCAGCGGGAAGTAACTGAATCATGGGGGCGGTTCCCCCCATGCTGTTCTTGTGATAGTGAGTGAATTCTCATCAGATCGGATGATTTTATAAGGGGCTTTTCCCCCTTTGCTCAGCACTCGTCTCTCTTGCTGCCACATGAAGAAGGACGTGTTTGCTTCCCCTTCCGCCATGACTGTAAGTTTCCTGAGGCCTCCCCAGCCATGCGGAACTGTGAGTCAATTAAACCTCTTTCCTTTATAAATTACCCAATCTCAGGAATGTCTTCATAGCAGCGAGAGAACAGGCTAATACAACACCCTTTATTTACTGCCCTCCCCCTGCCTGCTATTTCTTTCCTACTCCTCTATTTGTATTTCTTGGGTTTACCTCCCATGTCCACTACTTGGTTTTAATCCCTATATTTTTACATTATGAATCTTTTTTTTGTATTTTTATGTTAGCAACAACAACAAAGAGAAACATGCATTTTTAGTTATATTAACATGTAAGCACAATATTCAGGTCAATCTAAATGTGAGATTACATCTGCCAGTTTCTTTTGTTCTAATAAGAGAAAAGAAATAAAAAGAAAGAGGAATTGAAGGAAAAGGGAGGAAGGAAGGAAGGAAAGAAGGATGGAAGAAAGGAAAGAAGGTAAGGAGGAAGGGAGGGAGGAAGGAGAGAGGGAAGGGAAGGGAAGGGAAGGGAGGGGAGGGGAGGGGAGGGAGGGAAGGGGAGGGGAGGGGAGGGAAGGGAGCCACAGAAATGGTCTGTTCAGTCGTATTATATTGATTTTTTAGTAGTAGCTTCCCCAGTGCTTGGCCGTAGTTTCCCTCACCTTTTACAACGAATCCCTGCAGACAAAAGGGATGCCCACATATCCTTCACACTCTGCAGCTGCTGTTGAATCGTGGGAATGCCTTCTGGAGAGGTATTCTGAAGGACAGATTCTCCCCTGGTTACTATCATTTTCATCTGAATCTCTTTTTCCTGTTTGACTGATAATAGAGCCTGTGAAAACAAATACAGAAGTCCTTTGTCATTTGTATGTTTAACATTTCTGGTTTTAAATATTGCAGAGCTCCTAAAGATCACAGAATAATATGCAATTGTATCCAGCCCTGGAGCTCCCAGTCGGCTGAGATGGAGGGTGGGGAAGTGGCTTGCTGGTGAGTGCCAGTCACCAGTTACCCGCGGGTTTTTGCTAAGTGGCCTTGGTGTTGAAGGTCTCCAGTCTTCTCTGAATAATCCCTTCCTTCCAGTGAAGTTTTACTTTACTGGTTTTAACAAGGGAAAAATATAGTACAGTAGAATTCATGATTTCTCAAAGGTTATAGGATGAAGAGTTTATAAATGTTATGGTCTCTACAACAAAAAAGCCTATAGAAATTGATTATACATTTCATGTTCTTCATAAGCACTATTCTTTTTTTTTTTTTTTTTTTTGAGATGGAGTCCCGCTCTGTCGCCCAGGCTGGAGCGCAGTGGCCAGATCTCAGCTCACTGCAAGCTCCGCCTCCCGGGTTCACGCCATTCTCCTGCCTCAGCCTCCCGAGTACCTGGGACTACAGGCGCCCGCCACCTTGCCCGGCTAGTTTTTTGTATTTTTTAGTAGAGACGGGGTTTCACCGTGTTAGCCAGGATGGTCTCGATCTCCTGACCTCGTGATCCGCCTGTCTCGGCCTGCCAAAGTGCTGGGATTACAGGTTTGAGCCACCGCAAGCACTATTCTTTTTCTATGTGAGAAGGAAGTTTTTTCTTTTGTTTTTTTAGAGACAGAGTCTATCTTTCTCTCCCAGGCCTCAGTGCAGTGGTGTAATCATAGTTTACCGCAGCCTCGAACCCCTGGGATCAAGTGATCCTTCCAGCTCAGCCTCCCTGGTAGCTGGGACTACAGGCACATGCCACCATGCCCAGCTAATTTAAATTTTTTTTTTTTTTTTGTAAAGATGAGGTCTCAGTATGATGCCCAGCCTGCTGTTGAACTTCTGGGCTCAAGCAATTCTCCCACTTCAGCCTCCCAAAGTGCTGGGATTATAAGTGTGAGCCACTGGGCCCAGCCAGAAAGAAGTTTTAATTCCAAGTTATAAAACTGATAATGTCACCTAAAAGACAAAGCTTCATCTCTCTTTATAACATGGTTCTTGACAACTTCCAAAACCTCAGCTTCAGCCACCCATTGCCACCAGTTTCTGCTGTGGCAATAAGCAACTGGTAGCAATTTCTCATACACTAAGCTGTTCTTTCCTCTGGCTTTTCCTCACACTTTTCCACTCTCTGCCACCATTCCCAAGTCTCCACCGGGTTATCTTTGCCAAAACAATTCCCCTATCATTCTTAAAAACTCAGTTTTGGCTGGCTCACATCTGTAATCCCAGCACTCTGGGAGGCCGAGGCAGACGGATCATCTGAGGTCAGGAGTTCGAGACCAGACTACCAACATGGAGAAACCCTGTCTCTACTAAAAATGCAAAATTAGCCGGGCGTGGTGGTGCATGCCTGTAATCCCAGCTACTCGGGAGGCTGAGGCAGGAGAATCGCTTGAACCCAGGAGGCAGAGGTTTTGGTCAGCTGAGACCACACCATTGCACTCCGGCCTGGGCAACAAGAGCAAAACTCCATCTAAAACAAAACAAAACAAAACAAAAACCAAAAACAAAACAAAAACTTGGTTTATGGCAGGGTGCAGTGGCTCACACCTGTAATCCCAGTACTTTGGGAGGCCAAGGCAGGAGGATTGCTTAAGTTCAGGAGTTCAAGACCAGCCTAGGAGAGAAGGCAAGACTCTGTCTTAATTTTATTTAAAAAAAAAATCCCCACATAACTCGGTTTACCTATCACACTTCCTTTTTTTTTTTTTTGACATGGAGTCTCACTCTGTTGCCCAGGCCGGAGTGCAGTGGTGCGATCTAGGATCTAGGCTCACTGCAAGCTCCACCTCCTGGGTTCACGCCATTCTCCTGCCTCAGCCTCCCGAGTATCTGGAACTACAGGAGCCTGCCACGACGCCTGGCTAATTTTTTGTATTTTTAGTAGAGACAGGGTTTCACCGTGTCAGCCAGGATGGTCTCGATCTCCTGACCTCGTGATCTACCCTCCTCGGCCTCCCAAAGTGCTGGGATTACAGGCGTGAGCCACCGCGCCCAGCAACCTATCACACTTCCTAAGAAACCTATCCCAACTTTCAACCCCATCCCTCCTGCAAGGTTCCACTCCTGTGTGTGTCTATAACACCATAAGCACATCTGCATCTGTGGTTATTGTCTTCTGTATTTCGACCTCCAACCTCTGACAGTAAAATCCTTGAGGAAAAAGACTACGTTATTCACCTTTGATTCCCTGGAGTCAAGACGGAGTGCCAGTCTCCTAGAAGGCACCCAGTATACAAATGAATGCAGATTCATTGTTTTCATCGCAAATGCAAAATTGAACTTATATCTTGGGACGGGAGGAGAATTGGCTAAATACAGGAAGACAAAAGTTGAAAAAGATGGAAAATGTTTTGTCCTATAAAATGTTTCCTCAAAATATTTTCCCATAATAATGTCTGTGATCTAATTTAAAACTAGCCTCTTAACAAGTGATCACACAAGTAATCACATTTGGGCTTTATCATTTTTTGGAAAACATCTGGGGTCAGATGATTCAGGAATTCTCTGGCATGTCCACCCAAGGCAGACAGGGTTACACTCACAAAGCACCTGAGATTTCTCAAGGAGAGAATGCGACATCATCACTCCAGGTGGATGGAGACGGGAAATTTTGAGAAAAACAAACAAATTCTGTAGGTTGGAGATATTTCTATCTCAAGATGCACACCTCAAGCTTGAGCGTCCTGCTGTCCAGCACACTTTTGTCGGACGTCGGGTGGCAGTACGAATCCAGCATGTGAATCGCATCTGTCATCCAGTCTTGTAATTCTTTAATCCCGAGAGAGAACTGATTGTGTTCTGCAACGATTCTATCCAGCCTTGACACTTTCTCCTGGAAATGACAGAAACGTTTTTCGAGCTGTCCATCCCGCAGAGACAAATTGTAAAGCTAACGGTTTGTTTGAAACAACGGCAATCAGTCATGGCTTCATACGCTGCCAGATACGAGGCAAGTCTGGCCTAATCCTATGAGATATGTCAAAGATCTTTCTAAATCATAAAACTGTTAGAAAAACTGGCTCAAAAGCAAGAAAAAGTTACAATTGTATGCCTCTCCAATTCTTTATGACTATCATGATTATTTTAAATCAGTAAAATTTCTCCCTAATGCCTTGTCTGGGAGACTGGTCAAAGTAGATTCTAACTTTCACATATGACATTGGGCTTATCTGACACTACAACCCACATGACCTACATTGTAGCCAGGGTTCTAAAAAAAATAATCTGAGATTTTTGTAATATCTCTAAATTTTAAAACTTGGGACCGTCCGTGTGGTTTTGCATATTAATTATAGGTCAATCGAACACAGTGAAGACTTTACAAGAATAATCTACAGCTCTCAAAACATTCATATATCGATTACTTTTGGTATCTAAGTAAATACAAAGGAATCGAAAGATGTTCTTCATTCATTCTAAGATGATTCATTCCTTATCTTAACCTAGATATGTGCCAGATTTTATAAAGACAACAAAAGTAACATTCATAGAATAAACATGGGTGTAAACATAGACTATTTACTTCCAGACCTAAGCTAGTGTGACTGCCTCAGTGATGTGTATTGAAGACCCAAATCAACAGACCCTGTAAGTCCACACTTACAGAACAGATAAGGCCAAATTAAAGATCAAATTATACCGGGGTCCCTATATTCTAACACCTGAAATTTCAAAATCTAGGAAACAAAAGTTGTAAGCCACATAAAGCTCAAGATAGGCCTGCACCACACAGTTCAAAATGGGTCTATGTTACACTGGCTGAATGTTGTAAATGAAGTTGTAGTAGGATTCCATTTGTTTTCTTCTAAGCTATTTGAAAAGAGATTTAATCAGTTGTCTGAACCATTGCCAATTTTGAGCTCTGCTCTAGAATCTGAACTGAAACTCTCAATCAACACATCCTTGACTACTATATAATTAATGCACAGATTCAGATGATTTTTTAAAAAATACCACTATACATACTTTAATAAAATTTAAACTGTTTAGAATTCATGTTTTTCTAAAGCAATTTAATCTGGGATTCTTCAGAACAAAGGCTCTGAGCTTTGCTTTATGTTTATGATTTGAATCTTCCAAATCGAAGCTCTGGGGAACGAATCATTTCAGTATTAAAAGGAATATCTTAAGCAATAATGAAGACTGGAAGTCCTTTCAATTTTTGAAACCTGTTTCGGCCTTTTCAGAGAGCCACATCAAGCTGATGCAACAACAGTGATGAACTCAGATTGCAAGGCGAGGGAAACAGCACACACGCCCCTTACTGCTGACCTGGAGACCCACACTGTCGGCAGGTCAGGACGCAATGCACACCCCGCAGAACCTGCTGCAACTCCAGTTTTGCGACATCAGTATCACACTCACACACAGCACGTGCCAGGCGTTACCTTTGTTAAATTGCTTAGCGCTAGATACTGAGAAGATAGCTGCGACACTCTGTGCCTAAAGCTCTTGCTGGCAGCTTGTCCTTCCCACAGCTGCTGAGCTTTCTCTTTCAGCCTGTTGAGCTGAGGCTCGTAGCAGTGTATTTCCTCAAGGACAGACTGAAAAGCACAAGCGAGTTACTATTCAGAGGCTGGGGAAAAGCACATCGCGGACGAAGCTTTGGCCCGGAGACCATGGTAATCAACACTGGCAGGCCGTCCATGTACTCTGGAGGCTTTATTAGCTCCAATCTACACACCGTGGAGCACAAATCATGGAAGGAGACAAATCATACTTCCAAGGAAAGTCAGAAAACATAAAATCCGCCAGCAATGGGGAAAGAACACACTACATCTCACGGCGGCACAGTCTAACTCAAGGGTGCTGAGCATGCATCTGTAGAGTACACAGAGGACGGGACAAAGACACGGTCAGATGGGGATCTGGGGAGGCGGGTTCATCACCTGGAGCTTCTGCTGCTCCCTCCTCTTTGCCGGCAGATCATAAAGGCGATTGCTGCTTTCATGGACCATCTTCTCAGTTTTACTCAGCCAGTCCTGGATAGGCTCAGCGCTTACTTCAAAGTCTTTCATTTGGATCTTTAGATTCTGCAAGGTTTTAGACAGTGTCCAGGACAAGAAAATATTTTAATAGCAAGTCCAAGGTCCTTCACTTGGCATTCAAAGTCCACCCAGGCTGGGTGCAGTGGCTCACGCCTGTAATCCCAGCACTTTGGGTGGCCGAGGTGGGCAGATAGCTTGAGCTCAGGAGTTCAAGACCAGCCTGGGCAACATGATGTGACCCCGTCTCTACTAAAATACAGAAAATTAGCCAGCTGTGCTGGCAGGTGCCTGTAATCTCAGCTACTCAGGAGGCTGAGGCAGGAGAATTGCTTGAACCCAGGACGTGGAGCTTGTAGTGAGCTGAGATTGTGCCACTCTACTCCAGCCTGGGCGACAGAGGGTGACTCTGTCTCAAAAACATCCACAAAAAAACAAAGTCTGCCCCAAAGTCTGAAACATTCCATCTTTTACCTTGGCACAAATATATTTTTTGAACATCCTTTAAGAACTTTTTAGGGTTCTCCTTTGGAAAATAGAATTTTTACCCCCTAACATTCCAGCCCACTTCTGAGATCACACCCATTTCTCAACTTTCAGAGCATCTGTTGTCTATACCATGCCTATATACTTCATCATAGACAAGGTTGGATTGTGAATTTTCATCTGATGCAGATATGCCTTGTCTCCAAAACTAGACTGCAAGCTCCATGAGGGGAGGGCCCGGGTCTGATACTTCCTAAGACACACCATAGTACCTTACAGGAATGTAAAGAAACGTTAGTCAACATTTGGTTGATTTTCATTAATGGGGGTACAAGAAGTAGCATATCCATGTAGTTTACATGCTTATGTTGTTAATAAATAATTTATTCTGATTTATAAAGTGATAAGAAATACTAAATAATGTTATGTGCTTATCACATAAGAATATCATAAATACTTTCACAGTTACTATGTAGTACCCTAGGTGTAAAATGTGTTTGATAAAGTTTTATATGGTGCTATTTAACTTTAGCAAAGGTGTCTGCATCTACTGTGTCTTACTTATAAAGTGGTAGGTGGATGTGAATGTGAATTTGTTATTTATGTTACACTGTGAGTCAACTAAAGGCTATAAAAACAACCAGTACTTTAGGTAGTTTTGTCCGAGAGGGAATACATAAAGGTTAGCTGAAAAATCTAAGTGGCAAGAGCTAATGACGCTTATGAGAGAATAGCTGAAGGTTCCACCTGTATCTGGTCTGGGATGTCTATAGTATGGGGAAAATCACATCCGCCTTACTCACCTCTGAGGGAGATGGGTTAGCTGTAAGAATCCTTTGAAAAGTTAGTATCTCACAAATGTAAAATACCAAAATAACTTCTGGAGTATTCTACTAAAATTTAGGTTGCATGAAGGCAGGGACTTGGTTCTGTTTTATTCTCTGCTATAGCCCCAGAGCCTAGACTAGTCCTTCACAAACAGAAGATGCTCAACAAATATTTGTGGAATAATTAAATTCATAAATTCAAGGTGTTTCCATCTTCCTACTACTGGAGTCTCATGGGGCCACTTGATACGGTTTGGCTGTGTCCCCACTCAAATCTCATCTTGAATTGCAGTTCCCATAATCCCCATGTGTCTTGGGAGGGAACCAATGGGAGGTAATTGAATCATGGGGTGGTGACGCCCATGCTGCTGTTCTCATGATAGTGAGTTCTCACGAGATCTGACGGTTTTATAATGGGCTTTTCCTGCTTTTGCTCATACTTCTACTTCCTGCCACCATTTGCTTCCCCTTCTGCCATGATTGTAAGTTTCCTGAGGCCTCCCCAACCCTGCAGAATTGTGAGTCGATTAAACCTCTCTCCTTTATAAATTACCCAGTCCTGGGTATGTCCTCAGAGCATTGTTAGAATGAACTAATATGCCACAAAACAGGGCAAATGGGGGACCATGATCAGAAATTTAGGTTTTAAAAGAAAGGAGATGAGAGGGGAGGCGAAGGGGATGGGAGGAGAGAGGAGGGGGAGAGGGAGGAATAAGGAGACAGGAAGGGGAGATGAGGTGAAGCGGAGGAGTGGGGAGGGGAAGGCAGGGAAGGAAAAGGAAAGGACAGGACAGGAAAGGCAAGGCAAGGCAAGGAAAGGCAAGGAAAGGAAAGGAAGAGAAAGGAAAGGAAAGGAAAAGAAAGGAAAGGAAAGGAAGAGAAAGGAAGGGAAAAAGGAAAGGAAAGAATCAAAACAGATAGACAGATACCTACTCTGAGGGGAAGAGCAGATTAAGAAAACAGGCAATTCATGACCCACTCACCCACTCTTGGGCATCTCTTGAACTAGATAACCTTGTAATCAATGCTAAATATGCTACACTCAACAGCTGATGCCCCCCAGGTCAGACCACATAGCATTAATAATTCCTGGAGGATTAAGGAAACATTTCTAGGCACAATGGTTATCACTCTGTTAAATGGAGGGTGCTGGCCATGAAAAAACAGTCACCATTACAAAAGAGAGATCAATGGTCTTGGATCAGGAAAGAATTGAGGAAATACACATTTTCTCCTACTGAATATTATTTCTCTATCATTATCTTTTTCCAACCTTCATCAATAATGATCATAAGCAAATGAAGGATCTATTCTGCCAAAAAGTGTTTTAAAAGGAAAAGATACCCTTTTCCTCTGAAAGAAGAGTCGATACATAAAATAGATAATCTCAGAAGAAAAAAAATAATTATATTGCGGCAGTAACTATTTAATGGTTATAATAGATTCATCTTCTATTGTGTCTGGAAAAAATAAAATTATATAAACATTGTTTCTGCATACTTAATGCCTAAAAACCTACTACCTGGTATTTGCATTAGTTATAATATACACACTCATCTGTAACATTTTGTGGCTTATATAGATATTCCTGTTTATTCTCCTAGACCACCTTCCAGAATTGAGGCAGTTCACATGAAAGGCTAAGTGTTCTGCTGAAATGTCAAACTGACTGTCCCTGCTGGGAGATTGCAAGGGCAGGTCAGTGACAAGAGACCCTAACATGCAAGAAGCTACTTAATTCTTCAGGGAGGCTCCCACTTCTAGCATTGGGCTATATCTTATTGTTAGCCCTTTGTCCTCTTACGTTCAGAGACGGAGTGACCAAAATCATTGACAAGGGGACTTTGATATACAGAAACTGTGGTTTCACTAACAACAGCAATAACAAATAACACACAATATTTCCATGTGGATGGCTATATATACCTCCAAAGCAGATTCTTTTTGGTGGAGATTTGAACGAAAATTTTTCCAATCTTCTTTTGCACCTGAAACTTTGGCCTGGATCCCTTTCGCTTTCTCTTTGGTCAGCAGGGTACTCAGAAGTTCCCCTTTGGACAGCATCACGTTTAGCTTGTGCTGACCATTTTCACTTTCTGACAAAAACTCCTACAAAAGAAAATATAGAATTAGGCATAATAAAAATGTTCTGTGTTGTTTCTATTATTTCTTTTCTTTTCTTTCTTTCTTTTTCTTTTCTTCTTCTTTTTTTTTTTTTTTTTTTTTTTGAGATAGAGTTTCGCTCTGTCACCCAGGCTGGAGTGCAGTGGTGTGATCTCGGCTCACTGCAGCCTCTGCCTTCTGGGTTCAAGCAATTCTCCTGCCTCAGCCTCCTGAGTAGCTGGGACTACAGGTGCATGCTACCGCACCCAGATAATTTTTTTGTATTTTTAGTAGAGATGGGGTTTCACCATGTTGGCCAGGATGGTCTTGATCTCCTGACCTCCTGATCCACCTGCCTCAGTGTCCCGAAGTGCTGGGATTACAGGCATGAGCCACCATGCCCGCCCTCTATTATTTCTTAATAAAGTCAAAGAAAAGGAAATAAACTCTTTTTATTGTATATGTTAAATGACCCAGGTCATCCTTTAATAGTCAAATTGCAAACTACTTTATCTACTAAATTCTGACTTGTCTCAAAAAAGTGGTGAGCTATCTCATAAAATATTAAAAATTTGATAAAAATAAACAGGAGAAGAAATGAAGACCAAGGGAAAATAAGAGTTGTAAAATAGAATAAACTCTGGCTAAGACTCGTTTACAAAACAAATGCTTTGTAGTTCCATATAGTTGGTGGAGCTGGATTATGATTTTGGCTCTGAGGATCCTAGCTGCCAAAGTAAAAGAGTAAACACAACCAGGGACAAGACTCACAGAGCCCACAGGATAAAAACACACCATCTACTCAGCAGAAGCACAATTCTCTCTAGGAAAAGACAGGAGATGAATTTCCGTGGGGAATCTTATTAAAATAAATGCTATTAAATGGAGCAGATTACATTATTAGTAGTGGCTTACAAAAAAACAACAAGAGAGAGTTTCATAGGGTTGTCCTTATGAGGACAAAGTGTAGTTTAATAAAGTGTAGCTACGATATGTACTTTTCCCTTCATGTGGCTAGATCTCAAAGAATAGTCTTCTTCTAGAAAAAATGGGTAGATTCTGTATTCTACAGTTAATTCTCAATAATATTTTCAAGTGCTAAAGAAGAAATTGAAAGCACAAGCTCAAAGTTATTTATTCTGACAAGAAACAGAAGCACAGATATTCTGTTGTAGATTTTGATTAAAGAAACTCTGCCAGGACGTGTGTCTTAATGGATGGCCACCCCTGTCCATGGAGGCATGCTGTGGTGGGAGAGTCAAAGAAAACGCCAAAGGCTGTCCTCTAAAATAGTACTAGCCATGTGCGGTGGCTCACTCTTGTAATCCCAGCGCTTTGGGAGGCCGAGGCGGGCAGATCAGCTGAGCCCAGGAGTTCGAGACCAGCCTGAGCAACACGCTGAAACCCTGTCTCTACCAAAAATACAAAAGTTAGCTGGGCGTGTTGACGCATGTCTGTAATCCCAGCTCCTCAGGAGGCTGAGGCAGGAGGATTGCTTGAACACGGGAGGCAGAGGTTGCAGTGAACCAAGATAGGGCCACTGGACTCCGGCCTGGGTGACAGAGTGAAAACTTTTCTCAAAAAAAAAAAAAGAAAAGAAAAGAAAAATAATATTGTGTTTCTCCAACACAGAAAAATAGGTGATTGAGGTTCCGCAGTTCTACCCCCAAGCCTGAAACAAAACAGGAAGAATTTTACTATTTATTTTATTTATTTATTTATTTGTTTATCTATTTTTTAAGATAGTCTCGCTCTATAGCTCAGTCTGGAGTGTGGTGGCGCGATCTTGGCTCATTGGAATCTCCGTCTCCTGGGTTTAGGCAATTCTCCTGTCTCAGTCTCCCATGTAGATAGGATTATGGGCGCCCACCACCATACTTGGCTATTTTTCATATTTTATTAGTAGAGACAGGGTTTCTCCATGTTGGCCAGGCTGGTCTCAAACTCCTGATCTCAAGTGATCCGCCCACCCCAGCTTCCCAAAGTCCTGGGATTACAGGTGTGAGCCGCTGCACCTGACTGGGAAGAATTTTAAATGGAGCAAATTTTCAAAGGCAGAGTTGTCCTGTTATATTAAGTTATTAACTAAGAATTTTAAAAGGTGAACTAGATATGAACAATACTGTTTCAGAGCCTGCTCCTACTAGAGACACTTCAAGAACAAGTGCTTACACAATGTTCTACATACCTGCGCCATCTGAAAGAAACTCAAACTTCATAACCAATCACTCAGAACTGCTGCTACGTGAAATGAGCGGACATACAAGTACAAAAGGCAATTTCAACAACTGTGCCTCAAAAATGCTATTGAATGAATTAAGGTGGTATGTGAATTGGCACCATGAAGTTACAGTTAGGTAAAGAAAAGACTAGCAAAATAAACCCGAATGAACAAACATAAAATAGACCCACAGCTCTGGCTATCTTAACACACCAGCTTTGTGACCTCACTGACGCTTTTACCCTATTGTACACTGGCAATAATAAATTTACATACCTGAAATGGTTGTTGTGAAAAGTAAATGAGAAAATCCACTTAGAGTGCTCAGGAACAATGCTTATCACATAGAAAAAACGTTTTATTATTTCCTAGATCACTATTAATATGTAAAAATAGTGTGCATTTATATAAATGAATTGGTTCCTCTTCATATACAGAATCAATTGTTTTAAGTGGGGATTTATTTGAAATTTGAATTTCTTAGGCAAAACTTTTATATGCGATGCTCTTCTGAAAAGATCTAGAGAAGCGGTCCCCCACCTTTTTGGCACCAGGGAGTGGCTTCATGGAAGACAATTTTTCCACAGACGGGGTGGGTCGGGGGGATGGTTTCGGGATGAAACTGTTCTACCTCAGATCATCAGGCATTGGTTAGATTCTTACAAGGAGCATATAGCCTAGTTCCTTTGTGTGCACAGTTCACAATGGGGTTCACGCTCCTATGAGAACCTAATGCTGCCACTGATCTGACAGGAGGCGGAGCTCAGGCAGTGATGTTCATTGGCCTGCTGCTCACCTCCTGCTGTGCGGTCTGGTTCCTAACAGGCCAGGGACCCATACCAGTCTGCGGCCCAGGAGTTGGGGACCCTTGATTTGGAAGTAACTTTAATTCACATCAACCCCGCTTCTAGAATTAATTGATAACACCCTTACCTGTATTTTCTGAAGACTAGTTGAAACTTCACTAATATTTTGAGGTATATCAAAGCACTTGGCGGTAGTGATTTTTGCATTAACCAACCACTGCTGAAAATCCCTGAAGGCTTTTCGAAATCTTTGCTGTAAAATCTGTTCTTTATTCTGGCAGCCCTTGGATGCTTGCAAACAAAGACTGAAAGGGTGATGCAAAAATTTAACAGCAGGGAAAAGTGATAAAGTTGATGAAAATCATGTTTGATAGAATCAGCAGTTCTTAGAATGTGCACTTACCTCATTTAGTAATATATTTAATGCTGAATTAATATTATTTTGAAATTACACCTTAAAATAAACCTCTAGCTTCTAATTTGTATAAAAATATCTTGAACTCCAATAAGGTTCATGCTCACCAATTATACTCTTTAATCAAGCCAGAAACTTTTCCACTGTAGGTACTCAGGTCTCTGGAAAATCGACAAAGTTCATTCAGCTGAGACTTGAGATCCTCTGTTCTAGGCTCCGCTTTTTGCAAAGCATCCAGTATCTCCTGTTCAGAAATAATGAGACAGAGAAGCAAGCACTTACATTGGGTGATCTCCGTATCTTCATACTATACATGCATCAATTATATTATAAGTGACAGAGGAACCAACATAGCAGATTCAATGAAGAAACGAGGCCTCTTTTCAGGATTTCTCTGACAAATAATAGCACCCGGCTCATTTGTCCCTTTTTTCTTGCCATGGATAGACACTCTAGTATCAAATATTGCAAAGTAGTTAAGTGATTAAGTGGTCAAATGACTTAAAAATAAGACAAGAAAAAGAAAAGAGAAAATAGCCTACATTGTTTACAAATAGTCTGACTAGGCCATCAGGAGATATGTATATTTTTTAAAGGTGAAAAGAAATCATTTTAAAGAAAAGCAACACTCATTTTGGATTAAATATGTATATTGAGGGCCAGGTGTGGTGGCTCATGCCTGTAATTCCAGCACTTTGGGAGGCCAAGGTGGTTGGATCACCTGAGGTCAGGAGTTCAAGACCAGCCTGACCAACATGGTAAATCCCATCTCTACTGAAAGTACAAAAATTAGCCAGACGTGGTGGTGGGCACCTGTAATCCCAGCTACTTGGGAGGCTGAGGCAGGAGAACCACTAGAACCCGGGAGATGGAGGTTGCAGTGAGCCGAGATTGTGCCATTGCACTCCAGCCTGGGAATGAAACTCTGTCTCAAAGAAAAAAAAAATATATATATATATATATGTGTGTGTGTGTGTATATATATATATATATATACAAAATTGAATCCTGTTTCAATGGATTTTATGTAGTATATACAGCTTTTACATTAAAAATTTCTCATAATCCATGAGTCTGGTTTAAATAGTAATTCATTTATTTCATAGTTTCGTTCATAAAGTCATCAAGTATTTGCTAAATGTCTACTATGTGCCAAGCATTTTGCTGGATTCTGGGACCCCTCGTCTCCCCACGAATAAAGGTAATATTCTTGTTCTTGAAGAACTCACTATTTAATAGATGAGGGAGACAGGTGAATAGCTGCAGTACTGTGTACACCCAATCCAAAATAAAGCCTTAGGACTTGAAAAGTACACCTCTGAAATCGAGGCCATGGTCAGCTGAGTTACACAAGGTGCTCTGCAATCAGAGTGTTCCTCTCATAGGGTTGTCACAAGGAGCAAATGAAATCATGAATGTCAAATACTTAGCACAGTTTCTAGCACACTAAGTGTCTAATTCATAAAATCAGCAGGAGAATGACTCCCAAATATGTAAACACTGTGTGGATAACGGTAGCACTGAAGCGAAAACCAAAATAAATTGAGGGGGAGGGGCAAAAAGATGAGTAACTACTCAAACAGCTGTTGCTGTGACCATTATTGTATGAGATATTTGTCAAGAGATGGCCCAGATTTGTAGAGAAACCACATCCCTCAACAAACCAGCCCTGTGCTTCATTCCTCGTCCTGGTAAATGGCACCACTGTCCCCCGCTGATGTCAATCAGAAGATCAAGCATCATCCTGGCCTCTCCCTTTGTTTTCCTTCTCGCTCCATGCAAGAGATACCCCCAGGCTAGCTTATTCTGTGTCTCAGCTTCTTTCATCACTCCCCTCTTTGCCTCTGCACATTGACTTTCACAGACCCACTTACATATTCATTATTTCTTTCTGGGGTGGCACTACATCCTCCTAATCTGATTCCTCCTCTCTAGGTTCCTCTCCTGTGTTTTCTGACTCCTCAATGATCCTGCATCTTGATGTTGTTCCTTTACCTCACCTGTCAGGTCACATTTTAATTATACCTCAAGACTCAGCTCAAAGAACAACTCCTTTGAGTATCCCCTACCCTCCTTCCCACCTCTTCGGGCTTCTCAGCTGAGGATACACAGGAAACTTGAGGACATTCATCACAAGGAGTATCCCCATCGCATACTTGTGTATCTCCCCACCTAGACTATGATTATGAGAGCAGGAATGACGTTCTCTTGGTTTGTCAATTCTCTTCTTTTTTTTTTTTTGAGACGGAGTCTTGCTCTGCTGCCCAGGCTGGAGTGCAGTGCCACAATCTCGGCTCACTGCAAGCTCCGCCTCCTGGGTTCACGCCATTCTCTTGCCTCAGCCTCCCGAGTAGCTGGGACTACAGGCGCCCGCCACCACATTCGGCCAATTTTCTTTTTTTTTTTTTTTTTTTGCATTTTTGGTAGAGATGGGGTTTCACTGTGTTAGTCAGGATGGTCTCGATCTCCTGACCTCGTGATCTGCCAACCTCGGCCTCCCAAAGTGCTGGGATTACAGGCATGAGCCACCGCACCCAGCTGGTTTGTCGATTCTTTATTTAACTCGGTGTGTAGGCTGGAGGAGTCTAAGACATCTTTATTTACAAAAATTCATAAACAACTAAACAATTTCTCTCTGAAATTCTAAACACTAAACTAGGGCCAACTATTTTACACCGTATTGAACCTTTTACTTAAGACAGAACATTGTAAGAACTAAAGAAACTTAGCATTCAACAAAAACATAAAAATACTAGAGATTCAAGTCAGTTACTTAAAAATGGGATGACATTAAAAGTGAAAAGTTTTTGACCAAAACATTACATTTAAAACATTTCTATAACTTCACCCTAAATTAAAGTATGTCAGTAGAGTCTTTCATTATATAAATATCAGCTATATATATTTCTGATTCTGTTAAGTCTTAGAATGCATTTTTTCACCTTATACGGCTTAAGAAAATTATTTCCAACACTAATGTCCCAATGGATATTAAGATAAACGAGTTTTGCAAACACAGTAAATAGAATTATTTTTGCAATATTATATTCTATAGTTTATATGTCATCTGTTTTTATGTTTTAAAGAATTTCTTGAGTATTGTCATCTAATTGCATAAAATAAACACTTGTAATTCTTACTGTGATCAACAAAGACAAGTCCTCCCTAAAAGCAAAACGATGCTCTAAGAGCCCTAGCATATCTACTATTTTGTAAACATTTTCTTACATATTCATTGTGATAGAAATATCTCCACTTTTAGATAAAATGCCATTATTAGAAATAAAAGAAAATATGAATACTGAGAAGCAATGTAGTATTTTCATCGAAAGCACTGACCCTGGGGTCAAATCTGGAAGCAGACATACACAGGGGCTGTCATTTTTGAATTGTTTAATACAACTGAAAACCCATATTTGCTACTGCATTCTCATGTGTATTTTTATAGGCCTCAACTATTACTTTCACTAATAATATCAACGTAAAAAATAATGATAACAGAATAGTAATGTAATCTAGGCACAACCAAATCTTCCCTTTTTAAAAAAATTTCACTCATATTACTGGGATGCAAAGAAAGGGAAAGAAAAAGGAATCAAAACAGTGTAACTGATTTTTTCGTATTATACCACGTAGAGCAATGATCAACTTTGTCCCTGTGTGACAGAACTGATTTCTATGGTTTATTCTGGCACATAAATCCAAAAGACGGGAAATGCAACAGAATAACAAAAGCAAACCCCCAAACCTAGAAACATTATAAATAAAGTAGAATAAAGAGGTAGAAGGCTTTATTTTACGGCATGCTGCATTTGTTTCAAATACTTGATTTAAAACCAGACACTGCTGGAAATACTACATGACTTTCTTACTGGCAGGAGCTATTTTGAAATGATTGTAATATAAATAGGAGCAGAGAAGTTTACTAAACTTCCTTTTAAGGACATCCATGAATCAGGGCATTATAAAACTGGAAGTATTGAAAAGGCTTTCAAAGATACCGTTTAACAGTGAAAGAAAGGATGAGGAGGTTAAGCTTTTGCTCATTCTTCAGTCTCCCTCGTAGGCTTCCCTTTCTCACACTCTAAAGAAGCTGCCATTAGCTCTAAAAAAAAAAAAAAAAAAAAGTCCCGGGAAGGTGACCAGGGAGTGTGACGTAGAGTTCTGTTAACGGGCTAATTCAAGAACAGATGTCAAAATCACACAGAGGAGAGCTAATCGGAGCAAAAACTATTCATTATGTTTTAGGAGATTACCAAATGAGTCCTTTAAGGCTATAAATTCAATCATTTAGTTGTATGAAATAGTTAACTGGCAAGAAAACAGCTATGACTCTCTGTCTATTTATGCCCCTGCCCACAGGCCATTTTTCAGACTGAATGGCTGAATACAGTATTACTAACTGTTACACCATAGGAATGAAGTAAAATGTCTCCACTAACAACGAATGTTTCCTACCGCACATAATAACCCAAATCTTTATTTTTACAAAAGTTTGATATGTGAGAAAAGGAAACAAATCAGACTTTGCTTATTTAACAAGATAAATGCTTCTTCCAAGTGTGCATGTTGCATGTTTTTCGTTAGCAAGATTTTTTTTTTTAGGAATGATGAAAGTCAAAACATTTTTTTAAGCATAACCACCAATAGAAAACAGGAAGCCAACTTACTTGTCCTTTGTGCCAGCATTCCACTATCTCCTCATCCGTGTTCTTGCCTTCCAGGAGGGTTAACTGCTGAGCCCAGGTTTTCAGAAGGGCACTGAACTCTTGTAGGGCCTGCTCCAGTTGAGCCGCTTGGCCTGAGAATTCCTGCTCCGAAAGGGCCATCTGGCTGACCAGGTTCTCCAAACAGCTCTGCGTTTGGAATACACTGTCTTCCCACTGCTTCCAGTCGGCACGCAGGGCCTGCATCTCCGTGTGCATGAGCTCACACCCACTGGCAGTTGTGTTCTGTTTCACTTCAGGAGCCAGCGACTCCACTCTGCTGAGGCGGCTTGCCCCAATCTCTCTGGAATCTATCAGCTCCTGTAATGGAATATCACCATGGTAACCAAAGAGCCTGTGAGTCACTTGGACTGCAAGTTTTCAACTGTGTACACAGGGGGACCCTGTCCTGCTAGGAAGTTTTAAGAAGTGTGCCACAAGCACCCAGAATCAATTCATCTGCCCGCTCTTAAATTACAATAGCGGGAGTTGTCATCATGAACACCTAAGGCTTACGGCAAAAAAAAAAAAAAAAAAAAAAAAAAAATCCCGAGAATCCTCAATATCCTGAAACAGACTAAAGAGACACCCTGAAATCAGGCATTATTTGCATACGTGAAAACGTTTAGATAGTGACTCAAGTGTTTGCCTGTGGTGGATTGCTCTTGTAAATGATCCAACCCATATTTCCCTCAAAGTGGATGCTGAATTAATAAAGATTGTGGCAGAACTGTGTTCTGCTCATGGTCTCTATCCTCAATTCATCTTCTTTCACAGGGTGGTGGCTTAAATCACACTTCCATTCTACTAGGAATCAAGCAGACCCATTGCAGCAAAAGAAGGAGCCCGACTCAATTCCAAATACTTCAATACTAAGTAAATATTTTTGTAGGATATAAAATGAATAATTCATTCATAGATTGACTTACTCAAAAGTTTAAAGTAACCTCTAGAATGAGTTCATTTATTAGTATTTTTTTAACCTTAAAAAAGTCATTAGAAATTTAACGGTTTAGCTACAGCCAAGTTAACAATTTAGCTTGGTCTTAAAGCACACAAATACTCTAAAGGACAAGATAAAATTAAATCGCATTGTAAATTGATATAATCATGGCATTTCTCTCTGAGAATAGATTCTCTTACTACCACTTTTCTTGGTGAAATAATCATCCGATGTTTATATATTGACATATCTATTGCTAAAGGCAGGATTTTGTTAATATTGTTACAAAATTATGACTTTACTACCTGATTAAATAGAAATAAAAGATAATTAGGCACAAAAATGTTCAAGAAGAAAATCAGTGACCAATTAGCAAGTAAAAAAACATTGGAATGTTAAGTAGGAAGCATGCTTAATAAATTATGTCAAGCATAAAGTATGCCTTAACTAGTCTATATAATATAGTTTGAGTCTCATTAAATTAACCTGAAATAAATATATCTGTTCACAATTATATACAATAGAGCCATATTTTAATATAGATCATTTGAAAGTATTCAGTATTCAGTTGTGCAGTAGTCTAAATTACAATGACATGAAAATCCTTACACACAGCATGATATGCATATTCAACCTTTTCTTAGCAGCAAGTTTATTAGAGTGTATAGTAGTTATTTATTAGTTTATTAGAACCATCCCTGTTTATTAGAGTGTATAGTAGTTACCTGATGAAGAAAAAAATATATAACTTTTTAACCAGTGCTATGTCTAACTAATAGACTTTAATACTTGTAACTATTTTGCCTTTGTGACCAATTTCCAATTTGAAGTTTCCCAAAATATTCTCTTATGCGTTATCCCAATTTTCCTTAGCATGAAAACGGAACACTTCAATATTTGCGATGAGAAATCTAGTCATTCAGAATTTGAATCAGGACATCATCATTGTCAAGAGTTTTGAAATGGCTTTTGCATATATTTTCTTATCTTATATTTACATTTTAAAATGTATGATATGCACATACACACATATGTGCATTCACGCCCTCATACCCACACACCGTTTCCTTTAGAGTTGCCTTTTCTCAGTGATTATTCCTGTGGATGTGATAGGTATGGTGCTGAAGGACAGAGGAGGTGCTTTATGTATTTCCTCCAAGGTTTTTAAAATCACCCACACACTAACCTACATTCAGGCTGGACCTGAACTTCTGAGAGGCAGTTTCTGATAGTCTTCACTTTCTCCATCCCAATTTCTTTCCGTCAATTCCTTCTCCTATATTCCCTGTCTGTATGGAAGCACTTTATAAAGGCTTTTCCAAATAAGAATATTTGTCAACCCAGGAAGCAGCCTTTGTAAAAGAATTATCTTACTTTCTCTTATTAACTTTTCGAAACCTTAGTCCATTTCTGTTATCTCCTCTTCCTCAGCTGCCATTTACTCCTAAATCCATGTAACCTGGTTTCTCACCTTCCCTTGCTGTGCAAATGTTTCTCAGACTGGTTGCCCAATAGCCTCACTGTCAAACCTAGTTGAGATTCTTCAGTCTTCCTCCTAATGGCAGCCTCCTGCTGTGCCTGTGATGGTGTCCACCTTCTCTACTCAGAGCCTCAGTGGCATCTCACCCTCCTACTCTTCCTCTTCTGATTTCGCCCCTCCTTTTTCTCTCTACCTTTCAAATCATTTTCTCCTAAGGCTCCTTAAGTATTGGTAGTACCTAGCTTTTGGTCCTGTGCCCAATGTTCTATTTGCTGTATACATAGGTCTTGGTTTTATCCATTTTAGTGACTTTAACAACAAATTAGATGCGATTCACTTTCACCTCTGTGCCTTCAATCCATCTTCCTAACCTGAAATTCAGGCTTGAATATGCAACTGCCCCCAAGACATTACTACTACCTCGAAGTTCAAATTGGATCTGATCATCAATAAGCAACTCCTCACGTCTTCGCCTCTATCACTGGCCTCCTCTGCATGCAATTATTTTCCTCAGGTGGTAATAGTCCTGCGGATTCTAGGTAAAGACTTGACCATCACGCTTGACTCTTCCCACCTTGTCATGCTACAGCCAATTAATCACTCATTTACCAAATCCACTGGATTTTCTTCCTGGGTGTGTTCTATGTGCCAGGCATGATGCTACAGGTTTTATGTGTGTGATCTAATTTGGTTGCCAAAACAACTTTATCAGACAGGTACTATTTTTATGCATGTATTTTTTAACCAATTGAGAGGCGGAGGCTTGAGGATAACAGGTAACTTGCTGAAAGACACAGCTAGAAGGCCAATAGAAGAAGGATGCCGCATTGGGTTTCTCTGATTCCAGAGCCTGAACTCTAATAGTACAGTAAGTTCTCATTACATTTTTTGTATTACTTTATAAAGACGAGTTTGTGGATCACTGTTCCTCACTAGACTGCAAGTTCCTTAGGGAATGCACGGTCCTGGCTGAATAAATGGATAGATGGTTACATGGATAGATGGAAGGATGGATGAATAAATTAGAATATTACTAAGAAACGCATCAAAGAAGAATTTTAAAGAATCAAAGAGAAAAAAAGGACTTAAAAAGTGGTTTTATGTTATTAGTTCAGTTAAAACATACATAGTTATAAGATTTAAATAAGATAATACTTTTAAAGCACTTAGAAGTAGATCTTCAGGCACCGGGCACTGTGGTTCATGCCTGTAATTCCAGCACTTTGGGAGGCCAAGGCAAGCGGATCACCTGAGGTCAGGAGTTTGAGACCAGCCTGACCAACATGGCGAAAACCCGTCTCTACTAAAAAAAATACAAAATTTAGCAGTACATGGTGGTGGGCACCTGTAATTGTAGCTATTCAGGAGGCTGAAGCAGGGAGAATCGCTTGAACCCAGGAAGCGGAGGTTGCAGTGAGCCGAGATTGCGCCACTGCACTCCAGCCTAGGCCACAGAGCAAGACTCCATTTCAAAAAAAAAAAAAAAAAAAGTAGATCTGCAAAGTGTAGTTACAACTGTAACCATCAGCTATAAATTTTATGACTTTTGGCCGGGCGCGGTGGCTCACGCCTGTAATCCCAGCACTTTGGGAGGCCGAGGCGGGTGGATCACGAGGTCAGGAGATCGAGACCATCCTGGCGAACACGGTGAAACCCCATCTCTATTGAAAATACAAAAGAATTAGCCGGGCGTGGTGGCGGGAGCCTGTAGTCCCAGCTTCTAGGGAGTCTGAAGCAGGAGAATGGCGTGACCCCGGGAGGCGTAGCTTACAGTGAGCGGAGATCACGCCACTGCACGCCAGCCTGGGCGACAGAGCGAGGCTCCGTCTCAAAAAAAAAAAAAAAAAATTATGACTTTCATATTCTGATCTTGGAATCAAAACACAATCTGAGTTTTAAATTCCTGACCACGATTACACTATTTATTCCCAACATTTCCTTCTCTAAAAGTAAACCACTGAGGATTTCATTCCTGCTTCATTTTAATGTAAAAATCCATTTTCCATGGGGGAAAATGATTACAATTTAATATTTAAGCTACTAGAAATTTACTAAAATGTACCAGAGTCTGCAACTCCCCAAGAAAGGTAAATTTCTGTTTTAGAAATTGTCCTTCTGTGGAGTAAACGAGATGATAATTTTAAGGTCCTTTGAAGTACTCCCTTCTATTATGTTGTTGGATGTCTTCTAGGAAAGCAGAATAAAACATCCAGAATGACATTCTGAGGTTATTGTTAGAATACATTTAACTAAGTTACTATATAAACTTTTCTTCCATGGTGCTAAACAATAGTATCTGGTTTTGTCAGCCCACCAAATTAGCCATTTCCTAGCCAGTCCTATTACAGCAATAAGCACATTTGCATACAGAAATGTAAAGACAATGTTACATTGTGTTCACAAGTGTAAAGTCTTTTGAATTCTTCTCATGACTTGTTTATGTTTAGAATCAGTGAGGCATCAAATAGAAAACAGGAAGGAAACATTTTAAATAACAGAATCTCATCCACAAAATCTTTATCAAAAGGGTGTTGTACTCAAGAAGTAATGAAGCAATGTAGATATAGCATCTGTTCATTTTCTGACCTTAATTTTTGACAACTTTTTCTGCGTGGCTGATGAATCTCCAGACATATCTGACCACCGGTGAAGTTCTTCCTTTGCTGAATGGAGCCAGTCTGTGAACTCGTGGACCGCATCTAAATACATTAGATGATCTTTCACAATCTCTTCCACTTTCCTCATTTTTTCCTAGTAAACAAAGAAAAGACTACCTTAACAGTGGTCCTTTTGAGAACGTGAAATCAGATAAGGCAACAGGCCTGATAGAGGTCTCTTAATAAATCTCAGAAAATTTCATTCTTGTTCTTGAATTTGCTCTGAGTTTAATATCTTAAAAAGAAACTATCAAATTTAACTAAATGTCCAGGCTTTGGAAAAGCAACTATTTTCCTGTAAGTTTACTATTTTCTACCTTAGTATGGAAATATATGCTTACTGTATGTTGGCTAACATCCCTCACTAACAATCCTCTTAATAATTATTGTCATAACCATTCTTATTAAAGCAATTTTTTGTCAGCTTGGTGTCCAGCATTCTGTTCAGCACTTTAAATGCATTTGCTCATTTAATCTTCATAACAGTCCTGGGAGGAAGATACTATTATTATCATCATTTTATAGGAAAAGATGCTCAAGCTTAGAGAGGTTAGGTAACATGTAATAGTGGCCAAAGTCACACATTCAAAAGTGTCAAAGCCAGAATTCAAACTTCCGTCTTTTTGACTTGAGTCATAGCTCTTAATCATTACCAAGATGAAAATGAAGATAAACATGCACATCTGTTAATAATTGTAGTGTCAAGAAGACAAGAGTTAGTTCCCAACAAGGCAAACCAAAGAAAAGAAAAAGCAGCAAACAACAATTCTCTCCCCTAATTTCTATAATATTTACAAATATGCCAAAGAATAATCACGAAGGAAATGAAAGATTCATATAGAGAATTGGAAATATATTTTTGATATTATATAAAGGAGTTTATACTTTGGAAAATAGAAACCATTTTTACTAAGAGGAGAGATGAACACAGTATTTCATACGTGATTGAATCTTGAAGGTAAATAGACTTGCATTTAATATAACAAACATAAGTGTAGCAAAACAAAAACAACTTTAACAGTGACATTTGATGTGCAAAGTAGATAGATTAACTAAAATAGTGGAGAAAGAAAAAAATAAGGAATAAAGAATAATCCCAAGATTGTAGAAAGAGTAAAATGAATAGGCATTCATAGTAAGAAATGATCTTTATGTCATACCCATTTACTGAATGTATAAATAGTGTTAGAGCAGCCAATTCTCCAACAATTTAATCCACAGTTTCTTCTTTACCTGAACTTGGCAACAGTCATTATATTATTAATATAAATCAATATATTATGTTAATGTATTATAAAGCATCTACTTTCAATATAAAGCACTAACCTTGGCAACAGTCATTATATCATTAAACTGTGTTTTCAGCTCCTCTTGAGCTGTGTCCTTGAAAGACTCATCCTCTGTCTTCTCGTAGAGCTCCCTGGACTTCGCAATTAGACGGTGAAGGGCTCTCGTGTGATCCTCTGCCTCAGACAGGATGGACTGGAGGCGGTCAAGCAGGGCAAACTTCTCTTTCAGACCTGGCTGCGGTTGTAAGGGATGTTCTACTTTTTGATCCACTGATTCCATCCACTGCTCCAGCTGGTTTTTCCTCTCTAGATAGTCATTCCATTGGCTAATCACAGACTCTAAAGTGCTAGAATTAATGTCACATATTAACAAAAATGAATTATTTTGACATCTCTACTGAAAACCAATCGCAAAGTCATGACATCCATGCCAATTGTTCTACTGAATGCTTCTGGAAGTGATGAACATATTGCTTTTGAGTCAGGGAAAAACACTACTTCTCTGATCCATAAGATCCTTACCTCAGGTCCTTTGAACAAAGTCAATCTATATTAAAACATGAAATAAGCAGCTGTGGTCATACATGCATCTGGAATTTGTCTTCCAAATGCTAACTGTCCTAAATGAACAAGACACATTTATATGTTATGTTGTTAAAAATCAGCATGGGAACATCAATGAAATTTTATTTCATATAGATCGGTTCTTAATTTTCTTGGAATTATTAATAGTTTATCTTATTAAAATCAGATGGTGATTACTTGTTGACTGGAATTCAAAATTCAAGGTATCCTTCCTGTGTAAATGATATATCGTTAGGTTGATTTTCATTTAGGGACACATACACATACACACACACACACACACACACACACACAATATACAGTGCTTCTGTGGTGAATGTGTGAATGAATGCTCAAGTATTTATAAGAAATATAGTCACACAAAGGCTCTCCAGACTGGCATTTAGGAAAAATCCCTCCATTATTAAACATTACAAACTATTCTAAACTCATCTGCAGTGATTTCCCCAGCCCCCCTTGCATACAAGCCTATGAACCTGAAATTAACATTCTGTGGTAAATGAATTTCCAGCATTTGCTCAAACTGTTGCTTTTGCATCTTTGCATCCATTGATCCACTGGAACCTCATCATTCAGGCTTTAAAGTCCTACCTGTTCCTCAAATAATTTTCTAAAAAGCACCCCCTCCCGGTTCTTTTTTTTTTTTTTTTTTTTTTGACAGGGTCTTACTCTGTCACCAAGGCTGGAGTGCTGAGGTGCAATCATATAGCTCATTGCAACCTCTGTCTCCCCAGATCAGGTGATCCTCCCACCTCAGCCTCCCGAGTGGCTGGGACTACAAGTGCGTGCCACCACGCCTGGCTAATTTTTGTATTCTTTTTTTCTTTTTTTGAATTTTGACTGTGACTTCGTATAATTTTTGCATATTTTGCAGAGACATATTTTCGCCCTGTTGCCCAACCTAGTTTCAAACTCCTAGGCTTAAGCAATCTGCCTACCTCAGCCTCCCAAAGTGCTGGGATTACAGGTGTGAGCCACTAAGACTCTGCATTCTTCTACAGCCCCGCAGTGCATTTTGAAAATGGTTAGTAACATAGTCTGAGTCAGAGTATTCCAAAATACATCCTATGCTAGTGTCTGAGCTTTTAGAGGGCAAAAACCTTTCTGTTTTATTTTATTATTTTAACAGAATAATTTGAACATTGCTATTGCTCAATATGTCACTGTCAAATTTAATTTCTTGCTGAAACAGTGGAGTCAAGGACCAGAGTCTGCTTCCTGCATGTAACATCTTATTCTAACATCTGGAAACTATCTACCCATATTCTTATGAACTTTTAGGACACTGGCCTAAGCCAAGCCTCTGGAAGCTTAGTTCACGCTCCAGCAGTCTATGATATAGACTAAGACAACCATAGCATCTGATTTTTTTTTCTTTGCTGACCATTGTGAGTTATTACTAAGATGCAAAGTCCTGCTGACCTTGAGAGTCACTGCCTATGCTCCATATTAAAGGAAAAAGTGAAAACAACAACGACGACAAAACAAAACCTCCAAGTTGCTAGTTGTAACCAGGAATTTTTGTTTATATTGCCGTGGATAACTGTAGTGTTATTTTTGTTTTGCTTTGTAATAAACTTGAATCTTCTTTAAAGATTTTTTAAATGTTATGGTAGGTTCAAGGGTACCTGTGCAGAGTTGCTATACAGGTAAACTCGTGTCATGGGGGTTTGCTGCACAGATTATTTCATTGCCCATGTACTAAGCCTGGTACATGACAGTTATTTTTTGCTGCTCCTCTCCATCCTCCAACCTTCCACCCTCAAGGAGTCACCAGTGTCTGTTATTCCCTTCTCTGTATGATCTTTAATCTTCTATTCATCTATTTTGTTATGATCACATTGGGCACCCAGTTTGTCAATGATCTAACAGGATATATAACCATCAGAATATGGATCTTTTTTACTGTAATTCTGATGGTCATTTGTCCAACAAATGAGCCAGATTATTTATGGATATTTTGAGAAGAGGGAGGTAGGTAGAAACCTCTCTCTTATAATTACAACAACAGCAAAAACACCACCTGGTATAACAATCAAGGGCTTCCCTACTTCCTCGTCAGTGTCTGGTACAGGTGATTTTCGACAGAGGCTCTACAGTTGGGCTGTATTCCAGATGGATTGACTGTTGGTTGTGTGAGAATGTTCCACACTTAGTAGGATATGAGCTCTCTGTGCCTCGGTCACTAAATGCCGGGGATATTCCCTCATCTCTGTGACAATCAAAACCATGCTACCCATTTCCTGTAATGTAAATGGGGGTGGTATGACTTTTAGTTGAAGAATAGATTTACAATTAAGCTCAACAGCTGCCAATAGCTTAATTTTCCATATGTTCCTTAAGCTAAAATGTATCAAGTTATGAAAGAACCATATATTCTTGCTTTGATGGCTTGAGAGGAGATGTTTTGCTGAGCCCATGTCATGTAAGATTCCATGAGAGATAATAGGGGAGATTTAAATATTTTATAAATGCAGCAGGAACACAGAAACAAAGCAAGCTAACAAGCAAAAACCAGTCATCGCCCTATGGAAAACACAACTTAGACAAAGACAGTCATGCCTACAGCAAGCTACAGTAACATGGTTCGGAATTCCACCCCAGGAGACCTCAGCACTGCTCCATCATTTTACTAAGTCACTGCATTGGACTTAGACAAATAAACACTAAAAGTAGGTTCTGTACCTTTGAGCATGGATGGAGGAGCTCATGATGTCAGCCCACACTTCTTTAAGGGTCTCTAGCTGAGTCTGAATCACCCTCTGACCTTCCTTGTTGCTACTTCTCAAGGCCTGTTCCCCTTTGCCGATGGCCATATTCAACTTAACTTCCCCTTCCCCTTTCATCAGGAGAATATCCTGGGAAGGAAGAAAGAATACACATCAGGAGGCATGTAAAAAACTTCTTCTATTTTAAAAAAGGTAGTTTTCCATAAGAATTGAGGTAGGAATACTTATCTCAAAATGAAAACAACAAACTCTGGGCCTTATTGCAATATAATATTTACTTAAAATTGGTATCCAGGAGTCTAGGAGTCAAAGATTAATTCCAATATAAATTCTTAGAAAACTTTGGGCCACTAACCTAGAAAGTATAATTTTATTGACTTCAGTTTCAAAGAGTCACAATAAATTCTTTTGAAAATGAAGACACACCTGTCTAAAACTCAGCAGTCCCCTACATTAATTGCCTGGCTAATTTATCTCTTTCAGGGTCACCTTCATTGGCTATAGTCTGGGTTGGTGATCTCCTCTGTGCTTTCAATATACCCTTGATGGCTTCAATCATGGCCCCTACACACGCACTGTATTGAAAGTAACAATTTACGAATTGATGTCTTCCCCTAGACTGTGAACTCCTAGAAAACGGGGCCTAACTTTTATCTCTATATTCCCAGCAACTTGCAGAGTGCTTGGAGGAGAGTAGATATCCAGTAACGCTTGCTGAATATTTACTAAATCAAATTTAAAATTATTTAAAGCTATTAAAACAACAATGTTTCCTTACAGAGGGGGAAAAATGATACCTCCATATCCTTTTTGCCCAATTTCTCCATTTTGCCCACACAATCCTCATTTAGAGGCTTACAGAACAAGTAGGACACAACACAAGCACTTGTGAATCTAATCAAATTAACATTCAGCAGTTGTCAGTGTCTGGCTGGTGTCGCATGTACCTGTATTTGCGACAGCCGTTTCTCCAGGGTGTCTTTGCTCCCCAGAGTGCTCTCTGCACAGGCCAGTCTGTCCTGAATGGCCTTCACCCAGGACCACATGCTCTGCAGTGCTTCCTCCAGGGCTTCGTGCTCCTGAAGGGCAACCTGGCAGCTCCGCAGTTTCTCTTTGGTCATTCTAAGTAGGTTCTGGTGGCTTGTGAGGAGCTGGGAACACAGGCGGCCCTCCTGCCCAGCACCGTGGCCTTCTTCACTCAGAAGCTGCCCTCTCTGGGAAAGCTTATCAAGAGACTCTCTGAAAAAAAGACAAAAAAGAAAAAAGAAAAGAAAATTAATTCCGACATTCTGGAGTGCAGGGGAGCGACAAACGATTGTTGATATTGGAGCAGTAACCAGACACAGGCTCATAGCTGACATGCCTTTTAAATAAAGACGCTGGGAACTGACCTGGCTATTTCATTCTCTTATGTTCTCTCTTAATGTTGACAGTACCCACTCGGGGATACCATTCAGTCTGTGCTGTGCCTGCATCCAAATAGCAGTGGTGGAGCCTACCGTATTACTTACCGTATTTCCAGAAATTCAGTTCAGAAAATGGGCTCAGCTGCCTCTCCAGGCTTCTCTGTAGCATCTCTCCATTCCTATTTAATGGTCAGATGATGAAAAAGCTCCCTGAAATTCTCAAAACCGCTGCTGTCTTGTATCTACATGGAGATTCCTCCTTTATGAAAACCCTTCTGCTCAACACTGTTGCATTCCTAGTTGCCTGTTCAAAGCTTGGTGCAGGCATCACATCCCCAGGAGCATCCCAACTCAGGGTGGGTGGAGAATGTGGGACCTCCTTGTGCCCTCTGCTCCTTGTCTTGCTCTATCGCCATGTATACTGACTATCTCAATCCAAAAGGCTTTCACTTTCTAAACGCCAGGGCCATTATATTCATCTTATGTTCCCAAGACCTAACACAATATTGTGCAGAGACTAAGTGGGAAAAAAAATGTTCTTTCAAAAAGTCGTTGTAGGAGTGCTTAAAAGTTTTCTTGTTATATCTTGGGTATTGAGCGCATCTTAATTTGGAGCCATGCTAATTAGATCAAGGGAAAAACATAATCACTTTGTGGCACAGTTGGTTTTATTCCCATTTTACAGAGTTCTGAAATTCTTATCTGCACATTTCCCAGGAAGAAGCCCAGGATACCAGAGAGTAGCATGAGATGTCTTAACATAAACTGTTGTGACTACTAGAAAAACAACACAAAGCAAATCTCTTGTGAAAATGGAATGTTTCAAAGTTTTTTGGAATGGCTACTATCCAAGTATGTCCTATGGGCCACCCTGAGTTCTGCAAAGAGTTATACAACAAGACACTTACTCTTTAACAAATTTGCACATCCTGCACATGTACCCTGGAACTTATAAAATAAAATAAAATAACACCTACTCTAAAAGGCATTTATTATACCTGTTATCTGTTTGGTGAGACAAGAAGGTAGCTTAAGCAAAGATGTGAGTTAAATAATAATTCAGGAAAAGAGAGTTCCTTTCTTATTATTAGATAAATTGCTAATGCATCATAAAAATTCAACGAGTCTTAAACTGAAGTACTTTTATACAGGGTATTTCCTTAAAATATTTCAAGTAGTGAAATATTATGGTGAAAAGAAATCTAGAAGACTGGGAGGAGCAAGCAGCAAGCCAGTGAAAGAAGTCAGGTGGCCCAGTGGAGAACCCGAGTGACCAGAAAGTGTGTTAGGATTGTCTGCAGAAGTGGCCAGGCTGGAGGGAAAGAACCCAGAAACAAGCACACCTAAGGTCTCTTAGCATCTGGTCCTGGAATATCAGAGAGTGAAACTGCAAGAAGGATTGCATGCTTATCAATGCCAAAAAAAGTTGCAATTATTAGAAAAACAAAGAGGAACATAAAAGACCTTGAATTTGGTGATGAAGTATATTTGGGCCACTTTCTCTAATGCAGTTTTGGTGTAATGATGGCAGGAGAAGCAGATACAGAGGAAGGTAATGAGCAGTCTGTAGAGAAGAAATAAAAGCTGAGAAGATGGAAAGCCATTTAAAACATCTGGAAGAAAGGAAGTAGGGCTGGGTGTGTTCTATTGTATCTAGACACGAGTCAACACTTAAAAAGCAAAATTTAAGTGCAACGTAGTTTTCAGAAAGTTATATGGCTGCAATGATGCTATTATTCTGTTAATTCAGTGAACATTTTGTATTTTTCTGTCACCATACTAGATAATGAATAGAAATGATATAGATCTTAAGTCCCTGATTTTGAGAAACTCATAGCTGGAAATTGGGGTGCATAGAGTAAATGAAGAGCTTACACTATAGTAAGGGCTCTTCGAGATGTTCCAATGTCTTTCAGGGACAATTTATAGTAGTCATCAAACTAGCACACCAACAAGTTGTCATCAGCATGGGTTCTTTTGTGCATTTGTTTGTATGTTTGTTTTTCAAGACAAGGACTACCGGGCATGTTTGACTAAAAAGAGGACTCAGTGGAAACAGAGAATGACTATGATTTGAATTCTGGAATTTCTTTTTATTATTATTATTATTATTATGCTTTAAGTTCTGGGATACATGTGCAGAATGTGCAGGTTTGTTACATAGGTATACAAGTGCCATGATGGTTTGCTGCAGCCTTCAACCTGTCATCTACATTAGGGTATTTCTCCTAATGCTATCCTTCTCCTAGCCCCCCACCCCCTGACAGGTCCCGGTGTGTGATGTTCCCCTCCCTGTGTCCATGTGTTCTCATTGTTTAACTCCTACTTATGAGTGAGAACACACAGTGTTTGGTTTTCTGTTCCTCTGTTAGTTTGCTGAGAATGACGGTTTCCAGCTTCATCCATGTCCCTGCAAAGGACATGAACTCATCCTTTTTTAAGGCTGCATAGTATTGTATGGTGTATATGTGCCACATTTTCTTTATCCAGTCTATCAATGATGGGCATTTGGGGTGGTTCCAAGTCTTTGCTATTGTGAACAGTGCTGCAATAAACATACACTTGCATGTGTCTTTATAGTAGAATGATTTATAATATTCTTGTTTCTGACTTATTTGATAAAGTAGAGTGGGTGCTATCCTCTTCTGCTTCTCACATAAATGCACTGGCTCTTTAAGAGGACAGTTAAGGAGCCCAACGAGCTGAAGCCAAGCTGCACTTCCCTGTGGAAAGTGCCCTATCTTCCAAAGGACAGCAAGCAACTGAAAATGCCAGAGGTGGAGCACAAATGTGGGAGCAAAGCCCTCAGTGTGGTAGGGTCAAAAGCACAGATCGGGGAACTTTGCCTGGGAAAGGAGCCAGAAATATTTTCTCAGTGGGAAGCAATGAAGAGATAAATACTGTAGTTGGGAACAGGGACCACAAAGAAAGTCAGACTTGACCAAACCTTTCAGTTTATTAAGATTAACGGATGGGTGGGTGGGAAATGAAACTGGAAGCTGAAATGTGTGAATAACATATGAAAATTGACATATACAGTACTCGTTTTTTTCTTTTCTTTTCTTTTCTTTTCTTTGTTTTGTTTTGTTTTGTTTTGTTTTGAGATAGAGTCTCACTCTGTCACTACTGCTGGAGTGCAGTGGCACGACCTTGGCTCACTGCAATCTTTGCCTCCCAGATTCAAGCAATTCTCCTGCCTCAGCCTCCTGAGTAGCTGGAATTACAGGTGCCCGCAACCACGCCTGGCTAATTTTTGTATTTTTAGTAGAGACAGCGTTTCACCATGTGGCCAGCCTGGTCTCGAACTTCTGACCTCAGGTGATCTTTCCACCTTGGCCTCCCAAAGTGCTGGGATTACAGGCATGAGCCACCGCGCCCTGCCAGCACTCATTTTTTTATCTTTACAGTCAGTGTGAATTTGTGGTTTTCTTTCCTTCATATCAGCTTCACATTATGTTAACTGATCCTCAAAATAACCCCAGAGAGGAAAGCACAGTATTATTAACGCAATGTTTAAAGGCTAAAATTAAGAGTGACAGGAGATAAGTGACCTGCCCAATTCATTGAACAAACAGGAGTTGGATCTGGAATGCAGATGAGCTTCTTACTTCCATCCTGTACTCTAACCAGAATATTGCACTGCTGCAAAGAGTGCAGCATGGCCTTTGTATTCCAGACATTCAAGGACAGGCACAAACCACCATCAACAAACCAACTAACCAACCAATCAAAACCAAACCAAACAACCAACCAACTAGTCTAAAACATGGTAAGAGTTAAAGGACCTGCTCCATTTCTGGACCATACCTCGCAGCCAGCAGTTCTCCCAAAAACATTTCAACTTTATGAACTTCATTTTTCTTCTCAGGAATGTGCTGTTTACTCTCTCCCAAGTTTTCTGTATTGAACCTTTCTTCCATTTCATGGATCCATAAGTTCAGTTTTCTGTGCTGATCTTCAAAGCTAAGGAAAAGAAAATGCCTTAGAGAAATTCTTACATGTTTGTTATGATAAATTAGTTTTAATAGCTGGGGTCACAATGTCTTTTAAATGGCAATTAATATTTCAGGAATGTTCAAGTTACTAAAACAGAACAAAACTTAACAACTAACCCACCCAAATTATCACTTATTTTAATAACAAAGTGACAGTCATGACAATTTCTTTCGAGATCCAAGCAGGAAAAGAATCATCTCACCTAGCAGAATTGATTTCATAGCTGGTAATTGCCAACAAGATTACATTCCCATGTCAATGAGCACTTAATTTTATGTCTTACTACGAAGACCCCTGAAATGGGGCCAATGGATATGAATTGGTTTCACAGCTGGTAATTTTCAACAAGATTACAGTCCCATGTCAATGTGCACTTAATTTCGTGACTTACTACAAAGACCCTTGAGTTGGGGCCAGTGAATAAGTAGGGCAATGGAAGCCCTGGGAAGACAAGGGAAAGTGGCCTTTGTGTCTTTGTTTCTTAAGGGATTTTCAAATATAGCTCAAGAGCTCTAAGTTTTGGAAACAATGTATGCTCTCCAAGAAAGCTGGACAAGAGTCAGGCAAATTATTCTGCATCAGAGAGGCAATTACATTCTACTGACATCTTTTCTCACCCTAGTCATAAGTGGCTTTTTCTCCCTTTCTAATTGTGTATTCACCATAATGACATATATTCCTTATTGGTCTCTAGATTCACAGAATTCAATCGTTGTTTTCTGCTATGACTCTGTCCCAAATGAAGTGCATACAAGGAAAAGCCTTGTATAATCTAAAAATTGAGGTGTCAGAGCTTTATACATCGGTGAACCAAATAAACAAAAATTATATGCATTTATATAATTTTCAATTACTAGTAAATATAGTTTGTTTTCTCTATATTAAAAAAAGCCAAGTCACAACTTCAGAGTCTGAAAAATTGATTATTGCCCTAGTATCAACCTGTGTTTATGATCAAAGCTTATTATAATTTAAACTCACAGTGTCAAACGTTATTTGTTTATTCACAGGACTCTTTTCTCTAAGCCTTTAAAAACACACTTGGTGTATGATGAAATCTATGTTTGTTAACGTAACCTACCTTCCAAGTTCTGAAGCACAGTCTTGAAGAGCCTGCTTATCTTTAAGGCACTGTTTCAGAAATGCTTGAAACTCTTCATTGGCCTTTGTAATTTGTTCCTGAATGCTACTGACAATTTGTTTAGACAAATGTGCGTACAAAGTTTGTCCTTCTTGAGTCACCGCATCAAGTTTGCTCTGCCCATCACTGACTGAGTCCAAAATGTTCTGTTTTGGGAAATAAAGGTAATAGGTGCATGGGACTATGCATTACAATTGTGAGCTGAAATAGTAGAGCAGGAGAAGAAAAACAGAGTCCAAAGGGAAAAAGCTTAACAAGGCTGGAGTAAAAATGATGCATACAATTGGATACAACCAAGGCTCCTCATTGAGGATGGTGTCAGCCAGCCACTGGAACCACTGAGGACATAGTGTAAACAAGGCTGAGCTGGAACCGAGGACGTTCTCACCAAGGTCTTGTTCTCAGTCTCTCCCCATTCTCACTGTACCAACATGGTCCAGGTTCCACTGTCTCCCAGGGTTCATGTGAGATCCTCTACCTGGTTAGCTGCCTCCAGCCCCTCCCCTGATCCACCCTGCATACAAAATCCTCAGGTCCTTTCTTTTCTTGGTCTGCATCTCTTTCTTGGAAAATCTATGCTTGGGCAGGGCTTCAACAAAGCAAAAGAATTCCAGAGTCCAGGGCTGGCCCTGCCTCTCCCCAGAGCTCTAGAGTGGCATCTCAACTGTTACTCAGATATTTCTTTGTGGAGTTTGCTACATCTCAAGCTTAAAAGAAGACAATTCTACATTTGGATTCTCCACACCTCCTGCAAAACCAGCTTCCTTTACTATAACAATCTTTCTATCGTAACTTCTAATCTAATGAATTATCAACATTATTTTAATTCCCCATTAGTCACAAAATTCTCATGGTTCTCATTAGTTTTTAAAATGATTTCTTTTGGCCGAGTACAGTGGCTCATGCCTGTAACCAGCACTTTGGGAGACTGAGGCGGGTGGATCACCTGAGGTCAGGAGTTTGAGACCAGCCTGGCTTACACGGTGAAACATCATCCCTACTAAAAATACAAAAATTAGCTGGGCATGCTGGCATACAACTGTAATCCCGGTTATTTGGGAGACTGAGGCAGGAGAATCACTTGAACTCAGAAAGAGGAGGTTGCAGTGAACTGAAATCGTGTTATTGCACTCCAGCCTGGGTGACAGAGCAAGAATCCATCTCGGAAAAAAAAAAAGATTTCTTTTCATAATACTTAACATAGTGCTTTACTCAGATTAGCCGCTTGACAAGCTTGGCCAAAACCTAACTTGAGCCTATTCTTCTGCAAATCATTTCTTAATTCTACTTCACCACAGCCTTCTCCTTCCTGAGCTCATACATTTTCAGTCAGTAAAACTTATAAAACCTGTAATATCTATTATTTTAGTTTGAATATATCCTATCTCTAAATACAGACAATAAGGTACTAAAAAACACAAACCATTTCTTCTTCTTTTTAAAACTCCTCCACAATAGTCATATAACATAGATATAATTATTATACTCTTATTGTTATAAAAATTAAAACTAGGTTTACTTTAGAATGAACTCCAAAGAATTGTCAATAGGCTAAAAAGAGAGAGAAAGGGATCTGGAAATTCTGTAGCCCCAACTTCTTTCTCAACATACTTATCATGTTATCTATTTCCTTCTGACTCAATCAGCCGAATTCTGTTAGGGACGAGGAGAAGATTGGCTCAGATAAGATTTGAGAAATAAGATAACTTAGGTCTGCCTACAGGCACTTGAGTACATTTTGGGGAAGAAGAAAAAGGATGTCAACTTTTATACCTGAAGGTCATGGAGCTTTGCTTCTAGAACTTTGCTGTCACCAGTGCGATCTGATGATTCTTTTGCCGATGCCTTTGCTCCCAAAAACCATTCCTGGAATTCCTGCATAGACTCTTTTGGAAAAAAAAAAAAAAAAATCAGGAGTCAATCTAAAACATTGAATGGGCTCCCAGCATTACCACAATGGATTATTTCTGACCTTTAGCTCATTTCCTGTTGCCTTACAAAATATTCCAGAAAGAAAATAATAAAGTAATACAGTATGATCTACAGCCGTGAATGTTCATGGTAGAATTGAGAAGTTATCTCAGAGGAAAGAATAAAAAGAAATGTATATTCCTAGAATGTCTAATAACCTGTTGTGTTTTTTCTCTTGGTCAAGAAAAATAATTAATTGCCTGAATATGTAAAAGTGCAAGGAGAGAAATGCTCCAGGGACATTAAAGCCATTTTGATGGCAAAGGGAGGAACCACCTCCTCTTTTGGGGAGTCATGATGGATCCATGTCAGGCACCGCTGTGTGGAAAGCAGAGGCAGGGCCACAGGACAGGCAATTTCCTGGCCCCTATTGCTGCCCCTGTTTCATGGCTTCTTCCAACATCCAAGTTTATTGTGTCACTTCATCATGGCATAAAAAATTTCAATAGTTGTTTGGACAGTGGCTGCTGGCCACTTGAGCAGTGGAAGTAATTTTCCACACACATGACCTATATAGAGAAAATGCAGATGAAATTCAGAACCATCAAGTTAGTGGACTCTTGCTTTCTTGGGAAAAAGAGGAAAAAGAAAGAAAAAATTCTGCATAGTGTGAGAGCCTCCAGCACAGCACTTCTATTGCCTGAATCGCAAAGCACAAATGAATTTGAAATGATACCCTTCTGGAAAGTTTCCTCAAACTTTTGCTGGCAGTTTCTAGGCAGCATTTGGTTTGGATTCTTTCTCGGAAACAAACTTCTCACGCTAAGGCCCCTCAGAACTCACCACTGAAGTGTTTTTCCAGAGATTCCTGCAGGCTGGCCTGGGTTTTGGAGCACAACTGGCTCATGGCTTCATGTTTCTTTATCAGACCTGTCATTGCACAGCCTAGGTTCTCTAACTCAGCTGAGTGGTACTTGCGGCACAAGCTATTGAGATTTTCTTGGGTGGAGCTGATATTGCTTTGTTGACTTTGAAGTTCTTTTTGTATATCCTACAGAATAAAAGTAAATTATGAAGGATATTCATAACTTGAGAGAAATACTCCATTTACTTCACTATGGTACTTTTTTACAATCTGAAATTGACATTGTTGAATCCACTCTGTGGTGTATACATTTTGGTGCAAGTTTTTGAGTACTTGTACTAGATCTGTATTGATTCTTTCAGAATTTTGCCAAGTTCTCCTTGGGAACAAACAGCTGTTGGGAAGTAGTTAGGAGATGAGGTGTAATCTAGCATTTCAAGCAAACTGAATAGGTCCTTATAGATTCCAGTCCATGATCTTGGGTTTAATCAATTGATTAGAGACCATCACAGTTCACATTCTTCAGTGAGACACTTAAACTTTGTTTCAGAGTCACAGGCTTACCAAAAGCACCAGTAGTTAATTTAAAGAAAAAAAACAAAAACAAAAACAAAAAACCTCAGTTTCTAGTACAGTAAGGAAATATGCTAAAAGAGAACAAATGCATTTGTTGAAAAGTCAACTCAATGCATGTCCTTTACAGATAGCTGATTAGGAATGTTATCTATTAATATGGATAGAAAACATGAAAATGGGCCAGGAGGTGGCTCACACCCATAATCCCAAAACTTTGGGAGGCTGAGGCCGGTGGATCACTTGAGGTCAGGAGTTCAAGACCAGCCTGGCCAACATGATGAAACCCCATCTCTACTAAAAATACAAAACTTAGCTGGGCATGGTGGTGGGTGCCTGTAATCCCAGCTACTGGAGAGGCTGTGGTAGGAGAATCACTTAAACCTGGGAGGGGAGGTTGCAGTGAGCCCAGATTGTGCCACTGCACTCCAGCCTGGGTGACAGAGCGAGACTCCATCTCAAAAAATAAAAATAAAAAAATAGAAAACATGGAAATGTAATGTTTTCTCAACTTCTTCTTTTTCAAAAAATATACATTCTCTGGATGAAAGCAGGCATAGTGGCCAATAAATATAATTAAGTGATGAAAAACTATCAAATACTCAAGTCTGAAAATTTGTGGAAGTCAAATAGTTCTTCCACAGGCTCCATCCTTTTATAAAAAAGAAAAAAAAAACTTTAAACAAGTGTAGACTATGAGCAGGTGCTACAGCAACACATGCTTTCTATTTTCAAGGTATTCATTTTTGATTTCTGAACACCTGCATTCAGTTCTTCATTGCTTACTTTGCTGTGGTCAATGTCATAAATAAGTTGGTCTGGTGTTCGTATGGGTAACTCAGAGCAGAGGTTATATTTTTTATTATAGTTACCACAAAACAGGAGAACTACTATTACCATTCGAATGGAAGCACTTAATGATAGTTTATTACCTACCTTGACTTTTTTCAATCCTTCACAAGTGTCCGTTTGGGCACAGTTCATCAACGATTCTTCCACTTTTGCGAGCCATGTTGTTATGTCATTAATAAACTTCTCCACTTGTGTACTTTGAGCAGTGAAATCCTTCAGGGTTCCTTTTGCTACTTCAGTTATTTCTCTGGCATGCTCCAGTTTCTGTCTTAAGTCTGCTTCTATAAACTAAATAACCAAGCAAGATTTCATCAAGATCTCCACTCATTAAGTAGAAATTCTGTTCATGTAATTGTTCAAAGGCACACAAGTCTCATCATGGAAGCCAGCTCCAATGCTAATAGGCCTTTACAAGAAGGAAAATCAGTGGACACAGTTGCCAAACATATGAAGTGACAGGCAAATAGAAAGAGGAAGGATTGTGTTAACCCTGGATGGGAGAGTGGCAGCTCTAACTGAGGTTCCAGGGAAGAGGTGAGAGGGCATTCTGAAAGCAGAGCTAGACCTACTGAAAATTCCCAGGTGGTGACCAAAAATCTGCTCTTGATTCTCCCTGGAAACACCCGTTGTCTGCTCAGATGTAACACTGTCTGGGGCAAACATCACTGTAGGATTTTATCATAAAACAATTTTATTTTTGTCTCCACTGTTGCTTTAAAATATTCAGTGGGGCTAGTTCTTCTCTTTTCTCTGGATGATATAGCTCAGGAGGGTCGACTTCTATGGCCCCCTAGTTAGTCAAAGGACATATAGTCACTATACATTGAAAAACAGTCTCAATTCCACAATTCAAACATCCTGGCCTATTTGGTAATGAAAACTTTGAACTTAACTTAAATTGAAGGCTTCTATTCTTACCCCCACTTCAGATCTGCTGGGAGCAGGAGGCCCATAGTGTGGAAGGGAGTAAATGTCTTTCTTTCTCTTCCTTCGTTTTATTTCTATTCTGCCACCCTGTGTAACGCGCCTTTCTCCTGTAGGCTTGGACTGGCAGGAGGCAGGTGAGGGGTTCTGACTCACTGGATGGGCATCTGTGCCCTCTAGGCCAGACAAGGTTTAGCATTCATTCCTCCTCCCATAGGCCTTGGTCTGTGGGTTTTTCTGACTTTTTTCATGCTTGCACTTCCCACTAAAGTTCCCTAAACACGACAGTGCACTGTTCTTCGGCTACTTTCTCATTCCTCAGCCTGTAGGCCTTTTTTTAACTTCTCATTGCTAAGGTCTGTTTATCCCCCAGATAGCCTTCTTAGACCACCTATAATATCTTCACATAGTGGTCTCTTCCTTTCTTTTCCTTTCCTGGTTCATATTTGGGCCAGAGGTCACACTCTAGCATTCACCTCCAACTAACCTTCAGGTGCAGGTCTCCCCAAGCCGTCATTTATCCTTTGGCAAATATAGCAGCAGATAGCCAGCCTGTCTGTCACTTTTAGGATTCTTGGGGGGATAGAAATCAGACTCCCATGCCTGCCAAATACAGGGGACAAATATCCTATTCTCCAGGTGGCACTGCTGGAATCCTTCTGCCTTGAGGTAAGGTAAGCCACCCCTCACACTTCCTTGAGTATACATAGGGGTGCGTGTATGTGCACACGCACGTGTGTGTGTGTGAGAGAGATAGAGAGAGAGAGAGAGAAAAGGAGAGAGAGATAAAGGAAGAAAGAGAAGACTAGAGTACACCAATAACTCTCTCTGAAGATCCTGCCTCAACTCTGCAAAAGTCCAACTGTTAACCATTGATATCCCCAACACAGCTGGCATGCATAAGGACTCTTTATCTTTTTTTACATATGAATAGCACCTCCTTTGTGTCTTCTTACTTCCTGTGAAACTTCTAGCATTCCTGTGCATGTATATCATCCCCAATGGTACGGAAGAACAAGGAGTCTCAGGTCAGAGCAAAAGCATAACTGATCAACTAGATTGATTGCTTGACCCAAAGCAGCAAATCAAAGACAAAGGCACAAGAAGAAGAAAGGAAATGTAGAGAAAATCGACAAAAGCAGTAACACATCCAGAAGCTAAAGGGATGCAGCAGAATCCTGAGCCTGGAGCCAGTGGAGCTGGCAGGCCAAAGAGACCCACCATGCTGGATGCTTCCAGGGCTTGGGCCCTGAAATAGCCCAGGTGTCCTGATCAGTGCCAATCTACCCCGGCCTGCCTCATGGTTCCTGTGGATTTGTGCCATCTGAAGGGCCATGAAGGGAGGTTTACAGTGGTGATCCCTCTAAACTCAGTTATTGAGTAACAGCATTAGGGAAATATCAATAAGAATATCAACATTCATAAGAGGGGTTTCTAGGCTGGGCGCGGTGGCTCACACCTGTAATCCCAGCACTTTGGGAGGCCAAGGCAGGCAGATTGCATGAGTTCAGGAGTACAAGACCAGCCTCGGCAACATGGTGAAATCTCCTGTCTATAAAAAATTTAAAATATTAGCCTTCCATGATGGCGCATTTCTGTCGTCTCAGCTACTAGGGAGGCTGAGGTGGGAGGATTGCTTCAACTTGGGAGGCAGAGGTTGCAGTGAGCTGAGACTGCACCACTGCACTCCAGCCTGGGTGACAGAGTGAGACCCTGTCTCAAAAAACAAACAAACAAACAACCAACATCAAAAACACCAAAAACAGAGGGGGTTCTGTCCCTGTCTAGACATGAAATGGTCCATGAGGCAACTTGGCTGATGCTGCTTCCGAAATTCAGTAGGAAAAAAAAGAACTACCCTTATTATAATATTCAAGTTGGAAATATGCTATTAATACTGGCCCAAGGAATGTGAAAATATATTAATATTTTGACCCCCATGTCTGATATGATCTACGTTTCCTTAGAATTAGGATGATGATGATAACATTGAGGACATACAAAGGAGATACATATATATATATATATATCATATATATAAGATATATATCTACACACACACAGATAGAGAGAGACAGAAAGTCTAGTATATGGTAGTTATTACAAAACGGATGAAAGTCTAGCAGTTATTAGAAAATGCTTACCTGAAGGTCTGGCGGTGTTTCTAGATTTTTAGTTAATTCTTTCAGATCATTAACTTTGGAATGCAGTTCTTCCAATCTCAATGCTTTGTTTTTAACTTCAGACTGCCAAAAGGGAAGAAGCATAACTAATGAAAAACACTGACATGCTATATTTGGCATTTAATAATTTCAAGAAGAGCTAACTTTGTCAAAATACCCCAACTTTAAGCCAGCGTAAAAAATAAAATCTGTTTCATTTTTCTGAGGGCTGTCGTGACGTAGAAACGTGGAAAATGTTACAATTAGCTTCCGCTGGGAATGCGAAGGAGTGTGCAGAACTTTTGTTTCTCTCCACTCCTTTTTATTAGGAAAAAAAAAGCTGGAAAAAAATTAAACACTGATCCAAAGTCTTGAGTCAGAGGGGATTTTCAACAGGCTAACTGTCGTTTATTCATTAACTTTAATATTACTGGTTACTATGGCAGCATGAAACTCTTGCAGAAGCATTTCAAAGCGAGTGTTGAAGTGCCTAACAAGGAGTGCCTAGTTACTGTAGGCTATCTGCAATATGAACGAACGTTTCAAATAAAAATTTAAAGGATATTAAAGGAGAAACAGATTCATTAAGAAATCGATATATACTATTTTGCCTTTTTTTGTACCAATAGTAACATAAAGAAGAGGAAAGAACGATCAAAGAATTATGATACAAATGAGAGGCTTGTAAACTTCATTAGTTATTTGAGGCCACGAAGGAGCATTTAATAAACTATTCCTCTCAAAAATGGCATTTTGGTGCTTTGTGGACACTAGCAAACTTACTGATGCCTTCAATTCAGAAAGGAATTTCCTTACTGGAAGACATGATGAGCTGTCAGTCCCTCTGGCTTTCTCCAGAAGCTGGCCAGGCAACTGAGAAATCTCCCTCCTTATCTACACTCACTACACTGCAGCGGGAACAGCTCTGTGGGCACTGGGCTGAATCCAATTCACTGATTTTATTAGCTAGTGTGTCACATGGACAGTGGGTAACATAAATAACCCATCTTTGTGACTAACTGAACCTGCTCATATCTAATGTGGCTCAGAAGCATATTGAATCATTGGATTTCTGAGGTCAATAGCAATTGATTACTTTAACAACTCCCTCTCAACCTCCCACAAAAAGCTCTCATTTGTAGCATTTACCACCATGGTAAGCTATGACATGACGTCACAGCACACGGAGTGGAAGACATACACAGTAGTACATTGTTCTAAAATATTTCAACCATGATACCATAGATGTCAATAACTCAAAGACCTAGGTAACAGTAGTGATGTGTAGAAGAATAATGGAAAGTGTTATATATATATTTTTTGTCATTACCTTTGTATTCAATGGAACTTATTTAATTGTAAATTTATTTACAGTCTAATTTTTAATAATGGTTGTTTTTAACACTGGCTCACAAAATTCCTGAACATTTAACAATTGACTTTTGCAAGCTGGTATAAGCTGGATCCAGTGCAGGCCACTCTGGAGCTGTAATGTTAGTTTAGCATCAGAGACAACAGCCGAGGACACTGCGGTATCCATCACCCCTGCCTGTGCTTTTAGTCTGAATAATTTCTTCTCCTGATCGCCCTCAGAGATTGGAATTAGATAACAAAACATTGAGAATGTTCTTTGGATCAAAGACAAATAAGTTAGGTAATACAATTCATTCATCTATATTTCTCTGGACCAAAGTCACTATCTCCTCACTCTATTTGTCTTTACCCTACTCCACTTTTATCATAGCCCAATTACTACTTGATATTTTATATATAATATATACTGTAATATAAATAATGTAAATTCTATGAGGGTAGGACTTTCTGTTTTTCTATTATATTTTCAATGTCTAAAACAGTGCCTGACATATCTTAGGTGCTCATTAAGAGTTTGAAGAATGATTAACAAATCATTGCAAGAAATAGGAATAAAGTTTAAAGTGAATTGGTGACTAGAACTTTAAAAGCCAGGGACTCTTGTGGAAGCCTGTGACCCTCCAATCTCTGATTTTCTTCCATTTTTGAAAAGGAAGTGGAAGAACCCACTACCTGGCATAATAAGAGGACATGCTAAGGACTCAGTGAGCAGTTTGGGATTTTTTTGAATACGGAAAAATAGGTACTAAATATTACTAGATTACAAACACTTCCAATTTGGTTTTTAAGTAGAAAGATGCCATATTCTCCGATGAATGGGAACAATTATAGATTTTATAGACTTTTGCTTTTCTACTAATGCTTTAAAGAGCCCTAAATAAGCATAGATAAAAATACAAAGAAAAATCCTTTTATTCATAACCTATTCAAATTAAATAGCAAAAGATAGGTAAGAGTTCTCTAATGCTCTTCCATGCCTCTAAAAAGAAGAAGAAGGTCTGGAGCAGTGGCTCACACCTGTAATCCCAGCAGTTTGGGAGGCTGAAGTGGGTAGATCACCTGAGGTCAGGAGTTCAAGACCAGCCTGGTCAACATGGTGAAATCCTATCTCTACTAAAAATACAAAAATTAGCCAAGTGTGGTGGCGCATGCCTGTAATTCCAGCTACTCGGGAGGCTGAGGCAGGAGAATCGCTTGAACCCAGGAGGTGGACATTGCAGAGCCGAGATCTGGAGCACCACTGCACTCCAGTCTGGGCAACAGAACCAAACTTTGCCTCAAATAATAAAAATAATAATAATAAATAAATAAATAAATAAAAGTTAAAAGAAGAATACACTTTTAAGACTTTTTTTTCTTTTTTTTCATATTCTGGTCGACAATATGCCACCAGTTCCCATATGTCAACACAGTCAGTTTACCTCAAATTCTTTAAGCAGTTCTTCAGCTCTGAGGCGGTTGTCCAGGTTGCTGATGTTTTTTGCCATCTGTGGAACAGAGTTGTTTGACCATCCCTCAATCTCATCTCTACTTGAGAGTACATCATCCCAAATGGACAGGCTTACTCTCAGCCTATCCATGTTTTCTTCAAGTTTCTCTGCTACCTAGGAGAGAAACAGAAGCCATGGCATTCATAGTCAGAGGCGTAACATGATCATCCCCCCAAGCAAAGTACCAATGCTTCTTTTATCAGAAAAGTATATTCTGACTGACAAACAGTTTTACAAAAATTATTGTAATCTAATAAGTGCACCTGACTCATGTAAATGCTAACCAATACATAAATTGCTTCTGTCATTGGGAGAGGTGTATGAATTCCTGAGACATTGCATTTTCATTTGTAAATTGGGATACTAACAACAACAGGTCCACTAGAATCTACTGTAACTCATTATAAGGTTGAATTCTACAGGACAAAGGTCCATCAAGAACAGTGTTGTATTTATTTTTGAAAGTAATAACAATAAGCATTTTTATTTGTAACGTTTAGGTACAATTAGCATTAATTAGATTCAAACATATTTATTACATAATGCATATGAAAGCAACCAATTTTGCACATTAAAATAAAATAGTATTGCTTATCACTCTTCCTATAATGATAGGCACTAACATCCCAAAGGCTATAAATTAAAAAAAAAATAGCATGCTAAAAAAAGAAAAGAAAAGAATGTTCTTTTTTTTTTTTTTTGAGATGGAGTCTCACTCTGTTTCCCAGGCTGGAGTACTGTGGCGCGATCTCAGCTCACTGCAACCTCTGCCTCCTGGGTTCCAGCGATTCTCCCACCTCAGCCTCCAGAGTAACTAGGATTACAGGCGCTTGCCACCACACCCGGCTAATTTTTTGTATTTTTAGTAGAGATGGGGTTTCACTATGTTAGCCTGACTGGTCTCGAACTCCTGACCTGAAGTGATCCGCCCGCCTCGGCCTCCCAAAGTGCTGGGATTAAAGGCATGAGCCACCGCACCCAGCCAAAGAATGTTCTTTTAAAAGTGGAAGCATATATATAGGGTTTTCTGCTGCCCCCAAATTATTTTATTATATTACACAAATATCAAAGTCTAACTGGTAAATTTAGCTTAAGTAGGGGAACCACAGTACTTCTGAAACTAGATTTTGATAGGAGGTCAACAGAGCACTGAATTTTTCAGCTGAAAGGTAATGTAAAATATTTATGGATTGATATATAGAGTTCCAGGAAAATCAAGTGACTTGTTCTGTGGTCACATAGCTGGTAAGTGACACAGCAAGAACTAAAACCCAAAGATGTAAATTTCAAGTGCAATGTTTTCCAATGCAAAATTATAGCCTTATTACTTTAAATTATTATATATTATGGTTTAATATCCTATAGAATATTTATAAATTCTTCTTTTTTATCTATAATTTCATAGTTTGGGACAGAAAAACATTCAGAGTTATAATTTGTTATGACCGAGGCTATCAAGTGAAATTCCCAAGAGTCTGATGATAAGTTTTTACAAAACAGATACATTTTTTACTATTTCTAAACTTTATGTGAGCACTGTTTTTCTTCAGACTATCATTTCGCATTTAGTACTAAATGTTAAAAGTGAAATTCAGTCGGGCGCAATGGCTCATGCCTATAATCCCAGCACTTTGGGAGGCCAAGGCAGGCAGATCACCTGAGGTCAGGAGTCGGAGACCAGCCTGGTCAACATGGAGAAACCCTGTCTCTACTAAAAATACAAAATTAGCTGGGCGTGGTGGTGTGCACCTGTAATCCCAGTTACTCGGGGGGTTGACGCAGGAGAATTGCTTGAACCCGGGGAGGCAGAGGTTGCGGTAAGCTGAGATCACACCGTTGCACTCCAGCCTGGGCAACAAGAGTGAAACTCCATCTCAAAAAAAAAAAAAAAAAAAGTGAAATTCACATCCTTGAATAACCCTTTGCCCAAAAATTTGATTGGGAAATGTGATTATTGAAATGATTTGCAGACTCCCAGGTGATTATCTTACATCCAGCCATTTGTCCACGGTGCTCTCCATGTCTGTTTTCACCAAGCTGAAATCACTACTGTGAATTTTTTTCAGTTCAGATAACAAGTATTTTCCTTTGCTGGTAAAGTTATCCAAGTCTTTCTGTTTGTAATTCATTTTGTTCTTGGCAGTTTCATGCTGTGGATAAATGATTTCTTAATTAATAAAATAGTCAGTGATAAGTCATGAGTTTAAAACCATTTGCCTCTAGGAAATTTAATTCATAATTGACCTTACGCAGAAATTATTGATATTAATTAACTATACAAATATATATAACACCATTTGCTTGAGTTGCTAGAATCCTAGAATGTCAGTATTCCTAGGGGAAAAAAAGTTGAGCTTGTTAGCATGAATTATCCACATCTAAGTATACAGACAAGAATTGGGCAGATAATTGCTTTATGACTAAAAACCAGATCTACTAAAGCAGAACACCAACATAAACACATTTTGAATTTTACCTTGGAAAAAGCCCATTTAAGATCTTCTTGATCTTTAATGGTAGTTCTGGTTACAATCACACTGCTGGCATTTTCTAAGACTTTAGATACAGCTGACTTCAGGTTCTGATATTCTCTCATTAAGTCAATAAGTCCACAGCATTGACCCTGACTGTAATGATTAAAGAAAATATATTATTTGGTGTCATGTATCAGGAAAGGGGAGAGTTCCCTACAATTGGACTTGATGTTTCACTACATAAAGGTATTAATACTCATAGATGGATTCTGGAATCAAGAGAAAAGCGTATTTCTACATACTGATCTCAAACTAGTGCTGCTGGTTAATCCTACTTACTCCAATGTCCAAAATGTTCTCTGTGAATGAGGGATGCACACAACCATTGAAATAAAATCTATGAACTCAAAGACAAAGAAGTAATATATGTTCTTGCCAACTCAAACTTACATAGATGAGTCACCCAAATGTTTTGGTTTTTTTTAATTGTCTTTTTCCATGTGGTTTTAATTATTTCATAATGGCATATGTTGCAGGAAATAAAACAACAATAAAACAAAACATAGCCCGAAACTAACAAATAAAAAGATTACTCAGTAATTAACGTATATGTCAGATTTTCTCTTCCATCTCAATGGAATAAATTCTCATTGGATATGACTACCCTGAAAACTGTCAAAATGAGAAGATAGCTGCTGTTTATAAAAATAAGGTGGTCTACAACCATATCACCTCAAATGCACCTGATCTCATTTGATCTTGTGAAGGTAAGCAGGGTCCAGCCTGGTTAGTACTTGGATGGGAGACCCTCTGGGAATATTGGAAGCTGTAGGCTTTTTTTTTTTTTTTAAACAAACACACACACACACACACACAAAACGGCTGGGTGTCACGGATCATGCCTATAATCCTAGCACTGTGCGAGGCCAAGGCAGGCTGATCACTCGAGGCCAGTCGTTCGAGACCAGCCTGGCCAACAAGGCAAAACATCGTCTCTACTCAAAATGCAAAAATCAGCCTGGCTTGGTGGCACACGCCTGTAATCTCAGCTACTTAGGAGGCTGAGGCATGAGAAAGGCTTGAACTCGGGTAGTAGAGGTTGCAGTGAGCCAAGATCACACCACTGTGCTCCAGCCTGGGCAATAGAGGGAGACTGTTTCATAAAAGAAACAATAACAAAAGAATAAAATGCTGTTGAGCAAGCAAGTTTACATCTAGAGATTTTTCCAAAGAAATAAAATTATGTGCACTAAGATTTAGGTAAAGTGATATTCTTCACACCATTATTTGTAATAGGAGAAAATATAGAAATAACCAAAATGTTAAAAACAGGTCAATAATTAAATAAATCCTGATACATTCTTATGATAGGACACTGTGCAACCTCTACGAAATCACAATGTAGGATAATGTTTAATAATACAGAATAAAGTTTGCACAACATGATTCAATTTAAAATGCCTGCATTAATAGTCTACATTATATAATGTGCTCTGAATTTTGTTTAAAAGACCTTTGTACATGATGTAAAGTATATGTTGAGGGTCATTTTTTTAAATGCATATGAATGTCCAATTGTTCTAGTACCATTTATTGAAAAGATAATTCTTTCTCCACCAAATTTTCTTTATATCTTTGTCAAAACAATTGACTGTATATGTCTGGGTCTATTTCTGACTGTGTTCCACTAGTTTATATGTTTACCCTTCAGCCTGTACCACACTGAAACCAGCTAGTATAAGTCCTCCAATTCTTTTTCATTTGTTATTTATTTATTTACTTACTTAATTATTTTAGGTACCAGAGCTGCCAGCAAAGTCCTCCAATTCTTTTTGAAAACTGTACTGGCTATTCTAGTAGGTCTTGTGTTTTTATGTATACATTTTTAAGTCATCTTGTAAATTTCTACAAAAATTCTGTGGGCATTTTGATTGGGATTGTATTGATATAAAAAAGACCTCAATAACAAAAAAATCACCCAAATCGGCCAACTTGAATATTTAAAAAGATAAACAGATTGCAAATAACATATCAAAATACGCTCAACATCAGTCATCAGGGATATACAAATTAAAAACAAAATGTGCCAATTCTTGGCACAATGCTTATGAGTTAGTCCTGCTCCACAGTGAGGAGTTAAAGACACACACACACACACACACACACACACACACACACACACACACAGAGATGGCTCTACACATCTAGTAGAATGTCAAACAAGCAAATAAACAAAAACATCACAATACCAAGTGTTGGAAATTACGTGGAGCAACTGGAAATCTTACACATGACTGGTGTGAGTGCAAAATGGTGCAACTACTTTGAAAAATAATTTGGCAGGTTCTTATAAAGTTAAACATATATGTTGCTATACAATCCAGTCTCACTTTTAGATTATTTACCCAAATGAAATAAAAACTTACATACATGCAAAAATTTGAATGTGAATGTTTATAAACACTATTTATAATCATCCAAACTGGAAAGAACCCAATTGTCCATCACCCAGTAATTGAATAAACTGTAGTAAACCCATTCAGTGGAATATTCAGCTATAAAAAAATGAATGAACTTTTGACACACACAATGACATATGTTGTGCTAAATAAAAGAAGCCAGAATAAAAGAAGCCAGGTCACATTCTATGTGATTTTGTTTATAAATGATTCTAAGAAAAGACAAAACTATAGATGTGGAAAACTCATCCCTGGTTGCCAGGGGGGCTAAGGGCAAAGGGAAGAGATAAGGCCATTTTTTAGGTGGTAGAACTTTCATTGTGAAATTTAACAGTTACACAACTGTATAAGTTTGTCAAAACTGATAGCATTGCATATGAAAAAAAGTAAATTTAAATGTGTTTAAATTATACCTCAATTACAAACAACTACAACAAAACAAAAAAAATATGAAATTAAAAGTTAAGGCTGTCATGGTAGCACTTCGTAACTGTTGACAAATCCTGCTTTAAGCATTGAATTCCAAATGTAATTTTTTTTTTTTTTTTTTTTTTTTTTTTGAGAAGGAGTCTCACTCTGTCTTCCAGCCTGGAATGCTGTGATGTGATCTCGGCTCACTGCAACCTACACCTCCAGGGTTCAAGTGATTCTCCTGCCTCGGCCTCCCGAGTAGCTGGTATTACAGGCACCCTCCACCATGCCCGGCTAATTTTTGTATTTTTAGTAGAGACGAGATTTCACTATGTTGGCCAGGATGGTCTTAAACTCCTGACCTCAGGTGATTCGCCTGCCTTGGCCTCCCAAAGTGTTGGGATTACAGGCGTGAGCGACCGTGCCTGGCCTATAATTGTTATCTCAAAGCAACATTCTCAATAAAGTTCTGTAGAAATAAGTAAATTTTCAATGTTATGAAAGTGACACAGAATACCTAAAATGGTAAAATATATTTAACTACTGATCACATCAATGCAAAACAGGCAATGTCCCAATGTCACAAAATAAGTGGGAAGCTAAAAACAAGAACTGGGTGGGTTTTGACTTACTTTTCATGAATTAGTCTTTTGGTATCATCCCAGGTGACTGCTAAGCGGTTTATCTCCCTGTCAACTTCAGGTGCAAAAGCTACATCTTTCTGGGCAATTTGCTTGGCTTTGTCTTTCAACCAACATAGTTCATGCTCGTGAGAATTCAATTCATCTTCTAGCTGATTAAACACTCTTAACCTGTGAATTAAAATGTTATTTTCCTATGAATTTACTAAAAGTAGTAAACAAATTTCTTCTCCATAAGTATATGATGAGACCATAAAGCAGAAACCATAAAGTTTCTACTTATTTAGACAGTAGAAACTTTTAACACAGAAATTAAATTGATGTTTATCAATGGATGAAGGTACTTTTAAAGTTAATTTTGCAAAATAACTCAGACTGTACCTCAGAAAACATTGAAAGTCATTCTTAATACTCACCATCAACCTTCTGTTAAGTTTGTATTTTCTTTGTACTTTGCTTTGATGGTATAAGATTTTCAAAACTAAGGCTGATCTCATAGGCTAACTAGGTAAATACTTACTGTAAAATCATTGGTAAGAAATGTTTCTGGGTCATGAGGTTCAATCCATGTAAATAATAATGTTTAAGGATTATAGTTGTTTCATTCAATATCATATTAGCTTTATTGAGCTCTGCTATATATATATACACACACACACACATATTATATATATATAATATATAATATATATATATAATTTAAATTACCTACCTTGTTGAAAAGATTACCATAAGGAAATGATCATTTTTGTCTCTAATCTATTAATATCAGAGCATTTCTAAAAAAGTGGCCATATCACCAGCCACAGTGGCTCACGTTCATAATCTCAGCATTTTGGGATGCCAAGGTGGGAGAATTGCTTGAGACCAGGAATTCAAGACCAACCTGGGCAACACAGCAAGACCTTATTTCTACAAAAAAAAAAAATTAGTTTTTAAATTTAGCTGGGTGTGGTGGTACATGTGTATAGTCTCAGCTATGTGGGAGGCTGAGGCTGGAGGATCACTTGAGTCCAAAAGTTTGAGGCCACAGTGAACTGTGACTGCACCACTGCACTCTAGCCTGGGTGACAGAGCACGACCCTGTTTCAAAGAAAAAAAAAGTGGCCATATAGAGGCAGCTGTTGACTCTTCATTCTTACAGTTTGATATAGGTCTGCAGAGTTCACAAAATGAGTCCGCATGTTTTACCCCATTTAATTCCCAAAAGATGGTGGCTGGGGCACGTGTTCTCATTATCCCCACCTTACAAGAAGAGAAGAGGTTTTCCCAAGGTGGCACAGTGAAGCATTAGTATGACTGGAATTTAAATAAGTCCATTAATTCAATATAACATTTTCTGTACCCGATGTGTGACTTTGGTGAGTGCAGTGTTGTGGGTACTGATGTGGCTCTTTAGCTCAACCTGGGCTTTCTACTCTGGCAATTTTAGGATCTCCTGTCTGCTTGGCCTAAGAAGGCCATGCCACCCTGCAGCACCAATGATACTGCTGGCTTCCAGGGTGAGTGACACTAGGCACCTTATTCTGGAGGCTATTTTTTCTTCCCAAGTATCATTCCCTTTTGTAAATTTGCTAAACTAATGAGATAATCTATTGCCTATAAAGGGTATAATCTCAGGAGCCCAGTCCTAATATTGACTCCACTATCATCTGACTAAATCCTCAACTTAATGTTTGATTCTGGTTAAAAGCAAACAACCAGCAATGGTCTTGTCAGGAACAACATAATCTTTATCAATCATGAATACCTTGGCATGAATACATTTCAGTTGTTTCTTTGCCCACTGAAAAAAAAATGGAAGAGAAAGTGGCCCTGAAAACGGGAGTCAGAAGGTTCTATTAAGAAGAAAAAAAGATTGAAAAGAAGGCTACAGTTTTAAGAAAACAGTTACTTCTCAAATTTACTAAGGGGACTTATCTTTGACCTGTTTGCTTCTCAAATGGACTCACCTGACAAAAGCTCAGCTTTGGTTACTTAAACCCACTCCTCTGCCTCTCCATACCACTAAGCAAACAGTTAAATGTAGTTGTAGAGAATGACTCTGCCAAGCTGATTGGTTTCACTTTAAATGAACACAGAGCTCAAATGACAGCTCATCACCTTCCTAAGCTACCCTCTACAAGAAAACTGTTTCACACCATTTTCTCTCCTCCAACATCTGCCCTCTCCTCTGAACTGATGAGCTTGCACCAGTCTCTACCAAGAGGCTCTCAGCCACCAGGGAGGAATTCCCTCATACTTTTTACCACCAAAACTACTAGGATCACTCCCTTTCTCTTCTGCCTTCATTCTTGTTACAGAAGATGAGTCCTTTCTCCCATCAGTAAAAAATTATTTAAAAATAGATAATAAGATCTATACATTCTTTGCTCATAAAAAGACTTTAGGGAAATCCTTAAGAAATCCAAAGAAATTTTAGTACTTCTCAAGTGTCAAATTAGTCATTAATCTTATCTTCAAACTGGTAAAAAAAAAAAAAAAAAAAAAAAAAAAAAAAAAAAAAGTTGCTAAATATGGTACTGTAAACCAAAAAGTATCTGAGACAGGGTTAAGGACATGCCTGGAAGAAATAAATATGAAATCACAGAAACAGTCTGTGGTTTATACCTTTCTCCAAAGATGATTTTGAGGGCTTCAACACTTAAAGGGGAAAAATGGGCTGGAGGGGAAAGAGAGAGGAGAAGGTTAATCCATGTATTGCAAGAGAAAAGAAGCAGGCAGGGAATAGTCAATTATGAATTCATCTCGTGCTCAGTAAATCAGCACTTTACTTAAGATAAGGTGAACATAGAGCAGCTACCTATGGAGATACTGAACCTTTTCTCTGTATCTATCTGTTTAGGAACAAAACGAAAGGCCGCTTCTTGCATGACTCAGCTCTCAGCTTAATTTCTTTCTTTTGGCAGAGTGAATTGGGGTCCTGAGTTTTTATTTTCCTTTCACGGTCCTAATAAAGTTTTGCATAAAAGTTAATTCCAGAACAAATACAAAAGAAAAGAGACAAGTGGCTGTGACAGTTTCCTTTACCTCTGCTGAAGAGCTTGGCGGGTAGGTTCTTTCAGTCGCTCTTTGTCAGTCCTTTCTTCAATGTCCTCAATGCTTTTCAGAAGCTCCTCTTTCTGGTCTTGGAATGCTTTTTTCAACACTGCCAGGGCATCTGCCTCACTCTGCTTGGTTCCCAGAAGGTTCTGGATCCTTTCTACCTCTCCACAGAGCTGATCAGCCGTGGCTCTGCAGGAAGTCCTTTGCTCAGAGCTCCCACTTTTCAGATGGTATTGGGCTTTGGAAAGAATGCCATCGAGACTGACAGCAGCAGATTCTAATGCTTTAGCATCTTGAAGAGCATCATTGAGGTCCTTTTCTATCAAATCAGACTCGTTCTTATTCATACTGTTGGTTGCTTCCACCGTTTGCCTCAGCTGGTGGAGAATGCCGGACAGAGAGGCATGGCTCTGGAGGAATTCTGCCAAATGGGACAGGGCAAGCTGCCGCCTCTCCACAACCTGGCTGGCCTCCTCAAACAGCTGGAAGCAGTCCTCAGCCTTGCCCTGCAGGAGGTGGAGGTCCTCAGCACGGCCCAGAGAACCCAACCTTGCTAAGTGACCCTGCAGACTCTGCAATTCAACCTTTTTGCTCTCTACTTCTGCTGCGTGGTCCTGGAAGGGAAGAGAGAGTTATTGATTCCTCAGATACACTACAGTCCATGACAGAGGTATTCTACAGGGTTCGTGATGTGAAGACCTGTTTTAAGTGCCATGGATAGTATAGTACTTAAAGATCATCTACAGTGAATCTTTGAAAATTCACAAAATTTTCTGTTTTGCTGATCCACATATTTCACATAAAACACAACTCTGTTTTGGCACTATGTAATTAATTCTGTGAAAAAAATTTCTTTGTGGATAGAAATTGTTAGTTAAAAGAAATGAAAACATTGGAAGATTCTTAAAGATGCCTATATATATTTTACATTTTAATTTTAACATTTTAAAGATGCATATAGGTATATATTTATACACAAATATTTGTATTTAGATATCTCATTTTTAATATTTCAACTTTAAAAATTTTTAATTTTAAAAGATGCATGTATGTAAAAAATTTTAAATCTAAAAATTTAAAAATCTAAATGTTTAATTTTTTTAACTAAAAATTTCTGTTGACAAAAATCCATGAAGACATCTTTTTCCATTAAATTAGTTTCAAATCAGAGTTTTATTTTATGCAAGACTTCTGTATAGGAAGTTTGACTAGCTCACAATAAATCATGTTTAAAATCTAGCAGAAAATTGGCAATATTCTCAGCGGTTTCCATTAAATAGAAATTATCACCTATCTTAATCTTGACAACAATGACTTTAAGATCCCCCTGATTGACCACTAAACTTCAGATAGCTTACTCTTGACTACAGATTCCGACCTTTTTTTTTCTTAGAGCATTTACTTTAGAAAATTTGTAATTGTGAATTCATTCTCTGCCCCTTTGAGATGTAACTCTTCTTGAAGCTCTGGCCAGTTTTTCCACCTCTGGAATATTTTTCTGAAGGATGTGGGAGCCGTCCCTTTGAAATGTAAACATCGGTGAAAATAGCTGCTCTCTCTCAGTTTCTTTGGAGGGTAGAGCCTAAATTCACTGAGCACCTTCCTCCAAGATGTAAAAATTACCTCCTGTCCTGAAGGTAGAAGAAAGTTGCTTTTCCCTGACACAAAACCAAATAGTGAACCCAGCAAGGAATGAACACTCAATAAATATGAAATACTCTGTTGTTAAATGTTGCTATATGCTTACTATGTAGCTTATCTCCATTGTTTCAATGCTTTACAATCAATATCTGGATTTTCGAATGTTTTCTGGTGCTAGGATAGATATAATGTGTTGGGGACTCAGAAAATTACACCCTAAAATATATCACTTTGGACTTTAAACTGAGAAAACCTGAGGAGCAGCAAATTCAAATAAGAGCTTTTCCTGATGCTCCTTTATCTGACTAAGGCAAGTTCCTCCAGAAGAAATATAATCATCAACCAGGGAAGAATAACTCACAGGAAAGTCCCTTAAGGTCTGACATCTCACTCAGAGAGACTTTCAGCACAGGATGCCATCTGTAATTCTGAGGTATGCTACCTGAGAAACTTTTTCTGCATAGTAAGACAGCCTTTGTTCATAGTGCATTTCCTCCCCTCACCCTCCCATAGCTTGTCCCTACTACCCTCCTGAAGCCCCAGCTCCTATTGCTTTCTGTATAACATAAAAACTTTAGTCATCCAGTTATTCTTAGAGCCTCATATTTTGTGGGACTCCCATACAATATGCACATAATAAATGTGTTTGCCATTTCTCCTGTTAATTGGTCTATTGTCAGTTTGTTTCATAGATTCAAATTAATTGAACCTTCAGAGGGCAGAAGAAAGATCTTTTCACCCCTCCATATGCATAATTTATAAAGAAGGGAAATAAGCTTTAAATCACTTTAAAGCTGAATAGTAATTCAGAAAAACTATATCCTTAAACTATTTGAATTCAGTGTTAGTTTTCAGTATTGAAATGAAACAAACTGGGAAGCTTAAAAATGGACATTCTTGTCACTTTATCCTAGAAATCATTTGCTCCACTATGAAGAGAGAGTTTCTTAAGATGGTTGCCAATTTTATCTGAAGTGGCTTTATCTGCTTAATTTGTCTGCATAATTCATTGCCTTAACTCATATGCTCAATTATTAAAACATTTTCATATAAATAAAAAGTTAAATTCCCACCATTTAAACTTTTTTTAAATGTTGTATCTCTTTTTAATTTGAGAACTCTCTTTTAGGAAAAAATTCTTCTTCAATCTTAAAAAAAAAAAAAACAAAAAACACTTTACCTTGTGCCGAGTAAGAGCTACTTGATGGTCCATTATGCTAATCTCAGAAGTAGTTTGTAATTCACTGAGAAACAGCTTAATCCAGACAGAAAAGGAAAGCAGCAGCTCATCAAATTGCTGGTGTTCAGCAACCACAGACTGAAGAAAATTAATCCTACATAGACAAAGTATTAAAGTTAAAATGTCCCATAAGTAAACAGAAAGGATTAATGATATATTTTGGGAATTAAGCTAACCCAAGGGCAAAAGCAATGTTGTCATACATGAACACTCTATACCTCTTGATATTTTTTACTTCCAAAACCCTGCTTTACTCACAATCTTCCCTGTCTCAGTGAACATTGCCACCATCCACCCTGATGGTCCTATGAGGCACTCTTCATCTTTTCCTTTCTTTACAAGCACATCTAATCTATGGATACCCTCTCAGTATAACATGTGTTCCAAAATTGAATGAAATTCCTATAATTCTGATGCCTTAGTATATGTTATCAGTAATAATTATCATTATGTTAAATTGCTGTGTGCCACGGAAGTAACCAAATTTTTTAATCAATTGTGTCTTTAACCATGGCTGGCCTAAGACTTTTGTCATCCATAGACAATTATTGTTTTACTTTTATTCTTCTCAAAAAGTGGTTTATAGTCAGCTGCAGTTCAAAATTTGCTTTTTCTTTAAGGAAATTCATGGAAAGGACTCTTACAAGTATTCCAAAATACAGATTTCTGATAACTTTAAAGACTATGCTATTGGACTAAGAAAAAACTTCCATGGCTGGGTGCAGGGGCTCATGCCTGTAATCCCAACAATTTGGGAGGCCAAGGCAGGTGGATCACTTGAAGTCAGGAGTTTGAGACCAGCCTGGCCAACACAGCAAAACTCCATTTCTACTAAAAATACAAAAATTAGCCAGGTGTGCTGGTGCACACCCATAATCCCAGCTACTTAGGAGGCAGAGGCATGAGAATCGCTTGAACCCAGGAGGCAGAGGGTGCAGTGAGCTGAGATCACACCACTGTACTCCAGCCTGGGTAAGAGAGTGAGACTCTTTCTCAAAAGAAAAAACTTCCAGGACTCTAATTAAAAAGCAGATACATTCAAGAGATTTGCTAACTCAACATTAAGCAGAACAAGAGTTAATTACATGGGACTGAACTAATAGAGGCCTGAAATACTTTTTTTTAGTGGTGTTTTGTTTGAAACATTGCTGACTCTTTTTATGTTTTCTTTTCCAAAGTCAAGATAACTTTTTTTTTCTTTGAATTGTCTATAGCTTACTTCAAATCGGGCAAACTACACTTCCGTGAGCAAAATTCGTAGCATATTTTTTTGCTCTACTTGATTTCTACAGAAATCGGAAACTATTTGTGAGTATTCTTAATGTATGGTAATATAGTTATTTGTATAAGGTCAATAAGAATATGTTTTGTAATAGGACACAATTGGAAACATTGGTTATTTTACCCAGGCTTTGACTGGAACGGCATATTTTCAGAGCTGATCAGACTGCTTTGAGGAATTGAGATTACTTTATAGAACCAATGAAAAGCCCTTTGGGAAGATTGGCTTTATACTTCTCTATGTGATGCCTTTATAAAGTTCCTGACCTGTGGTAGGTAAAGAACTTTACTTTCTCACAGGCCCAGGAATCTCAAGTTATATTGGGACCTTGAGAAGAAAGGAATTCACCCAATTCATACGGATTATCTGCAGGCACAGATAAACCTTTGGTTTGGTTAACCTTGAGAGACTTTTGAAAGTCTAATCTGAGATTTCTCATGAAAAATGTACCAGCAAAGTCAATTTTTAAAAAGCCTGTATGGCCAATCTTGCTGCACTTTATATGGATAATTAGGCCAAGTATAATAAGACTAAAATTTATCTTGCAAATAAGTTGGTCGTACTATGATTTGCCTTTGGTAGAAATTGGGGGCTGGAGAGAGAAAAAATATGTTTTTAAAAAACTATAGTATGCATGTTATTAGATTCTAGTTTTGTTTATTGTTTTTGAGTTTTTATTATTTTCCCACAATTTGGACTGAATCCTGAATCTTTCCTGGCTACAAGTTTCCAACTAAGGTTTTCCAAATCTTCCTTCTGTTTTCCTTATTTTATTTATTTATTTATTTCATGGAGATGGAGTTTCGCTCTTATTGCCCAGGTTGGACTGCAATGGTGTGATCTTGGCTCACTGCAATCTCTGCCTTCCAGATTCAAGTGATTCTCCTGCCTCAGCCTCCTGCGTAGCTGGGATTACAGGCACCTGCCACCACACCTGGCTAATTTTTGTATTATTAGTAGAGACAGGGTTTCACCACATTGGCCAGGCTGGTATCAAACTCCTGACCTCAGATAATCCACCCGCCTCGGACTCCCAAAGTGCTGGGATTACAGGTGTGAGCCACCATGCTCAAAAACTGCTTTTCTTAAATCCCCACAAACTGAAGCTAGGCAGCTAAATTTTGTGAGAAATAACAGAAACTTGTAAGTAAACAACCTATGTGCCTGCTGGTATATTGACTTCTCAGAAATTTCACTTGACCGTTCATCTGAACTGAACTACAATCCAGAAAAATCTATTCAGATTACTACTGCAATCTGAAGATACTTCACAAACTCTAGAAAAACAAGTCTGTAGACTACTCTAGATATTAAACTTTGTTTTTCTTCTGTTTCCTTAGAAATGCCTCTTATTAAAGATCTGTTTGCCTGCATCATAGATAGAGGCCCAGCCCATTTGCAATGCCACCTTCTGGAATGGGACATAGCTATTTAACTGAACTGATCTATTCTCAGGATTAAGAGACTGACTAAAGAAGACATGGAACAATATATTTCAGTTTGCTTTTTTTTTCTGTTTATCTTAATTTGCTTTTCTACTCCTTTGTCTATCTCTATCAAATGACCTTTTTTTCTTTTTTTTTAAATTGAGACCAAGTATCACTCTGTTACCCAGGCTTCAGTGCAGTGCTGTAATCACAGCTCCCTGTAACTTCAAACTCCTGGGCTCAAGCAATCCTCCTGTCTCAGCTTTCTGAGCAGCTGAGACTACAGGTACATGCCACCACACTTGGATACTTTAAAAAAAATTTCTTGTAGAGATGGGGTCTTGCAATATTGCCCAGGCTGGTCTTGAACTCCCAGCCTTGAGCACTCCCCTCACCTTGCCCTCCCAAAACTCTGGGATTATGGGCATAAGCCATCACACTCAACCTCTATCAAACAAACTTTAAGACAAATCTCTTCAAAACTTTCCATTTAGCTTTGAATATGTGAAACGTTTTTTAAGTTTCAAAATGGGATCTGAAGGAAATAAAAATACTTTACTCCAAAATGTATTTCTTTGACAAATTCCGAAATGGCCCTGCAAAACTGTCTTTTGTGGGGGGTGGGGGGGGCTAAATTTGCTTCTGTAGATCTGTAGAGAATCTGTACTAATGTTGCTAGCCCTGCCTTTGTCCAGATCTAGGAAATATGAACTGAGAGTCAAACACCATGAAGACCTGAAAGAGACCTTTACCATCTATTCTCTTTGAGGGCTGTACCTGTGAGGTTTCATCTACATTGCAAGTCCAGTTTTGCTAGCCAAGCCTCTTCCTTTCTCCCTCCAATAACCTGTATTACCATGATAACCTGTTTTGAGCCATTTTCTGAGCTCACAATCTTTCTGTAACCTCAATATGGTATATATTTTGTATGTCAATGGAGGTTGGGTGTCCATTCTGAAGACTCCTGTGTATACACATTAAATAAATTTATATTACTTTCCTATTAATCTGCCTCATGTCAGTGATTTTCTAACCTCTAGGGGGCCAAGGGCCTTGGCCCTACAATCCCCCCACTCCCTCCTCCCCGCCAACACACACTATACATTGATTCTGTGCTCTTCTCTCCATTTCCACTGCTCTCATCCTGGTCTAAACCTCTTCACTTCTTGCCTGACCTTCAACAGCCTCCTAACTGGCTTCCTCCCTCCCACCTTTGCCTCCTTACAATATACTCTCTAGATAATAAGTAGACATGATTTCATGTGAACAAGGCATGCCCTATCCTGCTTAAACACTAGGTGGTTTCCCATTGCACTTAAGAAGGCAAAACCCCAAACTCCTTACTGTGGTCTACAAGAAAACTCACATTTTCTACTTATCTGGTCTCATCTGACAGTTCTGCCCCACATTCCCACTGACCTCTCTGTCTCCCAATAAAACCAACTCATTACTGCCTTAGAGCTTTTGCCATTTTTGCTCCCTTTGCCTGTGTGGGTCTGCTTCCTGCACAGCCCACAGATCTTAATCAGATGTCATCTCCCCAGAGAGGCCTTGTTTGACCCCAATTCTAAAGACACACCATCCTGCAGTCCCTGTCATGCTACCCTGTTTTGTTGTCTTCATAATCCTGAACATTACCTTAAATCGTCTTGTTTGTTCACTTGTTTAGTTATGTATTTATTTTCCACCCAGCTCCTTCCTCCCCTCTCTCCACACATGGACTGTACCTGCCTTGCTTACTGCTATATCCTCAGCACCTAAAAAGGTGCCTGGGATATCATCAGGGACCAATCAGTGTGTGTGTAATAAATGAATTAGTTAATAAATAGTAGGCGATTGGAGATCAGAAACCAAATGTATTAAAAATAATACCTTAATCAAAACTAGTATTTATTAAAATGGTTTGTATCCAAATTCAACTTTTAAATCAGTTTTCACATTTTAATATTTACAAAATCTTCTACACATTATCCTTATATGCATGCATTATATTTTCAATGCCTTCACACATTGGTATCACTTTAAAAGTCCTTTACTTTCCCTCTAAGGGACAGGCAGAGGGCAGATACTGCTTTGTTTTACAGATAATTGCTCACCTTTCAAGAGGTGACATCAAATCTTTCTGTAAATTTCTAAGCCCATTCAAATGTCCCTTTTTTTGATCCTATAATATTTCGTGTTCACCCCCCATTATTCCCACACTAATCGGTAAATTATTTGGGGTTAGGTTTTATTTATTTTTATGGCTTTTGGTGTCTGATATGGTACCTTGTACGCAGCAGGCACCTGATATATATTTGTTGATTGATCGAATACAGGAATAAATAAATAATAGAATAAATATAAGCTCCATGAAAGCAAAGGATGAAACTCTTTATTGTTGCGATTCTCAGCACATAGAAGAGTATGCTACTCATTGTGGAAACTCAGGAAATATTTGCTGAATGAATGAATTTTTTAAAAGGGCGGAAAGGTTAAATGCCTAAGATCACACAGGTGATCAACATCAACTTAAAGAGAAAATTTGTTTTCTAGTATATTGGAAAGGGATAGATGCCAGTTGTTAATCACCTAGTTAATTAAGATTTAATCCAGTTTTTTCTTCCATTTATCAATAATTTCCCTTGCTGTCTCCAAAATATCTATAGTAAAATGAAATGGACTAGCATATGTGTATAAAATGCCTCTGGTTGAGAAATGTCATGTGAGATAAAATTTTAGGTACCATTTTTTTTCCTATACAAAACAGCTTAAGCAATAAATAATACAGCATTAGCAATCCTACTCTCTTTAATCTATTTCAACTGATTTAATCACTTGCCCTTATTTTAGACTAAATTGTGAATTGGGATTCATCAGAAATGCTCAGTTTCGTGGATCTTGATTTTCAAAATAAAAGTTTTCTTCCCTTCTGTAGTTATCAGGTGAGTAGCCAAGTTAAATAAAAGTAAACAAAACTATACTTTCTTAATTTACATGCTCATCATTTAAAAAAATTAACAATATTAGAAGATTTATCTTTTAGAACCAACCTTTTGTCAATTATCTGTGGTAAATCTCTCCATCTCTCATCCAACTGCTCCAAATGTAGTTTCACCATTTTCACATCATCTTTGGAGGCTATTGAGAACAATGATTCCTTTAATTGCAAAAGTTTGCTATAGAATGAGGCCTGGGATACAACTTCATTTTGCAGTGCCTGAAAAATACAAGACATTACAGATCTCATCCCAACAGGACTGAAAAGTAAGGACCATGTGACACAGGGGGCTGTTGTCCAAAGGATTTGCATTCTTGCGAAATGTAAGTCATCGGGGCCAGGCTGAAGAGAGTTTTTATTACTTGATTTAGAAATGGATCCACTTAACCTTTAATGGAATTTGGTTCATCCACTTAACCTTTAATGGAATTTGGTTCCATTCCATTAAAGGTGAAGTGGATCAATTTCTAAATCAAGTAATACAATGCGACTAGAACCTGAATAAGTTTTCTGGAGTCTGAGTTATAAGTTAGGCAAATCTAGAAGCTGTAGAATTTCTTTCACGACTAAGAGACTGAGTAGGCAAAGAGAATCAAAGAAAAATTATTGCTGGAGAGACTCACACGGCTAACAATAAGAGAGATGCAATTCTAGCCTGGGACATGTTCTCCCTCTCTATTTAGAGACCAGATTAGGCCAAACTGGAGAACTTAGGGGCTCTTCATTTTGCTTTTAAGCAACAGAACTCCTTCATTTTAAAACGTAATCAGGTAATGAATCTCTTAGGTGCTGTGAGGTGCATAAAAGTTGTGGCTCCTACCTAACAAGAGATAAAATATAAACACTCCAATAGATAGGTAATAATAATAAAAAAAAGATGTTAAGCGAAATGATAGGTATGGCACAGCAGATAGTAAGTAGATGCTTGTCAAAATGCTCTCCTTCCCTTCCTTGCTTGTATGTGATACAAGCAAGATTGCTAAAGGGATTAGAGGAAGGAGTGCACAGCCTGTGGATGACAGATAAGATCATAAAGCAGAACTGCAACTTACGCTGGGTACAAAGCAAAGAAACAGCGCAGGATGCAGAGCCAGGAGGTGGGAATGCACAAGTCAGGTCCAGCCCACGAGGTGAGGCCACCTTACTTGATGCAATGTCAGGATGCAGGAGTAACAGAGTCTGCAGTCCTCTCAGTCATATGGCACTCAGTTTCCACGTGGAGATGTGCAACAACAGTTTGACATGCCCACTTAGATTTATGTCAATTTCCTCATTTATAAGGAAAAGACCTGTGATGTCCCCTCTGGGAACACCCTGTGTGTATTTGAAAGAAGACAGGAACCAGATTGTAGATCAGGATTGCCCTTTATGCTCAGGGCAAGTAACAGTCATTACAGGTTTCTGAGAAGGGACTTTGTGGAAGATGAGTGCAGAAATCAGTGTTTAATAAACCAGAAAGGCAGAAGAACCAGAAGAATGGAGTACCCCCCAAGTCAAGGAAGGAGAACATTTAAAGGTGGGGCAACAGATTCCGATGCTACAGACACTGGTGACAGAGTTTTCAGAGACGCAATTACAAAAGGCAAAAGAATGTAGCTTCCTCCTAAACGTCTTATAATAGTTGATGGGAGGAATTTGGAGTATAAATCTGTAATAAAATAAATCTCTTTTGAGACGCAATTTTGACTGTTGAATTTTCCAGCATAGATAGCATCATTTGAGGCAAGTTATTAATCTCTAGAAATCAGTAACATTGCCTTTAGCTTCAATTATACTCAAAGATTTTCTTTCTTTGAGTTTAAATAATTGACTTCCTCAAGTATGAAATAAACTTTGTCATTGTACTTATTACCTACATTTGTGCTCATTCATTTTTTTGTCTTCCATGAGAATAATCATTACCGCAACTTCTTTCTACATTCTATTACTTATTTCTTTAAAAGAACACCATTTATTGCACAAAATTCATATAATTACAAGAGTAGAGAGATTATATCTATTTCCAGCCTCAGAAATTATGAACTGATAGCCAACCTCTTTCATCTATATTCCTACCCAACCTTTCCTCAACTCCTTTGCCAAAGCATGTTATTCAGATGCCAGACATTACATTACAGGATTTTCTAACACATCACGGAAATTGATCATCACAAAGTTCTCATTGTCAGTTTCTCTCCCTTTCAGGTCATGGTTGCTTTCTTCTTTTTGGAACACCCTAATGTCAAATGATGCTTCGGGAATCACAAAACGAAAGCAAGAAGGGAGATACACGTTTATTTATTTCATTATTTTATTTTTTTAAATAATGTAACTGTAACAAAAAGCATTTTATTTTTCCTTCCTCACACTTCCTTGAACTTGCCTGTATTAACTGAAGTTCACCTTCCACTTTGACTCTGTCTGCAGAAATGTCCATTTCTGGGGAACTGGCTATAGCTTCACCCCGCTCTAACCAGGTCAAAAAGGATGATAGTTCTTTCTCTAGCCTAAAGGAAGTAGAGAACAGAAACAAATTCATTGAAAATTGTCATACTAGGAGATTAAACCTTTCTGAAGTTGGAGGGTCCAACACAAACCATAGCAAATACAATCTCAGTTATCTCAGTCTTAGATGTGTCAACACAAAAATCACTCCGTTCATTTTCATGTGCATCCCTGCATTCACGTTTATATTGGATAATATGTAAAGATCCATATACATCCTCTCCACTCACGGGAATCTTTGCCTTATAACAAAGATCAAGAGTTTCCTACAGTAGACCCACAAGTTCATGTGTTTTGCATGTGGGATAATCATTCCCCATCACATAAAGAACTGCTAATCTAGAATTTCCTATTTAATAGTGGCAGCAACTCAAGGAAAAATGCTGCTCACCTCTGCCAGTGGGCCAGCAGATTCTCCAGCGCAGTCTGTCTCTCCTTCGCCTTCCGTAGGGTGTCCTCATATTGGTGCTGTAGAGCCGCAGCCTCCTGAATACAGGAGTCTCTGTTCACAACCTTCCTGGCACTGGCTGAGAAGGTGGTGATCAGGCTGCTCAGTGACTCCAGGGCCTGGCAGAGATCCTAAGAAGAGTGTGAGAAGAATACAATGAAAGCAAAAGAGCCAACGAGGCCTGCATCTTTCTTTGACACCTATCATTGCAAAATGTTTTCTCTCAGTCATAATAAACAAGAATGGTACTAAGAATGGGTACAAATATACAGTTGATAGAAGAAATAAGACTTAGTGGTCAATACATTAGTAGGGGACTATAGCTAGAAAATAGTTTGAATGTTTCTTGCATAAATAAAACACAAATATTTTAGGTGATGAAGGTCCCAATTCCACTGATTTTACTTTTACAAATTATATCAATGTATTAAATTATCACATGTGCACCCCCCAAAACACATAAAAGTTAAATATATTTTTAAAAGGTCTGTGCCCATGATTTGCAGCAAGACATAGTGAAAATGAGAAGAAAGTGACTTCATAAATACAGAAATCAAAATTGAAAATGGAGACACTTCTCCAAACAAGAATGTGCTGCTATTTATCTGAAAACTTTCAACTTTCCCTTAACAATTTAGATAACTTGTGATTATTAGTGACTTTATACTAGATATGTATTTAAACAATTTAGATAACTTGTAAAGATTATTAGTGACTTTATGCTAGATATGTATTTAAAAACTATTCTTAACTCATAAAACCCACATGTAACATGCTATAAACACTACAAAAAATACATATAAAAAGAGTTATGGCTGAAGAAGCTGCTATCTCAATAGTAGTAATAATAATAATAGCTACACAGTGCCTCAGAATGTGGCAGGCCCTGCATTACCTGCTTCCCATGCATTGACTCATTCCATCTTCCTGAGAACCCTAAGAGGTATGTTTTTTCATTACCTTCATTTTACAGATTAGAAAATCAAGACACAGAAAAACAACTTGCTTTAGGAAATCTAAATATTGGAAAAATAGAATATTAGTCTCTTTGGTCCTCCATTATTAACTTAGTTGTGTATAAAAATAATTTCATCACACTGAATTCTCCTACTTTTCCTCATTTTTTGTATAAAGAAATTACAAGTAAGTAACACAGAAGTGTATTCTCATTATAAATATTTAAACAATAGAAATCTCACTTCCCCTTCCAGAAGTGCCTTTGTCAATGGTTTGTTTTCTATTACGTACACCTTTACAAATGTTTGCACACATGAACGTGCAATAGGAATCATATTCGTATTTTTGTTTATTAATTAACATATGGTAGTATTTGTGCATAATTCTCCCCTTTTGTTCCTCCCCCTAAATTCTGCCAGAGCCATCTGTTTGTTGCCTTGCAGAAGATTCACAATGATGACAAAAGCCATTTGTTGGAAACTGGTCAGTGAGGATATATTCCTTAAACATCTGAGTACAGTGGGTTAAAATCTGAAGACAGCTATACATATATATTTTTTCCTTGCACACATACTTTTTTATAATGCTGGCAAGAGGTAACAGGGTTTATTAAAGCTAAACTCTAAAAATGTTACTCATTCTAATTAAAAGAGAGAAATACATTTGAAATGAATACTCCTTTAATATGCATCTTTAATGAAAATTTATTCACATCCTTACCTGTCTTGTATTATATAAAGTGAATACATTAAATCTATATACTTACTCAACTCATATAAACATTTTTCCAATTTCAATTCTCTTAAAAAGTTTACTGTATTTTCTTTTCAAGTGGGAATTGTCAAATTTTAAGTTGGTAAATAGTAGAAATGTTGAAGCATACTCTTACCATATGTTCTTGAAGAACTTTGTATGTTTCTGTAGCTGAAGAACATATTTTAATTGGAACAGCAAGTTTATCTTCAAATTCAGACACAGATTGCTGGATCTAAAACATGGGTGCAATATAAAAATAACAGTGGGAAAAACACATAGCCAGGCAAAAAAATGTTACTGAGAAAATGGCATATCTACCTTTTATGGATAACTTTTAATGTAATTATAAAATGCATGCATTCTTTAAACATCTAAAATCAATGTGTCTCATTATTCGAAAGGAAAATAACTGTCTTAATGACTAACTGAACACAATGTGTAACATTCTCACATGCCACTAAAAAAGGGGCCATATAAATAATTATAAATTTACTCATCATTGACCTTGGTAGATGATTGACAAAGTATGTCTTTTTCTTATTCCACTATTTGTAAAGTATTTATTGCATTTACCACAAATACAATGTGAAATATGTAAACTTAAGTATAGGTGAACCAATTCTTACCTTTCTAAGGTTCTCTTCAAACTTTTGCTGCTGAGATAAATGTCCCAAGATTGTTCCTTCCAGACACTGTGCATGCTCTCGCAGCTCTTCCCAGTATCTTCTTATTTGTGTCAACTTGGCTTTAATTCGAGCAGATTCTCCAGTGGTAACAAATTGAGCAAAAGACTGCGCTTCTTCTTCTAATCCTACAATGCTGCTAAGCTTACTTTCTATTTCCTGAATTGTGACCTAATAGTTAAAACAAGAAAAATGACAATGTAGGCTGAGCAAGCTTGCCTTCCTGAAATGATACAATTATCTCCAAAGAGGGAATATTTCCTTAACTGATATTTGAAGACTTGGATGGTTAGAGCGCAGCTATGAGCAAACACCATGTGCTTGGGGAGATGAGACATGCCGAAAATGTCTGCAAAATACAGTGATGGGGGTTGGGGGTGTGCTTGCTGGATAGAGAATAAGGAGAAATAGCTACTCTTGCTTGCAGTGAAGTAAGCAAGGAGATGTCTCTGGGACACTTACAGTATCTCTGAAGCTACGGAGAATTATCTGTTTATGTTATAAATTAGGCGTTTTAATTAACTGAGCTGGGAAAGCACTGTGTTTCAGTAACCCATTAGAATGCTAAATATTGACATCCATTTATTTTTCTAAAATGTAGTTGAGTATTTTATATGTTACTAAAAGGTTTAATAACTGCACACCTACCTAAAAGCAATTTTCCTTTTTCAAACTTGTCATCTATTCTTGATGCCAGTGGTTTCCAAAGCTAGAATGCATTAGGACCATCTGGTCCCTATTCTCCAGGATTCAGACTTACTAAGTCTAAGGTGGAGCTCAAGAATTTTCATTTCTAACAAATCCCCAGGTGATGCTGAGGCTGCTGATTGAGGGACTTCATTGCTATGTACTTGACAGGGAAAAGCCCACATACTGTCATTTCAATTTATTTCAACTGGGGGAAGAAAGGACATTTTACATCTTAGCCAACACCTGAAAAATACTGATAACTATTAAGGAAATGTGTGCATGTGCACATGTGTTTATGTGTGTCTGTGGAGTGTCTCTCACAAACATAGAAGCTTGTTTGTATATAAGAAGATGAAAATTATTTCTCTGAGAAAAAGTGCCAAATTATTCAATCAAAATACATAAAAAATTTAGCCAAGTCTCAGTTTCAGATAATTTAAATAGAAAATACTATTATCCTAGAGAAAAATAAAGTTTTGACTTCTGTCTAGATGAGACACCATAGTCGGAAATAATTTCTCTCTAGCTGAGACAATCAGAAATAATTTACATACGATTAAATGTTGGATACACATCACGTATTTTTATTTTTCATATGAATGAATGAAGTGGTGTATCTCATCAATATTTGTTATTTGAGCATGTGTATCTCATCAATATTTGTTATTTGAGCATTAATACAGGCTTTCTTTGTTTTGCTGTTTTTTAAGATTATATTTTTTAGAAAAATTAATCATAAATTTAAAAAATATAGGTTGTCTATAAAGCACTAATAATTGTTCTAGTTGCTTATAACACATCGGTGAAACAAACTTAGTTAAGAACAGGGCTCTTAGTTATTAGAGTAATACTTGCCATCAACAAATTCATATATACAAATCACTCAATCATATTGTTGGATTGTGGTAAAAATAAATCCATTCAAGAGAAGAAGATGGAAGATGAACCCAGCATATGTTCTTATCATTTATCAATTATAAGTTAGGAATAAGACATCAGTCATTTGAAATGGCATGTAATAATGAACAAAAATGGGCTTAGTGTATTTGTCTTCCAACAAGGCAAATGCTTCATTACTTTTAATCCTAAGATGGTTTTAAAGGGAAAACACTATTACAAGTGTTACTATATTTTAAACATTTCCTGTAACGTAGTCTTCTGTTTGGAAATAAAACATGAACCTAATAGACCAATTTCCACAGGACAGTGTATTCCACTGTAACTTTGCTTATTTCTAGCAAATATCTTTTCCCTGGTGTTCATATTCACTTACATATTTTAGATAGTTTAAAAAGTGCCTTATTGGGTGTATTGAAATGTATTTCTAGTCTGATAAAATAAAAATAGACGAGTGAATACATATTTTAAGAAAATATGTAATCTTTTTTTCTGGAGAATAACAAAGACATGACATTAGATAGTTGATATATTCCAGAAGTTCTGGAGCAATGGTGGAAATAATAGTAAATGAGTTATAGAAAGAGTAAATATGTTGAAAAATGTGTGTTAATTTTCAAAAGGGGACATTTTTGAGACAAAACTATTTAAATGTGTTATTTTTTCTTAGAATTTAATGAAAATGATTAAATAACAACTTTTAAAAACGATTTGAACAATTAAAAATATTTAATGAATATTCTTCCATGGCCTCACATCTATTTTTCCTGGTATACCAAAGAAGACATAGCAGACTGTGTATATGACACTCCACGTATGCTTGATTGCTAAAGATGTGTGAGAAGCAAGGATGATCTGCACAGTGGGTAATCTTATCTGAGCAACATTGCACCCTCCCACCCTCCACATGGTAATGACTTGTTCTGAGTCACAGTGTGAAATGTTCCCTCACCTTGGTATTTATTTCACTATATTTAATTGAATGAAATAGCGGAGGGTTTTCCCATTCCAAAAAAAAAAAAAAAAAAAAAAAAGCTGAGGTAGAAAAAGTGGCTGAATTTTGAAAATGTGTGGTATAAAATTGTACCAAAGAAAGAAAAATAAACACTCCAAGCTCATTTCTTTAAGCCCGTTTTTCTTCTTGAATTGTCTGAATGAAGTGGTCAATGATAATCTATCCATCTGGTCATTTTAGAGCTGGGAGAGCTAAGGAATCAGAGGACCTCTGTCCATGCCCCAAGGTCATACATGAAAACACAACCATGGAGTAGAATTGCTTCACTTAAGAAAGATGCTTTTCAAACTCCTCCTTGTGATTGGTGCGGGTAAGTACCACTAATACTTGAGCTAGACATTGGAAATGGGATTTTAGAGTTGTACAGGATGAATACATTTCATGTTGTATAACGAATCGGCAGAGCATTCTATTGAGCTTAATTCAAAATCAAGGAAAAGAATTAATGTAACCATAAAAATATTTTAATGATATTTCACACAATATTAACTTTGAATGCACAAGTCAGACAATGTTAATACATAATTCCAACTATAAAGTGTTGCCCAGTATCAATTCAGACCTCTTAGTTTGGTAATCTGTGTGAATTGAATTTTGATAGTTCACATTGCAATGAAAGTCTTTTCCTGGGACCGAACAGCATTTGATGAAATGTAAGAAAGTAGTTCTTAAAAGCTAGACATGGATTATAAATATAACGTGTGAGCAGGTCACCTTAATTTGGCTGATTTGCATGTCCATGGCAGATGACGAAGTTTCCAAGGCATTGAGCTCTTTTTCTTTCTCAGTTATCCAGACGGACAGAGTCTCAAAATTACTGCCAAAATGATCCCACTTGGTTTTCACCATTTCCATGGTTTTAATACTAAAATTAACCAAATTAAGTAAATAAAACTCAGTATTTTAATAGAGAACAACAACACATTTTCCTTGAAATCACTAGGTGAAAAGATAATGAAGACATTTGTGACCATTTCAAAGTTGAAACTATTCGAGCTAAAAAAAATTTGCACATTTGTTCTGAGTAGTTGATCAGGTTTTCCTATCTTCTCTGAGAATGAACATTTAATGAGGCAGTATCTATACTTTGAGTGAAACTGCACTTTGAACAAAATATTGCTGGGTTCAAAGGGGTTTGAATCCAGGTATAATCTAATTAAACTCTGCATGTGACCAGTAGTTGCCAGGACTTATTTTTATAAACTACACCAGAGGAGATTTCAGTGTACACAGCTTTTCAATAGTCCTATTTCCAAAGACATGTTCTTCTTACACTTAAAGGAGAGACACTGCAGTGATGCTTTCTATGGAAAGACCTTTATAAACTGCATCTTATCAACTGAGACGGAGTTCGTGATCTCAATCCCATGCTGCTGGGCAAGAACTGTTTCTATTATCAGAGCTAATCCTGGGATGTATAATCTTTGTGATGTCAGCCATTTTCATAAATGTCTTATGGTCTTGATTCCAAAAGACGTTTATAAATTCTTGTATATGAGCACCCTAACTACTTTTACACAACTTAGGTTTTATTTGTATCAAAGCTAGTGAACAAAATTTCAACTATAGATTTCTAATTTGTATTAGCTATGCATGTATAACTAGGTGACTGGCTTTCAGTTTAGAAAAAGACTAAGAAACTAACAGTATATAATTGAACTGGTAAGTCCTTGGGTTAAAAACAAAAAGTGAAAGAATATCCCTGTTTACCAAAAGGCACTTGAAGACATCAAGAAAAATACAATGGCATTATTGATTGTCAAGTTAAATAATATTGCAGTCTCAAATTTATACCCTGGATGTGCCTAACGCTGTCAGCAGTACAGGTAATGCAAGCTGTGCTATATTGCAACTTTTTAAATTAAATAAAGGTTAAAATGGCTATTCTTAATAGAAGTAGCTTCCTTTCAAATCAACTCTAAGTTTTACTATTTCCATAACCTGACAGAGAATATTTAATGTAATATAAAGTCCTCAAAATATCAAGTCATAATTTGTTTTAAATAAAATATGTATCAAATTTTAAAGTTTAGGCAAATGTAAAATGTTAATTTTAAGCTGTTAATAGTATTAAAAACACATTTTACATTTTAAAATCCACCTTAGAAATGATGGCCTGTCTCTTAATAATAATATGCTATTGTGTATCATTGATTTGCCACTAAATTACATTTAAAATAGAAATGTTTAGCCATATTGTTTTGAATGATACTGGCTGTATCCTCATATATTTTTCCCCTCCAAACTTTTTTGTATATATTGTGTATATAACAGGATATCAATAGGCCAAGCAGTTATTTCTTTTCAGATAAACAAACAGTAAAAGTTTAAAAATAAAATTGATTTTTAAAGTTAATTTGTGGGAAGATCATATAAGTCAGGATAACTTGAATACCGAGGCACTGTAAACAAGCTCCAGGAGCTTCTTCAGATTGGAGACATACGGTCTATGTGATGCGTATTTAGACCTGGAATCTACACTAACAAAATATCTCCTTTTCACTCTAACTGGTGACAGCAGAATAATATAGTAAAAAAATTATTTTAAATATTAGTTCTTTTTCAAGATTCCCTCTACAATGTACAAAGGCCACAGAATAGAATAGATATGGCTTTCTCAAGAACATGATCAGTTTAAGATGCAAAACCCACATCCTTTATGTTTTGGGGGCTCTGTTAGAGATATTGGTTTCTGCATTAGTGATACTTTCTTTTGAACTGTGAGTTGTTTCCTCAAAACATGCTGAAATACACAGACACTTTGAGATTTGAAAAGAATGTTTTGAATACAAGGTACAGGAAAGATTGTATGAAACTTTATCTCAGAGAAGAAAGTTTAGGACTTGTCAATCACATACTCTTCTTCAAGCGTGTCTTCTAATTTTTTGACTTGTTCTTTGATTGACTTGGCCTGCTGTTGAAGCAGCTGCTTATTTTGGGGCCCAAGTGGTATCTCTGAAGCTTCCTTTACAAGGTTCTCAGCCTGGACTGCAATATTTTCTGTCCGTTTAGAGAACTCCTAGAAAAGATATTATGATCATTAGGTAGGCACTTTATATTATTTATCTCTGCCCTCAAATAAAGTGCACATGTTGTATACAGAACAGATGGGTGGATGAAGAGATAGATTCATACATGTATGGATCTTTTGTTGTTCTCAACAATATAGCTGACTTATTTCCATATGGCAAAAAGAGACACTTTGCTAACACTTTTTTATTTTATTTTATTTCATTTTTTTGAAATAGAGTCTTGCTCTTTTGCCCACGCTGGAATGCAGTCGTGCAATCATGGCTCACTGCAGCTTTCAATTCCTGGGCTCATACGATTTTCTTACCTCAGCCTCCCGAAAAGCTGGGACCACAGGCAGGCACTACTGCACCTGACTAATTTTCTGATTTTTGTAGAGATGAAGTCTCACTATGTTGCCCAGGCTGATCTTGAACTCCTGGGCTCAAGTGATCCTCCAGTCTTGACCTCCCAAAATGCTGGGATCACAGGTGGGCGTCACCATGCCTGGCTAACTTTTTAATTTTATATACACAACCAGCTGTTTACCTTCATAGTTATCCAATAATACTCACAAAAATTGTTTCTCCTTTGTTTTCTGGTTTTGTCTCATTGTTTAGAATTCTTAGATCCATTATAATAACTAATTTATTCACAAATATGTTTACTTATTACAGGCCAGTTCACAAAATCAATAGTGATTGATCATAGAGATAACAGATTTCTAGGCGAATGAAGAGAAATATTTATTTATTAAATATAATATCTTAGTCAAAACAGACTATCAATGGTCTTTGGCCAGGCATGATGGCTCATGCCTTTAACTCCAGTATTTTGGGAAGCTGAGGCAGGAGGATCACTTGAGGCCACGAGTTTGAGACTAGCCTTGGCAAAATGGCAAGACCTCCATCTCTAGGGGAAAAAAAAAAGTGACCAGACATGATGGTGCACACCTGTAGTCCTGGCTACTCATGAGGCTGAGGTGAGAGGAGATAGAGGCTACAGTGAGCAGGCACAATGGCACCACTACATTCCAGCCCAAGCAACAGAGCAAGACCTTGTCTCAAAAAAAAAAAAAAAAAAAAAGAGAGAGAGAGAGGCAGAGAGAAAGAGAGAGAGAAAGTAGCCAAGCCATTTTGTTAACTAGTTCTCTGAAAAGAGCTATAATCTAATCTTAGTGCTGTTAAATCTTATTACATACATTGTATCACATGATGGAAAGAAAATTTAAGTTTTGAATCAGTCAAGCCTGGGCTAGAATCCAGGATCACTAGTTGTTTGACTTTGGTGAATTATTTTCAGGCTCTTTCATGTACAATGCAGATGATAATGCTTTTCTTAGAAGGTTACTATTAGCATTCAACTTGCAATCTCACTTTTAAAGTGCCTAGCACTCTGGGAGATACTGATCATTGGTTTTGGCAGATACTGATTATTGTTTTTTATGTCTCTCATACAAACTTGAGGACAAAATGATTTATTAAGCCCATATACTTATTTTCAATAATACTGAACTATTTTAATTGGAAAGTTGATTTAGTATGTATGTGGCTGGTAAATATTAGATGTTACTTGAATTTTGTCAAGTAAATATATTGAATACTGAATTAGAAAAGGTAAACACAGTAATAACCTAAGTGAAGAAAATGTACTTGGTATCTCACTTCTTCTCATGTAAGAGAATCTCACAGGAGGTTTAAATTCTGATCAACTCCCTTCTCCTAAATGAATAATGTAGAAATATAAGTATTTTTCCGAAGTCAGCTTTTCAGTAAGAGTATCTCCTAGAATTATTACATAATACCATATAATATAGAGTTACTAAATAATACTATTATATCTTCATGTTTAAAAGACAATGTTCTCATAGAAATATCATGAGCTCAGCCAACAAACATCAGTGTTGGCCGAGATTGTGCTACTGTACTCCAGCCTAGGTGAAAGAGTGAGACTCTGTCTCAAAAAAGAAAAAGAAAAAATCAATGTTACTTCACAGAACTACGTTGCAATTTAAAAGAATAAAAATGAATGAGTACAGCTTCCTTATGGCAAAGAGATTTATAGTACAATAAAATATGGTAGTTGCTAATGTCACAACATTGAATTCTTTGGTTAAAAGCACTCACTGTTACTATACGTGACAGTCATTGTAGATTCAATTGTGAAGATTACAAATCATCACATGATCTCTTAGAATCCCATGAATATAATCAGAAGTGAAAAATAAAGTGTTTTTTTTTTTCTGCTAGTGTTTCTCAGAACCCAGGAAAAACATGGAAAAAGTAATGTTTGAAAATGCTTATATACATTCAATTTTAGAGCTTTTTGTGTGAGCTATGTATGGAAAAAGCATAATGCAGAGAAATCAAAAGAGCAGAACGATGTTGACAAAAAAGAAAATTAAACAAAACCAGAATAACATTGTAAGGCCTTATCTCTAACTTCTTAGAAAACATATGAGTGGCAGCAGGATGCATCAGGTACAAATTGATTCACATTAGATTGATCTGGGATGAAACTTAGGCTCTGACCTTCACTAGCTGAGTGACCTTTGGCCACATCTCTCTGAATTTTCCTTTCTTCATCAGTAAAGCCATACCTTATTTTCAAGATTAAACATGATATTGCTATGAGCCCTCTATCATACACATCAGCACACAGAGGACACTCAAGTCCCTTAGCATAACCATTCCTTAGCACAACTACTCAAGGGCTATCAACTTGAATAAAGGCTTGCAATAACAAAGTAAAGTGAGCAAAGAACTAGAGGAGAACAATGATTCTAGATTGGCAGTCAGCATAGGCAATTAGTAAAATGGCTCTGTTTTTTGAATGAAAAAATAACGTAGTAACTAAAGGTGTGGGCTCTGGATGAAGACCTTTTGGATTGAAATCCCAACCTCACCATTTAGTGATCCACAGATCTTGAGTGAGTTCATCACCAACTACATGCCTTATGTGTCCTTCTTCATATAACATGATTGATAATGATACCTATTTCTTAGGATTGTTTTGAGGATTAAAGGCGATGATAAACATCAAATGATTAAATTGGCATATTGTATGTGTTTGATAAATGTTACCTTATATTATTACATAAATCCCAAAGTATGGAAGGTCATGGACAAAGGAGAATTTGAATAACAAGACTCAAAAGATGACATTTGTTTCAATCTACAGGTACTTGAACTGATCCAAAGCGATTAGAGCAAATGGAATCATAGGGGGTCAGAAACTCTGGATGGAACGTGGGCAGAAACATTTAGGAAATTAACCCAATAAATATATATATATTTATAAAAGGCACCTGATATGTTTTCAATATATGAAATAATTTATTTATTTTAAAAATAGAGATGGGGTATTGCTGTATTGACCAGGCTGGTCTCAACTCCCGGCCTCAAGCAATCCTCCCATCTCAGCCTCCCAAAGTGCCAGGATTACAGCCATCGTACCCGGCCAAACAATTTAAATTAAAAATTAAAATACTGTTCTACTTAAATGGCTGATGAATATTGTATAGACTTGAAAGAGTCTGTGGTCTTAGAAAACTTCAAACTCCTCAGTAAGTTTTTAGGAGAAACAAAAAATTAGCAGTATGGGAGACAGTGAAGCCTTTTGCAGGTAAGAAAACAGAAACACAAAGGTTTTCTTGCTATAAAGCCTAGGGAAGGGTGAGCACAAGGCTCTTCTTTCTAAGACACTGGTGAACTCGTTTCTCTACTAATTCAGTCTTTCTATAAACGCCAAAGAGGCACCATAGCAACTTCAAGGGGCTGTGCCTGTACAACTCTAAATGCCTGGTACAAAGTGATTGGTCTGCTTAGAGCGTTCAAGGTGTTTGAGCTTGCCAGGCTGGGTTCACCAAGTACACCTACTAAATACTACTGTTTGATGCCCCATTGGAGTCTTAAAATCGCTATCTCCAAAATGAAGTTGGTCATCTTTTCCCATGAACAGCTGCTCCTTCACATTTCCCATCTCACTTCCATTATCTCCGTCAGACTCAAAACCTGAGGTATCAACATTTTCGTCACTCACTCTGTCTGGTTAGTTTCCCTATCTTCCTGTGAACTCCACATCTTTTGTATCTGTTTCTGTGTATCACCTGCCACCTCACCACCCTTATTTATGCCCATATTAACTCCCATATGCCTATACGCAAAAACTTTCTAAATGGATCCCATGACCCCAGTCTTTCACACTTTCCGTCACTTTTCTACACATGCCTAAAAATTTATCCAAAACCCAGCTCTGATCGTGTGGCTTTTTAAGCCTTCAACAAGTCTGGCTCCATGCTGCCTAGAGAGTAATGTTTTAGGTCTTCAAGACTCTGAAATATGGGCCAAATTTCCTTTACAAATTCATTTCCCATTGTTCTATTTTACAACACAGAATTCCTATTCACAACACTTGTATGCCGTATGCCATTCCAACTTCCAAAGAATGTCTGTATTTTGCTTCAAATTCTACTAAGTTTTACCTGCTCTTTAAGGTTCAGTTAAAAAATATTGCCTCCAGATTTTTTTTTTTTTTTTTTTTTTTTTTTGAGATGGACTTTCACTCTGTTGCCAGGCTGGAGTGCAGTGGCACCATCTCGGCTCACTGCAACCTCCGCCTCCCGGGTTCAAGTGATTCTCCTGCTTCAGCCTCCCGAGTAGCTGGGACTATAGGTGTGTGTCACCATGCCTAGCTAATTTTTGTATTTTTAGTAGAGATGGGGTTTCACCATGTTGGCCAGGGTGGTCTCAATCTGTTGACCTCATGATCCACCCTCCTCAGCCTCTCAAAGTGCTGGGATTACAGGAGAGAGCCACCACGCCTGGCCTGCCTCCAGATTTTAAAAACTCTATACACATCTGTTAGGGAACTAACCATTTTCCAATTTGATAAAATGTTTTTCTTCTTGATGTTTAATCCTACTTATGTTTTCATTCTCCAATATGTTGAAAAAATGGGTCATCAATAAATAGTAAGTATTGATTAAATTAACAGTAACGATTATAGTAATAACGGAGGAGAAATAATTTTGTTTTGTGTTGCTTTGTTTTTTCTGAATATTGAGTACCAAGGAGCCATAATATACCTTTGTTTGTTCCAATTCTGAAGATAAACTTTCCAAACTGCTAAAACTTAAGAAGCGTTCATGACTGGAACCTGTTTGAAAAAGGTATCTTACTACTGTTTCTTTGTTTGTTTCATATCGCTCCCATTTTCTTAATGTGACCTAAATTTGAAAAAATAAACAACAATAGGGTTACAAATGTAACGAAATACTATCACATGTTCATTCGTTTGCAAAACTGTCAACTTTCAGTGAATTCTCATTTCAATTTTCACACAGTCACAATGAATAGAGATGATTCTAGCATCTTCTGTAAGAATTTCTTTTCTCTCTGTCAATGTTTTCATCTACAAAAAGAGAAGACACATGGACTCAGATGATTTCTGAGTTTTTTATAATTTGTAAAGTCTTAGAAATGTAAAGATATTACTTAAAATGTAGATAAGTAACCAAAAAAAAAAGGCCTCTCAATCTGTCTCAAACAAGAAAGGAAGCACAGGAAAAGGTAGGGAGAGGGACGAGGAAATGAAGAGGGAGAATTGAGCAGTTGGCAAAAACTCAAAAACATTTTTAAAGGTAATGTGTCAGCATCCCAATAAAGCATAAAGGTGGCATAAACGTGTGGCTGCATGGCTTCCTGGACAAGTGGAACAGTATGATCAAATTTCTGGATTCAGACAAGTGTGGATGAAATCCTAGCTTTATTATTGATCAGTGCTGTGTGATACAGCAGCAAGTCCTCAAACTCTTTCTTCTTAAGCATCCACACTTGCAAAATGTGCTAATTCCAATATCCATCTCTAAGGCTGATGTGATGATTAAAAGATGATTCATGTACAGAATTTAACACAGGGCTGAAACATCAGAGGCAGTAACAAAGGTTCGCCTTGCTGTTATGAGGCACAACAGGAAGTGAACACTGCCCAGTCTCTGTTTAAATGGCCCCTGACTTCCGGCTCCTACCTGGATGCGGCGCTCCTGCCTCTCCCGGCTTCGCTCCAGGCCGTCCAGGGTGCTCTCCAGCTTCCGCAGCTCCTCACGGCCTCGGTCAGGCAACCCTCCTTCTCCCTGCTGCACCTGCGCGATCTGCTGCTGCACATCTCTCTTCTTTGCTGAGATCCGCTTTGTCTTTTGCTAGAAGCATTTATTCAACAGATGGATAAAATTGTGCTCTCTAAACAGCTAAGTAGGGACATCAACACCCACACTTAACAGAAGTACAGAAAGGTGGGCCCGAAATGTATTTCACAGCTAAGATTAACAGTTGAAATGGTAGTCGGATGCTATATTAGTCAAAGATGAACATTGTTTATAAATATTGTATGTTTTTAATGGTAAACAGCATAAATAATTTGGCTTTAGTGTTTTGTGTGCAGATTTGGAGAACATTTAGCATTTTGTTCAATACTGCAGGAAGAGTCCGGCAAAACAATTCATTTGACATGATTCTTCTTAAATAATTATTTTCTGCTTAAAAACATGAAGTCCCAACTCCAATTTTAAAAAATCATTTATTTTATTAAAAAGCAAATATTAAGAGATTTATGGCCAGGGGCAGTGCAGTGGCTCACACCTGTAATCCTAGCACTTTGGGAGGTCAAATCTGGAGGATTATTTGGGACCAAAAGGTTGGAACAGTCTGGGCAACATAGCGAGACCCTGTTTCTACAAAAAAATTAAAAAATTAGCCAAGTGTGGTGGTGCATGCCTGTGATACCAGTAACTTGGGAGGCTCAGGTGGGAGGGTCACTTGAACCCCGGAGTTCAAGGCTGCAGTGAACTATTATTGTGCCACAACACTCCAGTCTGTGTGGCAGAGTGAGATGCTGTCTCCAAAAATAAATGAATAAATATGTATTTCCTCAGTATATTCGGAAGGGTTAATTTGCTGAGATTTTGTGGGGGGGGGAAATTGTCTTAAAGTGAACTTTTTATTGAAGTATAATCTTCAAATAGAATAGTACACAAATCTCAGATATGCAGCTTACAAATTTTCACAAAGTAAATGCACCCATATAAAAAGTACGTGGCCCAAGAAATATGAGAAGAGTTTTAAAATATTAACATAAATATCTATAATCTTAAATTTATTGAACCTAAAGAAAATGGAAACCCAAAAAACCATTTCACAATGATTGAGAACAATGTAACACCAAATATTAATGTTTTATACTCAGCCTTTTTATAATTATTAAGTAAATCTAGAAATCCTGAAGGCTGGGATTTTACACATATTTTTAATGCAACTTCCATTTTTATATATTACAGAATACATGCATATATAATAATACACACAAACATATTATATAATTAGCTACCATTTTGCTACTGTGTATCAGGTTAGCTAGAATTTTTTCATTAAAATATTTTATTTGAATCAAATTTCCATTTATATTGCGTTTAACAAGGTATATATTCCTTTTATGCAAACATTTTTTGATGTACGCTACCAGACTATCAGAAATTAAGTTGATCAGAATAATTTCTTATTAATACATGTACCAGAATTTCTTTATTTCTAGCTCTAATCCTTTATAAGGATGTACACTCCAGGAAGGTCTAGTACTTCAAGTAAGTCATCATTTCTCAAACTAAAATACTTTCAACGTTGTAAGTTGAAGAGAAAGATTCTAACATAATGGCAAAAGAACAGTGATCTCAAATATGAAGCAACTGGTCCATCTATGCCTTTCCTCTCTGTTTTGAAAAGGAGAGTCTAGTAAGTTTTGTGTAGTTTTTCATAGCTAAATCAATTTTCTCTCCACAGTATTCCTTGAACTTTTTGATGTCATCAAGTCACTCAGTCTGGAAAATTTATGTTGCAGAATATCCTGAAATGTTTAATATTTAACAGAGAAGAAAAACCTAGAAGTGCCAAATTCTTTTAACCATTCAACTGGTTCCTTCCCATGCCCTCCTTACCCACTCCCTCAAGCCAGTGGTTATATTCTTTATCTCTCTGGTTCTTTCAGTAGCAAATCAACTTTACATAATCTCGTTGGAAGAAAGAGGCATTTTTACCTGGTGATGAAGAAGTAACTGCTGTGCTTCAAACAGATTTTCAGTATCCAAGATCTTCTCAGCTTGTTCCTGGACTTCTTTAGAGCCAGAAATTAATTCTTCAAGAGAATTTTTGACTATTTCTTTGTACTGTACACAGTCCCCAAAATTGCTTACCATCTTTTCAACCTGCATTTTCATGAAAAAAAAAAAACACATAAATCATATGCTACTTGTTGAAGTTTGTATAATTTTTTTGGTAAGGTATGATTGACAAATAAACATTGTATATATTAAAGGTATACTACATGACTGAAATGATTCTCCAAATCAGGCTAATTAGCCTATCATCTCACATATTTCTCTCTCTCTCTTTTTTTTTTTTTTGTGTGTGTGTGAGAACACTTAAGGTCCACTCTCTTAGCAAGTTTCAAGTATGCAATAGGTAATATTAACTACAGTCACCACCAGTATATTAGACCCCAGAAATTTTTCATCTTAGAACTTGATGTTTGTACCCTTTGATCAAAACCCCCCCTGTTGAAGATCATGTAATCTTACATATTTTAGGAGTGTGCATAAAGTCTACCTCAATGACTTGAAATATAAACACAGATCTTTAATTTTTATTCTTTCTCATATTACTTAGGTTTATCCCATTATTATTAAATTTCATAATCATTTATGGGGATTGCAGGCTTTATTTGATATGGTGCTCTGTGGCATATTAAAAACCCATTCAACCTGGTAATCAAGGAAGGATAACAAAACAGCATGTATTATATCTATATTGACTTCTAGGTCTGTTTAATTATAATTGCATGACTAAAACCTAATTATAAAAGTGACTTACAAGAAAGTGAGTCCATATTATTTAAAGCAAATAGGAAAAGATTTGTAGAGTTGAAAAAGAGAATAAAAGAGTATTTGTTATAAATGTACTTCCAATATTCCTACATAAAAATAAATATAATTTACAATTTTGTAGTCATCTAATGGATTCTCTTCCTTATCATTTTCCTAAATTTTGAACTTTCTTTTCTGTCTAATTTCTGCTTCCTCTATTTCCGTTTTACCAACATCCTTTGTTTTCAAAGCCTATCCTTTATCTTCACTAAGATCATCATTTTTACGTGTTATCACTTGTTTACCACAGAAATCTTCCAGGTTCTTCTTTTCTTATCCTATCTTTTTTCTTTGACTCTCTTCTGATCTAAGTTTTTCCAAGGAGAGCAATCTGTTCTCCAAAGAAGCAGCAATAAGAAAGTATGAAAACCACAAACTCCCAATTTCAGTATAAATCGAGCAAATCTGTTGAAATAATGACTCTTCACTGTATCTTGTGCATCCACCCACAGTCTTTTTTTTTCTTACACTGGACAATTGCAAACACATTGTGTTCAACATTAATTTAAATACTAAATGAATTCTTATCAAAGAAAGGGGCTGAATGTGCCAAATCCATCCCTTCATACAAATCCATCTGTAAACAAAATGTGTTTTTCTGCATTCTTCTCTTTCTGCTTTCACTACGTTAAGTGACCAAGTAGTGGAAAGGGGTATTAATATAAATTATACAGAAGTTTAAGGTAGATGAGTGTGTAAAAAATTAATGTCTGTGTGAACATTCATTAGAGATAGATTCTTGCTACAAGTCCTGGGGCAAAATCATGAGAGTACTTGGAAGATAAAGCAAATGGCCTTGGTAAATGTTAGGGAAAACTACTAACTTCTAACTTTAAAGGCAGCCAATTTTTATTTTTTTTTAGTGGGACAAAATATACTACCAGCTTGTCTGTGAATAACTAAAACTATTTGTTTGATCTTGGCTCAAAGATCACCCTCATATACACTAACTTTTTAGAATGTTGTTTTTACTTTTCCTGTCACCAAAGGAGGGAAGGAAAGAGCAAAAGAGGCAACTGCCAAATTTTCACTAAAGTTATGGTTGTGGCAACTGACTAAATTTGACCGTTGCTTTGAAAGAAGGATAATCAAAGGATTGAAATAGATTATGTTCCAAAATTTGATTAATCATAGAACTATTTTCAATTTGTCAAAAACTCATGGGGAAACTCTAATTTATATATAAAAACTCTCACATAAAACTAAACTCATAAGCAGTTCAGAGTATTTTTGCCTTATGTAAATTCAGCACTAGAGTCTCAAGCATATTGAAATGGATTAAAAACATGAAGGTTAACGGATGAACTGTTAGATGAGAAATCTCCATGGAGAATTTCAGATTTTCAGAAACAGACCTTTATGGTCATTTTGTTGTCATCCATTAGGCCATTTTTCCATGCAAGTTTATACTTAAATGATTTCAAGAAATACTGGTAAATATCTATTCTACTTTACATTCTTTTTTTTTTTAATTTTATTTTATTTTTTTATTTTTTTATTTTTTTTAATTTTTTTTTTTGAGACGGAGTCTCGCTCTGTTGCCCAGGCGGGAGTGCAGTGGCCAGATCTCAGCTCACTGCAAGCTCCGCCTCCCGGGTTTACGCCATTCTCCTGCCTCAGCCTCCCGAGTAGCTGGGACTACAGGCGCCCGCCACCTCGCCCGGCTAGTTTTTTGTATTTTTTAGTAGAGACGGGGTTTCACCGTGCTAGCCAGGATGGTCTCGATCTCCTGACCTCGTGATCCGCCCGTCTCGGCCTCCCAAAGTGCTGGGATTACAGGCTTGAGCCACCGCGCCCGGCCTTTACATTCTTATATTATCTTCCAAAGCACAAACTTAGATTTATCCAAAAATCTGGTCAGTAAAAATATTTTTGCTGATGGTGGAAGTGGCCCTACTGGAAATGAAGTAGATGGGTTTGTATATTTTAATCTATAAAGGAATATAGAAAAACATTAAAACGCATATCAAAACACTAGAAAGAGAATTTTACTGACCTGTTGATTAAATGCTGAATATTTTATTATTACTAGGGACCAGTTATTGAGCATTTACTCTATTTCAGGAACTACACTATGTGCTTTACATACATTACTGCATTAATTCATGACGCTGCTTTTTAGAGTGAGTATTTTTAACCCTGTTTTATAAATAAGGAAATCAAGACCTAGATGTTAAGTAAATTGAAGGTTACTTAGGAGGTAGGGTATCACATTTAAACTCTAACCCTGGATTTCTTTGAGCCTAAGCCTTATTCTTAGTCTCCATGACATACCTTAAGCTGACCATAAAATAACAATGCTTTTCATAGGAGTAAAAAGTGTGGATTTGATAAGTTTTATATTTCAGATCTAGGTCATGAAACTGAACTAACATTTCCAATAATGGCACAGACCAGACATCAAACATCCTCTTCATCTTTCCCAACAAGCTTCATATAAAAAAGCAAAACAACTATTCTGTTTCAACTATGGTTTCTTTATAAAATTACTTGCTAAACTACCAGAAGAAAAGAACCTTCCAGATGCCTCACCCAGAACTGTCTGTTTAGAGTGTGGGTAAACGCTATACCTCTGACAGCAGCGTCACCAGAGCCTTGAAAGAGCTGGATAATTTTGCCAGTTCATCTCCCTGCTTTTGGGCTTGGTTCTCAGAAGAAACTTCTGTCAAAACTTTCAGCCTGGATTTCAGCCAGCTGAGGGTCTCGCCCCTTTTGGTAACACCATTTCTGATCTCCTGAAATGAGAGAACACTTTTGATGAACACAGTGCAATTGTGAAATCATAACTTTCCAGCAATAGAGGACTCAGCCTAAGAAGGTTTGCAGGTGGAGCAGAATAGAGTCAGACATCATTCAGCAATACAGCGCCTGCTTATTTTACTTTGTGTACATATTTTTAACAAATGTCCACAAGTGCTTGAAAGAATACTGTTGTCTATACAAAAAAATCAGCTTCATAATTAGATTGGTTAGACACTTAGAGATATGTCCTTGATGATAAAAAAGATGATTCTAAAAATACTGTAGAAAAACATGAGATGCCACAATTGGCAACTATAACATACATACACTTTGTTATCTCACTTCCTGTGAGCTGGAAAGAAGATGGTATTTTGTGAAAAAAATAATGAAAGTTCTTTTTTTCAATCAGCTGATTTCTTTTATTGCACACTCTACTTGTTGAATATTGTTATGGATGCTCTAAAGATTTATTTTAACTTCATTAACTTATATTTTCTCCTTAATTTTTATTAGCTTTTAGAAGCCAATATCCCATATAGCAAGAAGTATAAATGGGAGCACAGTTCTAATTCAGGAAGGGAGGCTTTATTGACAAGAAAATGCTAGAAGGACTCCAGGGTTTCAGACCTCGCAGGGCTGCTGAATAAGGGAGAGGTGACTGGAGCAGCCTGTCCTCCCTACAGCAGCTCTGGGGTGGCTTGGGAGCAGGGGTCTCCAACCAGGACCACTCCAGGGCTTTGCCAGGGCAAATGCACACTGGATAGGAAATTGCTGGTTCCAGACCCCAGTGATGTCTTCACTCTAGGATGTGATTTTTTTGTGTGTACCATGAAAGTAACCAGTAGCAAATGTCGATATCCTTCCACATGCATACCATGACATTGAGCACCACTAGCATTGTATAATTTAATTGAAAAAGAAATGGGCTAGGGGCAATGGCTCACACCTGTAATCCCAGCACTTTGGGAGGCCTAGTGGGGCCAGTCGCTTGAGCCCAGGAGTTTGAGACTAGCCTGAGGAACATGGCAAAACCCTACCTCTATAAAAACTACAAACATTAGTCAGGCATGGTGGCATGTGACTATAGTCCCAGCAACTCAAGAGGCTGAGGTGGGAGGATTGCTTAAGCTCAGGAGGTCAAGGCTGAAGTGAGCTATGAAGGTGCCACTGCACTCCAAACCTTCTCAAAAAAAAAAAAAAAGAAAGAAAAAAAAACTCAAAGGACACGAACAGAAAGGAAATGTATTGTCCTCAACAGCAACTATGTGGCAACTATGTGACTTGCAAGCGTTAAAAATGTTGAAAGATGAAGACACTATTATGTGTCTAAGAGTGAGAGAGTGCCATTTACAGAATGCAAACTGTGTTTGAACCTGGGGCTCTGTGGCCCTGGTGGGGTTCCTCAGGCTGCACCCACACTCATAGAGGCTGAAATGAACCAATCCAGCTTAATGTCACATAGAAAGGATGCCTAGAGACCTTGTCCACTTCCCTGATTTTTCTGTGACCTGCCTTTTGCATAGCTGAAAATGTATTGTATAAAAGCATACAGTGTTCTTGTTTTCCATGATGATTCTTAAATCTCCACTGGGTTATACGCCCATGCATGCAATTTTCCACTCAGGACTCCCCATTAGCTGAAGATGCATTTGTGGCACCACGGAGCATGACTAACTCTCAAAGCTACCAAAGATTCAATAGGAAAAAACTCTACAATGCTCCACAGTAATATGAGGAGATTTATTTTAAAGACAATTTTTAAGAATTTTTTTTTTCCAGAAAGAACAAAGGAGACAACCGTTAAATTCTCGAACATTATTTTTCCACTATGGGAAATTTTCCTCTAGCAAATAATGACCTTGAACTTACTTCAACGGCACGTCTAACCTCTCCGTGGTTGGCAGTATCGATGGCCTCACCCTTGATCCCCTTTAATTGTGTCTCATTTGTAGATATCCAAGATGAGAACTCAGAGAATCTGAAATAACATTAGTACTTTCTTATTAAAGGGAGAACATACCAGAATGATTAGAATATGTTTTCTATTTTGAATTTATTCATGGAAATTTAACAATTAAACATTAGTACTTTCTTATTAAAGGGAGAACATACCAGAATGATTAGAATATGTTTTCTATTTTGAATTTATTCATGGAAATTTAACAATTAAACATTAGTACTTTCTTATTAAAGGGAGAACATACCAGAATGATTAGAATATGTTTTCTATTTTGAATTTATTCATGGAAATTTAACAATTAAGTGATTACCAAATTGATTAACACATTTTCTGGAATCTGTTCTTTTAACATGAAGCTCATGTTGAAGGGCAGGGGTGACCACCTCTGTGCTCAGTTACTAGGGGCGGGGTAGTGGGGGAGTTCAGCTGAGGAAAAAGATGTGTTCTAGGGAATGAGTTCCTGGAAAAAAGGAAGGGACCACTTGAGGTCTGGCCTCGTGTGTCCCCACCAGGGTGAGACACAAACCTATAGAGTAAGAAGGCACCCTTTAGGGATATGAGGTTATATGGTTTGGCTGTGTTGCCACCCAAATCTCACCTTGAACTGTAGTTCCCATAATCCCCACATGTCATGAGAGGGACCTGGGGGGAGGTAATTGAATCATGGGGACAGTTACCCCCCTGCTGCTGTTCTCGATAGTGAGTGAGTGCTCACAAGATCTGATGGTTTCACAGGGGGCTTTTCTCCCTTTTGCTCTGCACTTCCCCTTCCTGCCATCATGTGAAGAAGGACATGTTTGCTTCCCCTTCTGGCATGATTGTAAGTTTCATGAGACCTCCCCAGCCATGCTGATCTGTGAGTCAATTAAACCTCTTTTCTTTATAAATTACCCAGTCTCAGGCATGTCTTCATTAGTAGTGTGAGAAAGGACTAATACATAAGGATATTGGGGAGAAAAGGATTGACCAACTTTGCCTCAAAGAGATAACATCTGGGTCACTTGGAAACGAAGTGCCTCACCCTGATTCTGACTAAAATCCATTCTTTATTAAATGAAGGATTTTTGTACAAGAATATGAGCAATAAATATGAAATATGTTATTTCTTGTTTTATCATGATCTCTGAACTAACAGAATGAAGTTTGACTACACCGCTCTCTGGAGACCATTCCGAGGCTACCTGTTAGTGTAGTCCTTCCACTTGTCTGGGTCTTCCATGAGCTTCCTGTAAGTGCTGTCAATGGCAGCTCGGAGCTCTTTGAGAGTCGCGTGACAGGTTCCAGGTGTGTCCCTTACTGGATCCCGGACTGGGAGTTTCACACAGAGTTCCTCGATGAGCTGTAACCTTTTCTCACAGAGATGATGAGGACCTTTGTCACTGAAGAAAACCTAATGTGTAATAAATGTTTTTATAATTCCTGTGAGAAGCCACACAGTACTTTTATTTTTTTCACAGAAAAACCAAAGGAAGATTCCCACGCAGACTACCAAGGTAGGGTAATTAAGCTATTTTTTTCAGATCCAAATCAAAATATTAGTAACATCCTTTATGGAACAATGTGACTTGACATTGCTATCCACATTGTGGTGTGGGAGACGTACCCTGTGCTCTTTAATTATCTTTTCACTGCCTTCCTGGGGCATCAGCTTGGTCTCTCGATCCAGCTCAGTTCTGCATTCTTCTACAGAGGCTAAGAACCTATTCTTCTCCACGTCAATCTTCAGATGAAGCAAATGATAAGGGGCTTCTCCTTGAAGATCCTACATTCCATAGGAAGATTCAGAAAATTAGGATGATGTTCCTGATTATGTATATTCCCAATTGAAGTGGCAAAAAAAAAAAAAAAAAAAAAAAAAATCCGTAACATATTCCTTTTAGGGCCAGTGTGAATGAGTCACTACTTTCCACACCTGGTCCCTCTACTTTGTATTTTTCCAAGTACCAGGACCACAGCAAATCCTTTCAGCCTGCTGTGGGTTAGGTGTTTTCTTGGTGATTACTTGATTTAATTCTCACAGTAGCTCTGCACGGTACCTTTTTTTTGGGGGGGGGGGGGGGGGGGTGAGATGGAGTCTCGCTCTGTCGACCAGGCTGGAGTACAGTGGTGAGATCTTGGCTCACTGCAACCTCTGCATCCTGGGTTCAAGCAATTCTCCTGTCTCAGCCTCCTGAGTAGCTGGGACTACAGACAGCACCACCACACCCAGCCACTTTTTGTATATTTAGTTGAGATGGGGTTTCACCATTTTGGTCAGGCTGGTCTTGAACTCCTGACCGAGGTGATCCACCCACCTCAGCCTCCCAAAGTGCTGGGATTACAGTCGTGAGCCACCAAGTCTGGCCAGTCCTGCAGAGTATTAATGTTCTTATTTTACAGATTACATCATTAAGTCTCAGGGGTAAGTACAAAAGCTAGGATTTTACCATAGATTTAAATCATACCCTCTCCCCTGTATGTGTCCCTTTTGATTTTGTCAATGACCTTGTGAGGTAGGAGGGGCAGATATTATACCTACTTCAAAAAGGAAAAACATGAGTAAAGCTTATTAGTGAAAAAAAGTTTTAAAAAGAAAAGAAAACTATAGCTCAGGCTGCTGACCACCTGGCATATCCTCTTTTCCTTAGATCATACCCTGAGAAACAAGCAAGCAAGCAAGCACTCAAACAATCCGTAACATTTCATGTTCTTTTTAATAATAAACATAAGCTTCATCATTAACTTTAGTCCCATCATTAATTTTAACTAACTTCTATCCTATGGCATTTTAAAGGATTACCTTTGAAAGAGAATACTAAGATGACTGATGAGAAAAATGAGGTGGGCCTATGGAAAGTCCCACCTAGATTAAATCCTAGAGGGGTGTGTGTGTGTGTGTGTGTGTGTGTGTAATAAAATGCAATCTTCAGTTATAGTCTTTATTCTGTAACACATTTACAATATGATATGCTTCAAATATACCTAACAAAGTTTGGATTTCTTTAATAATCCTTTTTTTTTAATGAAAAACTTGAATTTTCAAATTTAGCAATTTAGCAAGTAAAAAGGATATTTCTTTAACTGTGTTTTTCTTGTGCACAGGGATAATTATTTAGCTTATACTACTGAGATTTTTAAAATACACAAAGTGAGGCAACCTGATGCAGAGAGTTTCAGCTGCCTATCTTCTGAACTCCAAAACTCCTCCATATAACGCATGTGAAATATCACCTCAAGGTAGAACACACTCACCTACAGCTAGAGCTGTCTTCCTGTCTACCTCAAGGTAGACAGCCTTGCATGGGTCTCCACTGTGCTGCAGCTACTTCCAGAATCTGACATGCAGTCTGAAGTTGGCCTCCACAGGACAGACCCAGCTCATCTCCCATGGTTCTTCCACAGCCCATGACACACAAGTCAGATGGACGCCCATGGGCCCCCATGTCCTCCTGCACACTCTCCTGCTTTCTCTCTTCTGGGCTGCTGTGTCAGCCCCTGCCTACTCCCATTTCTGCTTCTTCTTTAAAGTTCTGGCTCAAAACTAGTTACTTGATTCACTGTTTTCCAACTTCCAAGTGGATCTACCTCCCTCTTTCAAAGCTTTCATAAATATAGGCACTTTTGGATTTGTCATATATTATACTTGTATTATTTGCAACTAATTATCTCCTTTACTGAACTTTTAAGCTCTTGGGAGAAAGAGGAGCATGCTTTGTTCATCATTGAATTCTTGACCACAAAATGTTTTCATTTATATTTTTTGATCACAGCTATCTCAACTAGATGGTATAAACCTTTGGGAGGAGAAACTATAAATACATGTTTTATGATTTCAGTAGGTATACGTAACAAGATTTATTCAGCAGAGAGAAGCTTACAAAATGTTGCTTGAATAAGTTAAACGTTCTTGTCACCCAGGATTTAAAAAAAAAAACCAGGAAACCAAAAAGAATGCTGGAGTAATAGGATAAAATTGATGCTGATAACAAATAGGAATAACACAATTCTATCATATATTATCAGGTTTTATTTAAGTCCAGTTTTTTGATTTTTTAAATGAGGGAAATAGTTACAGTGACTTTCCAGGAATTTCTAAATTTCTCTTACATTTGGACCTGAACACACTCAAGCTTCTCCCTTCATTGAGGATGCACGGCGTCTCCGTCCTGTCCTGACTCACCTTCCATTGTTTGTGGAGCTTTCGAACAGCTTCCTGAAGCCCCTGCTGCTCCTGCTCTGGAAGGATGTCCGTGAGTTCATCACAAGCTTTCAGGAACGCATTGAGCACCCTCTGATCCAGCTGACTGAAAAACTCCTGACATGGAGGGGGAAAGTGGGTAAGAGTGTTGGACAGACAAAAAGGCAGCATCAGGCATGATCAGCCTCTAAACAGCCTCTAAGACAGCTGCTGCCCTCTTTGAGACTTCCAGGCACCCACTATTGCTTTTTAAGAATGAACTACGTGCACCTATAGTTATGAATCAGAAGCCATCATATCCAAAATTCTACTATTTTTTTTTATTTTTTAGAAAAATTCTTTGTGGTTTTCAAATTTGGTAGAATATTCCAAAAGGAATATCTCGTCTTCCAAGGGGAGATGCCAAAACGTTGATTCTGCAGCGATAGAGCGTTGGTTCCCCTTTGGTGAAGTCAGAAGAACTGGACAGAAGCCAGGACTAAGCCTCATAATTCCACATTCCCCAACTGCAGTGCTTCAGGGCCTGATGCTTCATCATAAGCCACTGTCACATTCACACAAGTGCACAGAGAAGCACACATGTGCACACATAGGCACACATGCTACACATCAAATTGTGTTCCTCTTCAGACTCATATGTTGAAGCCCTACCCCCTAAATGTGATGATATTTGGAGATGGGGACTTTGGAAGGTAATTAGGTTCAGATGAGGTCATGGGGGTGGGGTCCTCATGATGGGATTAGTGCCCTTATGACGAGGAGCACCAGAAAGCTTGCTAGCTCACTCTCTCTGCCATGTGAGGGTGCAGGGAAAAGGCAGCCATCTGCAAGCCAGGAAGATAGCCCTCCCCAGAACCCTACCATACTGGCACCTGATCGCAGACTTCCCTTCTCCAGAACTGTGAGAATATAAGTTTCTGTTGTTTTAGCCACCCATCTATGATATTTCACTATGACTGCCAAGAAGATAAAGACAATATTACGTATGACTAAGTCTCACACAGTCTTAGGAGAAGACATGCAGAATTATTTTGTAAAAATAGTGATTCAAAACAAAAAGTACCATACTGTAGAGGTGAATAAACTGAATGAGATGTTTTATGTTTTGTGGTCACAGACATTAACCCTAAATCTAGTCTGCTGAATCACAAATACATTGCATATATCATTTGAGAGTGTGGTTTATACAAATAGCCACTGAAATGTCAGAAAAGATAACTCAAATACACATTCTCAGAGTGCTGGTTATTTCCATATACCATTCACAAACATTAAGACTAATGTTCTCAATATTGATACTGAGATGATAAACATGAAGATGGCTTTACAATACCGGGACAAGTTGTGTATCAGCCACCAGACTTCAAGTGACACAGTATCTATACTATGATATGGTGGATGTATAAAAATGAGCACAAAGGACTTAGCCAGTCACCTCGAGTTAAAAGAATCTTTAAAAGAATTGATTTAAAAGAATCTTTAGTTATAGACGAATTTGTCAGCTAAATAATGAATTAGTAATTTGGAGAACTTGAATTATTCTATGGCTACTATTCTGGGGGCTTAGGAATGGCCAATGACAAGTCAGCTCACTAACTGCTCCTGAATTTCTTTTTGCTCACCATATCTGTGGGTCTCATACCTAAAAAGTCTGTGCTTTCCTGACTCATCTGCCTGCTCGCCTTCTGTATCAGATCAGCGTGCCTTTTTTAAGGTTTTCATTCAAGGTCGTTTGTCCATGTATTCAGGTCAAGTGCCCCCCAAAGGGTGGACTCACAGTGTGTCTCCGCAGGAGCTCCTCCGGATCCCCCTTTTCCTCCAAGCCCTCCTGAGCAATCCGCAGCACCTTCTCCAACTCTGCTCGAGACTCCTCAAACTTCTTCATCAAGCGACTGTTGGTTTCCACATGCTTCTTCCAATCTCCAGTTTTCTTTACCATACTCTTGATGTGAAAAACAATCACAATGTGATGCTGCTTTCTCATTACTGAAAGGATCATTTTGTTAGAGGGTATTATTGATTTAAAAAGCACTTGGAAAAAAGACAGTTCATCATCATGGGAATAATGAACTCTTTTCAATATTAATTAATATTAGGTGAAAAAGTAGGACAATGACTGGCTTCCAAACACCAGCACATGAGGCGTTTTAGCAAGACTGAAAGCGCAAGTGATGGTTTCTTGTTTTCACTCTGCATTTTCCCTGGCTCACAACTCTAAAGCAGAGAGAGCAAATTACCTGAAAAGCAACATGAACATCTGCAATCTGTCTTTGTAGCCTCGTCTGATCAAAATGCTTTAACACGTTGCTCAAGGTCACAAACTTTTGAACACTTTGACTGCCTTTCTCAATAAGTGTCAAGGTTTTCTTACAGTTTTCTTGACAAGCTAACAGTTCCTATAAGGAAAGGAAACCCCACAACAATGTTATTTACAAGATAGAGTGAGAGAGAAAGAAACAGAGTGACCATTACAGATAATAAGAACAATATTATATAGCTTTTAGGCTTCTAATCAGCAATAAGTAAAACCAAAAGTACGGTGGAACATTTCAAAAGATCTCAATTTTAAATAATCACTGAAGTCAGCGCTTTCTTATATAGAGCATTTAAATGTTACAGAAAGTTTTTTTGAGATTTTTAAATACCTCATGTACATTTTATTGTAGTTAAGAAAATGACAGAGCATCAAAGTTATTTGTCTAAGTCTGCATTCCTCTAGAAAGGTGATAGGCCTATAGTTTATTGAAAGAACAATCATGAAATCAGTGAATACATACCAGGTTTTAATGTGACTAAACAAATTAAGCATCAATGCACATTCACTTTGCTGAAAGAGATGCACGACATATGTATTTTGTATATCCTAAATTTATAGTATTTAAAGGTATACAACCTATCAGTCTTATTAACGAAATGGTAGGGTTCAGATCCTAATAAAAAAAGGCAGCAGACCCATGCACTTGGGGAAGACTTCCAACTGTCCCACGTTTGCAGGACAAGATGCAATGGTGACAGACACTTCCACCTCTGAGTTGTGGCCTGCAATTGTGATTTTGGCAGTAGACAGCATGGAAGTCATCGAGCCCAGTACAAGGCAGAGAGTCATTTTTTGACTTGAATTATACCATTTGCATTTCAGTATCCTCAACTGCATTAAAAAAGTATATTTCAAACTGCTCATTTGGATGCCATTTTTGGATATCCAGATGCAAATATCAAGAGCACGGATTTTTTGTTTGTTTGTTTTGGGAAAAACAGAATAAAGACATACTTTTTCCTTTTGAAAACTTAGGAGATAAAAGGGTAATATAAGTTCAAAATGTACTATTAGATTTTATTATTAATAACGCTATGAATATTATTTGAATTATGGAAAGATTGTTTACTGACAACTTGCACAAATTTAGAAATGCAGGAGATGTCACCATGTCTAAAAATGAAAGATAATCTCTATCCAATACAATGAGAATGCAGTTTGGTGGTATAATCATTGTGGCTTCACTACAGACAATAATAATAATAATAGTGCTATCAGTCATATAGTGCCACTTATTATATGCTAGTGACATTATGGTATATCTAATGTAATATCTGCAATAAGCTTTAAACTCAGGTATTGTAGCCTTCATCTTAAAGTGAGGAAATTAAAGTTAATCAAAGCTTCCTAATTTGCAATATTAGATCTAAGATCTGAATATCTGTCAGACTCATTTCAGACACTCTTGGCTCTTTCTACTAATGATGCCACCTTCCTCCCATGAATCTATTTCAATTAATGCAGTGGCAAACCTTTTGTACATTAGTTTCTCTCTCCTCTGATGGATAGGTTCATTTATAATAAACCAAATAACTCAATTAACTACAACACTCAGTAGGAGACTGCTATACATACAATATGTTTACTAAAAATAAGACGAAGAAAAATGATTATCACATCAAACACATTTCCAGAGTTTCAAGGTTGTTTATACTGTCGTATTCCAAGAGGCAAAGAAAAGATCTCATAAGACAGAGGTTATAGATACTGGGTGAAAATGGAAAGCAATTGTTTTTATTATATATATGTAAATATACATCTAAATTATCTATCTATCTGTTTTCAAAGTATCAAGAAATGAAGGCACATATACCTTTTTAAGTGAAATTAACCATTTTGTCAATCAGCAAGGCAGCACGTAATGCCTAAAGCTATATGTGGGAAGTAACAGTAAAGGATTCTCCAAAAGAAAGTCAACATCAGAATGAAAATATTATATCTGTAGATATGACACAAATATTTATATATTTTATATAAATATCTCTATATGTGTTATATATAATTTATATGTATTTATCTTCTAGTTATCTAATGTAGAGACAGGATATTTATTTAATTTTCTTATAGTGTCCTTCTACTAGCGAAGCTAGGGATCATCTTTCATGAACAAAGCCCATAAAAAGTTTAATATAAATAAATTCTCATTTGTATTTTTAAAAGGCTAGACTATATGTAGTCTATTGCTAGTAGACAGGCACTATATGAAAATTAAATAGACACAAGGCAGAGAAATAATAGAAAGTCCTTTGACTGTGGGTACCCTTAATGTTTGACGTTAGAGAGCGGATTTGGCTCCATCTCTGGAACACATCCCTTATTTCCCAGAGACATTGTGAACTTTGCACTTTCCGTACTTGGGGCTCAGGATGCATGGCTTACGTGTGCACACAGCAGAGGTTTATAAATGTCTGCTGAGTATTGCCAGCCCACAATGTTGCTCCATTGATAGAAAGGGGAGCTGGATGCTCATAACAAACCATGTTTCCTAATTTTGCTCAACTCAGTGAACTTACTGATTCAGATGAAGAGCCTGGTTTGCTCCTGAGTCCAGCTAGACCGTTCGCTGGAAACAGCTCACATAGTCCCTCCACTGACAGTGAATGGATTTTCATCTTTGGACAAGACATGTATTTTTGTTTTGAGTTAGTAATACTATTCTAGAAAAATGTTTCTTGTCCCAACTGAATTTCTATTCCTGTAAGCAACACCCTGGTCTTGTTACACGTTTTAGAATAATTGTCTCCTGAAAGGGATTGTTCTCACCTGATGTTTTTGTTTAAAAAGAGCACTCGATTGTGCCTCACGCTCAAGAACTGTGATAATTTCATTGATTTTCCCAAGTGAGTCATAAAAAGACGTCATCTGCTTTTCTAATTCCTCCAAAGGAATCAACAGCTGCTGAGACTCATAAAGGAGTGGGGAGTAACATTCTTTGACCTTTAAAAACATAAAGACAAAAATTCCATGAAAGACCATTAAGTGCCACTAGCTCAGGGAACGTTCATAGCTCTGAGGAACATTTTCTTTAGTGACATGATCATTTGGTGCTTACAAATATTCAAAGACATTTCTTTAATGATATTTCCTCTATATTGTCAAATTTTGCTGTGAAAAATAATAGTGCTGTACCACTGAGACAAATAAATGGCTACTGAGTTTTCTCATGAAAATTCATCTAAATCGTCCATCTGGATAGCACTTTCTCATCTAAATGATTGTTTTTAGTGAGCCAGATGGCATCGAATTATACTTCATAAACCATGCAACTCATTTTCACTTTGGCCTTGAAATCTGACCTAAGAGAGTCACGAATTATTATTACATTATCTAGACCAACCTGTGTCTTCCAGCTTTGTTTTCAAGAGGTCGCCTACTTGAACATTTGACTGCTGATAAACTTAGAAACCTTTTGGCTCACTCTTCCAAGACAGGCCTGTGCTTTCCTGCCTCCCACCAGCTCCATGCTTTGCTGCTCCCTGCTTATCAACAGCCTACTCATCTGAAGCACTAAAGTCATACCAATTTACTCACGAAGCTTCTCATGCTAGGGGAGGGCTCTGTAGTCTGAATTGAGGCAGCCGTTACCTGTCACTTGCACTTGTCTTGTAAAATATGTTTTAGTCTATAGACCTGCATTGTCTTAATGATGAGGCCATTAGCTTCTAGAAATCAAGAGCTCCAGGAGGTGTCTACTCTGTCATCCTCTAAGAACTTCCCACCTCTTGTCTTACTTTCAGATAACCAGGGAAAGGAAATTAATCAGTATTTGTTAGTAAGCCATTCTTTGTTTTTCATATAGTATAAAGACAATAATGTTCTAACCAGATGAGACATATTCCAAAAATAATCCTTGAAGGAAGGGGAGAGGGCAACGTTTTGCTCTACTGTTAAACACAGAATTACGTATGAAGAAATGTTTTTATGTTCTAGGATGTATTACCTGAAGTACACACTCATCAAAAGAAAGTGGCCATCCTGCTACTGCAACAAGACCCTGATATAACTACCTTGAACAAAACCAAGAGAGTCTACTAATATGTATACAAATCAGTGTGTTTTATTGATCTCTCCTGGGTACAAGAGAAAACCTATCAAGATGCTGCATCTGAAACAGTAAAAAGGCAAATGATAATTTGCTTTCTCAGGGATTGCCCTGAACACCCAAGCACGGCTCAGCCTAAGACATGTAAGCTCAGCTAAGGCCCTGAAAGCTGCTGGGGAGTTATCAAATTGGAAATGTTGACTTCAAATTGTACTCATTGTTTAGCAGCTTTTACTAGTAGCCAATATTATCATTATTGTCCACGACCTTTAAATTATAAATAATTCTAACTTGAATGTTAAAATAAAATGAATAGAATATAAACATTCTCATGCATACCAGATTGACAGATAAAATTTTCTCTTTTTTATGGTCATGATTTTTCCTATTTTAGCTTTTTGAATGCATTCTTTTTCATTAATTTCCTACTACTGATGTCACAAAGGTCATTCTCTTCCTTTTTACCTTTCTTTCCTATTTAACAGGGTCTTCTACTTTGTTTCTACTTTGTTTTTCCATTCTTCATTTTAAAATGTTTCCATTCATTTATTATAATCACTTCTCTCTTTTACCAGAAATTAATTACCCAATCTAGGTGGACTTTGCAAACAATACCATCTTCCTAAAATTCAAATTTGGATAGATAACAAATCCCAATGGAACTTCCAAAGTTCCTAAGGAAAATCACTGAATAGAACAGAAAATGCTTATGACTAGTTCTTACATCCATCTAGTTCCCCGTACAGAAAAGATATAAATGTATATTTTCTTTTCTTTTCTTTTTTTTTTTTTGAGACAGAGTCTCTCTCTGTCACCTAGGCTGGAGTGAAATGGCGTGATCTGGGCTAACTGCAACCTTTGCCTCCCAGGTTCAAGTGATTCTCCTGCCTCAGCCTCCTGAGTAGCTGGGATTATAGGTGCATGCCACCACGCTCGGCTAATTTTTGTATTTTCAGTAGAGACATGGTTTCATCATGTTGGTCAGGCTGGTCTCAAACTTCTGACCTCGTGATCCGCTCGCCTCAGCCTCCCAAAATGCTGGGATTACAGGTGTGAGCCACTGCACCTGGCTGAAATGTATATATTCTAAGCCTAAGTGAGTTCCATGAGATGAGGAGGGCAGAATTTCCATGGCTTTGTTGCTATGCTTACAGAAAATTGCATAAATGAGTTTGGAGTGGAGATATATCAAACAAATCTTAATAAATTCTCATTCAAATTTATGATCCCCTCTTCCTCCTCCTCATCTCCTTTTTCTCTTTATCTCTCTTTCCCTCTCTTGGTTTTATCACATGTAACTGTTCCCCCAAAGTATCTAACTTTCTATTAAAATACAGCTATAATACTTCTAAATTAACAGAGGTAATACTTGGTATCAGCATCATAGTTTTATTTTTTTTTAATTCATGACAAAGTTACTAAATCAAGAGTCCCAATTAGAAACAAAAGCATTGTTAACAAGTAAACACTTTGCCCATGGGGAGAAGGAGGTAGCAAGCAAGCTGAAGGCACTGTTGGTGCACACAGCCTATTGTGCATTAAATTATTTTCGCACCTTGGTTAGCTGCTCTTTGAGCTTTGACATTGTTGCAAACATTTCTTTTCCTTCTTCTTGGGGGCTTTCTTTGGTAATGAGGTGTGCTGTCTTTGTAATTATCTTGTATTGGGCATCCATCACAGGCACCCTCTGCTCAATATCCTGCATGAATCATTGAAACAGCCAGATTCACACATGACACATTTCCTCTTAGTTTCAGGATTCCACAGAAGGCAGAACAAAGATCAATATGCACTGTATAAAATCCAATACTTACACTAAACTTTCGATGATTCCAGTTTTTGCTTCCCTTCATTACTAATAAATATTGGTAATATTATATAGTCAATAAAATTTTCCTTTAAAAGTGACCAAAACATCAGGATGAGCTGAAATAATCTTTGTACTTTCCAAAACAAACCCCATGTTAATGTAGTATGGAAATATAAAATATAAAGTAAATGTATATTTAAAATGTGGGGCAATTCTGATTTTAAAAATTAGACTGGTTTTCTTTAAAAAAAAAAAAAAAAGTAACTAATTGCCATTATAAAAACGTATACATTAGAAATCTTAGGATAATGACAATTTAAATTACTTACAGTCTTCTCCCACAGGAAAAAACCAAAGCCAACATCTTATCTATACATCATTAAGTTTTTTTTCCTGTGTTTATACCCATTTTTAAATTTTTACAAAGACAAAAGAATGATACTGTTGTTCGCTTTTCTCATGTAACAATATGTTGCAAAATCTTACCATGTCATTAAAAATTCTTCCACTACTTCATTTTTGAGAGCTGCAGGCTATTCAAAATATGCAAATACCACAGTTCATGCAAAAAATCCTTTATTATGGAAAGTATTTAGGTGGAGGTGCTATCTATAGATGTCTCCTGTTTTTTCCTAGTACTTTATAATTTGGTTGTAGAAAAAAAATCTCCAAACTGAAAAACAATTTGAAGTTACTTTAAATGATCAAGACATGTCTTTTTTACGTTCAATACATTTTTTCTGACAGGTACAAATTGGGACATACAGACATGTCAAAATGATGCTCAGGAGACACAGAAACAGCTTTTGCAAATGATCTGAATAAACTTGTTGATCTTTCTTCTCACCATAGAGTAGGTTTTTTCATTTTGATTCAGAAACCCCTCACCTCCAAGTCTTGAATTAATAACTTGACATTCATAAAAGAGACTTCTAAGGGTTCACAAAGTTTCTTATGGGCTTCCGTTGCAAAAGCAGACAGGGTAACAACACAGTCTGTGTATTCCTTCTTCATTCTGTCCATCTCATCAGCTTGAGCATACTGTTAAGGAAAGGGAGGCGGGAACATCGTGAAAGCCATTCAGCTGCGACCACTGGAACCACAACTTTCACTTTCACATATTTTCTGGAATTGTTATCTGGTAAGAAAGACTCTAATCCTTGATTCTCATTTTAGATAAATTTGAAGTAAGTCCAATTAGTTTTAAAGAAAAAAAGAAACTAGCACAAAAATGAAGAAATATGATTTGAAACAAGAATCATTCCATATAAGTAGGTGCCACATGTCAACATAATCCTTAATCAAACTAATGCATTTCTGTAATGTTCCTCCATTATACATGGAAAAGAATGAATAATCAACCATAAAACACACTGGTTTTAAACATATCTATGCTTTGCCTTAACAAACCCGTGCTCTAAAAATAGAATTCTCTCTAAACAGACTACTTATCACATTTGTAACACATACACGTTTGAGGTGTATATAGATTTGAAAGACATACTTGCTTGACTTCCATAAACAACTCCCTCCACCGCCCATTTAGCAACAGTAATTGCTGCTTCAGGTCACGGGAAACCATCTCATCACAGGTTTCAATTAGAAAATTGCCAGCATCATTCATGGCAGTATGCTGCTGAATCCAATGAGGTAAATTTCGAAAAAAATCCTAAACAATAAAGAATGCACAATATCGTAAACCATAAACCAAATATCAATGACTGATATGAAAGTGACTAAAGTAGGAAAAATATTTTTGTTTTAATGTTCATGTGAATTTTAAGAAAAATCATAAATCTCTTTAAAAATACATATTTTTGATAAAAAAAAAGTTTCAAAATGTGAGCTAGAGATACTGTCTTTTTTAAAAGAACATTTGTGCCATATCATTTGCTGAAGACAAAACAAAACATGATGACCACTTTCTGTTATTTCTATTTTACAGATTAAAAAGCTGAATTTCTGTAAGTGTAAGACACCTGTGTATAACCTTCAGGATAGTAAATACCAGTGCTAGAGTCATATAAAAGCATAATACATTCGGGAAATATATAGCTTCCTTTTTTATTTGTATAAATGTATGGGGTATGAGTGCAATTTTGTTACACGCATAGATCGTGTGGTGGTAAAGTTGGGGCTTTTATTCTTTTTTAAAGAAAGAATAGCTTTCTTTAATAATTTCTTTTTGACCTGTTACTTTTGATTTTTAAATTTCAATGCAGTACATTAAGATAATTAGCAATCATGGAGATAAACCATCAAAGAAAAAAATTTTGAATTAGATATCTGAGTCAAGAGCACTTAGTACAATAACACACTTTCTTGTTTATTTAAGGGTTCCCTCTTGGCAATGAAACAGTTTCCAACTCATTTTAAATAAAGCGTATGTGTGCACGTGCACACACGCAACACATATCACAGTGAAAAACAAGGATACCAAAGATAATTCAAAATCCATTTCATAAGCCATGTGTGGGAGGACTTCCTACATATATAAATAGATGAGAACACTTCTGTTTCTGGTGGTTATATTTCTTTGGATCAAATTAACACAGATGACATCTACTAGGGCACTGCTAGTCTAATCAGAAAAGCCAAAATCGATATGAGTACATGGTTATTGCCTCCCTCAGCTACACAAGAATAGTTGATCTACATGAAATATAGAACGGTAAAACATTTAAAAGTGATACATCTACTTGCCCAAACAATAATAGATGAACCAATCTTGGATGGCATGTGGCAATTCTAATGCATGCATTTTTAGTATCACTTACATATAAATTTTAGTATCACTTACATATAAAAGAATAGTTGATCTACATGAAATATAGAACGGTAAAACATTTAAAAGTGATACATCTACTTGCCCAAACAATAATAGATGAACCAATCTTGGATGGCATGTGGCAATTCTAATGCATGCATTTTTAGTATCACTTACATATAAATTGATTTTCCATGTAAAAATGCCAGGCTTCCATTAGGAAGTATATAAGCAGAAATCAGTCCATTTCATGTGATATTTACATATAAGTGACATTAACATAAAACAGTACCTCTCACAGGCACACACACATACACACTTATAACTGGCCAAAAAAGAAATCACTCCTACCCAGAATAAGACCCTTGCTTAAGGGTTGATAAAATCCAAAACAGAATATCTAACGAGATACAAATGTCATGGTCCAGCTGTTCAACTGGTGTATGCTCCCATATAGATTCAGTAGTATGTGCTTCAGCACTATGTGAAAACAAACCAAAGTTGTTTTCATCCTCTCTTAAATCAGGAAATCCACGAAGGCTGGGGCCCTGGTCACTCCCCTTTATAGGCAGAGTTCAGTGTAATAATATACTGCCCTTCCCTTTGTTGCCTGTTGGATTTACTCAACCCTCCATCGGCTTCTATTAAGCAGTGTATTTATTGGTCTCTTGGTAACCTGAAAGTGCAACTTTTCAGGCAAAGTCAAGATTCTTGAGTGACACTTGTAAATATATGAGACCCCCTAGTGAGCTATGCTGTAAAAGTCTCTCATTTTGACATACAGCAAATGTCTTTTCTTTTCACATGAAACAATTTTACCTTTTTGGCAATTTCTGATTGATTGAGCATTTTTTCAGCATCCTCTAGCCAGGCTTGTAGACTAGCCACTGTATTGCCATAGCGATCCCAGTTAGAGATCACTTCTTCCAGCATGCTCCTCACACTCCTAACTTCTACTGAGAGATTCCTCCACTGAGCAGTGGTTTCATTCATGAATTTCATCACATTCTCAGCTTCTTCCACTGAAACAGATAAAACCAATTATAACCCTTATCTTATATTTTAAATCCTCCACACCTTTTTTTCTATGGTCTTATACATTGGTGTGCAATAGTATCCATCACAAATGCCAGAGGTCATTTCCAACAAATTCGACAGACATAATTACAAATTGAAAACAAATATATTTTACAAATTGTATCTTTACACTCATTTACTTGATTGTTAATATTCAACTTATTCTATGTTTTTGCCTTTAATCCTTAGATGCAATTTAGAAAATGAAAGCTTATTTGTTCTCTCTTAGAGAACACACACACACACGCACACACACACACACACACACACAGAGAGAGAAAGAGAGAGAGAGAGAGAGAGAGAGAGGGAGGGAGAGAGTATGGTTATGCAGGTTAAGCATTGTACAAAGCCAAAGGAACTGAATTCAGTATGTGTTCTCCTGGCCAATGGCGAGGTCACACAAAAATTCCACGGACAGAAAGAATGACCTGATCAGATAGAAACCTGCAGGCTCTAAATTCTATTGCAGTCTACGTTGCAACAAATTATGTAGTATGTTTTACCTGAACCATCTGCTTTGACATACATCTCAGCTGTCTGTTTCAAGATCTGGTATGTCACTTCATATTGTTCAAAGAACTTGCTATTTTCTATAAAAGACTAGAAAAGGAGGAATGGTTAGAAGATAACAAACATTAGGCTCATCTGGAATGCCAAAGTCAATTTTCTTCAGTATAACTATAAGCATAGTTTACCCAAATTTGTTAATCTCACTCTTTCTGAAAATATAAAATTAATTCCACTGCTACAAATTACCTAAGATCATTCTGAACACATAAATCGATTCCACGTTTTTTATTCTAACCCAGTTCAGGACTGAGAAAACATTCTATTTCTTCACCAACCAAGGGTTTGCTTTTTGAAGAAAAGAAATGTCTCCAGAGAACTTGGGTCTAACATTTAGAAAGCACTAAATTTAGAAGAACATTTTAAAGTGTCCCACTGTGTTTCAGCTGTGGAATTCTCTTGCTCTTTGAACATTAATCCTGGTGAATGACTGCTCTGAGGAACTCCAGATTATAAATAAATCACACAGTGCACAAATACTTTCTGTAAAATAAAAAGTAAGTAGAAACATTGGAAATAATTACATATTCTATCCATGCTATCAATGGTCTCACATTTCAATGACCTATTATAGAAAAATTACAGTAAGACATTTACATATCATCTGTAATTTATATATATATATATATATAAAATAGAATCACTACTGGCAAGTGAACACTATAAAATTGAGAATATACAAAAAACTCCTTAGGTAAATTTTTATTATTGTTCACTTTTAGAAATATAAAATAATGCCTGTTTCAAAGATTATTCTTAATTCTCAAAAGTAGAAAATTAATGCAATTATAGTTAACAGCATATCACCAAAGGCTCTTTAATTTCTTGCAATAGTGTAATGAGTTCCTATGATTTGAATCTATTAAAATACTTGATAAATGTCACTGTCATAAATACAAAATTAGCCTTCAAAAACCATCTGAATTCTTGTATAGCATGCTGATGAATGCTTCATATAGAGATGCAAGACACTTGTGTGCAGAGGAAACATTATTCATATAGCAATTTCATACAAATCTCTGGATTTTTATTGATAAATGTTTATCATGTTCTGAGATAACATTTTACAAATTGTATCTATAACATATTTCATATCATTTTATGTTTATAAAGCATTTACTTATGAATTAACTATTCTTCAGGGATAAAGTGAATAGAGAAAGCTGTGAGCTGGAATGAGAAGTTCCAGGACGAATACTACATTCAATAACTTTAATTGGCTTTGTTTTATTTGTTTGAGAATGAAGTCAGACAACAATATTCTGATTAATTCACTATTTAGCCTTATATCTTCTTATTACAATCCAGTTGGGAAAAGAATAATTTACTAGAATTTAAATTTTGAATAATTTAACTAAACAAGCAAGTCATTATTTGATCAAAAATGGAAAATTATACCTAATGTTCGAGATACTGTGTAAGAAATCGAAGAAATAATTATATTTGGCAAAGTTTAAAAAAAAGTCTGCATTTAATATTGGTGCAAATTTCAAGAAGCTAAGAGCAAAACAATTGTTCTAAGTGTCAGAGAAATGGGAAATAGTGCCTATGGTGCACAGGAAGACTTAAATATGCTTTTGCCAGAGAAGTTTACAAAATAATTAAAAATGAGCAAGTTTGAGAAAAGCTTATTTCCAATTTAATTTTTAGTCCACAAGGCAGGAAAGAGCGGAGAATGTTTTCAGAAAGAATGTTTTATAAATGCCGTAGACACTCATTAATATATTTTTGAACTTGACTATTAGGAAGACTGGATGATTAATTTTTAAAGAAAGATACTTTTTTTAAATTTTAAATTTGTATTGGTCCATTTAATTTGGTCCTTCTTTTTCTGAATGTGGAGTAAATGCATTCAGCAATATGGATTATTTTTTCTATCGAACCACTGTAGCAGAATCGCTAAATCTTCATTTTACTGTAAGCTATTTAGACACACCTGTCAGAAAAATGCAAAAGTAAATACAAAGGCATATTTAAAATAATAATAACAAGATCCATTTATTTCTTTCAAAATAAGGTTGAAACTTGGATCCCAAGTTCAACAAATAAGCTATTTTAGTCAGGGGACTTTTGAAGTTGATGATGCTTCAAGAAAAGTAAGTGGCATGCTTATTTTTGGTATTCAACTTTAGTGTTAGTGACTGCATTTCTGCTTTCACAAGATGAGTGTAAATATAATAAATATGAAGCTCATCAATTTCCCTTGAATGAAACTATGCCAGATAATTCAAGATATTTAATATTAACATTGAGGAGAGGTTTATCAAGACTATTTACATTAAAATATAATTATGAATAATAAAATGAATATTCATATTTTGCTGCATTCACACAGTCCACAATTCAAGAGCTCTTTTACTTTTCTTTCATGTGAAAGATTGAAATATTAGCCTCTTTTTTCCATAGTGAAATGGAAGCACATATTTTGGTCATTGTCAACAATTCTGACAGCAAGGACTAAACCAATTACCTTTTGATTTGCATAACAGCATGCAATCACTTACCGATGGCACTTGGCCTAGATTACTGATGGCAAGTATTTGTGAAGTATTTTCCAAGAATTCTTTAAGCACTCAGGATGTACATTCTCTTTCTCTAACACTTAAAAAAAAAAGTATTCTTTCTTTTTTGCAGGATGGATAAGTCTGAAGTAAGAATTATGACTAAGGAAAATATAATTATGGAAACGTTACAGCCTGAATATTACTTTGGTTATTAGATGATGTAGCAGCATGTGGCTTACTATAATACTTTTTTTTTTTTTTTTTTTGAAATAGGGTCTCACTCAGTAGCTCAGGCTGAAGTGCAGTAGCAAGATCATAGCTCACTGCAGCCATGAACTCCAGGGCTCAAGCCATCCTCCTGCCTCAGCCTCCTGAGTGGTTGAAACTGCAGGCGCACACCATGATACCAGGCTAAATTTTTAAAATGTGGTGTAGAGACAGAGTCTCACTATGTTTCCCGGGCTGGTCTCAAACTCCTGGCCTCAAGTGACTCTTCAACCTAAGCCTCCCAAAGTGCTAGGACTACAGGTGTGTGTGAGCTATAACACTCTAAAAGGATAAGACAGGTTTTATGAGGTATTAACGTAGAATAAAAACAGTATATGTCAGTCTTTGTTCCCTAGAAAAATTCCTACCATTTTATTATTATTATTATTATCATCATCATCATTCTTAAACATTTGGGAAAGACTAAGTTTTCTAGAAATTAAGTTATTCCCAGACACATGGGTACTCAGTAGCTAAACCATGATCAAACACATTTCTAGTGGCTGGTATCTGCACTTCATCATTTCCCCATCACTACAATCATGCTGCCTCATACATAAATAACAGCAACTATCAGACTTTGACGGTACACTTACAGGTACGTAAGTGTAAAATATTGTCAGGTATGGACCAATATTAAATCAAACTGATATTCATGTGAATTGCATTCTTTAGATCACTAAGGTGTAAGATATCATATCAATGATTTGGTCTTTTAAGTTAAAAATATTTTTTTTTACTATTTTTTTAGATTGTGATAGCACTTAAGCTCAAGGGTTTTTGATTTGGAAAGATATGGATTCAATTTCTGATTCCACAATTTACCACCTGGAGCATGTGCCGCCAGGAGCAAGTGACTCGAGCCTATGAAGCCTCAGTGCTTCTGCACTGGCTCCTTGGTATCTAAAACAGTGTGGAACTCCCAGCCTGTAGGGCTGTCACTGAGATGAAGGATGATACATGTAAAACACTTGGCACGTGGGAAATGCTCCATACTCCACGGTTATCAAAACTATTAAACAAAATTACCTTAAAACCCTTCATGGAAAAGAAACAGAGTCATAAGTAGGTATTTTTCAGTAGCAGATGAGACTACTAGGAAATGTTCATTAAAACATGCTACATATGTAGGATAATCAGCAATTTTATGAATAGTTGTGAAAGTTACAAAGCAGTTTGGAATTAGCAGTTGAGTGAACTTGTCTTTAACTTTATGAAGTAGGCAGGGAGTACTAACGTTTTTATCATTAATAATAATTCCTTATTCACATACCATTTGAGAAAATCAAAGAGAATTATTAACATCATTGTGTTGGAACATTAACCTGGTGGAACAGTCTTATTAGCTGTTTAAATCTGATGGGTTGTTCTGAAATATCCAGAACAAAGACTGTATCTGGTATAAATAACTACTAGGCAGAGAGGGTATAATTTGGTAGGACTAAATCTGAAAATATACATGCATTTGTATTTCATATTTGAAGAACTAATGTAATTGCTTGAAGTTAAAAATCAAGTTTTTTCATAACTTTCCAGAATAACTTAAAATGAATTAAGGAACATAACAGACTTTGCATTTTGGAACAAATGTTTCCTAGACAATTTTAGTAAATCTAGGGAAAGATTTTACTGTAAAGCAGTTAAATCATTTTTTTTCTCAACTATATGTTGTTCACTCATCATAGAAAATGAAATTAAATTGTAGCAAAATAGATTACGGTTCTAAGATGCTTCAGTGAAAATATGGTTTCAATAAGTATTTCAAGCAGAACATGTTAGAGAGTCACTGTGACTAATCAAGTTATAAATGGGTTTATATTTTAAAAGTTCATTGATTTATCATAGAATTTGTGTTTAAACATAAATGAAATAGTACAAGACTAAGATACTCTATTAACATTAATTTTATGAGCAAACTTGCATTGAAAATTAATTTGTAGGAGGGGCATGTGTAATTAACTAAGAAATAACCTGTCTTTAGTAAGTATAATACACCAATTACATGTAAGTGAAAACTGCTAGTTACAGAGCAAACGAATTCTTTCATCAATGCAGGTCTATGATTCTAGTAAACATAGAATTGTCTATATTGATAGCCCAAAATATGAGACAATCTTTAAAAATTAAGTTGGTACAGAGATTCATAGATAAAATGTTACTCTTCCTGGGTGCACACAAGGGGCAATGAAGCTCAGGGAATGACGATAAAAAAAGACACAGTGGACACAATCTAAAAAAAATAGATAGTTCCCATTTGGACACTTGAGAATGGGTCTAAACTAGTCATAGTTGAATTTTAAAAGACAGGTAGTCAATCTTTAAGTATTTTAATGTAGTTGAAATGGTGACCTCCAATAAAAAATGTGGGTATGCAATACAAAAACTTTTTTAAAAAATCAATAAAGCCAGTCAGGATGGTCTCATATGATTAATGCAGCAAAGCATTAAACTTAACTGAACTAGGGGATTTTAAATAATAAAATTCCAAAGAAATAGGTTTAGATTTCAGATAATTCCGAAAAGCTCATAAACTTATATCTAGCCCATTTAACACACAGCTATCATTATGTTTAAATTCAAGATTAAAGCAACAGCATCAAAGAAACTGAACTGTGTTGCTAAATCCATGGCTCATCGGAATTCTCTGTCAAAGCACCGGGGACTCACCACGTAGTTTTGTAGAAGCTGCTCCACTGACTCTCTCCTCCCGTACTTAATGATCCAAGACTTCAGCTTTGACTCTGCAAGAACCAGCAGTGAAAGCAGACGGTACTTTAATTCTAAAAATTCCATTTTCATTAGGTGTAGCTCCGATGTGGAGGAAACAAAATGAAACCTAGAAATAAAACAGAGAGAATTTAGAGAATGTAACTAATAGTAACAGAACCGATGCTTACTTAACCTGTTACATGTCAGCCTTAAATAGAATGCAGCCACAAGCTCTTCTAACTCTGGCTGATCATTTTCTGGAGCTCTGATTCCTTTTCTAGCTCTGGATTTAAAAGCAAAACATGAATGATTGAAATATTCGATTTAGTTCTTTCCCCTGCCAACACATCTCTCGTCTGTTTCTTTTATAAGCTGTTTTTGCAATATTACATAATGTTCCTTACAGTACTGAACAAAAATACAGCCTCTGAAGAAACCATTTCTGTGATTTCCATGCTGTGGATAAATTCAGGTTCACTCTTTTCAGTTAATAATACATTAGAATGGTGGCATTCTTAGCAAGTCTTATGGGAGCCCACTTTCTATTTACCAAAGGCAGGCGCCTCTGTTAAAAAAAAAAAAATCATGAAAAAAGGAAAAAGACATGTAAAAAACATCCACCTAGCGTTTTAAAAAGAGATTTCATTTAAATGCAGATATTCTCTTACCTCTCGGCCATGTCCTCTAATTGATCAGGTGGCACTGGAATCCCGTTAACAGACCTGGTCCGGTAGATTTCATGGAATGCTCTTTTGTGGGCATCTGTGTTTTGAAGCAGATCCTAAGATACAGTTTAAAAAAAAATAAAAAATGAAAAACATGTTTCACAGAGGGCTAAGAAGCATAATTTCCAGCCTGCACCGATGAGTCAATGTATTCAACAATTTGATCCTGTTGCCACATTCAGAGGCAGCTTGGTGCCTGTCAAAGGCTCTTACCTTCAACAGGAGCTGGGTGCTTGTACTTAAAACACTATGCTGGAACTGCATCTAATAATTATGCATCTTTTAAACACACATGACACTTGCACAGCAATGCATTCAGACTTTTTAAAGGTACATGATCCCATGGAAAATGTAATTACTGCTATGAAATGATTTTAGTGTTTTTTGCCTTTCTTGATTTTGGATATGTTGGTTTTTAAAAGCTTAAAACTAAGCATGACAAATTGAAACCTTTAATGGCAAAAGAGATTAGGCTTTCTACTGTTATTTTATTTTGAATGCATGCACACTATTATAAAGTGATATTTGCTTGCCATCTAAAGTAAGTCAATCATATTACAATATATTTTGAAATACCCTTTTGATTAGAAAATTTCAAACAAGTGCAGGGAATACCCCATAGGTAACACAGTGGGAAGATTAAATGTGATGTTAATAAATATTCATTATAGACTGCATAGAACTCCACAGGTTTGATTTATTTATTTAGGTTAATTTGAATCTGCTTTGATTTGTTTGCTGTGTTTTTCATCACTTATAAACTAATTTCTAAAAAGGTGTATATGTATTTTACACTCTCTCACTCATTTCTCACATAGAAGCAGCAAAAAGGAGTTAGGTGAAGGGAGATTCATGCCTTAATTTCTAGAGCTTAGTTTATGTCCTGATGGCAGAATATATACAGTACTTAACAATGCGTCACTCATTGAAAAAGTAAGACATTAGGCCACCAAAATAATACATTAAAATGAATATTTTTATCTCATACCAAAATTTAGTGGATTAATTGGAGAAATTAGCAGCAAAATCAGCCTAAAATCAAAAGAGACACACTTGACTATGGGGCAAGTGAAGAGTTTTCTATTATAAATCAAAATGTTAAGGTTTGTATATGATTGTCCACATATGACATTTTAACATGGTAGAAAAACCTTAGGGCCAAACGATTTCAATCCTGATATATTTTGCTATGATCACATTTTGACCTGCTTCGATTCTGTAGGTAAGCGCAGAGATACTCACAAGTCACGCATTTTAAGGATCACTGTGGTGAGTCTTCTGAAAACACCCTATCCTCCATACGTTTGCTTCCCATGGCCTCAAGGGAGAGTACTATGTGAAGCCAAGAACTCATCACTGGAGGGCAGGGAACAAGCGGGTGTTCTTAGAGCAACTATTGATGATGAGTGTTCTAGCCGCGCTCTAATTCCTTTATCACATGCAGACACATTGCTGTAGCTTGTGGTTGCGCTGAAACTTTCCCAAGTGACTGCAGGGCACACTTGGAGTTATCACCCCAGCTAGCTCTGATCTGTGACAGTTTTAAAATATCTACTATGTTGAAAAAGTCTTTACAAGCTACCCAAACAAAAGCATGTTCACACATATGATAAAAGAACTTCTTAGGCTGGGCACAGCAGCTCATGCCTGTAATCCCAGCACTTTGGGAGGCCGAGGCTGGTGGATCATGAGATCAGGAGTTCGAAATCAGCCTGGGCCGACATGGTGAAACCCTGTCTCTACAAAAGATACAAAAATTAGCCAGGCATGGTGGCGTGCACCTGTAGTCCCAGCTACTTGGGAGGCTGAGGCAGGAGAATTCCTTGAACCTGGGAGGTGGAGGTTGCAGTGAGCCGAGATCACACCATTGCACTCCAGCCTGGGCAACAGGACAAGGCTCCGCCTCAAAAAATAAAAATAAAAAAGAACTTCGTCAGTTGGCATGATGTCACTGATTCCTCTGAAAGGCCTTTTCACAATAAAGCAGCTAGATGCTGGGCAAAAGATATGATTTTAATTCACCTTGCTGGGTACATAGGAAGTAAGTGAAATATTTTAGTTCCCTATTCTCAGTAAAACATGACCCAAAAATTAGATCACAGATCTGTAGGCAAAAAACAAATAGAAAAATCTAGATTGTCCTGGACAAATATCTACACCATTGCTGAGAGAGACTGAGTCTTAGAATGTGAACAGGGTGAGGACACTGAAACAAGTTCCCCTCCATTTAGTCAGAACCCTCAATGAGGGCTAACATGACCAGGTTATTAGCAAATGCAAATACAATAGGAGGAAAGCAGAGATTACCAACCACAGGAAACAAGCCACCATGAGTGAGAACCAGCAGAAACAACAAACTTATCATGCTAGAAAAATGTCAATAATTTAATACTTGACAACAATGTGTAAGATAAAAAGGAGAGTGGTTTGGCTAAAGTATTCATAATTCCTTATATTGATTAAGAGGAGGTTTAGATATTGATTAACTTTCAATTTTGTTAAGTATCTATGGTCAAATTTCGAGGGCAATCATACTGTACAACCAGAGTTTATAACTTTCATGCTAGTAGAAATAAAACCATGGAATAAGAAAAATGAGTAAGGAGACAAAAAACCTCCTTAATCAACTTATAAATAGCAAGAAAGTAGAAAAGAAGAAACAGTAGAACAATTAGAAAGCAAAGACTCAGATGCCAGAAACAAATTCAAGTATATCAATAATAATAAATAAATGTGAATAAAGTAGAAATTTACTAGTTAAAAGACAGAGATTATCAGATTGGACAAACAAACAAAATAGAACTATCTTCTTTTTACAAAAGATACACCTAATCATTAAGAACATGGATAGGTTAAAATTAATAAAATGGAACACATGTCAGGCAAATACTAAGAGAAATCTGATATAAATGTATTAATATCAGACAAAATGGATTTCAGAACAGAAGCATTGTAAGTACAGACACTCCTTGACTCACCATGGGGTTGTGCCCCAATAAAACTCATTGTAAGTTGAAAATATTGTTAAGTCAAAAATGTATTTAATACACCTAAACCAACCAAACATTATAGCTCAGCTTCACCGACATTAAATGTGCTCAGAACACTCACATTAGCCTACAATTTGGCAAAATTATCTAGCATAAAGCCGAATTTTATAATAAAACGTTTAATACCTCACTTAAGAATATCATATCACATGTCACTGCTGAATGTATATTGCTTTTGCACCACTGTAAAGTCAAAATTGTAAGTTGAATCACTATAAGTTGGAAACCATCTATAATTAATTGCATAAAGATTAAACTTTCAACTTACTAGAAGGCGTATTATTCCTGAACTTAAACATGCCCATTAAACTTCAAAATATATACAGCAAAAACTAATGGAACTGTAAGGAGAACCTGAACCATCAACATCACTGTGGGGTTTATCAACATGCCTCTCTAAATGAGATAGAGCAAAGGAGGCAAGTGTTATAGCAGGTTGTTGGGTAAAGAAGGGAAAAGGCTGCAGGAATGGTCTTTATAAGAACTTGTGGTGTTTTGATAATGGAAGCCAGCTGGGAATTTTGAGCAGGTTGGTGGAATTATCTCAGCTGCATTTTAAGGATCACTGGCGATTCTTCTGAAAATACCCTATCCTCCATACATTTGCTTCCCATGGCTTCTAAGAAAACACTGTAGCTGGATTTCCTCCAACTCCACTGGTTGCTCCTTCTCAGACTTTTACTGGCTTTTCTACTCTTCAATCTCTTAATACTGGATTCCCTCCAAGATCAGACCTTGGTCCCTTTCTCTTCTCTGTATATACTTCTTTATTTAATTTCTCCAGTCTCAGAGCTTTAAACATCTCTCTAGATGCGAATGACTGATTTTTTATCTCCAGGCTGTACTTCTTTCCTGAGCTCTCTTACCTATTGCCTACTCCACATGTCCTCTTGGATGAGAAAAAGACTCAACATGCCCCAAACTGAATTCCTTAGCTTTCCTCCCAAAGTCACTTCATTGTCTCCTATTCTTAATCGATAGAAACTCTGTTTTTTCACTTGCATAGCCCCCAAATCATAGTGTCATTTATGACTCTTGTTCTTTCACAGTATGCATCTCATGCTGAAAATTGTTCTGCCCTCAAAATGTATTCAGAATCTGTCCATTTCTCACTATCTCTACAGCTACTTCCTTCGTTCAATGCACTCAAACTGGATGATTGAAACGGTACCCTGGCTTCTGGTCTCCATTCCTAACCCAGTATATTCTCACACAGCAGCCATATCATGAAAATACTGTCATTCCTTTGGGGGAAAAAAAATGGGGCTGGGTGCTATGGCTCAAGCGTGTAATTCCAGCACTTTAGGAGGGTGGGCAGATCGCTTGAGCCCAGGAGTTTGAGACCAGCCTGGGCAACACGGTGAAACCCTATCTCTCAAAAAAAATACAAAAATTAGTCAGCTGTGGTGGCCCATGCCTGAAGTCCTACCTACTCAGGAGGCTAAGGTGGAAGGATCACTGGATCCTGGGAGGCAGAGGCTGCAGTGAGCCATGACCACACCACTACACTCCCACCTGGGCAACAGAGCCAGACCCTATCTCCAAAAAAAAAAAAAAAAAAAAAAAAAAAAACCAAGAAAGAAAGAGAGAGAGAGAGAGAGAAGAAAGCAAGCAGAAAAGAAAATGGATGAAAAAAGAAGGTTAGAACATTGTAGAGCAAATGCCAAAGTGTGATTAAGGAAAGTGAGGCGGTTCAAAGAAACAATATTGGGGAAAATATACAGGCACAGAAAATACCACAAAATATATAAAACAGTATTTTGAACTATTTTATGCCAATAATTCTGAAGACTTAGTCAAATGCACACATTTTTAGAAAGTATGCATTATCAATATTGACCCAATCGCAATTTTGAGAGCCTGAATATGGGGAGACAACAGTGAAAAAAAGCAACAATTCCCACTTTCATAGAGTTGACATTATAGTGCAGAAAATCAAGCAAAAGATAAGGTAAATGATTAAAACAGGTAACAGTCGAGGTGATGATAAATGCTAATGAGAAACATCAAATGGGAAAGGAGAAGGGGAGTTTGGGAGAAGTTGTAATTTCAAAAGAAGTGTCCAGAAAAGGGTTGACGAAGAGGGGATCTTTTAGTAAAGGCCTTAAAGAGATGAAGAATGTAACAGGAATATCAGTAAGAGGATGTTTCAGACTGAGGGATGAGAACATTCCAGAAGGATGGCAAAGGTAAAGACCTCAAGGTAGGGAATGTGCTTGCCTATTTGATGTCATCTTTCCAATGAGGCTTCACTGACAACCCTATTTAAAATTGCGACGACACCTAATTTCCCCTGTCCTTTTACTTTCTAACCTAAATTTACTTATATTTTATGTTTATTAATTTTATCTGCCTCCTCTCCCTAGAAGGTAAGTTATCTAAGGGAAGGGATTTTTGTCTGTTTTGCTTACAGATGTATCACAAATGCCTAAAACACTGCTTTGCACACTGAGAAAGCTCAACAGATATTTGTTGAAAGAATAGGGAAGACCAGAAAGGTACAGCCAGGGGAGTAGGAAGGAAATTACAAGTGGCACAATCATAACTCACCCACTGCAGCCTTTAACTCCTGGGCTCAAGCGATCCTCCTGCCTCAGCCTCCTGAGTAGCTGGGACTACAGGCATACACCACTATGCCTGACTAATTTTTTATTTTTTTATTTTTTGTAAAGACAGGGTCTCGCTTGGTTGACCAGGTTGGTCTCAAACTTCTGGCTTCATGTGCTTCTCCTGCCTTGGCTTCTCAACATGCTGGAATTACAAGTATGAGCTGCCATGCCCTAAAGAAAGTCTTTCAAGGATAAAGGGATAACTAAGGGAAATGTTTGTGACAGGTGAGGTAAGAAGACTGAGAACTGGCCGTTGGGTGAGGAATGAGGCAAAGTCTGGTAAACGTGGCATGGTAGATGGCAAGAAAAAAGCTTGCCATCTTTTAAAAACCATTGATTGGAATGGTTTTTAGAAAGAATGAGAGAATGAGAGAAGGGAATTTAGAAAGAAGAAAGAGAACAGAGCCAACTCTCTCTAAGAGCTTTGCTGTAAAAGGAAGGAAGAAAATTGGACAGTAGCTGGAAGGGGAAGTGGGGCTAAGAAAAAGACTTTTTAAGATGAGTTAATGGCAGTATATTTGTATGTGGATGAGAAAACTCCAACAAAGAAAGAAAGAGAAAAAAATATAGAAGGGAGGAAGGACAGGAATTACCTTTTGGAGAGAGGGTGGGATCTAATGTACACATAGAGAGGTTGGCTTCGGCCCAGAGCACAGATGGTTCACCCATAGTAACAGAAGTGAAGAGCGCGTATTCGGGCACAGATGTAAGTAGGTGGGTTGATGTGGCCGTGGGAGCTGGTGGAAATTCTTTTCTGATTGCTTCTATTTTCTCAAAGAAAAAGGAAGTAATGTCATCAGCTAAGAGTGAGGATGGGGAGGAGGTGTGGAAGGTTTGAAGAGACAAGATATGAAATAGTTGTCCCAGAAATGAAAAGGGAATGGAGTCGGGAAATGCCTTCTGATTGCCAGGCACCATTAAGGGCCCACTTGGGTTAGTCATCGAGCCTGGGGGTGTGTTTTTCTCCAGCCACAGTCAGCTACATCTGACTGGAGTGTGTGGGCATCAACTAGGCAGAGAGCTGGCTTTCACCGGCATCGTGTTTTTACCAGGACAGTAAAACAAAGTGAAATGTGGACAAGGCAAGCGAGGATGTGGACAAGTGGGGCTTTTATATTGCATTTAAGCAGAGCACAAAGGGAGGTGGTAAAGAGAACAGGATGCAGTGAAAAGATGGTAGGGTAACAGATTATAGGGCACAGAGGAGATGAAGCCTTGTCTGACTGGAGAGGAAGGTACTTGACAAAGAGCTTGTGGAGGGGTCTCATTTGCTGGTGATGAGCACTCTAGGCTATGACTGTGGAGTGAGTGGCTAGGGTTGGGTGTCAGACAGGGTCCTGGGGGAAGAGGAGGTCAAGAACCTGAGAGGTCACGATATTGGGAGGATCGTCTCTGGGTTATTGAAGTTATTAAGAATTATGGCATGCATTGTCATCCAGGAAATAAAATCTTCAAGAAGGGATGGAAAGTGACCTAGGTAGGGTTGGTAACTGCAGTAAGGATGTGTAGCAGGTGGCACAGCCTGATGGCTACTTTCACGATTCCTTATGACTGAAAGTCTTACTTTGCCAAATCAATACTAAGAATAATAAATTAGTCAGTATAATCACTTTACAAGTATGATAAGCAATAGCTTTGTGGTCACGTTTTAAGCCTAGTGCTGAAGACAACCTGGATCATCAGTTATGTGACCTTGGGCAAGTCACTTAACCTCTCTCTGCCTACAGTTTCCTCATCAGCAAAAGAGGACAATAATACCTATCTCACATCCGTCATGTTAAGTGTTTGGTAAAAATCAAACACTTAACATGGTTAAGGACTGAAACATGGTTAAGTCCTCCATAATAGTTAGCTGTGGTTATTGTTATTTTTATAGATAACTGAACATTAGGGTAACCGGAAAATAGAAGAGATAATACAGGTACACTATGTTTTGCAGAATAAATATGTTCTAATATATACATACATATATATGTTAATTTTTCAGAAATAGTAAAACAAAACCATTGGCAGAACCATTCACAAAGTGAACTCTTGGAAACACACATTTAAAAATTGATCTGAATCCAACTTGCAAGCATTGCCTATGCATTAAGTGTTGAAAATTGTGTTGTTTTTTAAAAAGTTGTGAAGAATGAAAAAGGAATGAAAAAAAACAAGCATTGCAACTTTGATAGCCTGTTCAAGTTTTCTTGACAAAAATCAGAATTACTTTTTAGACCAAGATGGGAAGACAATATTCCCAAACATTTTGGTCATGCATCAGTGAGTCCTAAATTGTGATTTCCCCAATTTATTGCATCTTCAAGTCAGCCCAATATACCAGCATAGAGGTGTTACATCAAATCGAGGGACTGAGTTAGTGCCATTGAGGAAACTTATAATTTTTAGTTGTTTTAATAAGTCAAACTTGGCCAAGCGTGGTGGCTCACACTTGTAATCCCAGCACTTTGGGAGGCTGAGGCAGGTGGATCACTTGAGGTCAGGAGCTCGAGGCCAGCCTGGTCAACATGGTGAAACCCCATCTCTACTAAAAATACAAATATTAGCCAGGCGTGGTATCAGGTGCCTGAAATCCCAGCTACATGGGAGACGGAGGCAGGAGAATCACTTGAACCTGGGAAGCAGAGGTTGCAGTGAGCTGAGATCGCACCATTGCACTTCAGCCTGGGAGCGAAAAAGCGAGTCTCCATTTCAACAATAATAATAATAATAATTCAAACTTTTCACCCTCAAAGCTTAGCTTATTATAGTCTTCTAAAATATATTTTTCAATAAATGAGAATTGATCTTAAAATTGACAATTTAATTGTTTTATGAGCTACTTTAAGTACCCATGCCCAGGCCTGGCAAAAGTTCCTACCTCAATAAAAAGATCATTCTAATATTCACCTTGAACCTGGCCTGAGCCCCTACCTACCTCTGCTTTTTACTTTTATCTCTTTATTACATTCCTTGGTTTTCTCTTAAGTCTAGCCCTTTCTGGGTTTTTGTTTGTTTGTTTGCCTCAGATAACCATTTTCTCCAACTCCTGCCCTTCTATCTCTCCCTGATCCACTCACTTCATTTCTGGTTTGTACGCCTTCTTCACTAGCCTTTGGCAGAGAGATTGTTCTAGCTGTATTCTTGGGGGCTGGCACAGGGTCTGTCTCTCACTCTGTCTCTCAAGGGAGCTAGAAGGGCTCATGAAGGGCCTGAAATCATATAGCCATGGAAACATGCAGACAGCATGTGCATTGGCCAACTTAGGACTCACTCCCCCATAGGAGATGTTACTGTCTATAATGTGCCTTCAATTAACATTTTTACAAATCGTTATAATTAACTAGTAAATAGCAGTTACATTGTCAGACATTTTCTCTATGGTGGGACATTGAAGTCAAAGTTAAGGGTATTATATAAAGAACAACTGTGTAGATGTTTCTCAGACCTCTAGATTGGAGGCACCACAAATGCCTGGACCTTGTCTGTGCCCCTCACCTGTTGCCCTGGAGCTGAAGACCTGCACGTAGTAGGAATATTTGCTACCATGCCTATTTGCTGAATTAATGTATTTAACTCCCAATTACTATACATTGTACATTTCATTTAAAATTCTAAAGTGACTTCTTTTGTATCAAATATTTACGTCAATTAAAATAGTTTCATATGTAGGTAACAGGTACACTAGAATCCTAATCGCCACCATTATGCAACATACTCATGTAACAAACATGCACACGTACCCCCTGAATCTAAAATTTAAAAATTAATAAATAAATGCCAGTTAAGGTAAAAAAAAAGTTTAAATTAAAAAGTTTTACATGAAAAAAATTATTGTATGTTATATAGGCTTAATTGCTAATTTGTTAAAGATGTTATTGTTTGTGTAATATTGTTTTCACACTTTCCTCCATTTTTAATATACTGGGGTGGTCTCAGAATTGACATGGCCCAGGTGTTTCTATGCTTTTGAGAAACCTTAACCTGATTCAACCCCAGGAAAATTCTTGTGACTTGATCTCATATGAGGCCTGAACTCTGGGTCCCTTATGGCATAGCTGCCCCCACATTAGGGCACTAAGGCACAGACAAGCAGGCCCAGCTTTTACATGTGAGTATCTGCACAGATGAAGAAGATCCCAAAGTCATGGCATCTGAGAAGTCAGATGACAGAGAGTTTAGTGTGTGTGTTTGTCTGTGTTGCTGGTTGGGGGAGGAGAGGAGCTAAGAGATGATCAGCAACTTTAAAAGTGTCCAAAGGCACTGAGTATTGGAAAAGGCCAAGAAGAAATGGAGGCAGGACCCTGAGTGACGGCCTCTGCAGACCATCAAATCTTGCTGTGGCCATCGGGTTCAATAAGTTTGTCTGAAGTTGAGTCTGTTGAGTTGAAACTGCCAAGATTGGCAATGGCATCGTATCTCTGTGTCTCTGTATCTCTAGCTCCAAAAGTAAAGCCTCAGAGAGGCATAAAATAAAATCTGTCACAGATTTGCTTTATGATCTTGTCTAGATATAGAACAGTATATTTCCTTGGGGTAATTTTTTTTAAAATATCAATAATTTGGCAGAAAATATATAGGGGCTATATATTGCCCATGTGTAGTCAGGAGCAGAAATCTCTGTTTTTCACATATGCAGTAATACCCCACCACACTACAGAAAATGAAGTATACGAATTCAAATGCATAAAATGCAAGATTGCGTTAATGTGATGTTAATGAAAAACAGCATTTTTAGTTAGGCCTGTAGTATCACAAAACACAAGAGAAAGTATATTGGAAACTATACCATACACAACTGATCATATATTAAGTTTAAAATGTCCCAAATGACTAAGAGACCATCAAACCCTAACTCCACCACTTCCTACAGCCTCCACTCCTTCTACCCCCACCCCACAGCACCAGGACATAAGAACTTTTGCCTGCCTTCCTTTGAGAATGGAGGCAGAAATGAGGTCTGGAGCCAAGGCCAGCCACATTATTATGTAGATGCATACCATCTCTGCGCTTATCTTTTGAAAAATAACATATAACAACAGAAATAACCAAGATAGCTGCAGATGAAAAAAACACCACACAGGTATGGAAAATATCTCAGGAAATCAACCTACTGGAACTGTCATTAACCAGTGTAAGAAAGAAACATTCAAATTAGAGAACTCTAAGAAGGTGTGACATCTCTGATCATGTAGAATGAATACTTGCGGCGTTCCCAACAGGTCAGGTTGTAACTAGGCTACCTCTCCAGACCACACTAGGGCTGTTATGCTGCAAGGTTTTCTGACCAGAATTTTTACCTTATGTTGCTCAAGTTTCCGTTGTATCGTGTTTGCTGTTTCCTCGTGGACCTGCTGAATGGTTATTTCCTCTCTCAGGGCCACCTCCGCTCTGTACAGCCAGGCACCTATGGTGCCCAGAGGTGCAGGAAGAGATTTATCAAGCTGTATATGCCAGTCAAAGAGCTAAAATTTAAAAAGCAGAAAAGTAAAATATCTTTAATACAGATGACAATTTATAAAATTACCCCCAAATAATAGTAAACCATACATAAAGCTTTAAGTTAATGATTTCAGGCTAAGTTAATAAATATCAAATAAGCAAATGTCTGTGTTCTGAGTTTGATACTTTAGGGATGGGGAGAAAATTACAGTTACAAGCAAATTTTGAGGAAACTCAAAATACATCTTAAACATGGAAGATTATTAGAAGTGTAAACAATTTTCCTCTTACAGGAGTAGCATAAAGCACCCACTGACTTTCAGTGTGGCTTTTGCTGAAAGGGAAGGGATCAAGTTTGCTGACATGCTTGGAGGATGCAGCAGTTATATACTTGGCTGATGTGTATCTTGGTCTTCGGAATGAGAATCCCATTAAATCCCACATGATCAGAACAAGTCCAGAAAAATGAGGATTATCTAAGCAGCTCTGGACAAAGATGGATTTAAAAGATTCTTTCTATAATCCTATGATTGTCTACCCTTCTCTCCATCTCTTTCATTTTACCCAATTCTCAGACACATTTCCTAGCTTACTGGAATGCCAGGTGGGATGAGTGCAGGTGCTTAGGAACTAGTCTATTCTTTAATGGAGTCACTAGAAAAAAATGAGACTATCAAAAAAAAATTTGGCTGGGTGCAGTGGCTCACTCTCGTAATCCCAGAAATTTGGGAAGCCAAGATGGGTGAGATGCTTGAACCCAGGAGGTTAAGACCAGCCTGGGCAATATAGTGAGATCTCATCTCTACAAAAAAAAAAAAAATTTAGCCAAGCATGGTGGTAGGTACATGCCTGTGGTCCCAGATACTCGGGTGGTTGAGGTAGGAGGATTGCCTGAGCCGAGGAGGTTGAAGCTGCAGTGAGCTGTGATTGTGCCACTGCACTTTAGCCTGGGTGACAGAGCAAGGCACTATCTCAAAAATAACATTAAAAAAATAAAGAACATATGGTAAGTTCAAGACAAATATTCTTATTAGTGATAGAAGAGTTCCGGGGGCTTGAAATCTTGGTATTTAAGCATGAAGAATATGAATATGAAAGATACTGAGCAGTTTTCCTTCAGATGAGTGATCAATCAGATAAAAAGAGATGTTGAATGAAAGAATATAAAACTGTATGTCAATACAGGAAGGTCATTAACTTTGATGAAACATGGTTTTGGAATACGAGGAGTTGCCGTGGTTCCGTTCTGGAGAATCTGCTACAAGACCAGAGAGTCACCTCTTCTAAACCACCCAGAAGGAAGTTGTGTAAAGTGTGAAGTGATTCAGATGGTCTCAAGATTTCAATCTATCATCGAGTCAATGGCTGATATCACATACACGGAAGCCAAAGCAAGAAAATAGCTGTTAAACCAAAGACTTCCATTAACTTATAGGAAAACCAGACAAGGAGGCAAAGATTCTCCCCTAGTTAAGTCTTTCTAGCCTCAGACAGAGGCAGTAGAACCTGTTGTCATATCACTGTGTAGAAACAGATGATGAAAAATATTCTTTTCTGAATTTATTAAACCCCAATAAAACTAATTGTGGAAGAACTTACCCTGGAAGTCACTCTATCCCAAGATTGTTTTACCAATGCTTGGTCAAGTGACAATTTACCATCTCTATGTAATGGTTGTACTAAATGTTCAATCTGTTTCCTCTTCATTTCGTATTGAACTCTGAAGTGCTTAAATGACTAAAAGAGGAAAAACAGCAACAGTATGGCAATGAGTCAAAAACAGCAAAAGCAAAGGAAAGCACATTTCCTAAATAACAACCTTTTCTATTTGGATAACACTCGATATATGTTACTGATAATAATAATGATAGTTATGTTACTAATAGCAGCTGTCATTCATCAAGCCCTGACATAGCTTGACCCTGTGCTAAGTGCTTTCTGCATATTATCCTCTCTGGTTCTCCCCATCACCCTACAACATAGACACGCATTATTATCCTGAAGCCCAGAAATGACTTACCAAGGACAAGTAGTAGAGGTAGGACTAAAGCCTAGGATTTCTCATTTCCAGTAAAGTAATTTATGTACCAGTATACGTTTGTCAGGAGATCATAGTAAACAGGAGTATAAATCTTAGCTAATAATCAAGATAGTTGCTTTATTTCAAGTACCAAACAATTTACAAATAGAAATTGCATATATGGAAATAATGCAGAATGAAAGCTGTCTAGATTTGTGCTTAAGTAAGCCTGCATAAAGAGGTTTACTTTAGGGGACCATGCTTATATGATAATCCTTTGCTTTAATTTCATGGTATTAAAATATTAAGCATGTCACAGTACAGTTGACATCAATTTATTATATGTAGACTTAACTATAAGCTTAATGCTAACATTAAAACAATTTTTGAAGTTTTATATTTTACATTAATTAAATTAACGCATCCTAAAGTGTGACTCCAAATCTAAACATAAAATTAAAATATCATTAAAATGTGCAGTTATGTTACAGAACAGGAGAATGGCCCCACAAAAGTTAGCAGATAACACAACTAAAAGAATTTCAAAATTATAAACAAACATGTAAATTCACATGAAGAACACTGGGGGGAGATAGTGAACTACAATTTTACCTACAAGTTTTTCTTCCATTTTCTCTAACTGAATGGAATTTTTAAAATACCGAAACATAGGCTGGGCACGGTGGCTCACGCCTGTAACCCCAGCAATTTCGGAGATCAAGGTGAGCGGATCACGAGGTCAAGAGATTGAGACCATCCTGGCCAACATGGTGAAACCCCGTCTCTATTAAAAACACAAAAATTAGCTGAGAGTAGTGGCGCACGCCCTGTAGTTCCAGCTACTCAGGAGGCTGAAGCAGGAGAATCGCTTGAACCTGGGACGCAGAGGTTGCAGTGAGCTGAGATCACGATCATGCCACTGCACTCCAGTTTGGTGACAGAGTGAGACTCTGTCTAAGAAAATATATAAAATAAAAAAATAATAAAATAAATAAAAAATAAAAATAAACCAAAACATAAAATCAACTTTTAAATTTTATTCCACAGGATTCTGAGTGAAAAAACTGGAAAATACAGCATTTACTATCGATTGAAAGAGATTTAAAATGCTGATTACATAATGTAAAGATGAAATGAAATTTTCCCTAAATTCAGATTTCAGGTAGTCTCTAAATCCGTTTTTAAGAGACTAGTGATCACCTTTGGACTGAAAGGAGTGTTTCTGTTTTTGGCTTTTCTAAGCCTTTATTTCCCTCACCAACTAGCATCTATGTAACAGGTAGCTTTATAACTTGGGATTTATTTTTTGATAATTGATGCCAAACCTAAACCTCATCAGTCGACTAAATAAGTATATTCACTCTGTTCTTGCAATTCTTTTCTCCATTTACTGGCTTAATCATTTTTTAATGGATCTCAGCCCAGAAAATTTTATTTTGGGGAAACAAGCTCACATTGAATTTCAAAGCAAAAGAGTACATGCATATTAACCACATATTTATTGCTTTGCTAAGTTGGACAAATATAATATTGATGCTATCATCCATCTAAATTCAGGCATATCTTAAAGATACGATTATGCAAAATCACTAATGCCATAGATAAATCTTTTGTCTACCATGTTGAAGTTCTCACATTATTTGACCTTTTTCTGTAGCAGAAATGACTGAAATATGATGGTGAGTAGAATATATTGCAGAATATAATTCAGAATATACTACACTTAATTTTGCCACTAAAATGGAGTGATGTTTTACATTGGAAAAAGTGATAATGCTGCATCAAATAAATCAAAATTTTTATTAATTTTTATTTTTTCTTCAACTTTTGTTTTAAGTTCTAGGGTACATGTCCAGGAAGATTTGTTACATAGGTAATCATGTGCCATAGTGGTTTGCTGCACGGATCAACCCATCACCTAGGTACTAAGCCCAGCATCCATTAGCTATTCCTCCTGATGCTCTCCTTCTCCCACACAGGCCCCAATGTGGGTTGTTTCTCCATGTGTCCATGTGTTCTCATCGTTCAGCTCCCATTTATAAGTGAGAACACGCAGGGTTTGGTTTTCTGTTCCTGCATTAGTTTGCTGAGGATAATGACTTCCAGTTCCATCCATGTCCCTGCAAAGGGCATGATCTTGTTCCTTTATATGGCAGCCTAGTCTTCCATGGTGTATATGTACCACATTTTATTTCTCCAGTCTACATTGATGGGCATTTGGGTTGATTCTGTGTCTTTGCTATTGAAATCACACTTTTTAAATGGGAACAAACTGTGTTTTGTGTCTTGGAAATGAAAATCGGAAGCAGAAGTCCAATTAATGACACTGCAGTCAGACTGGGGAAAAACTGAGCTCAACTTGAATGCAGTGGTGTTGGACTAGGCAGGTCGCAGCCGAAACTGATCCCTTTAATGGACCTCCAATACTCATGTTGCAATCCTTTATTAAATTCAGCTTATTTTATAGTAATTTTCAATTTGACTCAACTCTTTGTTCTTGGTAGATTTTTGTGTTAGATGACATCTACAAGATCATGAGTTCTATAAACACAAAGACTCCACATTTGTTTTCCAAGTCATCTATAAGACCAAGTTATGGGAAAGTGATGAAGCCTCGGTGCTCCATATATAGTGTGGATACAATGCAACTTAAGACTATCTACATACGTCAGAAATACAATTATTAAATTATATGCAAACTTAGGGTAATGAATATTATGTCTTTAAAGACTTTTTCCCGTTAATGTAATTCAAAGCATTAAACAGAGATCAAATGACATATATAAATCTTAGTCAAAAGTAGCTTTTGAAAAATTCAAAAAGCTTTTCCATACATTACCTGATATTTATCCTGTAAATTTGATTCCACCATCTGTGCTCTTGTCAAATCTCTCTCAAATTGTTCTATCCAAACTTTCATTTCCTTCAAAATTAGCCTGTCTTCTCTCTGGAAACAGGGAGACATTATAATTTTATTAGTATCTGTGCATTTATTTAATTGCTGATTAATACCTGACTGATTCTAGAAGATACTTAATGTTTAGTAAGTCCCAACTGTCTCTGAAAAATTTTCTTTCTCCTCACCCCCACACCTTTAGGATAGTAAGAAGCAAAAGTTAACTCTAGAAAAATATCTTAGTTATCTTATTGAATAATGAAATTAACCAACTCCATTTTTTTTTGGCCAAGTAACACTAATTTAATAAAGAAAATGTGCCCAGGAGGGAATTTCCTAAGTACACAAAAAATAAGAGTCATAGCTGGAGTAGAAACACAGTCCTGTGAGTTGCTTCCTAACCCAAGGCCATTGGTAACCCAGAGGACAGTTCTAGATGGGGTTCATTTTGACTGAATTTGAGGAGTTACACCCAAAATACCATTGGGTGACTTGTCTATATTACTATTTAAACTGATATTAGGTATTACAATCTCCACGTGGACAGAAAACACATTTATCTGGTTCAATATGGTATTCCCAGACCCTGGGAACATGATACCTTTTAGAGATGTACCAAGTTATTTGGTGAATAAATGTATCCAGGTCACTACTCATCTCAAAAATGAAAAATAAAATTGGGATTTTCATACTTATTTTCACAAACAATGACAAGCGCCATTATATAATAGCATTGATTTAGTGAAAATATCCTGACTTTCCATCAAGATGTAGTGTCTCATAAGAACGTCAAGTATTCATAACCATACTGAACATGGTTTTTCGGCATTTACAAAACAGCTTTCAACTCCACCATCTCACTCGCTGCTGACAGTGCTGTGACACAGGTAAAATGACTGTCCCCCTTGGCAGGTGATGTTTCAGAGTGGAAAGAATGCCACTTATGGAGACAGGCCAAACTGGTTTCAAATTCTGGCCCTACCACGCATTAGCTCTGTGAGCTTGGTGTGTCCTTTTTTTTTTTTTTTTTTCTTAATCTCTCTACTGTTGTACTACAGGATGTACTACACGGTGTGTTGAATCATCACGCACCTTTTCAATGATTTTGATGAGAATTAGAGGTAATCTGTGTAGCATGTCTAGTACCGAGGTTGTCACATTCTCATGATCCATGCCTTCTCTCACTTTCTTGTCTTGCAAAAGCAGTCATCTTCTGCCTAAACACTTACCACATTTTCCCCTGAATAATGCCTTTTTCAGAACTCGGCTCAGGCACAACCTACTCTAGGAAGCTTTTTCTAACCCAGAAGTCTGAGTGAGGGCATCTGTCTCCTATACCAGTGGTTCTCACACTTAGTACACACTAGAATCATCTGAGGGGCTTAGAAAAACACAAATTGCTGGGCAGCACCCACAGAGTTTCTGGCTGAGTAGATGTAGAGTAGAGCCAAAAATCCGTATGTCTAAGTTCCCAGGTGAATCTGATGCTGCTGGTGAAGGAACCATATATTGAGAACACTTCTCTATGATCCTGTGACAACCTCAGCACTAATATTCACCCAAATGCATTTGGGTGATAAAGTCAGCCCTCTGTGTCCTTAGATTCAATCAATAGCAGATTGAAAATATTCAGAAAATAATAAAAATAACAATACAGCAATAAAGATAATACAAACAAAATACAACACAGTATAACAACTATTTATTTATTTATTTATTTATTTATTTATTGAGACGGATTCTCGCTCTGTTGCCCAGGCTGGAGTGCAGTGGCCAGATCTCAGCTCACTGCAAGCTCCGCCTCCCGGGTTTATGCCATTCTCCTGCCTCAGCCTCCCGAGTAGCTGGGACTACAGGTGCCCACCACCTCGCCCGGCTAGTTTTTTGTATTTTTTTAGTAGAGACAGGGTTTCATTGTGTTAGCTAGGATGGTCTCTATCTCCTGACCTCGTGATCCACCCGTCTCGGCCTCCCAGAGTGCTGGGATTACAGGCTTGAGCCACTGCGCCCGGCCAACAACTATTTAAATAGCATTTACATTGTGTTAGGTATTATACATAATCTAGAGATTAAAGTATATGGGAGGATATGTGTAAGTTAAATGCAAAGACTATGCTATTTTATATCAGGAATCTGAGCATCATGAATTTTGCTATCTTGGGGGGTCCTGGAACCAATCACTTGTGAATATCTAGGGACAGCTGTACAAAATCCTTGTCAGGCCTCTGAGCCCAGATGGCTGAGGCAACTGAAGAACCACAAAAGAAGTGAAAATGGCTGGTTCCCGCCTTAACTGATGACATTTGATGATTGTGATTTGTTCCTGCCCCACCCTAACTGACCAATTGACCTTGTGAAATTCCTACTTCTGGACAATGAATCTCAGAAGCTCCCCACTGAGCACCTTGTAACCCCCACCCCTGTCCATAAGAGAAAAACCCCCTCTGACTGCAATTTTCCACTACCCACCCAAATCCTATAAAACTGTCCCACCCTTATCTCCCTTTGCTGACTCCTTTTTCAGACTCAGTCTGCCTGCACCCAGGTGATTAAAAAGCTTTATTGCTCACACAAAGTCTGTTTGGTGGTCTCTTCACATGGATGCACGTGACATTTGGTGCTGAAGACCCAGGACAGGGGGACTCCTTCAGGAGACCAGTCCCCTGTCCTCACCCTCACTCTGTAAGGAGATCCACCTATGACCTCGGGTTCTCAGGCCAGCCCAAGGAACATCTCACCAATTTCAAATCAGGTAAGTCTTTTCACTACCTTCTCCAGTCTCTCTCGCTACCTTTCAATCTCCCTTTCCTTCCAATTCCAGCTGTTTTTCCTCTCTAGTAGAGACAAAGGAGACACATTTTATCTGTGGACACAAAACTCCGGTGTGGGTCACGGACTCGGGAAGACAGGCTGCCCTTGGTGTTTAATCACTGTGGGGACGCCTGCCTGATTATTCACCCACATTCCACTGGTGTCTGATCACCACAGGGATGCCTGCTTTGGTCATTCACCCACATTCCCTTGGTGGCAAGTCAATTGCAGGGATGACTGCTTTGGCTGCTCACCCACATTACAGCCCAGGGCTGCTCACCACCCACTTCTCTGTGTCTCTACCTTTCACTTTACACTTACCTCCTTCACTATGGGCAAGCTTCCACCCTCCATTCCCCCTTCTTCTCCCTCAGCCTGTGTTCTCAAGAACTTAAAACCTCTTCATCTCACACCTGACCTAAAACCTAAATGCCTTCTTTTCTTCTGCAACACCGCTTGGCCCCAATACTAACTCAACAATGGTTCTAAATGGCCAGAAAACAGCACTTTTGATTTCTCCATCTTACAAGACCTGGATGATTTTTGTCGAAAAATGGGCAAATGGTCTGAGGTGCCTGATGTCCAGGCATTCTTTTACTCATCAGTCCCTCCCTAGTCTCTGCTCCCAGTGCAACTCATCCCAAATCTTTCTTCTTTCTCTCCTGTCTGTTCCTTCAGCCTCTACCCCAAGCTCTGAGTCCTTTGAATCCTCCTTTTCTACGGACCCATCTGACCTCTCCCGTCCTCCTCAGGCTGCTCCTCACCAGGCTGAGTCAGGTCCCAATTCTTCCTCAGCCTCCGCTCCCCCACCCTATAATCCTTCTATCACCTCCCCTCCTCACACCCAGTCTGGCTTACAGTTTTGTTCCACGACTAGCCCTCCCCCACCTGCCCAACAATTTCCTCTTACAGAGGTGGCTGGGGCTCAAGGCATAGTCAAGGTTAACCCTCCTTTTTTTTAATCTGACCTCCCCCAAATCAGTTAGTGTTTAGGCTCTTTTTCACCAAATATAAAACCCCAGCCCAGTTCATGGCCTGTTTTGCAGCAACCCTTAGACACTTTACTGCCCTAGACCCAGAGGGGCCAGAAGGCCGTCCTATTCTCAATATGCATTTTATTACCCAACCCACTCCCAACATTAGAAAAAGCTCCAAAAATTAGATTCCGGCCCTCAAACTCCACAACAGGACTTAACCTCGCCATCAAGGTGTACAATAATAGAGAGAGCCAAGCAGCAGTCTGTTTCTGAGTTGCAATTACTTGCCTCCACTGTAAGAGAAACCCCAGCCACATTTCCAGTACACAAGAACTTCAAAACACCTAAACCACAGTGGCCAGGCGTTCCTCCAGGACCTTCTCCCCCAGGATCTTGCTTCAAGTGCCAGAAATATGGCCACTGGACCAAGGAATGCCCACAGTCCAGGATTCCTCCTAAGCTGTGTCCCATCTGTGCAGGAACCCACTGGAAATTGGACTGTCCAACTTGCCTGGCAGCCACTCCCAGAGCCCCTGGAACTCTGGCCCAAGACTCTCTGACTGACTCCTTCTCAGATCTTCTCAGCTTAGCAGCTGAAGATTGACACAGCCCGATCACCTCGGAAGCCTCCTGAACCATCACAGACGCTTTAGGTAACTCTTACAGTGGAAGGTAAGTCCGTACTCTTCTTAATCAATACGGAGGCTAACCACTCCACATTACCTTCTTTTCAAGGGCCAGTTTACCTTGCCCCCATAACTGTTGTGGGTATTGATGGCCAGGCTGCTAGACCTCTTAAAACTCCCCCAGTCTGGTGTCAACTTGGAAAACATTATTTAATGCATTCTTTTTTAGTTATCCCCACCTGCCCAGTTCCCTTATTAGGTCGGGACATTTTAACTAAATTATCTGCTTCTCTGACTATTCCTGGGCTACAGCCACATCTCATTGCCACCCTTTCCCCTGTTCAAAACCTCCTTCACGACTTCCTCTTGTATCCCCCTACCTTAACACACAAGTATGGGACACCTCTACTCCCTCCCTGGCAACCGATCACATGCCCATTGCTATCCCATTAAAGCCTAATCACCCTTACCCTGCTCAACACCCGTATGCCATCCCACAACAGGCTTTGAGAGGACTAAAGCCTGCCCAGGATCTTCACCTTATCAACAAAATTGTTTTGCCTATCCACCACATGGTGCCAAACCCACATACTCTCCTATCCTCAATACCTCCCTCCACAACCCATTATTCTGTTCTGGATTTCAAAGATGCTTTCTTTACTATTCCTTTACACCCTTCATCCCAGCCTCTCTTCGCTTTCATTTGGACTGAACGTGACACCCATCAGTCTCAGCAACTTACCTGGGCTGTACTGCTGAAGGCTTCAGGGACAGCCTCCATTACTTCAGTCAAGCCCTTTTTCATACTTTACTTTCTGTCCATCTGCTTCTCACTTTATTCAATATTTTGACGACCTTCTACTTTATGGCCCCTCTTACAAATCTTCCTAACAGGAACCCTCCTGTTCCTCCAACATCTATTCTCAAAAGGATATTGCAACTCCCCCGCCAAAGCCCAGATTTCTTCCTCATCCATTACCTATCTCAGCATAATTCTTCATAGAAACATACATGCTCTCCCTGCTGATTGTGTCTGGCTAATCTCCCAAACCCCAGCCCCTTCTACAAAGCAACAACTCCTTTCCTTCCTAGGCATAGTTAGGTACTTTTGTTTTTGGATATCTGGTTTTGCCATCCTGACTAAACCATTATATAAACTCACAAAAGGAAACCCAGCTGACCCCATAGATCCTAAATCCTTTCCCCACTCCTCTTTCTCTTCCTTAAAAACAGCCCTAAAAGCTGCTCCCACGCTAGTTCTCCCTAACTCATCCCAACCCTTTTCATTACACTCAGCCAAAGTACAGGGCTGTGTGGCTGGAATTCTTACACAAGAGCCGGGACTGTGCCCTGTAACCTTTCTGTCCAAACAACTTGACCTCACAGTTCTGAGCTGGCCCTCATATCTGTATGCAGTGGCAGCTGCCACTTAAATACTTTTAGAGGCCCTCAAAATCACAAGCTATGCTCCACTTACAATCTACAGTTCCCATAACTTTCAAAATCTATTTTCCTCCTCACACCTGATGCGTATACATTCTGCCCCCTAGTTCCTTCAACTGTACTCACTATTTGTTGAATCTCCTACAGTTACCATTGTTTCTGGCCTGGACTTCAATCTGGCCTCCCACATTATTCCTGATACCACACCTGACCCCCATGACTGTATCTCTCTGATCCACTTGGTATTCACTCCATTTCCCCATATTTCCTTCTTTCCTGTTCCTCACCCTTATCACACTTGATTTATTGATGGCAGTTCCACCAGGCCTAATCACCACTCACCAGCAAAGGCAGGCTATTCTATAGTATCTTCCACACCTACCATTTAGGCTACTGCTCTGCCCCCCTCCACTACCTCTCAGCAAGCTGAACTCATTGCCTTAACTCAGGCCCTCACTCTTGCAAAGGGACTACACATCAATATTTATACTGACTCTAAATATGCCTTCCATATCCTGCACCACCATGCTGTTATATGGGCAGAAAGAGGTTTCCTCACTACACAAGGATCTTCCATCATTAATGCCTCTTTAATAAAAACTCTTCTCAAGGCTGCTTTACTTCCAAAAGAAGCTGGAGTCCTTCACTGCAAAGGCCATCAAAAGGCCTCAGACCCCATTGTTCAAGGCAACAATTATGCTGATAAGACAGCTAAAGAAGCAGCCGGTATTCCTACTTATGTCCCTCACGGCCAGTTTTTCTCCTTCTCATCAGTCACTCCTACTTACTCTCTCACTGAAGTTGCCACCTATCAATCCCTCCCCACTCAAGGCAAATGGTTCCTGGACCAAGAAAAATTCCTCCTTCCAGCCTTACAGGCTCATTCCATTCTATCGTCCTTTCATAACCTCTTCCATGTAGGTTACAAGCCACTAGCCCACCTCTTAGAACCTCTCATTTCCTTTCCATCGTGGAAATCTATCCTCAAGGAAATTACTTCTCAGTGTTCCATTTGCTATTCTACCACTCCTGAGGAATTTCTCAGGCCCCCTCCCTTCCCTACACATCAAACTCAGGGGTTTGCCCCTGCCCAGGACTGGCAAATTGACTTTACCCACATGCCCCAAGTCAGGAAACTAAAATACCTCTTGGTCGGGGTAGACACTTTCACTGGATGGGTAGAGGCCTTTCCCTCAGGGTCTAAGAAGGCCACCGTGGTCATCTCCTCCTTTCTGTAGACATAATTTCTCGATTTAGCCTCTCCCTCTATCTAGTTGTTCCATCAATGCCCATTACAACCTCTAATGGCTGCTGCCCTAGCTGGATCCCTAGTGTTAGACATCAGTTCTAAATTTCTTTTCAAAAAATCACTATGTCAGTAGGTTCAATTCTTTGCCTTCTACTTTTAAACTTAACTTCCTCATAAAGCAACCTTTTTCGATTACCTGCTCCACCCTGACTCATTTCAATGACCTGCTCCACCCTCACTCATTCTGATTACCTGCTCCACCCTGACTCATTCTGATTATTTGCTCTGTCCTGACTCATTCTGATTACCTGCTCTGTAACCATTTTTCCCACCAAACTACTCACCCCGTCACTCTCTTTAAATTAGTCAGTCGAAATTAGTTTAGCCTGTAAAGTCTAACCCCAGCCAATAGGGGAACGACACAGCAGCAGGGGCCACAGTGCATCAGGGATAAGAACCCCTTCCCCTCCTTTGTCCGAATGTGCGCTCACCATTGCTCCATCTGTAAGGGCACACTCTTCTATAGAAGTACCTTGCCTTGCTGAGAATTAAAAAGAAAATTTTATATTTGAGTGCTATTTCTTTTGCGGCACAGAAACTTTATCTATAAGTCTGGGTACAAGACACCTCTTTTAGTACTCCTCATCTTTTCACTTTGCATTTCCAGTTTTGCCTTGTACAAGGTCTCTTCTTCCTCTGTGGCTCCTCTACCTACATGTGTCTACCTGCTAATTGGACAGGCACATGCACACTAGCTTTCCTTACTGCCAAAATTCAATTTGCAAATAGGACCGAACAGCTTCCTCTTCCCCTCATGATGCCAACATTTCACCACTATTTTGTTTTATTTTTCTTACTAATATAAGAAGACAGGAATAGGCCTCGACTTACTGCTGAAAAAGGAGAATTCTGTATATTTTTAGATGAAAAGTGTTGTTTTTACCTAAATCAATCTGGCCTGGTATATGACAACATAAAAACACTCAAGGATAGAGTCCAAAAACTCGCCAACCAAGCAAATAATTATGCTGAACCCCCTTGGACCCTCTCTAACTGGATGTCCTGGGTCCTCCCAATTCTTAGTCCTTTAATACCTCTTTTTCTCCTTCTCTTATTCAGACCTTGTGTCTTCTGTTTAGTTTCTCAACTCATACAAAACCACATCCAGGCCATCACCAATCATTCTATATGACAAATCCTCCTTCTAACAACCCCACAATATCACCCCTTCCCCCAAAATATTTCTTCAATTTAATCTCTCCCATTCTAAGTTGCCACGCCGCCCCTAATCCCACTCAAAGCAGCCCGGAAAAACAACCACCAAAAATTTTCACCACTCCAATACTTCACCACTATTTTGTTTTGTTTTTCTTATTTATATAAGAAGACAGGAATGTCAGGCCTCTGAGCCCAAGCCTGCACCTATACATCCAGATGGCCTGAGGCAACTGAAGAACCACAAAAGAAGTAAAAATGGCTGGTTCCTGCCTTAACTGATGACATTCCACCACTGTGGTTTGTTCCTGCCCCGCCCTAACTGATCAGTTGACCTTGTGAAATTCTTTATCCTGGACAATGAATCTCGGAAGCTCCCCACTGAGCACCTTGTAACCCCCACTCCTGTCCATAAGAGAAAAACCCCCTTTGACCGCAATTTTCCACTACCCACCCAAATCCTATAAAACTGCTCCACCCCTATCTCCCTTTGCTAACTCCTTTTTTGTACTCAGTCTGCCTGCACCCAGGTGATTAAAAAGCTTTATTGCTCACATAAAGCCTGTTTGATGGACTCTTCACATGGACGCGTTTGACACTCCTTAGGTATCTTTTTAATCTCCCTCATCTAACACAGTGTCTGGCACTCAGAATCACTCAATATATGATTGCAGAATAAGAGATGAGTTAGAAACATAGTTAAAAGCAGAAAGAAATGGAACTGGAGCCCAAGACTATAAAGCTTCAGTTCTTCCCAGGATGTCTTTTCTGAATGAACAGGTGAATATAATGAAGGTACATTTTTATTATCAGTTGATTCTCATGCCCAGAAAAGCACTGATACCACATTCTTATGAGCGCAGGGAGAAAACTTGTTCTTGGTGTGTCTCCAAGGTACCAGAGGTCAGTGTGGCCACCAGAAGTGACCCATCTAACAGTGAGCACAGGGCTTCATTGTGAGCCTCTGAGGACAGGCTGCTCATCAACTTCTGCGTTTAAAAAGCACTTGACTGCCCTGAAGAGGAGCTATTTGTTACACAAAGTCATCTGAAAGAAAAGGGTTATGTTCTTTAAATAACTTTATTAGAGCCTATTTAGTAAATGACTTTCTAATGGTTAGAAAGTGTCTAGCAGATTGCAGTAAGGTGAGAAGGATGTCGCTATTTATATACTCAAGATTCTTCTTTCTAAGAGAAAAATGAAGTACAAAACAATATTTATAGCCCATTAGTTAGGGTTTTTCTTCAACTGATAACTTTCACACATATTCAGAAGACATGGCAACCTATTGCTTATATCTAAATTCCAAGTAGCTATACTGTCAGCATTCTGTCTACTTTTTCTTTCACTTTATTGTTTTTCTTTCTCTCTCATTCACTCATACACACACACACACACACACACATAAACCACATTTACATTTGTGTACCACGTTCACATATACATAAACTCAACTTTATGGAGCATGACATTTAAAAAAATTAGTATTTGATATGAAATTAGTTACTTCTGATTTATGTTGATATAAATACAATATATCAATACAATATATAACCTGCAGCCCAGACGGAACATAAAGAAAAATGGAAAAGCTAAAATATGGGACATGCATTCAATAACTTGGATATGGACAGCAATTCATAACCATTCATTCTGCTAATATCTTTTGAGCACCTACTACATGTCATGAACTTTACTAAACCACGAGACCCAATACTGAGCAGAAGAGAGTGAGGAAACTCAGACCGACAAGGTAACCAAATACTTACTTTGTTCGTTGATTCTCTGCTAACATTTTAAGATACAAAACTAAACCTTTATTTTGTTTTTATTTTCTGTGTCACATTAAAGACACCAAATATAGTTACTGTAAGTCCTTCTTTGTATTAGTGTTATTATTATAAAGAAAAAATTAATTGATAGATACCATTTTATAATGAAAGATTAATGGGCAAGTGCATGGGAGTAGCTTAGACTATCACTAACATTTGATAACACATATGTATGTTATTTGCTCTGTTAGAAAGGAAACGCAAATGATGCGATTAAAGTATTAAAAGAAATGTATACATAAAGACAAAAACATGCAAGGGAATGACTAAAACGATACAGAATGCAGGATGTTTGAAAGAGGTCATCAATGCAAGATTACTTAAATCTTACCTTAAAATTTTGTATAGAATTTGCAAAAGATGGGAAACCTGGAAGTATTTCCTAACAATACGAAAAGATAATATATAGAAATATAATATAAATCAGGGTCAAAAATTATTTAGAAAACAAGAAGAAAAATAAATGGAGAGGCATCTGCCTTTAGAGAAATAGGTGATCATTTCAAGGGTATAATTACTTTAAGACATTTTCATAGCTTTTGAAAATACAAAAATATTCAACTCCAATAAGACAACATCGTTTTCTAGAAAATGACATTTTTATTTTAACTTGAAATAATCATATGTAGCTATATATTTTGTAAACATGTCTCAAAACAACAGTAAATATTTTAGAAGGTGAACTATGTAAAGAAGAGGTATATGAACTCATATTACTTTCCCTGTAAATATACACAGCACACATGTTTCTTTGTCCTCATAAGAATTAAGCCTGTGTTGTGCTTCTTAGGGCAGTCAGGAATGTGTGTGGCAATGGAAGAACGGATGGGTGAAAAAATGAAAGTTTAGAAGGTGAATGAGATAAGTCAATAGGCCTATATTGTTTATTTACGACTGAGTGCTAATTATTCAAGAAATATCTTAAGGGGGAAGTTTATCAGTTTTATTGGATGAGATTTAAAAAAACATGGTGATGTCGATTTTCGGTAAGAAAATCATATTTAAAATGGTAGCCATAAAATATTTAATTCAAATAAAATCACAAAGGGGATATATAAATCAAATACACACAAAAATGAAAGCCTGATAGATATGTTCATGCCAAGAAATTTTTTTTTATTTAATGAATTAAGAGAGTAAGAACTGAGTGACAAATACTGAGTACTTTGAGGTGGGGGCTCAAAACTAATATGCATAGTTTACAAAATATTAAAGGTTCACTAGACAGAATTAGGTGACCATTAACTGTGTTAAACAAATATAAACCCTACATCATAACAAAAAATACATTATTCAAAATATTCAATTTTAGATGCTTATGCACTACATGACAAATGCCACTAAAAAAGGGCAAAGCTTCCAATAACTTTTCCTCAAAAATAATTTTTGAGATAAGCCTGAATAAATCATATGCATCCTCTTTTTAGGAAAGGGATAGAGGGAATTTTTTTAATGACCAGAATTTATTTTTTAGATGATTAAAGTAACCTCTGAAAATAATAAAACCTCTTTAGTAAAGTATATTAAAAAGCTTATATGAATAGATTGTGTGTTTCAAATCTCTGAGAATTTTTGCATTAAACTCCTGCTCATGAGCATTAAGTAAAGCATCTCCTTTTGTGTTTTTAGATGTTTCCAGCCACAAAGTTTACTAATCTGGAGAGATGATTAATGTCAGAGACTCTAAAACGGTAAAACCACAGACACCAAATTAGATATAAATCCATCTGGGTAATATAAGGACTTCACATATAAAAACCAGATGGAAGTTTGGATGGATTTTCTCTGTGCTATATGAGGTAAGTCTAATGTGTTTTCTTACAGAGTTTCTTATTCACACAACAATATTGTCAAAATCCAGCAAGCCCCAGATGACTCCAAAATATTTGCATCAATCCATGCCAGCATTTGCACATGGAGTCTTTGCTTTAGCCGTTTGTGGTGCTTTTTAGAAACAATTACTTTACTAGTAATAACTATAGATAAGTCACTCTGGTGGCCAATGTTTGTGCTCCAATCCTGACAAGGAACAAAAGAGGTTTCCTGAACTTACTGTTTTTAAGAAGCTAACATAGTTCTATCAAATGCCAGATTAATTTCATCTAAGAGACCTAGGAAACAGGAGTTACCTCTGTTTTGCTTATTCTTTTATGAAGTCACTGATTTCTAACTATTGGCATAATGTCTACTTGTAAGCTTTTGGTTATGCTCCTTGGCCTTATTCTTCTTTATGTATGCTTATAAGTCTATTTCGAAAACATATTTTACATTTTTTGGTTTTCTTATTACTCTTCATTTTCATTTCAAACTGCTCTGAAAACTCCAGTTGAGACCTGAACAATGAAGACAGACAGGTTTTCACTCATCTTGAAAATTCCATTTATTTTTTTCCTGATGTCATTTACCTTATAATTATTTGTTTTAGGAGGAAAGGAGAAAGGAAGAAGAGGAGCACCTTCTAGTTAAATTAAAGTTCAGCAGTGAATCCACCTGTCTATATAATTAAAAATAGAATACAACACTACTTCAAAAATATTAAAAGAATGGTCATATCCATTGCTAATAAACAGGAAAGCAGGCAGTCTGGTGTCTTGGCTGGAGTGTAAAATAGAACTAACTTTCTACAAGGCAATTCAAAAAACATTTTTAAAAGCATTAAAATTTTGTATGCCCTTTAGTCTGGGAATTCCACTTCTAAAGAAGAATCTTAGCCAGGCGTGGTGACTCGTGCCTGTGATCCCAGCACTTTGGGAGGCAGAGGCAGGAAGATCACTTGAGGTCAGGAGTTTGAGACTAGCCTGGCCAACACGTGAAACCCAGTCTCTACTAGAAATAGAAAAAATTAGCTAGGCGTGGTGGTGTGCATCTGAAATCCCAGCTACTCAGCAGGCTGAGACAGGAGAATTGTTTGAACCTGGCAGGCAGAGGTTGCAGAGAGCCAAGATTGCGCTACTGCACTCCAGCCTGGGCGAAAGAGCAAGACTCCATCTCAAAAAAAAAAAAAAAAAAGAGAGCGAGAGAATCTTAGAACAATGTTTTATTACAAGATTGTTCATAAAAGCATTGCTTATAACAACAAAAATTACAAATTAAAGCTATTAAGATTGGGTAATAAATTACTGTACATACATATGATGACCTGCAGAATTCTTTATAATGTCCATGGAAGAAGAAAATTATAAAATTGTATGGATACTATAATTCTATTTTTATTAAAATATTATATGTATCTTCCATATACATATGCAAATGTTGGAAATTAACATCAACATATTAATTTTTTCTAGTATAGGTTCTCTCTAGAAGGTCAAATACAACTTTTTCCTTTTCCTTTTTTTCCTGATTTAAAAAATTTATGACAATTAACATGTAATTTGAGCAGCATGAAAAATGTTAATGTTATTTAAATTATTTAAAGCCTGAAAAATCTAACCACAGTGAATAATTAGAACTTACAAATTGTGCCTTATTTCCCATATGTTCGCTGTCAATAGATATATTAAAATCCAAAAGTCAAAATTAGATTTTATCAGATCAACCAGAGCGAGGGGATTCAAGATCTATATGTTCAAATGTATGACAGAAATACGACTACTTCAATTCTCAGATCACTAAAATGGAGTTCCCAACACTGCTATCTTTTCTCAATTTGAGTGTATCAGCATCACATAGTCTTACATTTATTATCAGCAATGCTTTCTCTAACATATTCAACATGCAAACCAGAAAAACCTTTTCCTTTAATCATCGCCCCATTTGGTGGTATCTTTTTTAAATCAGTTGCTCTCATATTAAAATGCATTCAAATTTAATTTTTTGAGAACAGCATACTCAAAAATCTGAGTCACCATCATTGCATATACTAGCAATACTTGAAGAAAGCAAATACCTACATCATCCTCTTGCCCATCAGTGCCTGCATTGTGGATGTCAGGATAATGTTTCAGAAACTGGGCTACATAGGTCATGATAGACTTCTCATCTGGTTTATCCACATCAACATCTGAAAAAACAAAAAATGAAATGTGAATAAATTAATTAGCATTCATTGGATTTTAATAATACAAGCTTTAATATCTAGCTATCATACCAAAAACACTAAGCGCAGAAGGAAAACAGAAGCACTATTTAGAATTTTGGAGGGGGAGGAGGGTAAATCAAATTTAGTCTGGACATTACATGATGGAAATTATATTATTCAGAAAGATGATACATTTTAACAAACGGCATTTAAGAAAGTAGCATATATGTCATTTAAATAAGACATACAGTATCTCATGAGACAGTATTTCACAAATATGAGATACTGTATGGTTACTCAAACATTCTGTCTAGTTAACTGAACATAAATAATATGTAAATTTTAGAACTGGCATAAATAGGTAGTACAAAAATGCTTACAAGTGTGACACTGAATGACAGTTCATATACTATATATGGCCAAATATAGACAAGTCTCTTCTCTGCCCCCACAAATTTTACTTTAGAAGAAAGGGAGATGCCTTATATTCCATTTCCTGGGCAGCCTCTTTGTGGAGCATTCTCTCCAAATTACAGTGCTTTGAGCAATCAAGCACTCTTCGAGGGAAACTGCCTGAGAAGGCCACAATCACCGTGATTTTGAAGCTTATAGATATTTATCCAATACAAACGGTAAAAATCAGGCAAATAGATTTATACAGAGTTAGTAATTATACATGGAAGTAAGAATGCATAAGTAAAAAATGCTGTAAACAAGTCTTTTAAATATCAATTTTAAAGGCAGACAATGATTATGTCTTCAGAGCAATTTATAGAGCAAAAAGCAAACCAAATTGCTACAATAAAGTATAAAACTAATCTAATCTTTTGTACAAGTTCTTTTTGGTCAGAGGTATAATTTCTAAGACTTCCAATGTAGGGTTTAAAGAGTGCTACAATTCACACCATTTAAAAGGAAGCAAAGATAACAAATTCTGAAATTGGTTAAATGACTCAAAGGTGATGAGTCAAACCGTTGACTAAAACTTTTTTTTCAGGAAATATGAAAGTCGAAAGAAAAGCAATATTTAATACATGATTTAACATAGTATATGCTGTTAACTATATATGTAAATCATAAAATCATTATTATAATAGACTTGGAGTACTTAATCTGTATCCCTAAAAGCTTATACATCCAAGTTGGTTAAATAACTTTCTGAAGGGGAAGTTCTCATTAAGAAATTAGAAGAAAGTCTTATATCTAGGATAGCCTTGTATTTAGGCAACCTCAGTTTTTGACCATCAAAGAAAATATTAAGATCTTGCGGTCTGGTGGATATGAAAGAATCAGGTATATTCTTTTTTCATCCCACTCTAGGAATAATGTCAGCTCTGTTACATCCTCTGAAATTGATGGCTGGAATACGTGTTTTTCCCTTGATTTATTTTTGTGCAGAGAGAAGGCAGAAAGCCCTTTGATATCCTAGTGAAAGTGGGGGTGGGGGCAGAGTGGGACTCAAAACAGAATCCTAAAATGTCAAGGAATCTCTATGGGGCCCTTCATCTTCAAAGAAACCTAACTGGGTCTCTGTAACTTACTCTTAGAAACACAAGTCTATCCTCTTTGTTTCAGAGCTAGGGAAGTTCAGTCTGAAATTCCATCGTTAAAAATAATTTTCAGTGGATCCCATGAAGATAGAGAGTAGAATGGTGGTTACCAGAGGCCAGGAAGGGTAGAGAGGAGAGGGGAAAAATAATTTGCTTTCACTGTGTATTTACATTTCTGCATTCACTGATATAAATATCCATACTTGACAACCCACATAAATTATCTGTGACATTTGGAACTTCACTTTGATACTTTTGTTTCAACATAGCTAACAACTTACTAGTTTATAAAAGTTTATCAAAGGCATCTAAATTGTCTTTTGAAGGCTTGAAAGAGTTCATTCCATTTCCAAAAAGTCTTAACACTCACAGCCTTACCAAAAAAATGTACCAAACAATTAAAATGACAACTATTAGTCAAATATTTATGTAGTTTGCTGATTGACACCAAAACACTGCATGGTTAAAAACATTTCTAAGTATGAATAATCTACATCTTCCAGACCTCTGAGATTATATATTATCCTGTCACCCTCCCCTCATACACCCTCCCCTCATTCTAAAACTTTCATTCCACCCTTAAGTATATTAAGTCCCGTTCACCTGACTGATATACCAATGCCAAAGTGTTGTTTGGAGCAATGAAATCATATTTTACCCCAACCAAGGTGGTAGATATTTATCCAGAAGAAAATTGATGCAGGAAAATACCATTACTTCCCACTTTTCTCCAGCTTTCCAGCTTGGAAGAATCTTGGAAGTCATGTGTATTTCTGAGTTTAAGAAAGTTAAGACATTTAAACCCTCAGCCGGGCACGGTGGCTCACGCCTGTAATCCCAGCACTTTGGGAGGCCGAGGCGGGCAGATCACGAGGTCAGAAGATCAAGACCATCCTGGCTAACATGGTGAAACCCCATCTCTACTAAAAAGTACAAAAAAATTAGCCGGGCGTGGTGGCGGACACCTGTATTCCCAGCTACTCGGGAGGCTGAGACAGAAGAATGGCGTGAACCCGGGAGGCGGAGCTTGCAGTGAGCCAAGATCGCGCCACTGCACTCCAGCCTGGGTGACAGAGTGAGACTCCGTCTCAAAAAAAAAAAAAAAGAAAAGAAAAGAAAAGAAAAAAGAAAAAGACATTTAAACCCTCTGTGTTAACATATACAGCAGTCAATGATTATTCAGCCTACCTTCAGGATCTAGCAGTCTTGGGATCCCCAGTTCCGTTTCGGCGATAGTGAAAGCATCCTCCAGATTTTCTCGGTTGGATCTGCCTTTCACTTTCTCCAAGTCCACCAGTTCGGGTCGAATGGCATGAATAACTGAATGAAAGGCAACCCCGCTTCTCCAACTCTTCCCAAAATCTTTTACTTCTATTCCAGTCTGCCTTTGTGTTATAAAAACATAAAATGATGTCACATTCTGAATAGATACAAGGACTTTCTTCAAGGCCTCATGCAAAATCCAGTGCTTTTCACCAACAATATGCAGAGAACTGTATCAGTTCATTGTGTTTGAGAAAAATTAAAGAAAACAAAATTTTTAGGGGGTAACAAGATAAGATGTCGAAATTCCAGTTCTATATTTAGAGATTTCTATGTTGGATTTTTCGGTAATTAAGATAGTTAATTTAAAGCATATTTTTACATTCATTTTATAAAGAAAAATCAATTTAGAGAAAAATGCTGAAAAATTTTAAGAAAACAAATTATAAAGATGCCAAACGTGATAGTAATTAACCACTGTATATTTTTTGTAGAGAGATCTAACACGTTTCTAATGGGAAGCAGCACTGTGTTGTACACAGGTTATTACAGACTAAGATAATGTGGCTAAATGCTTTCCAATGCAATAGAACAGACAAATGCAAATATTGCAATTATATCTCTCAAGTGTTCACAAGGGACCCTGTATTCCACCTAAATGCAAACAATAATTCCAATTACTCCACCAATAAAACTGTTTGTAAACTCCTTTTTTGTAATTGTCTTGAGGGCAAAGCCCTGGTGGTAAATCTTTTTTCTTTGGTGGTGGATTTGATTAACTCAAAGCCAGTTATTAAGAAACTGATTTCAAGTTAGTAGTCATATTTTGCCTTTGGAAAGCAGAAATGAGGCAAGTTCATAATGAATGATTTTTTTTTCTACATGTAATTTATCAATTATAAAGGCAGTTCCAAAAACAGAGTTGTAAAGATGATTTTGAGCATTAGCTGTACCCCTTGATTAAGTGGAGGGCCTGCAAATATGATCACTTAACTAGGGAACATTCAATGGATAAAGTCATCTGGTCATCTGGTAGTTTCTTTTTAAAAAGTTAGTCTCATTAACCTTATAGTTGTTGCTAAATAAAGCAAAAATATCACTCAAGTAATTTTTACTAAAATTTCAAAATTTTCATGAAAAATACAACCTGAATGGTATGCTGATTAATATAACAAGTTTATAAATGTCCATTATTATTACTATTATTATTATTATTATTGAGACAGAGTCTCACTCATTCTGTTGCCCAGGCTGGAGTGCAGTGGCACAATCTTGGCTCACTGCAATCTCCACCTCCCAGGCTCAAGGGATTCTTGTGCCTCAGCCTCCCAAATAGCTGGGATTTCAGGCATGTGCCACAACACCTGGCTAATTTTTGTATTTTTAGTAGAGACAGGGTTTCATCATGTTGGCCAGGCTGGTCTCAAATTCCTGGCCTCAAGTGATCCACCCGCCTCGGCCTCAAAAGTGCTAGAATTGCAGGTGTGAGCCACCACGCCCAGCCTATCCTTAAATTTTATTGCAGACAACTTCTCAATCACTTTAAAACATGTTTTACCAATGTACACCGTTTGCATAAAATATATTATGCATCATTGAGCCTGATCATTGGCTTCATCTACAAATATCCTAAAAACAATTTTATGAGATTCCAGTAATTGTAAAGTAATCTTGAATCTTCTCTTAGTTATTTTCAAGCTTATTTCTCTGGTAGTATGGATATAATTTTTTTCAGCAGACAGCTGACATCCATGCAGGTTGAACAGTATGTCCTTTTTATCTATTCATTTGTAATCCATCTCTGACTTAATTTTATTTTTCTTTGCCCACATTTCCTCATTTAAAAATTTTTTTTACCCTGTTAAGCCACTTCAAATTAGTTTTTAACAAAATTCAGTGGGGTGTAAATACATAATTAGTTAATAAATATTCACCATGTAATTAGCTATTTCTAATTTTCTTGAACTTGTTTATTGTTTTAGACATTTTCAAAGAGAAAGACATAATATGCTTTTCTAAACATTTACTATACTGAAATAATTAAAAACGTTTCAGCATGTTTTATTTCTTCTATATTTGTTGAAAAAATATATGTAGGTATACACACACACACACACACACACACACGCTGTTTCCTATTACATCAGTTAAAGTCAGTTAAAGTAGTAGGTAATATTCCTTAAAAGTTTTAGTTTAAACCTCTTATTTGAGTATTTTAGATACAAACCCAAAGAAAACTTAGACACACCATTTAAAGAAGTGATGAAGGGTGACCAATTTATAAGCATTTCTGACCTCTAATATGTATTTACTTCAAGTTACTTTGAATAACTATGGCTACACATATATTTATTTTGTTACCTTACTAATTTTTGTCCAAAAATATAATTGTTCTGCTTATATATGTGATAATAGGTATGTAAATGTAAGATATGCTATAACTTAATGCTTTTATTTCTGATAATATGTGCTGATAGTGGATGAAATTAGTTTTAAAAATTAGAGGACTTAACTATCATATGTTACTGAAACCATTTTTAATTTATTTCTCAAATATTTTTAAACTTTATATGAAAACAGTGGATACATCCTGATAACTAGTTTAGTGTTTACTGGATGTTTTATCATTTCCCACCATCTTCAATCTTATGAGTGTGATGAACTTCCAAACTAGAGTCCCACGAAATATTATTATTTTAGGAATAACATCACTCATACCTCAAAATGGATACAGATTCTAAAGTCTTTCACACATGTTAGATAATAAGTTGCCTGAAAAGTACATACCGGGATAGTATAAAAGGCAGTTTTTAGAAAAAATTATCAACGGTTTGGTAGCATCATGGAATCATGTGTTCATTACAGAATTTTTATGGCAGAGAAAAGTCATCACCCCAAACCTCTATAATTTATGCAGCTACAAAAGAAATGGATCTTATAGATTGCTCACGGGTGGAGAATCCTCAGGCCCAGGATTCTGGACATTGGCCTAGATAAGGAAAGTAAAACTTCCACTGATGTTACCAATATATAAGTTGTAGCAATGACTTTGAGCTGTCACCAGACTCTTGCACATCTTCGAAACCCAACATAGCATGCATGAAACTAAATTAAATGCTGGATAATTCCAACAGCATTAAATTTGAGTTTACTTCAAGCTACTGTTTTATTAAAAGAAAATCAATTTGTTTTTGGTTAATTTAATGCCGTGTGAAGCAATGGACCACAGAATACCACCTTGACATTATTGCAAAGTTTAATTGCAATAGCATCGTGACACATCAGCACGCAGTCACCAGTCTTCTCCCTACCCAGTTAAGTTGTAAGAGACATTCGTAAAGCCACCGTGGATGCAATTAAACAGTGTTCCAGCAATGTGGGAAGGGTTTTTTTAATTTCATTTCTACTCCAGATTCTAAAGTGCCACAAAGCTTTGTTTTCAGAAATATATTTGACTACAACTCGAATCATGAAAACATATCCCGAATTAGAAAACCAGCAACACACTTTAAAAGTTAAACAAAACAACATAAATTAGTAACACTAATTACATCCTTTCTGTTTCTCTTTATTTTCTTATTTTTGCTCTTCAAACACCTTAAAAATAGAACTCCCTATGTTTAGCACCTCAATATTTTATAATAAGTACTTGTTTACAACTGTTTTCCAGAAGTAGAGAATCAAATTCAGATTAGATTTAAGCATGCAAAACAAGATAAAAAATGAGTAATTTTACACGATGTTTAGGAAAATCAAACAAAAGCATACACTACATGAAAGTACTTACCCCTGACCACATCAGACGGCAAAATACTTATATGGTCAACTGAAAATTCCATTGAAATTGCTATGAGAAAATACTTTTTGAGAGCACTATTTTTTTTTCTTTTCTTTTCTTTCTTTCTTCCTTTTTTTTTTTTTTTTTTTTTTTTGAGATGGAGTCTAGCTCTGTAAACAGGCTGGAGTGCAAAGCAATCTCCGGTCTCAGCTCACCCATAGCCTCCACCTCCCAGGTTCAAGCGTTCTGAACACTCCAGCCTCCTGAGTAGCTGGGTTTACTGGCATACAGCCACCATGCCCAGCTAATTTCTGTACTTTTATTAGAGATGAGGGTTTCACCATATTGCCAAGGCTGGTCTCGATCTCCTGAACTCAAGTGATCTGCCTGCCTCAGCCTCCCAAATTATAGGGATTATAGGCATGAGTCACTGTACCTGTCTGAGAGCAGTCATTTTCTATCCACTATTATCATATAAATGTATACACATGTAAATTTATTATGCCTAGAGGAAAACCGAAAACTAGATGCAAATTCTCAGCTCACAAAGCTAGAGTTGACAAAAAAATCTACACTCTGGATAAAAAATGAGACCAAAGGGAAAAAATTTAAAAACTAAAATTGCTAGAAAGTTTCAGAACATAAAAAAAAAAAATGTTTTTGGAATGTGTACCTTAGTTCACATTTTTCTTAAATAGAACATACTAGTCTCACGAAGAGATAACCAAGTTTAAACTTCGAATTTATTTATGTAAAGATTATTTAATAGGAGCAGAAACTCTAAACAATGACCTAAATAGAATTAGCCCTCACGCTACTCAAAATTTAGGATTAATCAGTTTAATTAATTAGGCCCAAAAACATGAATAAAGAAAAAATTAATTTTATAAGAGCATTTTCCTAGAGTCTTAGTGGTGATTTGTGTTTATATCTCAATTCAAGGAAAGAGTGAAACAAGCACTAAAGCAAAGTCATTCATTCAAATGTCTCTTCACAGTTTGCAATCATTAGAAGGTGCAATTAGTAATACATTCATAACTCAAATTATTTATGGATTGCAAATTTAGACAAACTCTTGATACTTACTTGCCAGCCGTGTACTGAACCCACTTTAATAAAGCCTTCTTAGCATTTCCTTGGATCTTGGTGGTCACCTTCCGTTTACTTGGTGGGCTGGGAGTCTCAGAGCTAACTATGCTGTCCACGGAGGATGCGCTGCTGGACAAAGACTGGAGCTGGGGCAGGTTGCTGGTCAACTCTTCGATCTGTTTGAGAGTTAACAGCCAGCAAAAATAGAAGCATTATCTTTGTTATTATTTCCTCGGATGTTTTACTTTTCCACCTACAAATGAGTTATGTTAACACCCTTGACATTCCTGACAAAATGCAAGCTCCTAAAAGGCATGATTAATATTTTACTCCTCTTAGCACTTCCCATTCCACCCCAGCTGTATCTTACACACATTTATAGAATACATGAATGAATTAATCAACTAAAACCTACTGGTTAGAACAATTATTCTGGATAAAATGGCAAGTTCATTTCTCTCCTTCATGTCTAAAAGGAGTTTAGAACTGCTCCCTTCCAAAGAAAACAGAAAAGTTTCCTAAGCTCCTTCTGCAACATATTTCATCTTCATTGTAAGGTGCTAACTTTTCAGATTGGGCACCTCTGCCGGAGTACTTTGGGATTTGAGATTCCATGTGCAACAGCTTTGCAAGGGAGAAGAGGAAATTCTGCTACCAAAGAAACAACGTATGTGTGAAAGGTACATTTCTGCTAAGTTAAGGATCAACCCCAAAGATATGACAAATGAGAGCATTATTAAAATGGCCACCACCATCTCCCTCCATGACATTGCATCAACTAAAAAAGGAACTGTAGCACAATACCTGGAAATATAGAATAATGGTCCACATCAATCCAAGAACTATTGAGGGTCGGCCGTCAGCTATATCGGTGGAGTTAATGTTGACTAATTTAATCTGTTTAAAAAAGAGAAACTGTACTAGTAATGTACTAGAATATTATAACTCATTTAATTATGTAGCAATTAGGCCTTTAGTAGACATCAATATGCTCTGATCATGCCTATGTAATGGTACACGGGAGTAAGTAGAGTGAGGTATCGAAACAAGCACATGGTTTCAGTGAAAATTTCAGGGGGATTTGTTAGGTGTACAAAGTAAAAACTATAAAATGGATTTCAGAAACTTCTTTTGTTTAAGGTTGAAAAAATATAACATGCAGGGAATTACCAGCAAAAATGCCAAACAGAAAAAAAAAATGTTATTCTTTATATTTAGAGGTTGACTGGAGCTTAAGAGAAACCGCAATGAGAAGTTTAAGAAGATGCACTTACTTTGAAGTTCGTTACCAAATAGCATGAAACTTATGCTCCCTTTTACCTATAAAAATCAGGAGTTAAGAATTCTAAAATTTGTACTAACCGGTGATCCTCTGTGCATGGACTGACATGAAAAACAAAGGGAGAAGATAATAGATATACATAAATCATCTTTCAAAATCAGCGTTATTTGTTCAAAGGGAATAAAGAGGTAGGTAGTCAGTTTAGAACCTGACTGTGGTAATACGTTTTAAAGAAAAACAAAGGAAAGGCAAGAAATAGCAAAATAGAGACTATTAGCATTCAGTTCCCTACTTTTGGACAATGACATATAAAGCATTCAGGAGAGACGTCAATCCATGTAAAATTGTCCCCAATTATTCATGCTAATGTTTTCCCAGCTACTACAAAGTTATTTGCTAAGTCCCCCAAAAATGGATTTATATGGTTAAATCTATCTCATTCAATTTCTATAACCTACCATCAAAAACATCCTTTTAGTAATTCTTAAACACAAATCAGAAACAATAATAATAAAGTACTCCTCAGACCTCTAGCTCAATAATTCTCAGCCAAGATTTCATGAAGTGTGTTATTAATAAAAAGCTCAGCTGTTTGTACATTTTTTATTTAAAAAACTTTTGTCAGATGCAAAATCATTTCACAAATACTTTACTCCTGAAAGTTTAAATTTACTTGTTTTACATCACAGGGGTGGAGTAAAAGCTGGCACAAAAATTGTAAATGATTCGAGGTATGCCTATGGGATTTTTGTCTCACTGGTGAAGTTCATTCATCAGGTTCAATGACAGATAATAAAAATTGAGAACCGGCATAGATTATAAACTTGTATATCTACTTCTTTTGGATCAAGCAGTGTAAGACATTTAATATATGTTTGTGGAAAATAAAGAACACCAGGTTTTTTTTAACTTTTTGTGAAAGAATATACTATGATCTCTAGGATCGTTGTGAGAGTTTCATTTTACAACTTCTCCAGAATTTTCCCACATCCATTTTAGCATGTATACACCAAACATTTATAATATATGCTAATATCCATAAGATTAATGCATTTCATAGGGGAAAATTGCTTCCTTTTCTTTGTGTATCATTTTTTTTAAATGCTATTGAATATAATTTGAAATATCCTACCTCAACCCAGTTCCAACTGTACTTAGAATTGTACATTGTTAACATATTCAATCTATTACAGAACCTAAGGGTCTTTTGCCTAACTTGTGAAAAAAAATGTTTTTCATGATTATCTGCCCTAAAATGTGTTTCACAATGAGTTTAGGGAGCACAGGTTGGTTTGTCTGTTTATTTAACCTCCCATCTCTTGCAAAATCCTATTGAATTTACAATACATTCTTAATAGCCTAGGAGGGTAGGATGGGCAATAGAGACACATCCAAAGAGACTGAAGAATTTCCAGAAGCCAGAAAGAAGATGGGACCATATTGACAGATAAAACCAGAGCAGAAGGATGTTGAGCCAGAGGTTCTCAAAGTGTGATTCCCAGAGCCACAGCAAGCACATGCCCTGGAAACTTGTTAGGGATGTATAGTCTGAGACTTCATCTTGGACCCATTAAACCAGAAACTAAGGAAGTGAGGCTCTGGAAAGTGTGTTAAAACCTTCAGGTGATTCTGATGCACATTAGTGCTTCAGAATGCTAGACTAGGCCATTGTACCTGGCCCATGTAATCTGGAGAAGTCTGAGTTATAAGACAGAGGCTTGAATTGAATGAATTATTATTTGTGTCCCTCCAAAATCCATATTTTGAAATGTAACTCCCAATGTGACTGTATTTGGAGAATGGGTCTTTAAAGAGATAACTGAAATTAAATAAGTTCATAAGCATGGGGCTCTAATCCAATAAGATTTTTTTTTTTAATTTTTTGAGACGAGTCTCACTCTTACCTAGGAGGGAGTGCAGTGGCATGAACTTGGCTTGCTGCAACCTCCACCTCCCAGGTTCAAGCTATTCTCCTGTCTCAGATGGGATTACAGGCATGCGCCACCATGCCCGGTTAATTTTTGTATCTTTAGTAGAGATGGGGTTTTGGCCAGGCTGGTCTCAGACTCCTGACATCAAGCAATCTAGCCACCTTGGCCTCCCAAAGTGCTGGTATTAGAGGAGATAGCCACCATGCCAGGCCCAATGAGATTAGTGTTCTTAAAAAAGATGAAGAGAAACTATCATCAGAGTGAACATGCAACCTACAGAATGAAAGAAAATTTTTGCAATCTATCCATATGACAGAGGGCTAATACCCAGAATCTACAAGGAACTTAAACAAATTTACAAGAAAAAAAACAAACAACCCCATCAAAAAGTGGGCAAAGATATGAACAGACACTTCTCAAAAGAAGACATCTATGTGGCCAACAAACAAATGAAAAAAAGCTCATCATCACTAGTCTTTAGAGAAATGTAAATCAAAACCACAATGAATGGCAATCATTAAAAAGTCAGGAAACAACAGATGCTGGAGAGGATGTAGAGAATTAGGAACACTTTTACACTCTTAGTGGGAGTGTAAATTAGTTCAACCATTGTGGTAGACAGTGTGGCGATCCCTCAAGGATCTAGAACCAGAAATACCATTTGACCCAGCAATCCTATTACTGGGTATATACCCAAAGGATTATAAATCATTCTACTATAAGGGCATGTGCACACATATGTTTATTGCAGCACTATTCACAATAGCAAAGACTTAGAAACAACCCAAATGCCCATTAATGACATACTGGATAAAGAAAATGTGGCACATATACACCATGGAATACTATGCAGCCATAAAAAAGGATGAGTTCATGTTCTTTGCAGGGACATGGATGAAGCTGGAAACCATCATTCTCAGCAAACTAACACAAAGAACACTGCAATTCTCACTCATAAGTGAGAAAACCAAACACTGCATGTTCTCACTCATAAGTGGGAGTTGAACAATGAGAATACATGGACACAGGGAGGGAAACATCATACACCAGTGCCTGTCAGGGGGTGGGAGACTAGGGGAGCTAGCATTAGGAGATACCTAATGTAGATGATGGGTTGATGGGTGCAGCAAACCACCATGGCATGTGTATACCTATGTAACAAACCTGCATGTTCTGCACAAGTATCCCAGAACTTAAAGAATAATAAAAAAAATTTTTTTTAATTATTTCTTATTATTATACTTTAAGTTCTAGGGTACATGTGCATAATGTGCAGGTTTGTTACATATGTATACTTGTGCCATGTTGCTGTGCTGCACCCATCAACTCGTCAGCACCCATCAACTCGTCATTTACATCAGGTATAACTCCCAATGCAATCCCTCCCCCCTCCCCCCTCCCCATGATAGGCTCCGGTGTGTGATGTTCCCCTTCCCGAGTCCAAGTGATCTCATTGTTCAGTTCCCACCTATGAGTGAGAACATGTGGTGTTTGGTTTTCTGTTCTTGTGATAGTTTGCTAAGAATGATGGTTTCCAGCTGCATCCATGTCCCTACAAAGGACACAAACTCATCCTTTTTTATGGCTACATAGTATTCCATGGTGTATATGTGCCACATTTTCTTAATCCAGTCTGTCACTGATGGACATTTGGGTTGATTCCAAGTCTTTGCTATTGTAATTTTTTTGAAAAAACAATGAATACAAAAAAAGATGAAGAGACGCCAAAGATTGATCTTTCTCTCCACACTCACACAGAGAAAATGTCACACAAGGATGCAAAGAGAAAGGAACTGTCACAAGCCAGTAAGAGACGCTTCCCCAGAAAATAGTCCTGGGGCACCTTGATCCTGGACTTCTTACCCCGAAAACTCTGAAAAAATTAATTTCTGTAGTTTAAGCCACCACCCAGTCTGTGATATTCTGTTATGGCAGCCAAAGTCGGCTGATACACAGCTCACAGATGTTTAAAAAAATATTTGAGATCAGGCACGGTGACTCACGCCTGTAATCCCAGCATTTTGGGAAGCCAAGGTAGGCTGATAGCTTGAGGTCAGGAGTTCAAGACCAGCCTGGCCAACATGACAAAACCCCATCACTACTAAAAATACAAAAATTAGCTAGGCTTGGTGGTGCATGCCTGTAGTCCCAGCTACTCAGGAGGCTGAGGCAGGAGAATCGCTTGAACCTGGGAGATGGAGGTTGCAGTAAGCCAAGTTCGTGCCTCTGCACTTCAGCCTGGGCAACAAAGCAAGACTCTGTCCCCAAAAAACAACGACAACAAAAATAAGGAAGAAAAAAATTTGAATTATTTGGAAATTAATTTCAAAAACTCTCAGGAAAAATCCATATTACTAGCTTTTCTTGACAAATTTGAAAACTTAATGAATAAATCCATTACCGCTTTCCACTAGTTGCTTTCTACAATGAGGTATCAGGTTCCTCATTCTCAACAATAATGCAAGTAGTCAACTGCCTGTCTTATTTAATACATAACTTAAAGGAATTTTAATCATTAATTACATTTTAATAAAAGTCTAGATGACTGGCTTTTCTTAGTAAATTAGAAAACCTGGGATCGCAGTTCTTGCAGTTCACTGAGGTTACTTTAGTTGGAACTATTTGCTCCCCTCTTCAAGACAGGACACAGGACCACTCAGTTCTCCTGTTACCACACTTAGCCTGGTACTCACCTCATTCCTCTACATCACCTTTCTGGACCTCACAGGAACCTGAATTTATGGCCCCTATCTGCACTCTGATGGGCAGTGGTTGGCTCCCTGTATTACTGTTCTGAATGATCTACCTGACACCTCGCTGGAGAAGGAAACTTGTGGAAAGTGGTGATGGATCTATTCACCAGAGTCACATTTACACATTTCTTATCAGATTCTTACATATGTTTTTTCAATAGCCCTGCAAATAAGAGAAAAGCTAAGGACACTGTTAGGGTTTCCCCAGTAAAATGAGGAATACCTTCATTATTCCCTAAGTCAAGCTAAATAAGAATAAAAGGACTAAATAAATGTCCTGTTACAAAAAGAAAGAAATTCCAAATGGAAGACAAAGTCAGTACAAAGATCAAAAGACAAATTTCTAAAAATACAATTGAGACATAAGTCTTAACTTGTAAAGATGTATGCTAAGATAATAAGTGGGAGTGCACTAAAGAACCTTCCAAAAAAACTCATTACTTCCCACAGCCAAACATTCTGTGAGGCCGTGGGATATAGAAGTGCAAGAGAGTGTGGCCAAAAAGAATGTTTCAGGGAGATATGGGGAGGGGGTGATTTTTAAAAGATTAAGAGACTTGTGGGGAAAAAACAGAAATTCTTTCATTTTGTTCCGATTCTCAAGACATTACTTTTGGTGCTTAGCAAATATATTTAAACTTTATTCTTTATTACTTTGGGTTGTTCTATGAAAATGGACATTGTGAAAACAAGTCTTCTTTACAAACAATGCCTTTCGTAGGTTAAGTTGTTAAAGTTTTCTCCAAGGCTTCCAAGTTAATAAGAGGAATTTTGTTTTTGTATTCCTGCCGATCAATATAACTCAGAATGAAATCGGACACTACTGTCATACAGCTGAAATGGGAGAATGAATGATCTGAAAAACTCTAACTTTGTTTTTCATTTTTATTTTTTTAAGAGAAAGAGTCTCACTCTGTCGCTCAGGCTGAAGTGCAATCACAGCTCACTGTAGCCTCGACCTCCCAGGCTCAAGAGATCCTCCCACCTCAGCCTCTCAAGTAGCTGGGACCATAGGCACATGCCACCACCTCTGGCTAATTTGTTTGTTTGTTTGTTTGTTTAGAGACAAGGTCTCACCATGTTGCCCAGGCTGGTCTCAAACTCCAGGGCTCAAGCCATTCGCATGCCCTTCCGTCCCCAAGTGCTGGGATTAGAGGTGTGAGCCATTGCACCTGGTCCTGAAAAACTCTAAATATCCTGTTTAACAAGGCTTCATTCAGCTTTCGATGAAAATTAATGAAAGGTGAGCAGAAAGAAGAGAAAACCTTCAATAAGAATGAGATTAGTGTGATATGGAAACACTCTCTGATATTGCATAAGAAGCTAAAGTTGTTTTTCACACTATCCTAATGCCTGGAATCTCTCTTGGGCATGAAGTTTGCACAACTGACTGAAATGTATACTGATTCATTGCATTACCAACTTATCAATAATGTAAATTATTTAAGGGCTAGAATCTAAGTTTTCTGTAAATTTGTATTTTCTAGAGTTCCTGTCTTATAGAAAGTCATCAATTAGACATTTGTAAAGTAATTGAATTAATTCGGTGCACATAAACTGAGAAGGAAATAACTGAATGGGTCTATTTTCCAGAAGTAATCTGGATCTCCATTTATAAAACTAGCTTTGGTATTAGCAAGCACAGACTTCCTAAATTCCCACAAATTAGAAAAGGCTAAATGTAAGAGGATTGGTGCAACCCTGTTGGAGGGAAATATGGTAATATCTACCAAAATTACATGTGCATTTACCTTTTGACTTAGCAAGCACGCATCTAGAAGATACACCTCCAGTTATATGGAAGCACTTATGCACATAGTTATTAACTGCATCATTGTTTGTGTTTGAAAAATGCTAGAAACAACCCAATTCCCATTCATAAGAGAGTGGTTGAATAAACAATGGCATATCTAGGCAACGGGACACTGTGTAACTGTAAAAATAGCGGAGAAATCACTATGAACTGATGTGGGGTGGTTTCCAGGATATACTGATAAGTGAAAAAAGCAAAATGCATCTATGGTATGCTATCCTTCATGTAAGAAAGAAGGGAATATATGAAAACACATCTTATTTGTGGGGGAAAAAACGCAAAATATATGTCAGAAACTAGAGGGACTGGTTACCTAAAGGTGGGAAATGCAGCTAGAGGCAGGGAATGAGAATGGAGTAGTAGGGATGAGGAAGGGGTTTGACTTCTTTAAATATAGCGTTTATTATTTTAGAACCATAATAATGTCCCACTCTTCAAAACAAATAAAATTGACCAGGATGGCGGTGGGGCACAAAATAGAACACAAACAACAACAAATAAACCTATCTCTGTAACAAATGATGACATACTCCCACTGAAAGGGATGGGGAATAATAGAACTAATGTAACAACATTTCAAAAATAGTTTTTTGACTGGATACTGTAATGCTAAAGACACACACACACAAAAAAACCTATATACAAATCCTGTTCTCTAGTTTGTAAATCTGTTTCTCACAGGGGCATGGGTTAGTGACATACTCATCACTAAAAGGAACAAAGCCTCTTTAAAGAAGTGGTTGATTCCAGGACTGGGGCAGGGAAAATATAAGAAAAACCTGGAATATTTGTAGTTCTAGCAAATAAAAAAATGCTTGAAAAATTATAAGCCCATATCAAAAAGGTACAGGTGCCAGCCTGAAGGAGCTCTTAGTGGTCAAAGCTAGAAAAATTTGAGTGACAAAATAATAACAATGATTATAATGATGGATTTTAACTACCTAACAAAATAAATATACATGTGTCCCTACTGGAATAAATAACTGAATAAATAAGTAAATTGTGGGGGAGGACATCTTTTTCATACAGAACAATTCCAATTAATAAATACAGAAGGAATGAGGAAAATAGAAAATCACCATTAGGCAAACAGCACAGAAATAATTACTGAAGGCAATGGATACTAAAATCAGTGAGCAAAAGTTTGAGGAAAAGCAGAAACTTGGCATAGTCTCAATTACCTCCCCTAAGTTATTTCCCAACTATAAAGGGAAAAACAGCGACTCTACCATAGGAAATCATGGCAGACACCACATTGCCAAGTATTCAAAGTTAATGTAACCAGTCATAAGACATATCAGCACCCTATATTTACTGACATGGTGCACTGGGAAGAACATGACATAACTTTCTTGGGATTTTTTCCAGAAATGTATAAACTCAACCTAATCATGAGAAAATATCATGCAAACTGAAATTGAGAGACATTATGCAAAATAACTGACCAGCAGTTATCAAAAGTGTCAAGGTCATGAAAGACAAGGAAAGAAAGAAGACCTGTCATAAAATAGAAGACATAACTAAACACAAGATGTAATTCTAGAGTGGATCCTGGAACAGACACAGACAATAGGGGGAACACTGATGAACTTGGACTAATGTTTATGTTTTAGTTAATAGTATCATCCCAATTTTAATGTCCTTACTTTGATAATTATACTATGGTTATGTAAGCTCTTAACACTAGATGCTGAAATGAACTGTAGAAATAAAATTTCTTTTTTTGCAACTTCTCCATAAATCTAAGAGTATTTTACAATACAGTGACATTATTTGTCTATGCTGTATAGACGACACGCAGTGTTTTGATCTACAGTCAATACTGAAAACATAAGTATGCCCATACCTTCTTCCTTCGTGTTTTGTTTTTGTTTCTCTCTTACCTTTCTTCCTTCGAGGAACTTGAGTGCCGTGCCAATGTTAGCCACAGCATGGATTCGCTTCATCCGGCGTCCTTGTTCACAAGGCTGTAAAGAGAGCGGGGGGGAAAGGAATAAGACAAAATCTGCATATTAAAATGTTAGTTATAAGATCTATTTAAATGGATTAAAAATATACTTGAAGAATATTCAAAAGCAACCAAGATTGTTCACTTTCTATAAAGATTAGCAAATACATAAAGGGGTGTTCCCCATGGCACTCTGAAGATATACTAATTCACTCAATAAGAGCATTCATTCTCAGATTATCTGTTAATGCATTTGCCTTTTAGTTTTCTGTATGTCTAAGAGCAGAAATGCACAGAACTCCTACATTATCTACTATCACAAAACTCCTATGTTATCTACTGAGACTATCACTCCTATAAGTTAGCAAAGCATGTATATGAAAAATATTCTTAGTCACTCACCATTTTTTCAGTCATCCAAACATGCAAAGAGACTAACATTAATAGTGACATTTCTTGATTTGAATGACCAAAATACATGGGGGCACAAAAACCAAAGTTAAGAAATAGGATTCTGAGAATGAAATAGTGTGTTCTGGTACATGGATACTCAAAATTATGTTTAAGTTACCAAAATTTATTGTGTACTTTCTCTGCACCACACTGTTAATTTGAAAACTAAAAATTTCAATGAAGTAGATATTGTAAGCCTCGTTTACATTTACAGGAAGTATGCTGTAAGGTTGCATAGCTGGTAAATTGCTCTCTTCCCCAAATGAGAAAACCCTAGAGCTCTAAATGGTCTCCTATTAAAATTGGAAACCAAGTATCTTTTCAATCCAAGTAATAGTGTGCCAGGTAATAATTTTTATGATATGATTTTAAAACAAATATATAAATACAAGATATATTTCTAAAGCAAATATATAAATAGAAGATATTTTTAAATTTTTACTTATTCTTTACTGAGACCTCTGTTAGACATGACACAGTCTCATCATTGTTCTGTGCACAACCCACTTCTTTAGTTTATTAGTTATTTTTAAAAATGTAAACACACCCAGAATGTGCAACCTAAAACAACTAAGGACCCACAACGAAGTATGAAAGCCATATCCCGAAATATGACCACCATTAATCCCATCCTCCTACGTGACCACACCGAGGGCACCCGTCACACTAACTCCAGTCCAGTGTTTGCCTTTTTATAGAGATCATTTCTTTCACATGCTTTCTTAAAAAGAATGCTTACTTTTTAATTTTATATGAAGAGCATAACTGTATTAATCTTTTCAGACCTACTTTTCCACATAACATTATATTGCTAAGATTCATCATATCATTGCCTTTCACTGTATTTCATCCATTTCAAAAGCTATATAATGTGCTATTTCTATACCCTCCTTCTGATATGAATGTGCTATTTCCAGGTTATTGATATTTTGGTATGTTGATAGATTATTCTTGTACTTCTCACCTTTTGTACAAGCACAGTTTCTCTTGGACACGTACCTAAGAGTAGAATTGCTGAGTCAAAGGGAATATGACTTGAATTTATATCCAAACTATCCTAAAATGGTTGCACTACTTTTTACTCTTATCAGCACTGCAAAAATAATCCTGTTAATCTGTATCCTCCCCACCGTTTGATTTTGACAGATACCTTAAACATATTTTTTTCAGTTGAATGTATGTAAAATGTATATGTACTCTTTTCCATTGCAGTTTGCATTTACATTTCCCTGATCAACAGCAATATGGACTTCTCTTCCTCTGTTCATTGGTAATGTGTATTTCTTCTGTAAAATGCCTTTTCACATCTGTTGTCCAGGTTTTCCTTTGGGCTGTTTGCACCCATACTGTTTTGAAGATGTATTTTATATATTCTTCATTTAATCCTTTTACAACATGAATTGTGAATATCTTCAACAAGTTTGTAACTCCTGCCACTTTTTAAAAAGGTTTTTAATTTTTAAGATATTCTTAATTTTAATATATTAAATATAGCAATCTTTTGTCAATATTTTTTGTGTCTTATTGAATAATTGTTTTCCTATCCCTGTGTCTAAAAGATATTCACCTATGTTTTCTACTAAGAGTTGAAAGTGTTACTGTCAGTAGGTCCTTAATTCATGTAGATTTAATTTTTGTATAGGCCATCAAATAAGAATTCAATTTTACATTTTTCTGCTAGAATGAACTTCATTTCCTGTTCCATTTTTTTTATTTCAATAACTTTTAGGGTACAATTGGTTTTTGGTTACATGAAGGAATAATATAGTGGTGAAGTCTGAGATTTTAGTGCACCTGTCACCCAATATTTAGTTTTTGATCCTTCACCTGTCTCTTACCCTCATCCTTCTGAGTCTCCAAAGTCCATCATACCATTCTATATGCCTTCATTGTACACACAGCTTAGCTCCCACTTATAAGTGAGAACATACAGTATTTAGTTTTCATTCCTGAATTACTTCGCTTAGAATAATGGCCTCCAGCTCCATCCAAATTGCTGCAAAAGACATTATTTCATTCTTTTTTTACGACTGAGTAGTATTCCATGGTTGTATGTATATTACATTTTCTTTATCCACTAATTGGTCAGTGGCCACTTAGGTAGGGTCCATATCTTTGCAATTGTGAATTGTGCTGCTATAAACATCCGTGTGCAGATGTCTTTGAAATAATGACTTCTTTTCCTTTGGGTAGACACTCAGTAGTGGGACTGCTGTATCAAATGGTAGATCTACTTTTAGTTCTTTAAGAAACCATATCTTTTTTTTTTTTTTTTTTTCTGAGACAGAGTCTCGCTCTGTCGCCCAGGCTGGAGTGCAGTGGCGCGATCTCGGCTCACTGCAAGCTCCGCCTCCCAGGTTCACGCCATTCTCCTGCCTCAGCCTCCCCAGTAGCTGGGACTACAGGCGCCCACCACCACGCCCGGCTAATTTTTTGTATTTTTAGTAAAGATGGGGTTTCACCATGTTAGCCAAGATGGTCTCGATCTCCTGACCTTGTGATCCGCCCGTCTCGGCCTCCCAAAGTGCTGGGATTACAGGCATGAGCCATCGCGCCCGGCAAGAAACCATACCACTTTTCCATAGAGGTTGTTTTAATTTACATTCTCACCAGCAGTTTATAAGCGTTCCCTTTACACCACTTCCATGCCAGTATCTATTGTTTTTTGACTTTTTAATAATGGCGATTCTTGGAGGGGTAAGGTGATATCTCATTGTGGTTTTAATTTGCATTTCCTTGATGATTAGTAATGTTGTGCATTTTTTCATGTGTATTACTCATTTGTATATTGTTTTGAGAAATATCTATTCATGTGATTTGCCCAATTTTTGATGGTATTGTCTTTTTTCTTGCTGATTTGTTTTAGTTCCTTGTAGATTCTAAACACTAGTCCTTTGTCAGATGCATAGTTCGCAAATATTTTCTCCCATTCTGTGGGTTGTCTGTTTACTCTGATGATAATTTCTTTTGCTGTGCAGAAACTTTTTAGTTTAATTAGGCCCATTTATCTATTTTTATTTTTGTACATTTGCTCTTAGGGTCTTAGTAAAAAATTATTTTCCTAGGCCAATGTCCAGAGACTTTTTTCTAGTTTTTTTTTCTAGAATTTGTATGGGGTTTCAGGTCTTAGATTTAAGTATCTGAGCCATCCTGAGTTGATTTTTGTATAAGGTGAGTGATAGAGGTCCATCTTCATTCTTCTACATGTGACTATCCAGTTTTCCCAGCACCATTTATTAAACAGGATGTCTTTTCTCCAGTTGATGTTTTTGTATGCTTTGTCAAAGATCATTTGATCCTAAGTATTTGACTTTATTTCTTAGTTCTCTATTCTGTTCCATTGGTCTATGTATCAACTTTTATAACAGCATATCATGCTATGTTGGTAACTATAGCCTTGTAGTATAATTTGAAGTCAGATAATGTGATGCCTCAGATTGTTCTTTGTGCTTAGGATTGTTTTAGCTCTTTGGGGTCTTTTTTGGTTCCAGGTGAATTTTAGAATTGTTTTTTTTCTAGTTCTGTGAAAAATGATGTTGGTATTTTGACAGTAATTGCATTGAATCTGTAGATTTCTTGGGGCAGTATTGTCATTTTCACAATATTGATTCTTCCAATCCCTGAGTATGTGTTTCCATTTGTTTGTGTCATCTGTGATTTGTTTCAGCAGTGTTTTGTAGTTCTCTTTGTAGAGATCGTTCATCTCCTTGATTAAATATAGTCCTAGATATTTTTTTTTGCAGTTATTGTAAAAGGAATCGAATTACCGATTTTATTCTCGGCTTGGTTGCTGTTGGTGTATAGCAGTGCTACTCACTTGTGTACACGGATTTTTGTAACCTGAGACTTTATTGACTTTGTTTTCCAAATCTAAGAATTTTAGAGGAGTCTTTAGGGTTTTCTGGGTATCCAATCATTTCATCAGCAAAAAATGATAGTTTGACTTACTCTTTTCCAATTTGGATACCCCTTATTTCATTTTCTTGCCTGATTGTTCTGGCTAGGACTTCCAGTAATATATTTAAAAGAAGTGTAAAAGTGAGCGTTCTTGTCTTGTTCCAGTTCTCAAGGGGAATGTTTTCAACCTTTCCCCATTCACTATGATGTTAGCTGTGGATCTGTCATATATGGCTTTTATTATTTTGAGGTATGTCCCTTTTATGACTAGTGTGTTGGACTTTTTATCATTAAGAGATGCTAGATTTTATCAAATGCTTTTTCTGCATTTATTGAGATGCCCATACAGCTTTTGTTTTTAATTCTGTTTGTGTGATGTATCACATTTATTGACTTGCATATGCTAAACCATCCCTGCATCCCTGCAATGAAACCCACTTGATTATGGTGTATTATCTTTTGATAAGCTGTTAGATTCAGTTTGCTGGTATTTTGTTGAGGGTCTTTGCATTTATGTTCATCAGGGATACTGACCTGTAGTTTATTTTTTTTTGTTATGTCATTTCCTAGTTTTTGTATCAGGTTGCCACTGGCTTCTTAGAATGAGTTAGGGTGGATTCCCTCCCTCTTTCTTAATCTTTTGGAATAGTTTGAGATGAGAGGTTGTGTTCCAGTCATCATGTTGATTGTAACCTACTTTATTAGTTATGTTATTGTTTTATAGACCTTGTGAGTTTTATGCTTTCAAGAGGATCATATCTACCTTCTGTTTCAAGGTTTAGAATTCCTTTTAGCATTTCTTGTATGACTGGTCTGGTAGTAACAAATTCTCTCGGAATTTCTTTGTCTGAAAAGACTATTTCTCCTTCATTTATGAAATTTAGTTTTGCTGGATACAAAATTCGGGGTTGACAATTATTCTGTTTCAGGAGGCTAAAGATAGGACCCCAATCCCTTCTGGCTTGTAAGGTTTCTTTTGAGCTGTTCCAATTATTGAACAGTTCCCCACTCTGCACACCCATATCTGATATCCACCTTTGACATATACTAAAGTTCCATCATGCCTTGGCTTGTTTCTGGACTCTATGGTATTTGTCAGTATGCTCATCTCTGTAAAAAGACCACACTGTCTAAAGTGATATAGCTTCATTGTAAGATCTGATATCTAGTAGGACAAATACTTTCTTCCTGTTTTTCTTCTTCAGATGTATCCTGCTAAGTGAGAAAGACACAAACATTTATTGTATTGTTCCACCACATATGTGCATCTATTTTCACACAACTTAACCTATAATTATTATTATTATTATCCCTATTAGGCTATAATCTCTTTGAGAGCACTGACTATATCTCATTCATCTGTGTTTTTCTTAGAGGGCACAAGATAGTGCCTTATCCATAATAGGGACTCTAGGAATGTTAGTTGAATGATTATTAGACAATGACAAATACCATTGGAGAATTGAGTTCTACTCTAAATATATGATCAATGACTAACAGAGTCACCTGGTGGACATGCAGGGAAATCTGACACTCAAGATTTTCTGAGCATCCATCATTCATTTCTAAATGGATTATTACCCTTCTCTTGAAAGGAAAAGTGTTCAGGAGTCTTTTGCAAAAATACTATTTGGAAGGTTAACAATATAGATAAAAAAGAAGTTTCTCTGCAGCCCTTAATCTCTATTCATATTGCTTCTATTGTTTCTAATGTTTCAATAGTAATTCCTCATGTTCTTAAAAACAACTCTTAAGTGCAGTGTTAAATTTAGTTTTCCTATGTTTATGTGCAATTGCAGCTAAGTAATTACTTATCCATTCAAAGAACAAATGTTTCACAAATAATATTCAAGGGATATAGAAAAATCCAAGGATAAGAATTGTAATTTTTTATAACTCCCTAATACCTTAAATAAAATCATAGACAAGGGAGTCACAATAGGCTACTAAAGGGTATTAGGATATTGAAATTCCACTCTTACCCTAAGATGCTGGCACAATATAAAGGATGTGAAGCCATTTGGTCACATTTCTCAGATGATCATAATCAGATCCAGAATCCTGACCTATGTGAACTGTGACATTAAGTATAGGGTTCTCAGTAAGGTTCTATTGCACAATTACATTCCTGAACAATATTAACACTCCTAAGGGAAACACTCTTGCCCATATTGTCCCTTTGAAAAGCTCTAAAAGAATGCCTAGGATGCTCAGACCTTTAAATGATGCTCTTCATCTTAGTGTGGTCCTGAACAATAATATATACATGTAAAAAAATTAAATAACATTTGCCACAGCATATTTATAATTTCAGAATGATTTTATTTTATGTAATTCAGACTCTTGAAGAATTCAATATAAATAAATAATAAAGGTTAAATCAGAAACTGCCGTTCTATGCACCAGTTTCCCTACCTGTTAGAATGCTAAGATTTTTTTCTGAAATTCCTGCTAGCTTTAAGATCCCATAATTCTAACTATATCTGAATGAGTAGGGTACTTAAAACAGTAGTAGGATTGTCATGTCAAAAATATATGCTTTTTTTCTAGAATAATTTAGCCTGGCAGTTAAATGCCCATCAAGATTTCTGTATACTGTATTCTACTGTCAAGTATAACGGCAGATTGTAATGACACTTAGAATGACACATAAACTTCTTGAATATCCACATGAATATTCATATAAAGATTCCTTTACCCATCAAGAAAATAGCTTAATTCAGGAGGATATATCTAAATGGCCAGTTATATCAGGTAATCAAGAGAGTATGTATTTCAGTCTAACAACTCCCACATCCTAATGCTTATCTAGTATCTTTAGCTCATGCATATGCCTATACACATTCCAAATTGCCTGTTCATCTATGTCTAGCTTGATTTCTTCCAAAGCAGAGCTTGAGACAAGCTCTTGGGTGCATGTAGCTTACTAGGGAGGTGATCCCAGGTAGCAAGAATAAGGATGTGTGGAGAGAGAGATGGGGAAGGAGCAAAAGCTAACAAAGGATGTGCTACTGAGGGTTACTGTTATTGGCAACTGGAACTCAATCCCACTGGTGACCCTACAGGAACTCTATAAGACATGTGTAAAACATGCCTCAGAATCACCTGTCTCAGAATTACCCTAAGAATTTTAGGGTGGAGCATTTATTCATAGACTCCCATATCCATTGGTTGAGGGTCCCTTGGTACCACTAACTCCCCAAAACTTCAAAGCTGCTCTGTGCAACTTCTGCCTTTAATAAAAGCCCTGAGGCAGAAAGCCAGACAGATAACTACCAGTGCTTGAAGAAAGAAGCTGTCAGAGTATATGGGAATGTCTACCACTGATGTAGCTGAGATGAGACATGGGGTGCCAGAAGCATCTGCTACCTGGGAATCCAATTACATAAATGACTGATGCAAAATTATTACCAGTTTGTTTCTCAACAAACAATTCTTACAAAAGCTATTTGAGGGATCCCTGTACAAAATGAATGGAAATTAATTTTAAAGAGGTAAAAATCCTCTTTTAAAAACTTAGTTATCCAAGTAATAATGACTGTGCCGTTATTGCCAAGATACAAGTGATAAAGAAAAAAAGGGATTTTCAATTTTGGACTCTGTGTCTAGTGTGTTATCTAACGTCTTGAAGATTTTTTCCTGAATTCCTTTTTCCAAATTATGGTAAACATTATTTATAAATAATTTATGTTTATGAACTACTTACTGCTTTACTACTCTGAAATGAAAAAGAGATAAGCAAGAAAAAATATTTTATTATTTGACAATGTAGAAAATACACTTTCTAGCACACTGTTAATGTTGTTTTTCACTCTGCTGGTTCCACAGCACATAAAAACAACTCTGAACAGGTTGTTCTTGCTACAAATGATGGATGATGGATGATGTCAACAAGAATATGAAAAATGCCGCACTGGTTTCCAGCTTAATTTTCAACAAACAACTATATAAATACACAGATATGGACCAACATTTCTTTCTAAATGGAAGACAAACACTTAAAGTGAGGGATTTGGTAATTTGCAACTAGCTTCTTGTATACCATATAGATACAATGGTTAATCATGTTAAGTTACTGATGAAGTTCTTTACTCTTAATTGTCCGGTTGTTATTATAAACATAACGTTTTAAATGCACTAGGGATTTGCAAGAACAAGAAGGGAAATATATTCCTTGCACCTAGAATTAGAAGTGCAAGCAGACCAGTGTTTCCAGTATACTACCCACCACAACAAATAACTTTCTTTTAGATGGGCAGCACATCTTAGCACTCTCAACTCCACAGTCCCCAAATTCCAAATGGAAACAATTTGACAAGTATGATAACATAAAAAAATTCTTACCAGCTTCTGCCCAGACAGGACCTCCAGAAGGGCAAGCAGTTTAACACCATCTTTCATGTCTTCAAAAAGATCATCCACCACCATTGGAGGTTTCCGCTGTAAAAGCAAAGAGGAATAAGTGCAGAAAATATCTCTTCCCTCTCTGTTTCTCTCTTTCTCTCTCTCTGTCTCACCTTTGTTACTTATGGTGGTGCAATCTGTAGGAGAGGCTTCTATATACTTTAATTGTTTATTTTGGATTGAGTTGCCAATTGCCTTTTGATGACTGTGAGAATAAAACAATCCAGTGGAGATAAAACTCAATATTCAAAAACCTCAGAAGATTTAATGCTTGAGCCTTAATGTATGTACCAGCTTCTTTCTAGAAAGTGATTTTTGAAGGGCAGGATGTTGTGGGATAAGGCAAGGAAAAAAGGGTACTATCAACCTAAAAGATAGGAGAGAGATTATAGTGGGACATAAAAGCAGAGCAACAGCTGCATGGACCAACCTCAGCCTCACTCTGTGCAAGCCACACTACTGGGGCTTAACAAGGTGCAGCCCTTCTATAGGACATTCTCACCATAGCAACCTCATTAGCTCAGTGATCTGCTGGAGGAGCACTGTTGGCATAGCTAAGGTTGCAGGTTCAATCTTCCCGTGGGTTAGTTAGTTGTTACGTTGTGTTTTACAGCCTGATGAATCTAGCAAAACTTCTTTCAGTGTGTCATTGAACCCAAAATATCATAAGCACAAGAGTACAGACAGATCAGTGCAAATCCATCACTGCTGCTGGAAAAATAAGCCAAAGCCCACATCTAATTCACGGAGCATCTTTTTTTTTTTATGAAGGTTATTAAAATACTTAATATACTGGAATTCATCAAACATTGAATTAGGGTCTATCTTGGCTCAGGAGAAAGTAAAGAAGCCATTGTGGCAATGTTGATGGTCTATAGAGGGGAGGTGTTCACTGATTTAGCACAGAATCAGAATTTGTTTTCCATTTAGCGTCTGATTTCAAACTTTATAGTTTTCTGATTCTTACTGAATCTTATTAAAGGCCTAATGCTCAATTCCTGACTTTCAATTGTCTTTCTTTCTTTAAAAAGGATGTGTTCTATCTAAGAGGTTTAACACCAAATGTTTGGTTGAAATGTGACTTTTTTTCTCTACCAACTGATGTAGAGCATTATATTTCTCTTACGACTGCATGAATTATAATGCCTGAGCAGTACAATTCTAATTTAAAATGTATTTTTCTCTCGTTATAAAATGAACAGTTGAACACATTTTGTTCTCATGCTGTGAAATGCTTGTTCAAAAATAACAGTTTTCATTTTTGATCATTCTCTTTCAAATTCCATCATTCACGCTGCTTCTTACTTATATAGCAAAAATGTAATAGTGACTTTCTATTCTAAGCACATAAATAAAATTAATCAGAATAAAAGAAGCCATTACAAAGAAAACTTATTTGGTGCAATAAGAATAAAAATTATTGTCTTAGCCATATACAGTCATTAAAAATGCAGTCTATCATTCAAAGTATCCACTTGTACCCAAATTCTTTAAATCAGGCAAAACAATGAGGAACAAGTTCATAAATGTTTGATATATTCAGTGAGCAACTGCAAATAAAATTTTTCGTGCATTGTTATAAATATGCAAAAAGTAAGGAAAGCAGGGAATTCTCATGAAATAATAAAGATTTCAAGAAATTTTACACCCAAAAATGATAAAATGCATGCCTTCATCTGTTTTAATTTAAAAAATACACAGGTGTCTGCCACTTTGAGGAACATGTCCTCTCACCTCACTTCTGCCTCTCTTCTTTCCCTCCTCTATTGCTACTCATGCTGCACATGCTTTCCTTTTTCCTCCAGCTGTTCCCTCCACAGGGCTCCAGAATTGGCCTTCCGATCAGCAGCAACAGCTGAACAGCTCAGCAGCCTACTGGCCCCTCTGCATGGGACATTGCCGATACCATTCTCTCCCTGATCTGTTCCTACCCAAAACTCTGTGACCAGACTGCCTAGTTCACAGGCCTTTCTCTTTCTTTCTCCTCTCTTCTTCCTAACTGTGGTCATTGACCACTCAATCCTGAGTCCTTTGTTCTTTACAATTTTTTTTCTGCTTATATATGACTCTTAAATCCAGGTAAGCGACCTCTCCTAAACTTTGTCAAACATGTGGCAGGCACTTCATATCTATTGCTGGCTTGCTGGCTGATTGATTGAATGAATGAATGAATGTAAATATTGTGTGAAACCAATAAACAGCTTTATTACACCAGAATAAAAAAAATTAGTAATTATTGGACAAGTTTTGCCATCCCAGTTTGTATAAGGTATTGTTTATATACACCAAACAATCAATTAAGGGGAACTTTACTATGATGACTACCTCACATTTAATTTTTGGAACAATATTTTAATAGAAAATCTTTCAGCTAAAATATTTCTCCTGTCACATGTACAAATATCTATACCACCAATATGGTGACTTTGGTAAGACTTGGGTCACAGTGTTGAAGGTCAAAAAGGAGACTTAGAGATGCAGATAATTTATTGGATCTTGACTTAATGGAAAATACAGATAGACATCTATCAAGCACTTTTCAAGACCACAATGATCTTTATTTATTAATGGGAAATTGTGGTAAGCTCTCTTTTTTTGTACAATATTTGAGGAAATTATATTCTCTGTTGGCCTTCCCAATCCTATTTAGCACGTTCTTCCATGGAAGCAAGACATGTTCATGCTGAATCCAAGGTGGTTCAAACAATGGGCCTTCTGACTTGGTGATGGGAGAGGGAGATGGGAGTGAACAAGAAGAGAAAGTAATACTTTCTTCTGTGCCACCCCTTCTAGAAGCTTTCCTCAAACTAGATTTAAACTCGAAGTTCTGGCTCTAGAAGGGTTGCCTGGTCTCAAAATGTCTATCAACTCAGGGAAAACGCACAGGCCTCTGTTGCTGGAGAGTTGGCCTTCCCTGGCTACAGCCTTGGTTAACTCACGAGTGGAGCAGACCTCACAGCGTGCTTTCCTCTGTTTCTCCTCCTCCCCCTTTATTTTTGCCACAGGAGCCCCCTTGATAATATGTAATGCGATTCATTCCCTTTCTCTTAGGACTTAATGGAGAGCAAATATTTCTTCCTGAACCTTATGAAATGTAGGGAGGCACAGTCATCTTTGATGTAACTTTTACTGACCATTTCCTATATTTTGGGAAAATAATTCATTCTCTAACATTGTGTATGTGTGTGTCTCTTTACCAGTCTATAGGTATCAGGATGTATTTAACATCAGGATGTATAAACACTTATCCGCCATCTGTTTCATATTTTTATTCATGAGAGGATAGCTATGTTTGCTGTGCTGCATGTCAATTTTATGTCCTGAGAAACAATTACATTCTGAAGGTGAAAAAGATTAAGAGAATAATTTGATGAAAAAATTGTACTCAAAATAACTATTTGGTATGTGATACAGTTTAGCTCTGTGTCCCCATCACCCAAATCTCATCTCGAATTATAATTCCCATGATCCCCACATGCCAAGGGAGGAACGTGGTGGGAGGTGAATTGGATTATGAGGGTGGCTTCCCCTATGCGTTCTCGTGATAGTGAGTGAATTCTCACAAGATCTGATGGTTTTTAAAGGGGCATGTTTTTCCTGTGCTCTCACTTCACTTCCCTCCTGCCGCCTTGTGAAGAAGATGTCTGTTTCCTCTTTGCTTTCTGCCACAATTGTAAGTTTCCTGAGGCCTCTCCAGCCATGTGGAACTGTGAGTCAATTAAACCTCTTTCCTTATATATTACTCAGTCTTGGGTATATCTTTATAGCAGTGTGAAAATGGACTAATACAGTATGAAACAAAAATTTCAGAAGTTCTCACGTTTAAATATTATATATGAAATAAAAATGTTGGTGCATAAAGGAATTATGACAAAACAGTCCTAGTATAGACTACATATAACATATGAATTCCAATATTCAGTAGATATTTCTATGGCTTAGATATTATTCAAATTTAGTAGGTGTTTAAGTAAGGATAAAAGGGGGAAGATAATAAAATAGGAAGAGAAGAAAAAAATGAATAAAATATTGTTAAACATCTAAATGTGCTGAGCACTATTATGTGGACTCCTACCTGCTATCTTATTTAATATTCACAGCCACTACCTACGGGAACACCACCCTCTCTTGAAAAGCAAAGAATCTGAATCTCAGAGACATTAAGTGACTGGGATTAGAGCCCAGGATTTTATACTTTGAGTCACCTTGTTAGACAGGAAGCTTAGTATAAAAATGATGGTATTAACATTAATTTTTCCTGAATAATACACAAACTCATAAATGTAATCTGTATTTATTATCAATAGAAAAAGTATTGGCTGATCAGCTGAAGTGCCTGCTACTCTACTAGAAACACTAACTTTATTAACTTCTAAATGTGGATTTAAGAAAGACTAAAAAAGTAATAAGAGAAGCATCATATGTACCAACATATGTAACATATACTGGCATGGACACAAGCCAGCTCAAGTCACATCTGTGTCTCGATGTCCCCCAGTGGTCACAATTGTGCGACACTCTATCTTGTTATGTGAGTGACCTGAGCTGGGCCCATGATACTCTTGGGTCCAGAAGATGTCTGGGGTCACATTGTCCCATGGCAGTGACCTAGGGACTGGTGTCATCAGGTCATGCTGCTGAGGTCCCAAGAGCCATTCTGACTCTGTCTTTCTCACAACTGGGTTAGTCAGTGTGTTGGGGGTTCCCAAGAACACTTTCAGGCTTGATGATTCACTAGAAGGACTCAGAACTCAGAAGTGCTACTGAACTCATGGTTACAGATTATGACAGCAAAAAGATACAGATTATAATCAGCAAAGCAGAAAGATTCATGCAGTGAAGTCCAGAAGAAACGATGCACAGGCTTTCAGAGGTGAGTGATCTTTCCCTTCCCAGGGGAGTCACATGAGGATGTACTTATTTTTCCCAGCAATGACATGTGACAACCCATGTGAAGTGTTCCCAACCAGGGAAGTTCCCCCAAGTCTTAGTGTCCAGGGTTTTTATTGGGGGGGGGGGGGTCTATGACATAGGCAAGCAATATCCATGTGACTGACCTCAGCTACTCAGCTACAGCTCTCTCCCACACCCTCAACCCCAGAAAAAAAAGGTATTAACCCAAATCACACTGTTAACATAAAAAGATCTGATCAAGGTGGTACAGCACAGCCAAGGCCCCAGGACACACAAAAACTGATGTTCACTCTAAATATAGTGTGGATCAAGGTCTCAGGCATAGAAAACCATGCTATTGGGGCAGAATATTCCGAGGGCTCAGAGGTTGTCTCCCAGAAGCCAGCCAAGGTCCATTCTTAAAGACAGGCCCTTCTGAGGAGCACAGAGTCTGAGCACCGCAGGCCTGCTGAGTTAAGTCTGTCTTACCCAGTTGGCTTTTCCTTCTTTTACTTTGAGACACCTAGTAGCCTTTCAATAGCTCTTTTTTCTTGGTTAAATCATCTAAAATTAATTTTATTTACTTGCAACAAAATGAGGCACAACTGACATGTGTCTAATTTCTTAGTGTGTAAACACTATTCTGAGTGTAACAACTTAAATGTTAGTGTCTCCCCACTTCCACTCACATAAGTGACCAAAAGTAAATTTGTTCTGTAAACCAGAAGTGCATATTTTCAGAAGAACCTAACCTAATTGTATTTTTTTTTTAACTAAAATAGTCCTCCTTTATGTGCAGTTTCAATTACCTAGGGTCAACTGTAGTCTAAAAATATTAAACAAAATTCCAGAAAGAAACAATTCATAAGTTTTAAATTGCACACTGTTCTGCATAGTGTGATGAAATCTTTTGTTGTTGTTGTTGTTGTTGTTGTTGTTTGAGATGGAGTCTCGCTCTGTTGCCCAGGCTGGAGTGCAGTGGTGCAATCTTGGCTCACTGCAACCTCCGCCTCCCAGGTTCACGCCATTCTCCTACCTCAGCCTCCCAAGTAGCTGGGACTACAGGTGCCCACCACCACGCCTGGCTAATTTTTTTGTATTTTTAGTAGAGACGGGGTTTCACTGTGTTAGCCAGGATGGTCTCGATCTCCTGACCTCATGATCCACCCGCCTTGGCCTCCCGAAGTGCTGGCATTATGGGTGTGAGCCACTGTGCCCGGCCATGTGATGAAATCTTACACTGTCCCTGTCTGGGACACGAATCATCCCTTTGCCCGGAGTTTTCATGCTGTCTACTCAACCTGACCCACCTGCTTGTCACTTCATAGTTGTCTAGGTTATCACATCTACTGCTGCGGTATCACAGTGCCTGTGTTCAAGTCATCTTTATTTTACTTAACAATGACCACAAAGTGCAAGTGTAGTGATGCTGGCAATTTGGATATGCCGACAAGATGCTTTAAAGTGCTTCCTTTAAGTGAAAAGATGAAAGTTCTCAATAAGAAAATGAAAAAAAAAAATCTGAGATTGCTAAAATCCATGGTAAGAATAAATCTTTTATTTGTGAAACTGTAAAAAAGGAAAATTGGCTGTCACACCTTAACAAAAGTTATGGCCAGAGTAAATGATAAGTGCTTAGTTAAGATGGAAAAGGCATTACATCTGTGGGTAGAGGACATGAACAGAAATGTGTTCTAGTGGACAGTGATCAAGTTCAGTACCATCTGTGGCTTCAGGCATCTATTGGGGATTGAGACATCCCTCTTTTGAATGTAGTTTAACTTTTTAATTTTTAAATGTGCTAAAATACACATAATATAAAATTTACCACGTTAGCCATTTTAAGCATACAGTTCAGTAGTGTTAAATATTTCCACATTGTTGTAAAACTGATCTCCACCATTTTAACTTTGCAAAATTGAAAATCTATACCCGTTAAACAACAACTAGCCATTCCCTCTGCCCTTCAGCCCCTGGCAACTACCATTCTATTTTCTTTTCAATGATTTTGACTACTCCAGATACCTCTTATAAGTAGAATTACACAGTATCTGTCATTTCATGACTGGCTTATTTCACTTAGTATTATGTCTTCAAGGTTCATCTGTGTTGTAGCAGGTGTCAGAATTCCATCCTTTTAAACGGCTGAATTATATTCCATCATATGGATATACCACATATTTTATATCCATTCATCCATCAATGGACACCTGGGTTGTTTCCATTTTCTGGCTATTGTGATTAATGCTACTATGAGCATGAGTATTAATGTCTCCTCAAGACCCTGCTTTCAATTCTTTTGGATATACACCCCGAAGTGGAATTGCTGAACTACATGTTAATTCTATTTTTATTTTATTTTTTTAAGAATTGACATACCATTTTCCATAGTGACTGCTTTGCGGAAGAATAAAAACCTACTTTGAAATATTACTAGCCTGTCATCACTTTATGAGGTACAAATTTCTACAAACCTTCTGCAATCTTAGAATCCCTATTGACCAATATCATGCAGCTATAAAGTAGATTTTCAGTATTAATAATTTAGTATTTAACAAAGAAAATGATAAAATCACCTGTCTCATGCCAGGACCATCTAGGTCCTCATTTGCCATCATCCATAATCACTTTTAGTCTTCTAGTAAATGCTTTTTCCTCTTGGGAAAAGAGCTCTCAAAACATGTTATCATCAAAAAAAGCTACAACATTATACTTTAAAATACTAAACACATATCCTATGGCTTAATATTTAGGATTGCTGGGTACCTTGTGATACCAATAAAACTGAACCAGAAAATGCTTAGAACAGCGCATGCCACAGTTAATTATTCACTTCAGTCGAGGCACACACAGTATTGAGCACAGTCAGCGTTGCTCAGCAGGATGAAGAGTCATGACCTGAGATAGTGACAAAATTTTCTTCTGCAGAGCATGTAGGGAGGTCCCAACGCAAGGGTTGACTCTCCATGTGCATTCTGTGCACCCTTGAAACCTCTGTGCACAGAACGACCCATAGCTTCTAGAAACAGATAAACCACTACTTCTGGTTTATATAAGTTTCAGGTAGGAATTATTTCACAGGCTAAGAGATTGTATATGGAGAAAGATTCTCATCCCAGGACCAGTCTGGAGTTTTTGCATGCTCTGATGATCATCTTCTGGGTAGAAACAGCAAGTTAAACAACAGCAATATAGAGGAGTGGGAAGGAAGAGAGGCTAACTAGCAGATATGGAGCAAGTGACCTTCCCAAAGGTTGGCAAATAACCTTTCACAGTAAAATGTAACAGAATGCCAACATGTCCTTGGGCCAGATCAAGTAAATCATGATTAAAACCACTGACAGTAGTCAAACAAAATTAAAGTCCAACAGTTTTTGTCATTTTATTCAGAAAATCTAATTGAATGTTTCCAATATCTTCAAAACAAGATGTAGTAATTTAAAAATTGTATGTGTAGTCTGCTTCTCTTTCTCTCCCTTTATAACAGCACTATTGTGATCATTTTCCACTTCTGCTTAGCAAAGGTGGGAAGGTCGTTCCCATTCTTTTTTGTTTCCTGTGACAGATAGCATAATCCTTTCCACTTCCTCGATTATTTAATTCAATTCTGAAAAAATATACCAAAGGCAATAACTGCCCTCCAGCTCAGCTCTAAATCTGCTTGGAAAACTCAGCTCTTAACAATTTTCAGATGAAATAAAGTTTGTTTTACTATATAGTATAAAAGAAGCATATTCTCCAAGTTATTTATTTGGTACAAGTTGGGGTTACCCTTGACTCCTCTCTTTTGCTCACACTCAATATCTGATCCATCAACAAATCTTGTTGGCTTCATTTTCAAAATTCTTCCAGTATCCAACCACCTCTCATCACCTCCACTGCTACTATCTTACTCAAAGTCACCAGTACCTTGGCTGGATGGCTTCGATAACCTCTAACTTATCTGCCTCCTTCTGCTCTTGCTTCTTTTCAGTCTATGTTCAGCAGAAGAGCTTCTTGATCTTTACTGTCTCTCTTCCCCATTATAATAGATATAAACTTCATAATGAAATGGTTATTTTTTTTTTTTTCTGTTTTGGTCACTGCTACATTTTCAGCACCTATAATATTCCCTAGCTTATTAAACAGCATTTTAAAATATTTATTGAATAAATGTATGATAAACAAAATATATTTCTGATTGGGCATGGTGGCTTACACCTGTAATCCCAGCATTTTGGGAGGCTGAGATGGGTCAATTATTTGAGGTCAGGAGTTCAGGACCAGCCTGGCCAACATGGTAAAACCTCGTCTTTACTAAAAATACAAAAACTAGCTGGGCATGGTTGTGGGCACCTGTAATCCCAGCTACTCAGGAGGCTGAGGCAGGAGAATCACTTGAACTCGGGAGGAGGAGGTTGCAGTGATCCCAGGCCATGCCACTGCACTCCAGCCTGGGCAACAGAGCAAGACTCCATGTCAAAAAAATAAATAAATGAATAAAATAATATATTTCTAAAGAAGGAACTTGGACAAATATTAATATTAGCAAAATGCTTATTAATCTGCATAAACTTTGTGAGATCTAGATCTTTGTTATCCATAAACTAATATATTCTATAAATGAATTAACAAATGCTATTCATTTTGAAATGGGGATTTTCCTTTGCAATGTTTCAATTACATATTTGGAAATAACTAATTCATTAGAATGTTTAGGATTAACAAATTAAAGTGGGTTTATTTTTTTCCCTAGCTTTATTAAGATATAGTTGACAAATAAAAATTGCATTTATTTGTTATACAAGATGATCTTTTGGTATGTGCATACAATGTGAAATGATTAAATCAAGCTAATTAACATATCCATCATCTCACCTACTTATCGTAGCTTGAGAAAAACAACTAAAAAATTATTTGAGGGGTGAATTACTGCATTTACCTTTTCCTCTTTGCCTCTTTATCTTCCTGTCTGAGCTGATTAATAGTCTCACCAAAGTGTGTACAAGGAAACAGATGGGAGTAAAATTCTATTCAGAACATGTTTCCATGTTATCTTTCAGCACTGCTGGTGGAAAGACAACTAAAGAAGATGAAAGCCACCACTAAAGTGAGATTTTATGACTATAAAGATGTCATTTAAATTCACGATTAGCATGGATTTTTGTTTTTTAGAAAAAACACGGAAAATCCAAAATGTTCCTTTTAAAAGACAGCATGCATCTAACTTGGTATTAAAACAAAATGTGCTCTTAATGGAATCTGTTATAGGTTGAATTGTGCCTACTCACCAGAGATATGTTGAAATCTTAACCCCCCAAAATGCTGCAGAATGTGGCCTTATTTGGAAATAGAGTCTTTAGAGAGGTAATCAAGTTAAAAATGAGGTCATTAGCGGCCGGGCGCGGTGGCTCAAGCCTGTAATCCCAGCACTTTGGGAGGCCGAGACGGGCGGATCACAAGGTCAGGAGATCGAGACCATCCTGGTTAACACGGTGAAACCCCATCTCTACTAAAAAATACAAAAAACTAGCCGGGCGAGGTGGCAGGCGCCTGTAGTCCCAGCTACTCGGGAGGCTGAGCCAGGAGAATGGCGTAAACCCGGGAGGCGGAGCTTGCAGTGAGCTGAGATCTGGCCACTGCACTCCAGCCTGGGCGACAGAGCTAGACCCCTCCCAAAAAAAAAAAAAAAAAAAAAAATGAGGTCATTAGCATGGGTCCTAATCCAGTATGACTAGTGTCCTCATACAGTGGGGAAATTTGGACACAGACATGCACAGAGGCAGAGATTGAAACGATGCAGCTACCCAGAGACTTAGAAGGAGCCTGACCTTGGAGCCTCCAGAACTCTGAGATAACAAATTTCTCCTTTTAAGCCACCCAGTATGTGGTACTTTGTTATGGCAATCCCAGCAATTAATGGGGAACCTAAATAATGTTTTATAAATGTTTTTTTTTTCCTGCAGTTTTTCTAAAAAGTGAGAAGATGCTCGTATCATGCCTGAGTTCATCCCAAAGATAGTATTTAAAATGTTCAGTGCCTTTTGTTGATGGCTCCATAAACTTAAGGCTGGCAGAAGGATAAAGGACTGCTCATTGCATATTGGAAAGAAGCTCCATTTGTAGAAACACTAAAACATGGCTATTTGAGATCTATTTTTCCTCAAAGGGCTTAGTGACAAGCTATTTATCTCACAGTCAAATACCATAAAGATTGAATCAAGGGTGTTTAAATAAAAATATAACATTCCATTCTATTTGATAAAATGAGAGAATATATGAAACTGCAAGCATTTGATAATAGAAAAAATCAATATAAATATCAAGATTGCTTATATATGTCTAATTTAAAAATCTAACTTTTTACAAAGGGTTTTTTAAGATTGTACCATTTGGGTGGCTGAAGTACTAAATAACTACAACAGTCTATGAATCTTATATAAAACGTAGGAATTTTTTAAAGATAAATTTTAAAATGTGAAAGAAGCATTTTTAACCGTCAAATTTTAAATATATTCATCATAACATAACTTCTTTGCCTATGCAAGGACTATGCTGTTAGGCCTAAGACATCTGTGGTCATTAGGTGAGAATTCCTTCAAATTCAAGTCCATGCCAACTCTGTCTTCGTCTCTCTGCCTATCCCAAAGTTAGGCACAGCCACACCCACTTTCCTATTCCCAATGCTAGTCTCAGAGAAGGGGAGATATCTCTGCTCTGGAACAAACCTACACCCTCCACCTCTGCTCTTGATTTCTTCTCTCATTCTACCTCCTCGGGAGCCTTGTTCCTTCAGAATTCCATGCCTTGCCTTCTTTTTCAGCCTCTCCTTCTCTACAAGCTTTTGATCATTCCCTTCTGTACAGATGTAGGCTCAAGATCACCCTTTTTTAAAACTTTTACCAAATCCAATGTTCTGCACCAGCTAATACTCTATCTCATGAACATGTAATATATATTAAGTGTACTAACATCCTTAACTCTCATTTACTCATCTGCTCACTAGAATCTAGTTTCTACTATAACATGGCCACTCCCAGTGGTAGCCAATGACTTCCAAACTGCCAAATCGAATAGTTCACCTTTACCGACTAATTTCTCCTTCTAAACTGAATTTCCTAGCTTTTCCCCCAAGCCTCTTGTATTCCCTATATCTGTGAATAATCTTAATCATTTGCTCAAGTCAGAAATCTACAAGTCATTCTTGATTCCTTCCCCTCCAAGATTCCAATTAATTACTCAGTTCTATCAAGTCCACTCCTAAACATCTTTTCATTCTATACACTTTTCTCCATTTCTCCACCACTACTTTAGTCCAAGCTGCCCTCACCTCTCATCTGACTTACTGCAAGTTCACTCCGTCTTCAGTCTTTCTTGTTCCTGCTCTAATTCAGGAGAGAGAGATATATATATTCAGGGTCAGAATGATCACTTTATTCTCCTGCCTAACATTCTTTCATGTCTTCCACTGCCCATAACACAATATCCAAACTATTGTAATGACTGGCCTTTGACCAGTTCTCAGTTTTCTCTGTTGCCACCCTGTTCTTGGTGATATGTTTTGGCTGTGTCCCCACCTAAATCTCATCTTGAATTGTAGTTCCCATAATCCTCACGTGTCACGGGAGGGTCCCGATGAGAGGTAACTGAATCATGAGGGAGATTACCCTCATGCTGTTCTTGCGATAGTGAGTGAGTGAGTTCTCATGAGATCTGATGGTTTTATAAGGGGCTTTTCCCCTTTTGCTTGGCACGTCTCCTTCCTGCTACCACGTGAAGAAGGACACATTTGCTTCCGCTTCTGCCATGATCGTAGGTTTCCTGAGGCCTCCCCGGACATGTGGAATTGTCAGTCAATTCAACCTTTTTCCTTTATAAATCACCCAGTCTCAGGTATGTCCTTATAGCAGCATGAGGACAGACTGTTACACCTGGAATCTACACTTTCAGATATTCTGAACTGCTTTCCTTCCTTTTCCTGTACCATGCTTTCTACCTCTCCACTTTTGAAAGCATTCGTTCCTTTACCTACCCAACCCCAGGACCTTTCTCAGGCCCAGCTTAAATGTTTTCTCCTCTGAAAGTCTCTTGATGCCCTTCTTCGGATTACCTGTGTGGCTGGCCGTGCTTGTCACGTGTTCACTTGTCACCCTGCATGTCCCCTGTCATAAACTCACCACACACACTTCTTTGTGATTGTTTTTCTCCTCTGCTAGATAATCAGTACCATGATGGCACAGTCTGTATCTGCCTTTGTTCATCACTGTATCCACAGTCCCTAGCACATAACAGGTGTTTAGTAAGTATTTACTGAATAACTAAATAAACAAATGAAGCATGGGAGGATGACACAATGATCGGTCCCTGTTAAGGACTGAATGTTTGTGTCCCCCCAAAATTTACATGTTGAAACTTTAACTCTCAGTGCAATGATCTTTGTAGGTGGGGTCTTTGGGAGGTAATTAGGTTTAGATGAGGTCATGAGGTTGGGCTCCCCACAATAGGATTTATCAGTGTCCTTATAGGAAGAAGAAGAAGACACAGAAAGAAGGCAGCCATCCATCTGCAACCCAGGAAGACAGCCCTCACCAAGAACTGAATCTGCTGGCACCTTGATCCTGGACTTTCAGCCTCCAGAAGTGTGAGAAACAAATGTTTGCTGTTTAAGCCATTCAGTCTATGGTATTTCATTAAAGCAGCCCGGGCTGACCGACAGTGTCCATGCTTAGGAGTCATAGGATTGAAATCTGTCTTTGTCCTTTACTTGCTATGTGACTATGAGCTTATTAATTAATTCTAAGCTTCTGGTTCATAATCTATAAAATAATAAAAATAATGCATTTTCTTGTGTGAGGATTAAATACATAAGAGATAAAGTTGCTAAGGCACTGTAATTGGCACATGGTAAGAATTTAGGAACATGTTTTATCAGTAAGTGCTGATAAGCTAAATGTGAGTCAGAAACTTAACTTTGAAAAACCATCACTAAAAATCAATATTGGGCTAATTTAATAAAATACCCCACCTTCTTTCATTAGCAGAGCTAACAGAATAGAAAGATACTGGTTTCTTCTTGAAAAGTGAGAAAATTACAGGTTTCATATCTAACAATGGAGCCCCATTCCTGAAAGAAATTATCAGGTGTATGAAATAACGACAACCCACCAATTCTTAATGTTATATCAACAATTTGTGATTTGCAATGTTTTACATAATTGCAGAAGCATTAAGACTTCAATTTGATAATAAACATCAAAAAAGAACGATAATTACACCCACAAGCTTTAATGATCTAACATTTGTGTAGTAAAAATAGAATAAAAACACAAACACAGAAAATCCTTAGGATTTTTCTTACTTATAACAAGATTTTTGTTTTAAGAAAAGCATATTTTTACTTATAATAATAAATGTAAAAAAGAAAAAATAATAAAAGCGTATTTTAAAAAAACAGATTGCAATCTTATTTGCACACTATTTCTTCATACTGCTGTCATAATATTTACGAAGAGTTGTTACACTAGAAAAAAATGTCATCAGTAAAATACTTTATTTTATTTAATTATAAGTCAAAAGTTTATTAATTTGCAACTGAGCAAGCAATCAAGCACAAAAATAAAGTTTCCTATTAAAAAGCTCCCCTAAATTTATCTTCATAAGCATCCTCTGAACAGCTCCCAATGCTCCCAAGATTGAAGAACTTTAGGAGAGAGGGATCAACTTCCTTTCTTCTCTACTAAACACCCCAGTTCTTAAACTTGCCACTACCTATTATTAAAGCTATATTTGGAAATGGTAAATTTAACTCATAAATGGTTTGGTTGTCAGTTTATCTGAAAACATTTCAAAGCACACAGCTTTGTATACCAGGATTACCATGCAAGGAAACATCAAATATGAAAGGGGAAACAAGCTCATCATTGCTATAATTCCAGGGTTGGGTTCCAACCCCTAACTGTTAAAAACTTTGAAGGATGTTTTAATAGTGCAAGGAAATGGGGATTCTTAGAACATCTTAGAATATATTAAAATCGGCCGGGCGCGGTGGCTCAAGCCTGTAATCCCAGCACTTTGGGAGGCCAAGACAGGCAGATCAGGAGGTTAGGAGATTGAGACCATCCTGGCTAACACGGTGAAACCCCGTCTCTACTAAAAAATACAAAATCTAGCCAGGCGACGTGGCGGGCGCCTGTAGTCCCAGCTACTCGGGAGGCTGAGGCAGGAGAATGGCGTAAACCCGGGAGGCGAAGCTTGCAGTGAGCTGAGATCCAGCCACTGTACTCCAGCCTGGGCAACAGAGCCAGACTCCATCTCAAAAAAAAAAAAAAGAAAAAGAAAGAATATATTAAAATCATAATTGTGCATAGCTGTTGACTACCCACTTCTAGAAGTTTATCCTAAGAAGAAAATATCATATAAGTTTTCAAACAATGTATGCTCAGGAATTTCACTGTAGTATTTTATATAATATGAAACAACTGAAAACCACCTAAATAACCCTCAACAGGCAACTAGCTAACTCATCACAGATAAACATGACCAAGTTTATTTAGCCATTACAATAATTACATATTTCTATCTATTGTCATGGATTGACATGTTGGGTGAAATAGATGCTCCAAAACAATATCCTATAAAACCACTTTATATGAAACTGTGTGTAGAATACAGTTGACCAATATCTTAATGATGACTGTATCTGGATTATGTGATTTAAGATTACTTTTACTTTCTTTACACTTTCTAAAAGTTACGTTATTAACATTATTTTCAATTAGGTAACCTCTTTACACTATGAAAAAACAATAACTTTTCATTTTGGAAAAATTAAAAAAACAACTTTTCCCCAATTGATGACAATTCTGTAGTACAAATAGCGGCCAGGTGTGACCAACTGAGACTTTAAAAAATAAGCCCCAAAGTCATCAGTCCTATGTATCCACTGCCTTTTTACAGAGCAGATTGTGGGGCAACTACTGGGCCAAATTCCCTTCTCATCAAGTGGCTTTGGGAAAGAAAGCATAGGAGAGATGACCCTGGTTTATCCTGTATCTAGACAGGTCACTCTAGGCTGCTTTCATGGCTGGATTGTGAACTTCTCGAGGCCTGGGAAAGTGTTTTACTAATTTTTTCCTGTCTTCAAAGGCTAGCATAGACACAAAGTAAGCAGTGAATCTGTAGAATGGGACTAAAATAAACTGTCATGCTTTGTTTGCTTCTGCACTATCAAAATGGCTTTGGGGAAGCCCCTGATCAAAACCTGCCTATAGGGTTTTGCTTTACATACTACAGGCACCACTCTCAGCAAAAGTGAGAATAAAGAATTGGAAGATAAAATTGCTTTATCATCTAATTCATTTAACCAATTATTGTCTTGAAGGGAGAGTCCACATAACTTCAACTACATAATCATATAGACTACTCCTTTAAAAATTATCAGCAAATCCTCTAACTGAATTCAGACACAACTGTCCCATCATCTGAATGTATTTTTACAAATATGATGTCTCTTGGTTTGCTTATTTTTTCATCAGCAGTACAAGAGATCAATTTTATTATACTGTATCAAGATTAAGATTTATTTTATATTAGTATTTATGTTCAAAGACATTATAATATATAGACATATAGTCACCTAGTATCATTGAATGACAGTGGGGATAATACTAGAATGATTTTAGCCTTTTCATATCCTATTACCATGGTTACTTTTTTAAATCAAAGCCCCAGAGATGAGAGATACTATCATAATCTCTTTAGAAAAAACCTTTTGCTTAGCACAGATCACTTATAGCTTCTTTGTGTTCCAAATAGGAACAAACACACACAAATGAAAATCCAGCACAAATTCTCCTTTTGATATGACACACACATTAGTATTAGAAAAAATAATTGAATGAAATAGTTTCTCAAGATTCACAGAACTGACATGAAGTAACTGCTCTTCACTCTAGCTATAAGTTCATTTCTTCCCAGAAGCAATGTTAGCAAATTCCACTCTTAGGTAACAGCTAGACCAACCAGTAAGATTGCCAGTATCATTATTTGCAACAGTGACAACGGGGACACAAGCATTTTGTTATACTGGACATTGAATGATTTACTGGCTCAACCTAAGTAAACTCGTAATGCTGGGTAGTTTCCTTTACCTTGGCCAGATGAGAGTTGATCCATTTTGTGAAAGTTCGTTTTTGTACTATCTCTTGCTCGTCTAGAAGGAAAAAGAAATCTGGTTAAATAATGTAATATTTCATGAAGTTGTATAATGAGAAAAAGTCCTAGTTATACAAATCTGGAAGGAATTGTGAAATAGTTTTCTCATTCATTTTACCAATTATTGTCTTGAAGGGGAAAGTCAACAAAAGTCGACCTGTATAATCATATAGACTATTCCTTTTAAAATTATCTGCAAATGCTTTAAAATTTGCCATATGTTAGCCCTATGTTTACCTTCGTCCACTTATTTAAAATTCATATACTTCAACAAACCTGTTAAAAATAAAAATTCACCAAGACCACTAAGTGCTGAGTTTTATGCTAAGTGCAAAGGAATACAGAGGGCTGAATAGGGCAAGGTCTCTGATATAAAATATCTAGAGGTGGAAATGGACAAGCAAGGGCTATTAATAGCAGAGGGTTACAGAGTAATGCAATAAGAGCCGTATACATGTAGCACTAAAGGAACTTCATCCAGATGGGAGTGTGGTGACTACACCCTGGAGTGACCTCCAAAAATTCCCACCACATGGAGTCCCCATTTTTATGCTGGCAGAATGTGGGCAGAACCTGTGACTTGTGTCTAGCCAATAGGATATGACAACGGTGATGAGATGCCACACTTGTGATCATGTTACTTTATAATACTCCAGCTTAGCTGACTGGAATGAGAGATTCTCCTGCTGGCCTAGAAGAAGCAACCAGCCAGGTTGTGAAGTTCCTTTGGAAAGGCTCGATGGCAAGGAACTTGAGGTTCTCTTCAGGAGCGAAGTGCAATCTCACTGAACAGCAAGCAAGGCACCAGGCCCTTGTCAAACAGTCACAGGGAATGAATTCTGCTAACATGGTGACAGAGCCCAAAAGTGGGTTCTTCCATAGTTGAGCCTCCAGATAAGAATGAAATCCAGCTGATGCCTTAGTTATAGCCTTGCAAGACCCTGAACAGATAATGCAGCTAAGCTTTGCATGGACTCCTGACATGCAAACATTTGCAGATAATAAATGATTGTTGCTTTAAACTTCAAGGTTTGTGGTACTTTGTTAGGTAACAAGAGGAAACTAATATAGAAAGGGAAAGAGGTAGGGTTTGTGAAGGCTTTAATTAGAGGTTTGAAGAGATAAAAATGATGTTGGTAGTTTGACAGGAACAGCACTGAATATGTAGATTGCTTTGGGCAATATGGCTATTTTCACAATATTGATTCTTCTCATCCATAAGCATGGGTTGCTTTTCCATTTGTTTGTATCATCTATGATTTCTTCCAGCAGTGTTTTATGGTTCTTCTGGCAGAGATCTTTCATCTCTTTAGTGTATTCCAAGGTATTTTATTGTGTGTGACTATTGTACATGGGGTTGCATCCTTGATTTTGCTCTCAAGTTATAAGTTGTTGGTGTATAGAAATGCCACCAAATGTTGTACATTGATTTTGTATCCTGGGAGGGGGGTGTGGGTTGAAAAACTATCTATTGGGTAATATGCTCACTAACCAGGTGACAAGATCATTCATACACAAAACTCAGCGACACACAATTTAGTCATGTAACAAACCTGCACATGTAATCACTGCACATAAAATAAAAGTTAAAAAAAAAGAGATAAAAGCCACAGAGAAGTAGTTTAATACCTTCAAAAGAAGAAGTGAATTTTATCCACCCTACCAGCATGTCAGCTGTTAACAAACTAGTAAACACTATGTTGTGGGGGGCATAAACAAGAAATAATTTCAATCCCTCGCCTTTGAGGGATGATACTCAAATCTCTGTCTTTGTCTCTGACCTTGTCTGTGCTTCAGCCCAGACCATTTGCTTGTCTACTAGAATGTAAAGCCCAGGAGGACAGCAACTTGGTTCCCAATGCCTACAAGTACAACCAATAAGAATGAATGACTGAAGAAAATAAATACAAAACCTTATAATTTGGAGAAATTTTGAATCTATCTATAAAACTGACAGAATCCATTACCTCTAATATATTTTAACATGCTCTTTAATTTTCAAGTGTATATAAAAAACAAATCAGTATAAAAATAAGTAGCATTTCCTGTATACCAGGCACTGACATTTAGATAAATCAATCACTTTATATTTTAATTATCATTTATCATATATTACATATAATATGATATATGTACTAATCCATTAATTCTTGTCACAGATCTATGAGCGGGAACTATTATAATGCCCATTTTACATACAAAGCTGTCAAGACACTGAACTACCAAGGTCATCCAGTGGCAGAGCCATGCTGTAGACTTCAGAAATCTAGTAGTACACTCTGCCATTATACTGTCACTCAAGGGTAGCATAAAAATTACCACATTCATCTATCAAATATTAATCTCATGAAAATTATAAATTTGTAGTTCAAATTTTTTATCCTGAGAAACTTTAGGTTGTATAAATAAAGTTAGGTAGCAGCAAAATGATCTTAACTAATCAAGGTAGGTTTGATGGAATTTGGAACTTTATAATGCATAAAATCCAATTCAAAATCTAAAATAAACACAGATTATATGTAAATTGTTTATACTCAACTTGAGATTATATATTCTTTTATAAACATCACAAAATACCACTGCTTAAAAATGTCAATATAAATTGGTATAATATGTTAATGTATACTGTCATAAAATTAAATATATAATCTGATGATATATTACTTCTTAATATAAATTGTTATATTTTCACTATTATAACCTTTAATGAAATAACAATACTATTGTAACAATTTCCTCTGATGGTAAATCTTTGAGTTTATAGTTAGACTTCAGCTAACTGGCCTTTTTTCAGAATCCTCAAATTATCTTTTTTTGTAGCACAGCGTATATTTAAATGTCAAATTCTTTACGTGTTTCCTTTTTTACTATGGTTGCAAAAACAGATTTTACAAGGTCCTACAATTCACTTTTTGTATTATCAGACTTAGCTGAATTCTAAGTAAATATTTTTCTGATTTTACTTACTATTTTCCTAAAAGAAAAAATTTTTCTAATTATTCAGCAAACCCTCATTTTTTATGTAAAACTTGAAAAACTTACTCCCAAGATTTGGTAGTTAAACCTGATACCAAGAACATAAAATGTTTAATTTGTGGAAGTAACAGAAACACGCAACGAATGTCTATCAACTTGTGTTAAAAGTTTAACGAGCAATAACATTTCCTTTTAGTGCTGTTGACAAGGAACAAAATGAACCTTCATGACAAGGTCTATGAAGTTCTTAAGTACCGTCATGCACTGCATAATGATTTTTCGGCCAATGACAAACCTCATACATGACAGTAATGCCATAAGATTATAAACACAACTGAAAAATTCCAGTTGTCTAGTGACCTCCTGCCACTATTGCCTTTTCTATACTTAGGTAACCCATTGCCTTTTCTATATTTAGACATGTTCAGATACACAAAATACTTACCATGTGCTACAATTGCTTACAATATTCAGTACAGTCACATGCTATACAAGTTTGTAGCCTAGGAGTAACAGGCTATATCATGTAGCCTAGATGTGTAATAGTCTATACTCTCTAGGTTTGTGCAAGTACACTCTACAGTGTTCCCACAACAATGAATTCACCTAGAAGACAAATTTCTCAGAATATAACTCCATCATTAAGCTACACATGACTTTATATGTCATTATATTTAAGAAAACAGTTTAAATATATTTAACAAGTAACAACTTTATTAACAATGTTTCTGTCTACAACTTTTCTGCTTGAGAAGAGTTATGAGAATTTAGACCAATAGCAAAGGCATCATAAAATGGATGAGATGACAGCAGCATCAGGGTAGAGGAGAGGTGGGGCTGGGGAAGCCACACTATAGTGTGGGTGCTATACAGCTGTAATAGGCTCTGATTTAAGACCAGTTTTTGGTGTGGGTGATTATTACTGGGTAGAATTGGTTCAAATTCTCCTTCTCTCCTATAACCTAAATCGTAATAGGTTCCTAAAGGCCAGATTGTGTAACATTAAAAGCAACAACCACAAACGAGTTCCAAAAACTCTCTGGGTCCTTCATCCTTGAGGCTCGCATTGCTTTCCCTATTTCAAAAGCAGCTGGTCCTACAGACCTCAGGAACTGGAGTCTGCTGAGGCTATATAAACACCTAGCTCTGGGTAATATCATAAGGTAATATCCCTCTGTAGAAATGAGTAAAAAAATAAAGGGTTCTGGCTGAGATATTCAATTTCTGTATTTCTTTGCCCATTTTTAGATATTTTCTCAGTGTTTTGCCATTTCAGGGCAAGATCATGACACACAACAAATACACAAATGAGGCCCAATTTAGCAACTGTGATTCCATATGACTATTAAGAAATGATCACAGCTGATGATAGTTCATGATTTTCTTCCTGATGAGTCATACTAATAGTCACCTGTGGGTACTACGCAATTGTGGTTTTCTCCAGGTGACTTAAACATGTACCTGGAAGCCCAGCGATCATAATAAAAGGTGGCTTGGGTTATTGTGCAGCCGTTGCAATCAATCACAAATAATATACTGTCTAGAAACATATTAAATATACTTTTAATTTTACCATACACAACAAATTTACCAAATTTGTGATGTAAAACTGTGTCACAGGGTCTTATGACCACTAACTTTTAAATAGATTTACTAAATTACAAAAGTATTAAAATAAATGACAATATCCACTTAATGGATGGTATGTTTAAAATTCAGATAGTAAATGAAATTAGTATATTTTAATATATTGAATACATTCTTCCATAATAATTTATTTCTGAGAGATATAGCATTTCACGTATTAGTAGGTACATAATAATGCATAAGGTATTTGCACCAGAATCATAAACTATCATAAAGAGCAAAATAGTAAATTTCTAGAAGTATCCATCTGTAATTAATATCACATTTAATATATATATACTAGGAAGAGTCCGGGTGCTGCAGCTCATGCCTGTAATCCCAGCACTTTGGGAGGCCCAGGCAGGAAGATCACTTGAGATCAAGAGTTTGAGACTAGCCTGGCCAACATGGTGAAACTCTGTCTCTATGAATAATACAAAAATTAGCCAGACATGGTGGTGGGCACCTGTAATCCCAGCTACACGAGAGGCTAAGGTAGGAGAATCACTTGAACCTGGGAGGCAGAGGTTGCAGTGAGCCGAGATCATGCCACTGCACTCCAGCCTGGGAGACAGAGTGAAACTGTGTCTCAAAAGTTAATTAATTAACTAATACTAAGAAGAAAGAAATGCTGTTTATGTAAATATATATAGGTAAGCATGAACTTGCAATCTCTGACAAAAATAAATAAATAAATAAATAAATAAATGGTACCAGGCATTGATACATTTACAGGAAATTGCAGTAGGTTATGATAAACTTTTTGGGGTTTTCTTTTTGCAGATTATTATGCCTGATAGGTTGCTTTAATGATAATGATAGCTTAAATAAATGTCTTAAGGATTTAAATTATCTAAAAATATAAATGTAAATGTTAATTTAAAACAAATCACACATTTAAAATCATATCGTTCCTGGTAGTATCTAATAAAGATTTTTCATCATTTTTGATGCAGGCAAATACACCTCAATAAAATATTGGAATGAAATTGAAAAAACAGACAAATGCAGATTGAATTTCTTCCCACAACCAAATGATGTGACTACAAAGGGGGAACACAACAGCAAAGGCATGGAGTGACAAGGTAATGATTATTAATTACCAGCCACAGTCAAATGACTTGATTTGGGATCACAATTATACGGATTGCATATCTACAGTTGCTAAAATCAACACTAACTTTATTATATATGGGTAGGGACTAAAGTATATTGAATAGTCCAACACAGTAAAATGAACAATTTACAGGTGCATATAACTACTCAATGTTAAAATTTTAAAATTGAGTATATGAATGAAAAACATTTACAGGACCAGGCGGATTTCCAAATACGACCAGAAATCCTTCCCATTTTGATTAGCACATCCTTTGCAATGTGATCTTATTGCCCCTTCTCTTAGGATGTGGTCTCACTTCCCCAGACCTTGAGTCTGGGCTGGCATTGAGATCTGCATTGATCAATAATATGAAAGCAGTGATTTTAAGTGACATCTGAGGTTAGGCCTTAAGAGGACTTGAGATTCCACTTTGGCTATACTGGAATTCAACTCTGCTCTGAGACCTCTACACAAGGAAGCTGGTCTAAGATCCTTGTGAATAAGAAGTCACTTGGAGGATAGATTCTAAACCTCAAGAATAAGTAATAAAAGTACAAACTGGTGTGATGAAGGTATATTCCTATTTTGGGGGATTGGGAGGCTTTACTTATTTTTTTAAAACTCTACTGAGGTAAAGGGTTAAGCTGTAACATACTTCTTTGATGTCCTCACCCTTTTTGGCTCTGTTTTACTATAGCCCCTGATTTGTTGGTTATGTTAATATTTGTAGAAAGAGGTCTTGTATTTGCTGCATCATAATGACATTTGTACTACTTTGGCTGGTTTAAGTACAAATGAATGAAACAACCATTTCTCCTTTAGTTGACTTTACCCTGATTTCACCTAGCGTTTCAACGAGTAAAAATACAGCTTAAAAAAAGAAAAAAAAAAGAAGTCACTTGGAGGAGAACTAAGGTACCTCAGATGGCAGCCAGCAACAGCTGCCTGACTCATGAGTGAGCTGCCCTGGACCTGCCAGTCCAACTGATTCCCCGGAGCTGCATGCAGCCATGTGAATGGGCCCAGGCACAGCTGGCAGAAGGAACATTCAGCCCACTCACATAAACATGAGAAATCCTAAACTGTTGTTGCTCCATGCCACTAAGATTTGGTGGTGGTTTGTTGCACGGGAAAGGCTAACCAAAACAGAAATTGCTACCGGGAGTGTGCTGTTGCTCTAACAAAAATTTAAGTAAGACATACGGCGTTGGCCTTGGGACCAAATAGGGGAAGGAGAGTGGAAGGACACGAAGAGCCTATTAGTGGAAGCTGATTGAGCAGTGAGGGAACCGCCATTGGAAATTGGAGAAAGAGCCGTACGTATTTTGTATATTATATATTCTGTCACCTGCAGTAACTTGAACTCATGATTCTGGCTAGGGAGATTTCCTTGCAGAATGGTGACAGTGTCCATTGGCTTCTTTTAGCTACACATTATAAGGTGCTGGAAGAGACAGAAATGAGCTGTTTCATCTGCAGGCACAAGGCAGAGGAAACACAGAGGCCTAGGATATGATGAATTGAAAAATAAGATGTTTTGTTATTCCTAGTCTTTCCAAAAAAAAAAAAGATTTGCAAAGTAAGAAAAAGCTTCAGGGTAAGAGCAAATCAAAGGTATGACTATTGTTAAAAACTCAAGAAGAGTTTGACTTGTTTAGCATATAAATGATATCACATAGTACCTTTCATTCTGTATCTCACTTATTTAATTTAGCACAATGTCCTTCAGGTTCATCCACATCATTGCAAATGGTAGGATTTCCTTATTTTTTATGGAGGAATAATATTCAATTGTACGTGTGTGTCACATTTTCTTTATTTATCTGTCATAGATGTGTTAATTAACTTGATTTTGGTAATCATTTCACAATTTATATGTACATCAAACCATCACACTATACAACTTAAATATATATAAGTTGTATTCGTCGCTTATACCTCAATAAGGCTCGGGAAAAAGAGAGCATTTGGAAAGATTTAAGGTAGCGCCCAGTTTGACCTTCCCAACTAGACAAACCAGCTTCTAAGCATCTTAAGGAGCACTGCCCACAGCAACCTCATCTGTGTCCAATATTTGTTTCAAAGTTGAGATTTTCAAGTTGAGATATGTGGAGTTTAAATAAGTCAAACACTTTCTGAGTTTTCAACAATAGTCATACCTTTGAGTTGCTGTTACCCTGAAGCTTTTCCTTACTTTGCAAATCTTTTTTTGCAAAGTTGAGTGCACAGAACGCACTACAGACAAGTTTTTAGGAAGCCACAGCTTTCACTGAAGGGACAATACCATTCCGAATGAACAGGAGACTGGAACCACAACTTTGTGTGGCTAGGAAGAAGGCTAAGGAAACTATCAGTCACAATCCTGAGCTATTTCTTACCAAGATAACAAGGAACATGCCTTGCCCCTGGATGAAAGGAACTGGCCACATGCGGCTCACTGGATTTCAGAATGGCTGGACCACAATTGCTCCCTCTGTTCAATTCTCTCGCCCCTTGGACAGAAGCATCTATTGCAGTGACCGCACTCCTGCCTCATCACTCCATGTTGAAGAAGTGGGGAGTGGGTAACTTCTCTTTTTAGTTTACGGGTCTATGGATTGAGAGAAATTTCACCTGAGGAACCTCATCTCTATCTGGACAAGATGCAAACAATGCAACACAGGACTTAGAGCTTGATGCCAAACCGAAGGCTGCAGGAGATTTTGATACCTTGAGAGTGGATGAATGTATTTTCCATGCAGGAAGAAAAAAACAGTAGCAACGAGAGGACAGATTTTAAATTATGGCCACAAAATCCTCTGGTCCAACTATGTATCCTTTTTATGATGACTTTGTCCTTCCTCCCATCCAGGGGTAGAATCAATTTCCCTTCCCCTTGAATCTGAACTCGTACGGTACTTGTTTAATTAATAATGCAGCAGAAATGACTTTATGTCATCTGATCTAGGCCTTAAGAAGTCGTAAAGTTTCTGTTTTAGCTGTCCTGGATCTGCATCCTAAAACCCCTGTACAAAGAAAGCAGTTTATATTAGAAAATGTTTCCATCTGTGCAAGAATTCAGATGTCCCATTTGTTAGCTAGAACTAACCACCAGGCACGTGAATGAGGTCACCTTGGATCTTCAAGCTCAGTCAGCCCTGCAGGTGAACTCAGCCACAGGTGAACCCAAGGGAAGTCAACAAACTGAGGCCTGAGACTTCAAGGCTGATGCTTCTGATACCTCCTCTCTCCCACATCCATACATACTTGATACAAATTCCTTGTGGAAAGAAAGCATTTTTCTCAATATCGCATTCCTAAAGATCAGCCCCCTGCCTGGTATATTGTCTTATAGATGTGTCCTTATGAAACCATCCAAATTTAACTGTGAACTAACCAGCAAATCCACATACTGTGAGGAAGGATGAATTGTGATTGGCTTAAGTACAGAATTTTGGAGCAGTTTGTTACACAGCAAAGGCTAACTGAAATAAAGGCATTTACATGTGTGTGTGGGTGGTGGGGGTGGAGGGGTCCTTCTCCTCCTGCCTCACTCTGTTTTCCATAATGAAAAGATTCTAGGCTTAATTGTTTGGGCCTGTCTCCTAGGCTTTTCCTCTTCTAATCAGACAAGTAATGGATTAAAAATTGCAAAGAACAAAGGCAACCAAAGTTACTCTACATGAGTTCTGACATGGATTGATGGGAAGGGACAGAGGAGAAGAGGAGAGAAAATTAATAGCTATCTACAGCTGTGGGCTTGAGGGAAAAGATAAGAGAATTTTTAGGGAGTCTTGCCTGTGTAGAGTCCTCTAATGACTGCTTCAAATTTTTTTTTCAAGTGAATGTCAGTAAAGACTTACATTGCTCTTAAGACTTTCAGAATTGGAGTTGCTTTTCTTTTGTATTTAAAACCAGTGGCTAGATTGAAAGAGTCTAATTTTGTTAAAGTTACATTTGCAAAATGTACCATTTCACTTTAAATCTAAGGCAGATAGAATGAAAGGAATATAATTATCTCAGCTTCTAAGTTAGAGTTTCTCAACCTCAGCAATAATGACATTTGGGGAAGATGATTCTTTGTCATGGGAGGCAGTCTTAAGCATTAGAGGATATCTAGCAACGTCATTGGCCTTTACACATTAGATGCTGGTAGTACCCTACACCCTAGTCTGACCATCAAAGATATCGCTAGACATTGCCAAATTTCTGCTGGGGGTAAAAATCATCCCAGTTGACAACCTCTACCTAAACTTTTCATTTATGTATGACAATGGGCATAAACCAGTGTAAACTTTTGAAAACATATATAACATTACTATGACTATCAATGTTTAAACTGAGTTATTATTGTCCAATACATGACTCTACAGTTATTACCATATTGGGCTATTAACACAATTTATGTTTGTTTAAGCAGAAATCCTTTACCATGAGATATATCTATTTGAGAAGTGACAAAATATAGTAAATCTGAGACTTCTGCTGAAAGGCTATATAGAAATTACACAATTTTTCGATTATGAATTAAAATATCTTATGATGTCTGAAATTATGTCATTCAAATCTGGAAAGTTTGGCCTTATGTGGTGGGCAGGTATGAGTGGGAGAGGGTGTATAGATCCTGATAGTGTGTTCGATTTATCTTACAATTCTAAACCTCTAATAATATTTTAGAACTTTATAAAGCAAAATCTATTTTTTAAAAAACAAATATTTTAAAAATCTTAAAATTTACAAAATTTTAATATATCTGTCACAGTGGTGCAGTTATACAAGGACACACATATTAGAAAATGTACTAGGCACTGGGTTGGCTTCTAGGGCAACAACAATGTGGAAATGCTGTCATCTCACGAAGAATTTGTCTCATATGTGTCGGGGTGTGGAAAAGAGGAGGGGACAGATGCATCAGCCTTGAAGCCTTGGACGGGCCTCAAGTTTGTAACTTTGTAGCAAATAATTTGGTAGCAAAAAATTGACCTGTAGTAAATAATTTGGTAGCAAAAAAAATGACCTGAATTGAGAAAACGCTATTTATAGTCTTTCATTATCCCACTTAATGTGAAAATTCATACTTTTCTCTGCAGAAGTACCAACGTCTTTGATTGCAAGGTGCTGCCACAGACCCTGATTGAGAGTGAACCATAATAAATAGTATGTGTATCAAATTACGTTTCTAAAATCCAAAAGATTCTGAGTTTGAAAACAAAGACTTACAGAAAAAGGGTTGTGTGAATCACACAGAAGTGCAGGGATGGAGATGTGCACTCAGAGGGTAATAATCACAACAGAGGGAATGAAGCAATCAATACAACGGGAGGAAAAACAGCACAGCTTATTGTGGCACTTCAAACCTTTTAGTTCTAAATCAAGACCACATTGGAATAGTTTCAAGCAGAACTTTTGTGGATTTTTTCCTGATACCTTTTTCTTCCTCTATTTTTGTGTATAATGTTGCAGAAGACAGTGATCGGATAGTAAAGTAATGAAAATACCTTTTACCTCTTATCTGTATAGCACTTGAACTTATTCATGTTTTGTATACATTTCTCATTTGGGTTCTCACAAATAACATGCCACATACACAGAGAAGATCACTAACGTGGATGTGAACAAGGAAGCTAAAGAGTAGTGGGGGTGAGGAAATATGCCAAAAATCTAGAAACTAGAATGAGGGCTGAAGAGTTACAGAATAATGACCAGTGTTTAAATAATCAGACTCTTACCCTAATCTAATTTTGACCAGATCGATTTGCTGATTATTTAATTCACTTATTTAATAAATTCCACTGTGCCCCTCACATGTCCCAGCCATTCTGCTGACCAGCTGTGGATGCAATCTGAGAGGATGGGTTTGGTTCCTGATTGTCCAGCGGGGAAAATAGTAATCAAAAAGAATTACACCACAGTCCAGGTTTTGTATATGCAAAGAAAAGTTAAGAACAGTGACAAGAAATATATTAGTAGATTTAAAAACTATCACTGCTACATGATTAAAGATTATTCTGGTAGAAAACATGAAAGCCTACCCTCCCACTGTTTGCTATGATGGAAGCCAAGGAGAAAATGCTGCCTGTACATCTAAGAGTTTTCCTACTGAATTACATATAAAGGTATATATTAATGAAAACACGAAGACAACTGATCTCTTGGAAGACAACTGATCTCAGAGAGCACAGAAGCCTTGAGAAGGACTTCAAGCTGAGGCTGGACAAACTTGCCACATGTAGCCAGCTCCCTCCTGTAAAATGTTGTGTCTCCCGCTTTTGCAAGAAAGCCACCAAAACTAAGAAATATTTTCCTGTCATGAGCTCTTAGCAATACCAGGGCAAGAGAAAGAAAGGGAGTCTTGAAAAATGCCCTGAAATACTACCTTCATACAACCACTTTATTTTAACCTGAAACTGTATTTCAATCCTAAGAGTTTCAACCATTCAAAATACATTCTTTTGTGTGGAATAGGGGAGAAGCAGGGAGAAAAGCTGGTCACAGTGTTCATATATTTTATGTCCAACATTTAGTCTACACTTTTAAAAAACCCACCGTTCTCTCAAATAAACATGACTGTTCTCAGAGAGTGCTTTCAAAGTTTGGTCGTTGCTTTTCATCAAATTACTGTCTTAAGTAGGTTCAGGATTTTACAATCTTACCTTTTCACATTTTGGGATTTTGCATTTCAAATTACTGCTAATATTATTTCTTATTTCTTATTTTTTATTTTATTATTTCTTATATATAAGAAATTTTTTTCTTAAATAAATAATATTATTTCTTATTTCTTATTTCTCTCACCCTGTGATCTAAATGTTCCTTCTCTCTCTCTCACATAATATATATTTATATTTATATATTTACATATTTATATTACAGATTTATATATTATTTTCTCAATATCCAAGCACAGATACAATAATTTGACACAATTTCACTTATATTTTATACTGCCTGTCTCCTTGAGAAGATGTAAAGAGAGCTACAATTTTAACAACAAAAGTCATAAATCTTAGATGGAGATGAAATGAAAAACAGCAAGCACCTGAAAGAGTGAACCTGAGAAATAAGGTCAAATCATAGAGTTTGAACAGCCAATGTTAGAAATTCCAATCTCAAATTCAACCCCCAGCAAGTAATTCAATGAGCCACTTGGAAGACCTGCACTCAGTGGTTAATCCCGAACAGAGCACCAGGTGGTGCTGTTGCTTTCGGCTGCTTCAGATCTAGCATGGTATTAGCCACGTTCCTCATAATAGAAGATCCACTGGACTCCAAAACCTGTGGCCACAGCGGCAGCTGCAGGGGCTTCCACAAGAGACAGCAGCTGGTGGTTGTCACAAATAAATTTCCTGAGTGTCAATCCACCTCACATGCTAAAATTTATTTGTATAGTAATGAATAATTTTAAAGGTCACTTTTTATAATAATAGATATCTATGTTCTACTTAGAATGTATGTGGCAGCCATATGTTGCATATATTCACTATACATATTATCTAATTAAAACTTTGCAATAACCATGTGAGGAAATATCCTCTACCCTCACCAATTTTACATGTAAAGAGACTGGAGCAAACGAGGTTCATCAACTTTCTTGAGGTGACACAGACACTAAACGCGGAACATGGATATCTGTCTGCCTCAAAAGCCCATACCTTCAATTACTTCATTCTACTCTCATGTCCAAATTGCCCATTAGGGTTTCCAGAATAACTTTACATATCACATCCTATCTGGAGATAGGTAATGTAGACACAATTCCCAACTCACAGATGAGGAAGCCGTGTCAGAAATGGGTATCTCAGCAAGCAAGTGCCAAAGTCAGATGAAACCCTCCTTACTCCCTTTCCCCCTGTACCATATTAAAAATGACATGGCCAGAATCCAGCTGGTCGATAGAGCACCTCCAAGCTAGGCCATGATGCTCAGTTATCTTCCTGAGCTACAAACTATAAAGAGTTCTATCCAGGGACAACTTGACCGCCTATCCCCAGTTCTTCAACCTTGTCTATCCTCATTCTCAGCCCATCTTACTACTGCTTAAGCCTCCTCAATAGAGCAGGAAATGTTTATGGGAATTGGCTCACCTATGAATCCACAGAATAATTTCCCTTTCACATGTCTGTATTTGCATCTGACTTTGGTATTATTATTATATCATGTGTCATAGGTCAGGATAACAGGGAAACAAATTCTAGAAGCAATTTTATCAGCAGGAGGTTTTTTAGCATGTGGTCTCAAGAACTGAAAACTTTTAAGTGTGGAGAAGACGAATAGGACACTGGGAGATGCTGGACTCATGCAATTATGTAGCTGAAGCTAGGAGAGTCTTTCAGAGATGTCCTAAATGAAGGCAAGGGGCTGGGACTTTGCATCCAGGTATTGGCCAGTTGCTGGATATGGGGTGGCCCTGGGAGGAGGTATAACTTGAGAAAGGCAGATCCCCGGGGCTGAGGACCAGTCCTGGGGAGAGGCTCAGCTGTGAGTCTTTAGCAGGCAACACTTGGAGAGCTGGGAATGAGGGCCTCAGAGCTGAGGGGCATGGTCTGCACTGTGCCCCAGGCATCTGCTGCACTAGCTACAGTGTTAACTACTAAGCTCTGAAAATTTAAACAGTCCCAGCAACAATGAAAATAGCAGCACAGTCCCAACAATAATGAGGTTTGTAGTTCTCATTAGTTGTATGCTATGTTCGATATACTGCATTCAAAGCGGGTGAAGATTTGCTCCTATTTCTATTTGGGACTACAGCCAAACACCTGACCACCAAGAGATGCTGCCTCCTCCATTTATTTCAAAATGAACAAAGTGTTCAAGGCCCACTTTTGTACTTTTCTGAGGACTGGATCAAAAGTCTGAGGGCTTCTGGATCAAAAGATCGACAGTGCAAGGACAGGGAAGGGACCATAGCTTTCTTGAGGCAGCCAATTCATGGAGTTCTCCAAACCATCTTAGACACCTTAGTTTTTCGATCAATTTCTTACTAATTCATATGCTTCCTCAGTTTAACCAACCAAACTTGGTTGTATATTTCTACCCTCTGAGCCTGCCTGTCTGAGGTACCATTTTACTTCTCTAACCACACAACTTTGGCAGCCATTATCTAGTTCTGCCCTCTGACCTCCATATCATCATCCACCCTTTGCATAATTATTTCTCCTGAATATGATGCTGTTTTTCCAGCTCTTAAACATCATCACCCAAGAGCCTATACAAATAAAAAACATGGATTGCCAAGTAGTGGCATGTAGGCAGAATCTGGGCCCCAAATGTATTTTCCTTCATCAGCAACCTTCCAAGAAAACATTTTAATTTAAAAGTTTGTAGGTACAACTTAAGTTCTAATTTTTCCACAGGCCCATCACTTTCTTTTGTCTTTAACCAGTTACTTCTCAAATCACCAGAAGGTAACGGGATTTAAGACATCTTAAAAGAGGAAGACTTATATTTCAAATACTCACAAATGGGAAGTGAGATGTTGAAAAAGCAACATGATGAGAAATCTTAGGAAGGGCAAAGAAGTAAAATAGAGACTCTTGATTTTAAATAAACTCATATTTTTTGTTATGATTATTATATCTTTGTTATAGATATGTTATGTCTTTGGGGAAATTGGAAAAGATATTCTGTTTACATTCTCAATCCCTTCCCCCAGTATAAGCATATATCACATAACTTTTCAGCCAATGATGAACCACATGAAATTACAATACTGTATTTTTACTGTACTTTTTATGTTCAGATATGTTTAGACACACACATATTTAACATTGTAGTACAATTGCCTACAGTGTTCAGTACAGTAACATGCTATTCAGGTTGATAGCCTAGGAGCAAACAGCTATTAACACATAGCCAAGGTGTGTAGTAGGCTATGTCATCTAGGCTTGTGTAAGTACCCTCTGTGATGTACGCACAATGACAAAACTGCCTAATAATCCATTTCTCAGAATGTATCTTCATTGTGAAGCAATACCTGATTGTATTTTAAATTAGTATACGTTTAAGCAAGTACATTATTTCGCTGAAACCCAGAACAATCGGAACCCAAGAAAAGTTACTTGCAATGATGTAAAGATATGAATGAATTCATGTAATCTGATAAATAACAATATAACATGTTGGTTTTATATATAAACAAACATCATAACTAAATTTCAATGAGTTATAAGAATGCATAGTATATATTATATAAGATTTTAGAAAATATGAGAATCTATATCCAGAGCAAGCTTGTTATCAGTAAATTCCATGTAGCTAAACCGGAATAAAACTTACTGTTGTATCTACATTTGTTTCCTAGTAGGGAAAATGGTTCAGTTACCTATGTCCTCAAGGTTATCACTGAAGAAAAACTGCTGTGATACCAGAGGAAAACTTGAGAGCATCTGGTTATCATCCTATATGTAAACATGGTGAAAAAGAGGTGAAATTCTGAGGCATCCTCACATTTTAAAAGAGATCTGAAAACAAAGTGATATCAGCAAGATGGCAGAATAGCAGTTTCCAGGGCTCATTTCCTGAGAGACATCAATCTGAACAACCCATTCATATGCAACAAAAATATCTTCACAAGAGCTAAGGAATATAGTGCCTGAGTAGAGCACAGAAATAAACACATACACTGAAGAGGGTATGAAGGACAATTTCATATTACCCACCCATATCACCCCCTTCCCAAGCCTGTACAGCATACCATGGAGAGATAACTTTCATATGAGGGAGAATAGTGAAGTGAGCACCTGACTTCACAGTAGACTCCAGCACTTGCCCCAGTGAACTCTAGTGTCAAGTTGGCCCCTTCAGACCGAGGATTTGGGCCTGCCCATGCAGATCTATGTTTCAGGACTGCCCTCGTAGACCCAGGTGCCAGACCAACTCCAGTACAGGAATGCCCCCATGTACTCAGGCCACAAGTCCACCCCAGTGCCTGACTGTTGTCTGTGGACTTAGGTTTTAGGCCATCCTCCACAGACCCAGTCACCAGGCCCACCCCAATGGACCATAGTTCCAAGGTTGACTCCCATGGTCCAAAATATCAAGTCAGCCCATCTGTCCCCTGACCAAGACATCAGGCCAGCCCTCCCAAGGATTTCAGTAGCATGTCTATCCATGGACCTTTCCAGCTGACCTTTTCAGAATCCTTGGTCAGGCTGACTGGTGAAGGGCTTTCCCTTTAAGGCCAGTTGAAGACTGGCAAATGTGCCTATGTCTTCAAATGCATAGGCACCAGCTCAAGGCCACAACAAACCAAATGTCAGGGAAATATGACACTACCAAAGGAGCAAATAAAGTACCAGTAACTGACTTAAAGCAATGAAGATCCATGAATTGCTGGAGAAATAATTTAAAATAATCTTCTAATAAAGAAGCTAAGTGAGCTAAAGGAGAATACAGAAAGGCAACTAACCCAAATCTAGAAACAACACCTGAAAAAAATTAGAAGTTCAACAGAGAGACAGAAGCCATACAAAAGAACCAAACAAGAATTCTGGAGCTGAAGAACATAATAACTGAACTGAAAAAATTGCATAGACAGCTTCAAAAGTAGGCTCAATCAAATAGAAGAAAGAATTAGCAAGCTTGAAGACAGGCTTGACATTATTCAGTCAGAAGATCAAGAAGGGGAAAAAAGGATGAAAAGGGAAGAAGAAAGCCTACGGAGCATATGAAACACCATAAAGCTAATCACTATACATATTATAGGAGTTTCAGAGGAAACAGAGAGAAAGAAGAAGAAAGCTTGTTTAAAAAAAATAATGTCAGAAAACTTCCCAGATCTAGAGAGGGAAATAAACATTAATATCTCTGACTACCAAGAACCCTAAAAAGATTAAACATAAAGAGATCTTCACCAATATATATTATAATCAAAGTTTCAAAAGTCAAAGACAAAGAATTTTGAAAGCAACTAGAGAAAAGTGATTTGTTACATATAAGAGAAACTCCATGAGATTACAAGCAGTTTTCTCCGTAGAGACCTTGCAGGCCAGGAGAAAGTGGGATAATATAGTCAAAGTGCTGGTGGGGGAAAAATACTGTCAACCAATAATACTATATCCAGAAAAGCTGTCTTTAAGAAATGAAGAAGTGCTAAAGATCTTCCTAGATAAACAAAAACTGTGGATGTTAGTCCCTACTAGAACTACCTTACAAAAAGTGTTAGAGTTCTTTGAGTTAAAAGAAAGCTAACTAACAAAATGAAATTATATGAAAGTAAAATCTCATTGTAAAGGTGACAGTATAGTCAAATTCACAATATCATAATACTGTAATGGTGTCATAAAAGTCACTTTAATATAAAAGTTAAAAGACAAAAGTATTAAAGACAACTATAGCTACAATAATTTGTTAATGGATACACAACATAAAGAGATGTAAATTGTGACATTAATAACGTAAAACATAGGGAGAGGAGAAGTTATAGTGTAGAATTTTTGTTTGCAGTCAAAGTTAAATTGTTACCAGCTTAAAGCAGACTATTATAACTATAAGAGGTTTCATGTAAGCCTCATGTTACCAAAAAGAAAAAATCTGTAAGTAGATGCACAAAGATAAAGGAATTAAAACATACCACCACAAAAGAAAAATCATCGAATCACAAGAGGATGGCAAGAGAGGAAGAATGGAATAAAATAACTGCAAAATAGAAAACAATTAACAGTATGTCAGTACTGGGTCCTTACCTACCAATAATGATCTTAAAAGTAAATGTACTAAATTCTTTAATCAAAAGACAAAGAGTGGCCAAATGGATTAAAAAGTATAAGATCTAACTATATGCTGCCTACAAGAGATTCACTTTAGCTTTAAGGAAGCACACAGTCTGAAAGTAAAGGTATGGATTAAGAAATTCCATGTAAATGGTAAGCAAAGAAGAATAAGGATGGCTATCCTTACATCACACAATGTAGATTTTAAGTCAAACACTGTCAAAAGAGACAAGAAGATCATTATATAATGACAAAAGGATCAATTCACCAAGAGTATATAACAATGTAAGTATATATTTACCCAACATCAGAGCACCTTAATATATAAAATGAATGCTAACAGAACCAAAAGAAATAAACAGCAATATGAGAATAGTAGCAGATTTTAGTACTTCACATTTGACAATGGATAGATCATCCTAACAGAAACTCAATAAGGAAACAATAGATTTGAAGAACACTATAAACCTAAACAATCTAACAGACATATATAGAACATTCCATCCAGCAACAGCAGAATACACATTCTTTTCAAGTGCACACAGACCATTCTCCAGGATAGATAATATATTTATATATTAGACCACAAATCAAGTCTTAACATATTTAATTTTTACTTATGTATTTATTCTTAGAGAGAGGGTCACATCTGTTGCCTAGTCTAGAGTGCAGTGGCACTCACTGTAGCCTAGAATTCCTGGGCTCAAGCAATCCTCCCACCTCAGCCTCCTGAGCAGCTGCTGGGATTACAGCTGAGTGCCACCATGCCCAGCTAATGTTTTAAAAAAATTTTTGTAGAGACAGGGTCTCGCTATGTTGCCCAGGCTGGTCTAGAACTCCTTACCTCAAGCAATCCTCCCACCTTGGCCTCCTAAAATGCTGTGATTACAGGCATGAGGTATTGCTGTCTGGCCTCCTATCATATTTAAGAAAGTTGAAATAATATCTTCTCTTTTCTAACCACAAAAAAAAAAAAAAAAAAAAAAAAACAAGAGATCAGTAACACGAAGAAAATTGGAAAATTCTCAAGTATGTGGAAATTAAACAATTCATTGGGCCAAAAAATAAAAGGGAAATAAAAAATATCTTGAGATGAATGAAAATGGAAATACTCCCTACAAAAACTTAAGAGATGCAACCAAATAAGTTCTAAGAGGATGGTTCATAGTAATAAATGCCTATTTTTTAAAAAAGAAAGATTTTAAGCAACCTAATTTTATACCTCAAGGAGCTAGCAAAAGGAGAAAAACTAACCCCAAACTTAGGAGAAGGAAGGAAATAACTAAGATCAGAGCAGAAATAAATGGAATCGAGACTAGAAAACAACAGAAAAAAATCAATGAAACTAAGAGTTGGTTTTTGAAAAGATAAACACAATTACAAACTTTTAGCTAGACTAAAGAAAAGAAAGGAGGTTCAAATAAATAAAATAAGAGATATTATAACTGATACTACAGAAATATAAGGGATCATAAGAGAATATATGAACAGTTATACATCAACAAATTGGATAATCTAGAAGAAATGGATAAATCCCAGACACATACAACCTACCAAAACTGAATCAAGAAGAAATAGAAGGCTGGGCGTGGTGGCTCACACCCCAAATCCCAGCACTTTGGGATGCCGAGGTGGGCAGATTACTTGCGATCAGGAATTCAAGACCAGCCTGACCAATATGGTGAAACCCCATCTCTATCAAAAATACAAAATAAATAAATAAATAAATAAATAAATAAGCTGGGTGTGTGGTGGCATGCACCTACAGTCCCAGCTACTTGGGAGGCTGAGGTGGGAGAATGACTTAAACCTGGGAGGCAGAGGTTGCAGTGAGCTGAGATGGCACCATTGCACTCCCACCTGGGTGACAGAGTGAGATTCCATCTCAAAAGAAAAATAAAAGTAGAAGAAATAGAAAATCTGAGCAGAACAATAATGACGAAGGAGATTGAAGTAGTAAGAAAAAATCTTTCAACAAAGAAAATCCCAGGACCTGATGGTTTTATGGGTGAATTCCACCAAACATTTAAAGAAAAACTAATACCAATCTTTCTCACACTGTTTAAAAAATTAATGAGAATGAACCACTTCCACACTCATTTTATAAGGCCAGTGTTACTCTGATACTAAAGCCAGATCAGAATACAAGAAAAGAAAATTACAAGCCAATATCTCTGATAAACATAGACATGAAAATTCTCAATGACACACTAGCAAACCAAATTCAACACGACCATGGTCAATGAGATTTATACCCAAGATTCAAGAACGGTTCACTATATGTAAATTAATCAATGTGATACACCATAATAACAGAATGAAAGATAAAAGTCATATGATCATCTCAATAGATACATGAAAAGCATCTGACAAAACTTAGCATACTTTTATGATTAAAAACTCTCAAAAAATTAGGTACAGGAGAAATGTATCTGAACACAATAAAGACCACATAAGAAAAGCTTACAACTAATAGTATAGTGAATAGTAAAACGTTGAAAATGTTTCATCCAGGATCAAGGAAAAGACAAGGCTGCCCAATCTCACATAGTGCTATGTTCTATTCAACATAGTACTGAAATTCCTACCCAAATCAATTAAGCAAGCAAAAGCAATAAAAGGCACCAAAATCAGAAAGGAATAAGTAAACTTTTGTTTGCAGATGACATTATCTCATATAGAGTAAACCCTAGACTCGGCCAAATAAACTGTTATACCTGATAAATTAAGTTATAGGGTACAAAATTAACATACAAAATTCAGTTGCATGTCTATACATAAGCAATGAACTATCCAAAAAGACATTTTTTATTTTTTTCAAAAAATAATTTTTAAAAATATTCTATTCACAATCACATAAAAAAGAATAAAATACTTAAGAGTTAATTTAACCAAGGAGATAAAAGCTCTGTATAATGAAACAATAAAGCATTGATGCAAAAAACTGACAAGGCAAATACATGAAAAGATATTTCCTTTTATGGATCAGAAGAATCAATATTGTCAAAATGTTCATATTACCTTAAATGATCTACAGATTCAATGTAATTCCTATCAAAATTCCAATGGCATTTTTAATAGAAATAGAAAAAAAAAGTCCCAAAAATTGTATGGAACCATCAAAGACCATGAAGCAATTTTAAGGAAAAAGAATAAAGCTAGAGGCATACTTCCTGATTTTAAATTATATTATATAGCTATCGTGATCAAAACTGCATGGTACTGGTGTAAAAAAACAATACATGGAACAGAAAGCACAGAAATAAACCCATATATAATATTCAGTCAATTAATCTTTGAAAAAGGCATCAAGAATACACAATGGAGAAAGACTGTCCCTTCAGGAAATGGTGTTAGGAAAACTGGCTATTCACATGCAAGAAAGTGAAACTGGATCCTTATTTTACAACATACACAAAAATCAACTCAAAAATGGATTAAAGATTTAAATGTAAGTCCTGAAATCATAAATATACTAGAAGAAAACACGGGCAAAACAGCTTCTTGATACTGGACTACACAATGATTTTCCGGATATAACCTTACAAGCACAGCCAACAAAGCAAAAATAGGCAAACAGAAGTGCACCAAACTAAAAAGCTTCTGCACAGCAAAGGGAACATCAACAGAGTGAAGAGACCACCTAGGGAGTCGAGAAAATATTTGCAAACCACACAATTGATAAGGGATTAATATGCAAAACATGTTAGAAACTCAAAAACTTAATAGCAGGAAAACAAAAAAATGGGCAAAGGACCTGACTGACTAGACGTTTCTCAAAAGAATACATACAAATGGCCAATTACAAGAAAAAATGCTCAACATCACAAAACATCAGGGAAAGCAAGTTAAAACCACCGTGAGACATCACCTCATGCATTACGATGCGTATTATCAAAACAACAAAAGGTAACAAGTGTTGGTGAGGATGTGGAGAAAAGGAAACCCTTGGACATTGTTGGTGGGAATGTCAATTATTAAAGACATTATGGAAAATGGTATGAAGGTTTCTCAAAAGAATTAAAAATATGACCCAGGATTCCCACTACTGAGTATGTATCCAAAGGAAATGAAATCAGTATATCACAGAGACATCTGCACCACCATATGCCCTGCACACTATTCACAACAGCTAAGATGTGGAATCAGTCTGTCTATTGACAGACAAATGGATAAGAGGGATAGCATTAGGAGAAACACCTAATGAAGATGATGAGTTGATGGGTGCAGCAAACCACTATGGCACATGTATACCCATGTAACCTGCACATTCTGCGCATGTATCCCAGAACTTAAGGTATATATATATATTTTTAAAACCCTAAATATCAATCATCTAAATTTTCACTATTCAGGCTTTCACTATAAATACTGGTTTTAGGTTTTCCAAAATGATGAGTGTAAATCAGTATTATTCATTTCACTTCCACTAGTTTTAGATTCAGATACAATAGGAAGAAAAGATTTTAAACTTTTAGAGTTCTTTTAATGTCTACTCCACACATTCATTTTTTGGTACCAAGTATTTCAACTCAAATTACAATAAAGGAAAAAGAGTACACACACACACACAAACACACACACACACACACACACACACAAAGAGAGAGAGACAAAAAGAGAGAGGGAGAAACACACATGCAGACAACAATAACAAAATAGTACCTTTTATCATACCCGGAGTCTTGCAGTTTGTTTTTATCATATCTCACCTATTTTACTGACTTTGGCAAATTATCCTAATTCAGTCGTATCTAAACCAAACACAGCTTTCAGCTTTCACCCAGGGAACTTCCAACTCCCTAGCGGCATTCTCCTGATATTATCACTATAGCAACATCTCTATAAAAGCATACTATTCTTCCCTCATTCTTCATCCTTACCCCCTGCTTACTAGCCAAATGCACCGCTCCCCAGTGCCAGCGTGTCTACAAAGACAGTGTTCATATCGATTTACAAAAAGTGCTTCAGATGCACTTTTGGTGAAAAAAAAAGAGAGACATTTTTCATCTGATATTTAGAAAATTAGGCATTTTATCTTGTTAAAATCCTAGTGTTGATTGTGGTAATCATTTCACAATAAGAAATATATCAAATAATCACATCGCACACCTTGAAAAGATATATTGTGTGTGCATATATATATATATATACAATTTTTATTTAATCTCAATAAAGCTGGAAAACAATTAAAAATTGTTATAACTTTTAAGGGACTTTTGTTGGAAAAAAAATTATCCAACTTATAAAAACTTCCAGAATTGTTACTTTAGAAATTTAATTTTGGAATTTGGGAGAAGAAACTAAATGGACATTTTTTAGATCACTGTTACCTGGGCATTTAATTTCTAGTATTTATATTTACACAAGATATAATCTTGTTTATTTCTGATTTGTTCTTTGAGCTTTCTGGAATTTTTCCCATATATCTAATATTGCAAAACACTCATTACAAATTATAATTGCCATACTAGAAATACACATAGCAAGTTGCCAAGAGAATCACACCATTTTTTTTCTGAAACTTGCAAACAATATTGGAGAGGTTTGACATTACTTAAGCACGTAAAATATCAGTTAAAGAAAGAGCGATACAAAGGACAAACAAATATAGGTGTAAGAATGTACAAAGAGTATTTTTTAAATTCCATTTTATGCTGCCTAAGACAATTGAAGACAAGATTTTTAAGCAAGAAATGTTTACAGATGTGTGAGACTCTCCAGGTCTAGAATCAAATAATTCCTTGGCCTGGGATTTCAAGGCAAAACACGAATCAGTTGTATCCTACTCATGCCTGTTAAAACAACATCACAAACAAAATCATTGGTAAAAATGTTTCTGACTCATGTAGGGTAAGGAATGCTTGTTTTTTGTTTGTTTTGGTTTTGGTTTGAGACAGGGTCTCACTCTGTCACCCAGGCAGGAGTACAGTGGAACAATCTGGGCTCACTATAGCCTCAACCTTCCAGGCTTGAGTGATCCTCCCACCTCAGCCTCCCAAGTAGCTGAGACTACAGGGGCATGCCACCGCACCCGGCTAATTATGTATTTTTTGTAGAGACGGGTTTTGCCATGTTGTCCAGCTGATCTCGAACTCCTGAACTCAAGTGATCTGCCCACCTTGGTCCCCCAAAGTGCTGGGATTACAGGCATGAGCCACCGTGCCTGGAGAGGAATGTTTATTGTAACATCAAATTTGTTAACCCCCAAAAGTTTGCTTATAAAAAATGTTAACTATTCTCATGATTTATAGGGGAAAAAATCAAACTGACTCACAGATTTTGGGATCTAGGAGTGCAGCAGATCCAACTCGGGATCCCAGCATCATCATTTACTGCAAGAATTTCAAAAGGTGACTTCGCCACTTTATAGCTTCATTTAGCCGTATGTAAAATAGAGACACAAATAATAATGAATGCCTCCTAGAATCACTGTAAATTCTTATTTGGTATTCACTTAAGACCCAGAAAAGGGTCAAAGGTTGCTAAACTTTGCTTTAAAACCTTCCCTTTTTCAGACAAGTTCCCTGCTGAAATTAAAAAAAAAAAAAAAAAGGAGGCTCTAAGGAAGGACATATTTCTTAAAAACTGAAAAAATAAGAGGAGATGGTTTTCAACTGCTTTACAAATAGGATTCCTTGTTCTTTCCAATTTTTCACTTAAGCCTTATTTCCATTTGGAAATCCAGTTACTCAGTGCCAACTAAGGGCGAGGAACTGTGGGGATAAAAAGTTAGAATAAACATGGTTTGTAGCCTTAAATGAGGACCAGGCTTCTTAAATGACTCAAGAGACATTTACTGCACACAAATTATGTGCAAAGCACTGACTACATACATGGGTGATGGGAGCAGAGGACACAGGGGCAAGGAGAAAAAGAAGATACAAAACCTAAACCTAATGTCCTTGTAAACTTAGTTTCTTTACATCCTTGAAAATTATTTTTTTCCTCCACAGCACTACAGCTGTGTACAGGGGAAAACAGGTGAAGAAGCACCAAGCAAACATAGCAGCTTCTAGCTCCTTACCCCTCCAGTGTTGAACGTGCGGTGTGTGTGAAAACCAAGGTTTCTTGAAAACAAAGGTTAAGCATCCCAGTCCACTGAGATAAGACTGAAGGAACAAGGGATGACATGGGGGTAATACAGGGTTTGCGGGCGGGTTTGAGAAAAACATGTTCTGTCTTCTCAAGCTGAAGCGAGCAACTAGCATGACCTTTCTTTGTATTTTCGTTTTGCACTGTCAAGGCCAATGTTGTTTCTTTTCAGGAAGAAACAATACCAGCTTTGAGAAAAAATATCCACGTAAAAAAACATAGCAGCAATTAAGAAGTGTGAGAGGAAGGGAGGTGCAGAGGGGACACAGGAAGACCCAAGGGCAGCAAAATATAGATTCAGAGGCGATTTGAGTCCATCCACTACCTTTCAAATTAAATTAAAAGCATGGTTGAAAGAGCATTTTGGCACTAAATCTTAAATTCACAGTGCTGTAGGATAAGGCTTAGTGGAATTACCAACAGAGTGTGGATGCCAAATGGACATCAGGCAGGAAGAGAAACCACAGATGCATTTTCAGCAAGGTGTCTTTACGGGATTACTCCACCTAGAGCTTGGCCGGACTCAAATATTAATTTCACAAACAACTGCAGTTGTAAGAGTGACTTCCATTATTTAAGCGTCTAATCTCAGGTAGAATAACAATCCACAAACCCTTTGTTTTGTGGCACTGCCAAGCATCTTTTGTTTTTCTACATTATTCTATATTATTTTAAACATTAACATGTTATTGAATATGTTTAAGGTGTATTACATGATGTTTTTAAATACATAGTGAAATAATTACTATGGTCAAGAACACTAACATATCCATCTCTTCACATACTCTGTGTGTGTGTGTGTGTGTGTGTGTGTGTGTGTGGCGCAACCATGTACACTTTGACCCACATCTCCCTAACCTGCCCCCTCCCCCTGCACCTGTTAACTGCTGTTCTACTCTCTGTTTCTATGCATTTGACTTTTTTTACATTTATTGTGTAAGTGTCATGCAGTATTTTTCACTTAGTACAAGTCTTCTAGGTTCATCTATGTTGTCAAAAGTCACAGGACCTCCTTCTTTTTAAAAGCGGAATAATATTCCATTATATATATGCCACAATTTCTTCATCCATTCATTTGTAGATGGATGAATGCTAAGCATAACCATTTTAATCATTCTACTAATAACTCAGTCAATGAAAAATATTTTCTTTTCCCATTATAATATAAAACTGTACATTATTTTGTTTTCCTAACCTACACAGTGCTGACATTTCTCTTTAATAGTTAAGATCTTAATTCGCCTTTGGTGAAGTATATATAACAGATAATTTGGATGCTTCTATTGATTTTTTGGCTCCATTATTAGCACTGAGTCCTTCTACCATCTGCTGAAGCAAAGGCAACAGAGAAGGATAAAAGAATAAAAGAACAGAGTATTTTTTCATCTGCCATGATGCCCCGAGCCTGAAACTCTCCTGCTATTGCAATGCTAACTAGTTATTATAGCAGTAACTTTGCACTTAGAGATTTTTGTGCAAAATCCAAGAAAAAAAAAGTGATCTTTACTGTCAAAAAATAGCTTCCTGGGTGCTTTCTGGAGAAAAGGAGGGCGGTCTGACTTCCTCATGTAGAAAATCTCAGATATGAAAAAGAAAAACAACAAGGGAAGGGAACACATCACTTGTCCTATCAAATATTAAAAATAAGATTTAAAATGTACATTAATTAAAGCAATGTGGTAAGAGAGAAAGAACACACCATAGGATGCAATGAAATACACAGTCCAGAAAGAGACTTGTGTCTATCCAGACAAAACGAGAAAGATCATTCAATGCATAGTTTATGGAAAACCCGAAGGCAAATAAAAGTAGACAAAAAATCATTGAGAACCTCACTTTACACCAAAATAAATTCCAAATGGCTTAGGGAATTAAAATAAACTATAACAACTACCTGAAAATGCAGTAAATATGCTTAATAATGAAGAAAGACATTTTAGGCCTAAAAATAACTAAAGAGGAATAGGTTTAATTACATAAGAATTAAAAAATGCATACTCAATGTATTATAAACATAAAGGCAAAGAGTATAGTGAGAAAATACATGCTAAAAATATGAGTTAAATTTTTATTTAATTTAATTTATTTATTTATTTATTTATTTATTTATTTTGAGATACAGTCTCTCGCTCCTTTTATTTAATTAATTTATTTATTTATTTATTTATTTATTTATTTTGAGATACAGTCTCTCGCTCCTTTGCTCAGGCTGGCTGGAGTGCAGTGGCACGATCTCAGCTCACTGCAACCTGTACCTCTGGGTCCAAGTAATTCTTGTGCCTCAGCCTCCCGAGTAGCTGGGACTACAAATGTGTACCATCACACCCGGCTAATTTTTGTATTTTTAATAGAGATGGAGTTTCACCATCTTGGCTAGAGTGGTCTTGAACTCCTGACCTCAGTTGATCTACCTGCCTTGGCCTCCCAAAGTGCTGAGATTGCAGGCATGAGCCACTATGCCTGGCCTATTTATTTATATTTAGAGACAGGGTCTCTCTGTGTACCCAGGATAGACTGCAGTGGCTATTCACGGGTGCAGTCAGCACACTGCAGCCTCCAACTCCTGGTCTCAGGGATCCCCCTGTCTCAGACTCCTGAGTAGCTAGAACTACAGGCTCTTGCCACTGCACCTGGCTTAGAATTTTAAATAAAATCAATGAGAAAAACTTTCAGTCCCATTACATTTGTAAGCAAAGATGTGGACCAGCAATTCACAAAATGGTCTTTAAAACATGTGAAATAAAGTTTTACATTATTCAATTTAAAAAACAATGAGATAAGCATAATATCCAGGGGTAACTTTTAAACAAAAAAAAAAAAAGAGATTTTGAGCTGTAATAAGTTGCCATTTTTGAAAGCCAGTATTTTTAACTCATATAATGAAGATTAAGTAACATTAATGAATTAGTTCTTTATTGCTCCTGGTCTCAGTATTATCACACATCAGTGGTCCTTAAAGTGCTCAGAGCAGCAGCAGCAGCACCACCTGGGAACTTGTTAGAAATGTAAATTCCTGGCTCCAATCCTGACCTACAGAAGCAGATCAGCAATAGGCTTTAACAAGACTCCCAGGTGATTCTTATGCACAATCAACTCTGGGGATCACTGTATGGATCATAAGCTGTAGAAAATGTTGTGGTGCAGTGGTTCACAGCATGCATCCAATTTCCTGGGTTTAGTTTCATCATCACCTTGTGGGCAAGTTATCTAGATTCTCCTTTCAGTTTCCTCATCTGTGAAATGGAGATAATGATGACACTTGCCTCATAAGGTTGTTGGTAGGATAACAGGAGTTTATGTTTGAAAAGCACATATATCCGTGCTTATATAGCTTAGTCTATTGTTACATTTAAATTTTTTAAGTAAGTTGAATAAAGAAGGGAAAAGACCATATTTTAAAATTTTAAAAATAAAGATAATCAATAATCACACTGTGGGAAATGACAACTAGATTTGCATATCTGTAGTAGAACAGAAAAAGTAGGTCATAAGCAGCTTTAGGAATGATGAGAAGAAATGGAGGAAGAAAAAAGAATATACACAAGCTGCATCCAAAATACTCTCAAATACTCTGCCAGTGGAGAGCCACACATATAATTAATTCAGAGATCTTCTTGGAGATGGCCCTAAAAGTGTGAATTCTTGCACTCTGCCTAAAACAATTTGGGAATATAAACCACCTCTCTTTGATGGTAAAGATATGTTAGTTTGATTTTCGATGCTAATAAAATAGCTGTAGAAACAAGTCTTGAGGCCATACTTTCATAAAATAAATACACCTTTATTAAATTACAGGTGATCTGAATATGGTCTTAGCCCATCATGAAGATGTGTTCTTAGTTACTTCAGTCTACTGTATAGACTGACCTACCATTTAGTTTACAATTTAGTTTCTGAAATAATTTCAAAACAAAAAGTGTAAGTCTAGCAATTATTTCGTGCTGTCTAGACCCTGTGTGACAACTCTGCTGAATTCTTCAATTATTTCCATGTTAATAATAGCTAAATAGATCATTATGAAGTCACAGCAAAATAAAATACACAATCTTCCATTTTCCATGTACTTTTGCTCCTATGTTCTTGTTCAGCACCAAGCAATACAGAAGTTAAAATAGTAATATTTCCTCTGTATTATGTAGGTATTTGTCCCAAACACATCAAAATATTTCCATGCTTTCAGAAAAATCTTTTGAGTCTCTGCCTATAAATCATTACTATATCATATATAAAACTCATACTCTTCCTTCTCTGTGTATGATATTTAGCTTCTCTCCTGTGAACAGGATAGCCAGGGAGTTAACATACCTTTTGGGTTAGGTAGATGGGGGAGCCAGTGAGATCTCTGAAAAACAAAAAGGTTGCTAGTTAAAGGCCAAAGTGGTCAACTTGACCCTTTCTGGGAGGTGCAGCCTTGCTGGCACTACAGGCCGGACTTGCTGAGGCCTCTAGTGTCTCAGCACTGGGCTTTTTCCAGTCCTTCATCCCAACCAACTTTGGGATGGGTGGTGTGCTTCACCTATTCCCACCAGGAAGCCGGTCTTGCAGATTACTAACAGCTGTTCCGTTAATCAGAGGCAATTGAAACAATGGTATCCCCTTCCTTCTACAAATTCATAAAGGGAGCTACCTAGGAAGGTTCAGTCCCTACTATCATAAGAAGTCTTTCTTTTGTAGTATACCTCACCAAAGAGAAAGAAAAACAAGCAAACCAAAAAACTGCTATTCACAGCAATAAGTAAGGTAAGCATCTATCTAGGAGCTCTCCCCTAAAGGCACCCAGATGTGGAGGAATTCACATGAGACCGCCCTGCCCAGTCTCAGAAAGGGATACACAAAGGGAGATCCATCCCACTGGTCTGAAAGCAAGGAGGGGACTCTGCTCAGAAATCAAGTTGCTTATTTAATTTGATATTTACTCTGGTCTTTTTTGACCTACACAGTAATACAGAGATATTTTTCAATTGACATCTTTCCATCTCAATTACTTAGTTTCAACAAATTTAACCAGTAAACATTACCTTACAATGTGTTCCATTCCGAGGTTTCTTTTAACCCAAAGGAATGAAAATGACCCCTACTGGGTTTGTCTTCTGAGACTGCTTAAGACCAGGAAACAAAGAACTGATTACTAGGCTTGCTTTTTCAATAACAGCCTTGGCAATGACCTCTAGCTGAGAACTGACACTTGTGTTGAATCTGGCTCTTCAGAAAAGGAAAATCAAGGGAAGAAAGAAAAATTCAATGTGCAGAAACAAACAAACAAAAATACTAGCAATTTCTGAAGGAATGGAGAATATGTGTATGTGAATATGTGTATGTGAATCCTGGAGCACCATGAAATTTAGAGCTACACACCTACAGTCCTTCAGAGGCATTTCATGACAGCTGCATGATGAAGGGGGAGGATTTATATTTAATTTCTATATGTGCATACTTTTTACCCGAAAAAAAGGAAGGAAGAAAGCATGCAAATTACCTTCCTGTCACTAATAAAACGGTGTGATTTAACCCAAAATCCATGACTGTAAAGTACCCACAAAGAGAGAAAGAGAACAGGTCTCAGGAAACAAAATTGTTTTATTATGGCTGTATTTGTATTGGGTCAATTACCGTGACAGAAGAGGCATTCTCCCTGGCAGAGAAAAGATTCACATTTTAGTGTATTTTCTTAAATAATTTAAAAAGGAAAGAGTAACATGTAACTAAATTTAGTTTGTAATCATTTTCTATTTACTTGCTATATGCAACTAACTTGTTATTTTCAATGCATTTTTAGACTTTTTCAATGCTAGTTTGTGCATCATCACAATTTTTAAACATTTCCTTCCCAGGAAATTATCATATTTGCAATTACAATGACAAAACTCTAGTCACTTCCTGAATTAAGGAAGGGGTAGGTGTTGAGGCAGCGTTATCATCGCAATCTTGGACTGGCCTTTTGCCTGAAGCATTTGAAAAGGTAAGTAGAAATCAATATATTTTTGTATAATGCCTACATCTTTAATGACACTTTTGAGGTGTCTGAGTGATATTTCTATTGTCATTGCGTAACATAATACTTAGCATTTTCCTGTAATGAAGTGTAACAATGGAGGTAATGTTACTACCATCTTACCAAAATTCAAACTTCTACAAACCAAAGTATGTTCTATTTTTGTCCATTTTGCCAATTCAGTTCTTCTCACTATTGGTCTTAAAGGCGGGGTCCATTAATTATGTGTATCCAAAATGCACAGCAATCTAATTAGCTGTTAGAACAACTCATTTCAGTCCTAAATGTCTTGCTTTTTATAAAAGTGCTCATTTCCTGTGCCTTATGGGAGAAATTGTTTGGATTGGAAGAGCTTCAATGCCAATAAACAGAATAAGGGAACTCCCAGAATAATAGATTTCTAGAATAAGAGCACTTTTTATGGATTAGGAAACAGCTCCAGAGTCTATGACCCACCCAATGTCACAAAACCAGAATGTCAGTAATAATACGCATCATTGCCGGATACTCAAAAGCTCCTTCCTCTGCAGTTGGAAAGATTCATTACAGAAAAAGTCTTTCCTGAAGGGCAACTCACTTTTGCTAGGGATGAAGAGTAACTTAAGAAGGAGAGAGAGCAGAGGTAAGGGGAATGAATTGGTGTAATGCCAAAAGCTATGGAATAAAAGTTATTTCCTGGTATTTGTTCATGGGTGTTGTGTGTGAATGATGTATATTGGTTTGTTTTCCAGGTCATTTGGTTTATGAGGGAAGGCAGGAAAAGCCCACAGAGCATACAAAAGCAAATCAGCCACAAATTCTGAAAGAGGGAGTTGCGTTTGGTCTAATAAACATTTTAGGAATGTAAACACCTTCTGGGAAGGACATGTCTATTTGACATTCACACCTCATTGTCAACTGCTCGAATTAGATAACACCTAGTTGAATATCCTCAGGCAATGAAAAATTAAGGGTGAAGAAAGAGAAAGGATTACTTTTCTAAGGGTAAGGTACTTAGAGGTGGAGACTCCCCTCTGGGCAGTACCTACTTGAGGTCTCTATAGAGGAGGCTGATGTTTTCAACTGAGAGGAACTGAAGAGAAGTGATGAAAAAGCAGGTTGAAATTCCATTGCTCACAACTCTTCTTCCCTCAGATGACCCCAACTTACCATTCTCTAATTTTGAAAACAGGAAAAAATGTTCAAGAAGATTTAGAACCTATCTTCAAGAAATGTCAAGAATGTAATATTGGGACTGTCATAAATTAAAACTTTTCTGCAGATTTCCCTATAAAAGTCTGTTACCTTGACACTCTAACTCATGTGTTCAAGAATTAGGTTAATTATTTTTTAAAACTTTGAAGAAAATGAAGAAAATGATAAAACTAACTAACAATAGCATCTACCTATCCTAAAAGAGTATGTATCATATACACTAAACTTCTATGACTAAGAAACAAAACAGGTTCATTTTTAGATATAGCATAATAGCATCAAAGCTCTGCTTCACCTGTTGGAACCACAGAACATATTTTAACTTTACAGGTTGTGGGAGTGGGGGGAAGCAAAAACATTAGAGATGTTTGACCAAGCTCTGAGTCATCTCTTTATGAGTTATAGATTCTCAAAAACAAATTACATGAAGTCCCAGACTGTAACTATGGTTTGAGCCTCATAATGGGGTAAGAATGGAGAAAATGGGCCAAATCTATAGTCATGGAATATATAATGGGATATATATAGATATATATGACAGATATAACAAGGCAGGCCTTAGAATTTGGTGGCAAAAGGAGTAGGTTTAGAGAGGAAATATATATATATATAATATTATATATAAAATGTTATATATTATATATAACATTATATATAATATATATAAACTATGTTATATATAATATATAACATTATATATGTTATATAATATATACTATATATAATATGTAATATGTTATATATAATATATAAAATATATTATATAATATGTTTTTTATATATAGGTTGTTTTCATAGATGAGATCTGGAGAGTTGCCTCAGAAATGTGTCTGCACCTCCGCAAAGGCATCTCCAAGCTCAACCCTGTGTAGTTACCTCCTCTTTGCTCTTGTACTTGCCTTTCCTTTCTGAACCTGACAGTTAATTGCTGTAATTGAACAGCAAGGACTGGGGGCCCTTCCTCCTCTTGCTCTTACTTCTTTTATGATGCTTTTCAGTCTTTGTTGGTTGATTAAGTTTAAGCAGTCTGGTAATCAATCCAAATCTTATCTCATTAATTGTACTAAATGAAGCTTTGAGGGAAGGAAAGGATATGAGTATAATAGGTGCTAAGTAAATACCATAGTTGTTTCTCAACCATGGAAAACCCCACTTGAAGGATATACACTTTATATGTTTGCGTGAAAGCATTAAGGTATTTGAAGTATCTAAGGTAATCAAAGTAATTTGCCCCCATGTATAATCTAACTTCTGTTTTTTTCAGGCACACTAACACTTTCAGATTCTTGGGACAGGCACCATTCAGTCAAATCCTTATACAACAGGACTCTTGAAACTTCAGTTCACTCTTAGCTGTTTTCTGTTTGTTTGTTTGTTTTGGTTTGTCTGATTGTTTTTAATTTTATTTTGCTTTTTATTTCTGTGGCTTTAGATTCTTTAAGCCACCATGGAAGTACTTACTTTAAGAGAATAACCTTTGGAATTATGCTTTCTTAAGAAAAATAATGTGAATGAATATATCAAAACATGAAATGTAAGAACTCTTCTATCTTAGCTATAATCCCATCCCTGAATGACACATGATGGTGGCGTGCACAGCTGACGAGGTTTTCTCTAACTCCCATGGTATAGGATGGTGGTCTTCAACCTGGGAATAAATGTCCTAAAGGACTATTTCAAGGAGCAACACCTGATAAAGTTTTTCGTAATATCATACTGCATTGAGCAGACCAATTCTGAAAGAAGCTTTTATTTAGTGGTCTGGCCTGAACTACATGCCTCTAGATTTGTATCTGTCAAAATGTGTTTCATGGACCAATGACATCAGAATGCAATGCTCATTAGAGATGGAGCTTCCTGGGTTCTGCATCAGATGCTCTGAGATTCTCTGAGACAAGGCTTAGAGGTCTGCATTGGAACACACTCCTCATGTCATTCTTATCCGAACTGGAGTTCAAAAACCATAGCTTTAGAATCTTAAAATATTTGTTCAATAATTTAATTATGCAAACTGCTTATAACATTAAAAAGAGAAGTTATATTGCATTTCACTACAGTTCAGTAATCCAATAGGATGTTGTTCCATTTTAAGATTGTGGTGTCAACATAAACATGATCTTTAGAGTCAGAACAGCCTAGGTTTGCCACAGCTCACTAGCTGTGCAACCTTGAACAAGTTTCTCAGCCTATCAGAACATCAGTTTCATCATCTCTGTAATGAGGAAATTATTAACAGCTACCTCACAGGGTTGCTTGAAAGCTAAATGAACAATGTATATGCAAAACACATAGCACAGTGCCTGGAATGTAATAGGCGTTTAATGCATGCTACATGTTATTATTATTATTACTTTCTATCTTAGCAACTTGATGTGACTGTAATCTCTTTTAAAATATTCAGTGTAAACAAACTTTCCCTTATAATTCTTGCAGCATTATTAGTAATGTTCTGGGAAACGGCTATTGCATAATCTGCCAAATAAGAACAAAGTGGACCTTGGCTAATCAGCAAACATGCCTGTGCATGTCTTTCTGGTAGCAATTCAGTCAGCTATTAAATTGTTCCTGCTGTGGTTTTAAAATATATATATATATACCAACTCATCTTTCTTTGCTAATGTTAAATCTAATCCGCATTAGCTGCTTGCTTTGTGCAGTTATTGGTATGCATTCACATTCTGTATCTATAGGATAGAAACAAAATCAATAAAACTTGCTTTGCGTGAGCCAGTGTTCAAGGTCCAACTACAGATTGGGAATAACGAATTAGTAGGCATTTACAGCAGAAATACTAGCACATAGCAGAGTCTTGATTTTTGAGTCCTGCTATGCACAGTTTGCAACACTCCCATGTATTTAGACAGTGCTAGGTTTTTCTTCCAGTCACTCAGTTTCCAAGAGTACATCGTACTCAAGTTTCTTTATGACAAATCGTATGCAATTTGGTGTGTTTTCCTCTCTAAACCTCCTTTTACCACCAAATTAACTTCTAAGGCCTACCTTATTATATCTCTCAGAGGTAAATAACTAAAGAATTAACTACTATGGGATGCAGGCTACCCCAAAAAGACACAGGTATTTTCCAAGTGACATAGGCACACACAGAGCAAAGGCTTTCAAAACCTTGTCATGTTTTGAATCACAGCAGGTATAAGGACAGATAGCCAGATTCTTCACCTTCCTATTAAAATTAGCTACAGGAAGTGGGAAAATTATTTTACACTCCTCTAAACCTGGCTGTCAAGAATTAGTGGAAAAATCCAACTTTGAATTTGTGCTTCCCTGAATGTAATCACATTTAGTCCGATTAGATTAAAGAAGAGTAGATCTCCCTCAAAGCAAACAGGAAATGGAGACACAATTTGACTTCATGATTAAGCACTAACAAAAGATACATGGCAAACAGATTGGGGTCTAAAGCAAATAGCATTTTTAGTAATTTAAAAATAACTTGAGGGACACATACACATATAAAATGCCAGCTTTTATTGTCAATCAAAATTGTTCATATGTTAAGAAGGTATTTTTTGTTATTTCTTTAAATTAATTCGAGCTTCAGATAGGAAGGCTATAATCACTGGAGCTAATAAAGTGTTTTTGTTCTTGACAAAGAATAAAACTTGCTATTGCAAGTGGCTCAACAATAGAAAGAATTTTATTAGAAGCATAATTAATGCAGGGCTTTAAAGAAGTCACACTGCTAACCTAGGGCCCATGGTTTTAGGCAGAAATATGAATACAATTGCCACTTTGCAAGAACTCACCAACACCCATGAAAACAACTGAGTCTAAAAAATGACATCATTACTTCATTTTAAATCATAAAAATATTCTCGGCCAGGCGCGGTGTATCACGCCTGTAATCCCAGCACTTTAGGAGGCCAAGGCAGGCGGATCACGAGGTCAGGAAATCCAGATCATCCTGGCTAACACGGTGAAACCCCGTCTCTACTAAAAACAAAAAAACTAGCCGGGCATGGTGGCGGGCGCCTGTAGTCCCAGCTACTGGGGAGGCTGAGGCAGGAGAAGGACGTGAACCCGGGAGGCGGAGCTTGCAGTGAGCCGAGATCGCGCCACTGCACTCCAGCCTGGGCGACACAGCGAGACTCCGTCTCAACAACAACAAAAAATTCTCTAACTATGAAAATGCTTCTAAACTCTGGTGATTTTCCAGACGGGAGTTGAAGTGAAGGCCTACATTCACTTAGACTGTATCACAACTCCCCATTATTACCAGCTTGAGTTTTCTGGTTTGTTTGTTTGTTTTAATTTAGATTTGTGAACAATATGTCAACAAAATAATTTACTTGTTATACTATACCTTGCCTACTTGCAAAATGCTTATAGTATCCGACAGGCCTTACTTAGAAAGTAACAACCAGAAACAAATGTTTCTTGGAATAACAAACTCCACATCTTCTCTACATCCTGTATTTTTCCGTGTATATTCTGTGATTTGATGCAGTGTTTTTGTGATTGTCAGAGTATATGCGTAAAGTGTCATTCTTTCTACTAAATATATAAATCTAGATAGCAAAAATAGTTTTTTTTGCTACAATAGGCAGTGAAACAATTGTAAACTTTTTTTTTGTTAAATTCATGAAATCTGAAACTATATTTTTTTCACTTTTTAAAAAGTTTTTAAATTATGAAATATTTACAGATTCACAGGAAGTTACATGGAAATACAAAGGAAGATCCCATGTACACCTTCACCCAGTCTCCCCCAATGTTAACAGCTTTCATTACCACAATATCATATCAAAATTTCATATTCTTGGCCTGGTGTGGTAGCTCATGCCTGTAATCTCAGCACTTTGGGAAGCTGAGGTGGGCGGATCACTTGAGGTCAGGTATTCAAGACCAGCCTGGCCAACATGGTGACACCCCGTTTCCACAAAAAAATACAAAAATTAGCCGGGCGTGGTGGCATGTGCCTGTAAATCCCAGCTACTTGGAGGCTGAAGCAGGAGAATCACTTGAACATGGGAGGCGGAGGTTGCAGTGAGCAAAGACTGTGCCACTGCACTACGGCCTGGGCAGCAGAGTGAGACTCCATCTCAAAAAACAAAATAAAAAAACAAAAACAAAAACCCTTCATATTCTTTAATTTCCAGTATCTAACTTTGATTTCAAGATTTCCTTTTGAAATTTTTTAAGGCTTCTTAACCCTATAAAGTCTATAACCCTGTTTTCCTGTTAACTTTCATAATTAAGAATTTGACCTCTGATTACTATGCATACATCTCTTTTATGAATTTATCTAATAACATTTTATATTACTGTCACTTCTCCGTTTATTTCATTAACTTTTTTTTTTAACAGTAAGAGCCATCTTTTGTTTCCAGGTTATTTATTTCAAAATCCATCAAGTCTTTGGAAACAGATATTAATTTAATATTCTCATTTATTTCAGAAGAGATTTGACTTCATATGCCTATAACCAAGAAATGCAAATCTATAGTAAAGATAACGATATTTTACTTACTACTTCTGGCAAAACAGTCTCCATTGGTTTAAATTTAGTAACTGAGAGTATTTCTTTTCTTAAGTCATATTGCAGAAGATTGCATTTTCCAAAGATGACAACAATAATATTTCTGGTCTTACATGCTCTTCCAGAACCTTGTTACTACCCCATTAAGAGGTAGAAACTTTTTTCCTTCCCCTTGAAGTTGGGAGAGCTATTGGGGCTACCGTGACAAGTAGGATATGTAAGAAGTGAGACTGTGTGACTTCTGAGACTAGGTCTTAAAGGCAGAAAGTTCTGTCTGGCTCTTTCTCTTGAGTCACCTGCCTTTGGATCTCAGCTACTATGTTGTGAGAATACCCAGGCCACAGGCAGAGGCCACGTGGCAGATGTTCCAGCTAAAGTCTCAGCCACAGGCCAGAATCAACTGCCAGATATAAGAAGAGAGCTTTCGTAAGATTCCAGCCACCAGCATTTTCTTTTCCTTTCTTACTGCGTCACTTTTGTTTTTCCTTTCCAACTTTTATTTTAGGTTCAGGGGGTACATGCACAGGTTTGTTACACGGGTAAACTGCATGTATTGGGGGTTTAGTATACAGATTATTTTGTCACCCAGGTAATAAGCATAGTACTCAATAGGTAGTTTTTCAATCCTTACCCTCCTCCCATCCTCTACCCTCAAGTAGACCCCGGTGTCTGTTATTCCCTTCTTTGTGTCCATATGCACTCAATGTTTAGCTCCCACTTACAGGTAAGAACATGTGGTATTTGTTTCTCTGTTCCCTTGTTAATTCGCTTAGGGTAATGGCCTCCAGCTCCATCCATGTTGCTGTAAAGGACATGATTTCATTCCTGTTATGGCTGTGTATTATTCCATGGTGTGTACATACCACATTTTCTTTGCCCAGTCCATCACTGATGATCTGATTCCATGCCTTTGCTATTATGAATAGTGCTGCAATGAACATCTGCATGAATGTGTCTTTATGGTAGAACAATTTATATTCCTTTGGGTATATACCCAGTAATGGGATTGCTGTGTCAAATGGTAATTCTGTTTTAAGTTCTTGGAGAAATCTCCAAACTGCTTTCCACAGTGGCTGAACTAATTTACATTCCCATCAGAAATGTATAGGTGTTCCCTTTCTCTCCACAACCTCACCAGCATCTCTCATTTCTTGACTTTTTAGTAATAGCCATTCTAACTGGTGTGAGATGGCAGCTCATTATGGTTTTGATTTGCATTTTTCTGATGATGAGTGATGTCGAGCATTTTTTCATATACTTGTCTGCATGTGTGTCTTCTTATAGAAATGTCTGTTCATGTCCTGTGCCCATTTTTCAATGGGGCTGTTTATTTATTTTGCTAGTTGATTTGTTTAAGTTCCTTATGGATTTTGGATATTAGATCTTTGTCAGATGCATAGTTTGCAAATATTTTCTCCCATTCTGTAGGTTGTCTGTTTACTCAGTTGATAGTTTCTTTTGCTATGCAGAAGCTCTTTAGTTTAATTAGGCCTTGCTTGTCAGTTTTTTTTGTTGCAATTTTGTTGCAATTGCTTTTGGAATCTTCATCATGAAATTTTGGCAGGGCCTATGTCTACAGTGGTATTTCTTAGGTTTTCTTCTAGAGTTTTATAGTTTCAGATTTTACCTTTAAGTCTTTGGTCCATCTTGAGTTGATTTTTATATATGGTGAAAGGAAGGGGTCCAGTTTCAGTCTTCTGCATATTAGCCAGCAGTATTTAAGCCTTCTAGCCGAGGACCCAAGCATTGTGGAGCAGAGATAAGCCATTCCTACTGAGTCCTATCCAAAATTCCTGATGCTCAAAATGTGTGAGAATAATATAAGTGATTGTTTTTTTGCTGCTGAGTTTTGCAATTTGTTACAGAGCCACAAATGACCACAACACATGTACACTTAGATGCAAACATTTGCAGGAAGAGTATTTGGCACTCATTGGGCTACATCTGTTAATACCTGTAATGTTGCTCTTCTCTTGGCTTCTTATACAATGTGTTCCATTCTTCACTGATCAGTTAGTCTCTACTTTGTAAACTTTAGCAAAACCTACCTAAGCAGAGCTAGTTAAAATGAACAATACGTCTTCCAAGGAGGCCGCAGGAACCACTGATGTGTGCAAAGACCTGCTTCCCTGAGAATGCCCTCCACATAGCACTGACAGCTCTCTGAATTCCTGGCCAAGTGCAGCAGGCTAAGCCATGTATGTGCCTGAATCGACTAGGACTTATATGTGCACAGGTATGAGGGGATGCCCTGGTGGGCCAGGGACTGGAATATTGAGAGGGCTTTTCCATCAGCCACAACCTGCGGCCTGTACCTCAAATCAAATGACCTGCCAGTTTCCTGGAGAGAGACCGGAAGTCTCACCAGTAAGTACACAGGAGTCTCTGATGGTGCAAAGAATAATGTCATTCTACAAATATTTACTGAGTAGCCACTGCATCCTAAAAGGATGTAGAGAATTCAGAGTAGGAAAATAACCATGTAAACACACAGTTACTGGGCTGTGAGTACTATAGCAGACATAAGCACACCAACTTCCCACTCCTTATGGCCTCCTCCCTGCACCAATATCTCATCCATCACCTTTGCTTTCATTCCTTGTCCTGTCCTCAGACCTCCCTTTCCAGTTTTAGTGCAAACACCTCATCACTTTCCCTTGATGTTTCTTAAAGGGTACCTAGTGGTCCACCAGCCTAAGAATACTTTGGGGTTTTTGTTAATATTGCAGACACCTGGGTCACTCCAGACTCAATGAGTCAAAATTACCAGTGCTGGGATCCAGGGTTTGAATTTTTATAAATGCCCCCTGCTGATTCTGATGCATCTCTTCTTGTCTTCCCCACTCCAGTCTCTGCTATCCGATTCACTCTTCTTGAGTACCCTAGATTAATTTTTCAGAGCTTGACTCTGATAATATCACTCCCTTGTCACCTTAAAATGGGTTACCAGTGCCTAGCAGCCCTTTTGCTCTATATCCTAGTACTCAAAACTTTTTACAATTTGGCCTCAACCTACTTCCTAGTCATGTCACCAATAACCCACATAGAGCTACTTGTATGACATATAGCTTGCTTCTGCCAAATCATATCCCCTTCCACCCCCCACTTCCCAAACACAGCCTGGACTTCCCTCCAGCTGCCTGCCCGGAGGGAAGTTTTGCAAGTTAGCCTGCCCCTCTGAATACCTTCAGCTCTTCTGTGGCAGCTGGTAAAAATTCTCTTTAGCACCTAGTTCAAAGAAAGTTAAGATCTTCCACAATATCATCATATCCGGAAGTTCTCTTTCCCTTCTCTCAAAATCTGTAGCACCTTGTCTTAAATATTCTCACAGTGTCTCTCACATCCCTCCTTATAGTGACAATATCAGTATTTACCTAATAGCTAGTCCCACTCACCCCCAAAAGTATTCAAATATGTGTATGTATACATGTGTGTGCATAAGTCTGTACACGCACTAAGTTAAATTTTAAAAGCCAAATTTGTATATGTATATACACACACACACATTACACACATACACATACACACACACACACATATATATATCTAACTTTATTTTATTTTAGATTCATGGAGTACATTTGCATGTTTGTCACAGGAGAATATCGGGTACTGGTGGAGACTGGGCTTCTAGCGTTCCCATTACCCAAACAGTGAAAACTATCTGATAGGTTATTTTTCAATCATCAGCCACCTTCCATCCTTCCCTTTTTTGGAGTTTTCAGTCTCTATTACTTCCATCTTTTTTTTTTAAATACTTCATCTTCGTTAAAGAGTATACTGGCCACTTATATATATTGTGACCTTTTCAAAATTTGCTAAAATTTATAATTCTACAATATAAATTTATTTCATAATTTCTAAATACTTTGTAGAAAGTTGCAATCATATTTCAAATTTTTCATCAGATTATTATATTTAGTAATTGTTTTGCTATGAATACAAACAAAATCATGATGTGCTATTAGAATCAAGTTGGTACTTTGTTAGAGTGGAGAGATTCCAAACTATTATAAATCTTACACATTTTATAATTATTTTGTTGATAAAGACCAATACATAAGCTGCTACTTAGTAATATAAAAGTTACTTTGCACCAAAGGGAATACATTAAACATACATTTTGAGTTACCGTTACTCGGATCCTAAATCAGTGACCCTCATTAAGGAACCACCGTGTGTTGGGACTTCTAGTGTGCCCTGGCTTCATGCGTCACATCCTAAAATGAAGGTCACTCAGGGTGGAGGAGCGTTTAGGACCATCGCAACTTTCCCTTTCTCACATCCCCAACCCATCCCTGTCTCCCTGGGAGGACAGGCTTTGCAGTGACATCTCTGTCATTACTAGTTGGGCATCATTACCTCACTGTCCTGAGGCCCATTCCCTTATTTATGAGAATAAAAACAGTGTCACCAGCTTTCTATTTCTTTTCTCATTTAACAAATGTTTATTAATCACAAAACACCAAAAATAAATATTTAGTAACAGTGTTGTTTCTAAGCATGTTGTCCATTCATTCACTCCTTCAACAAATGCTTGTTAGGCAGATAAAAATGCATATTCTATTTATGGAGTCCGTGTTCATAGATACAGAAAATGTTAGAGCTGAGAGGGAATATAAGGATCATCATGTTCGACACTCTTAGTTTGCATAGGGAGAAATCCAGGTCCACAGAGCATAACCGACTGTCTTACCTGGAAGTTTGCTACATCAGGGCAGAAAGTCAGGTTTTATGACAGGTCACTATTTTTTCCAGTAGGTCATCTGACTCTTCCCAATACATGGTAGGTGTTCCAATCCTGTTCTAAAGATGTGCTGTATGTTTAGATTAAGCGTATAGGAGTTATTAAATTTGAGTTGGAAATATGAAAATGACTGCACAATTTTGTATCTTTAAAAAAATGCGTATTTTTAGTGCTATCCCCTGAAAAGACTAAAGCAATGATGACCCAGTAGCAATGAGCATCCTTAGCAGTCAATTAAATAGCCTGTAATAGCATTTCCAACAAAGAGGAACAACAAAGAGATCCTTAAGGAATAAATAACTCTTAGTTTGTGGCATTATTTTGAGTGTCACCAGCTTTCTAAGGTTACTTTGAGGATTGGGCAGAATAATAGGAAATCCATAAATGTTGCCTGTTTCATTACAACAATTTCAATGCGTGGGACCTTTATCAGGAAACTTAGAGAAACAGAAGACGCCTTACTTCCAGAGACTGGTAAACAGGCTGTGTCTGCTTTTACAGGTTCCAGAGATTCTCCTACCTCAAATCCCCCTGTCAGCTTCCAATCCCCTGAAAGCTGGCAGTGACTCAGATGAACCTGTCAGTCTTGGATCAGTGGTTCCCTGCTGTTGTAAAAGGGACATTGGAAGAGAGCACTATGCCTCATTGGTAATATGATCCTCTACTTGATTGAATTTATCAGCTCTTTTCCTGAGAACAGACGTGGGTGGATTAGACCATGTGTGGGCCTTGGGCAGACAGTAAAGAAGCAAAGATGGACTGGAAGTGGGGAGTCCTAACAAACATGTTTATCCTACTCAACATTGCCTAAAAACTAGTCATAGCCATACAAGGAAAGAGAAAAACATCTTTCTGTGTGCATCTTTGTGATGGATTTAGAGGTAATGTATACGAAAGCATTATTGCCTGAGGGTTGTGAACAGAAACTCTGGAACCAGACTGCCTGCTTTCAAATCCTGGCTCTGGCACTCACTAGCTCTGTGATCTTTGGCAAATTACTACACTTGTGCCTCAATATCCTCATCTGCTAAATTGAGGAGCACAATAATTAAAGTTTTCCTTAGGGTTCTGCTGAGATTTACAGAAGATGACACATGTAATATACACTTGCAGTAGTGCCTGGCCACAAAGTTTCAACAAATATGGAGAGGGAAACGGAGAGAGATAGAGAGAGAGAGAGAGAGAAAGAGGTCACAAAATCGGATCATACTATACTTTGACTTTTTCTACTTAATTTATTGTGATTTACAATTTATAATCTAAGTAGAGATAACCCAAAATACATATTTAATGTATTCCCCTTGGTGCAAAATAACATCTGCTTCTTTGTATCCCTACTTATTTTATTTATTTATTTTGTTTTTTGAGGCAGCGTCTTGCTCTGTCACCCAGGCTGGAGTGCAATGGCGCTGTCAAGCCTCACTGGGACTACGGTTGCTGGGACCACAGGTGTGCACCACCATGCCCAACTATTTTTTTTTTAATTATTTTTAGTAGAGACCAGGTCTTGCTAAGTTTCCCAGGCTGCTGTACATTTCCTGGGCTCAAGCGATCCTCCCTCTTCACCCTCTCAACGTGCTGGGGTTACAGGGATGAACCACTGCACCAGCCTTATGTTTTTCATGTAATATTAAATATAGCAAATTAATACAATATTTATATGTACCCCTACGCTCTTACATATGCAGAAAATATTTCTGGAATAAAAATGTACACATGCTTCTGCATCTTCACATTACATTACATTTAAATCTTCATCATATTTTAATAGTTGCATAATGTTGCATGGTATGAATGCATTTTACTATTTTTAGAGAGTTCCTTACAGGGAAACTTACGATGTTTCTAGCTGATATGGCTTGGCTATGTCTCCATTCAAATCTTATCTTGAATTGTAGTTCCCATAATCCCCATGTGTCATGAGAGGGACCCAGTGGAAGGCAATTTAATCATCGGGGAGGCTACCCTCATGCTGTTCTGCTGAGAGTGAGTTCTCACGAGATCTGAGGGTTTTATAAGGGGCTTCCCTCTATTGCTCAGCACTTCTTTCCTTGCTGCCGCCATGTGAAGAAGGACATGTTTGCTTCCCCTTCCACCACGACTGTAAGTTTCCTGAGGCCTCCCCAACCATGCTGAACTGTGAGTCAATTAAACCTCTTTCCTTTATAAATTACCCAGTCTCAGGTATGTCTTTATGAGCAGCATGAGAACAGACTAATACACTAGCATTATCAAAAATGTTGCAATTAACAACTTTGTGGCCTAGTTTTGCATGCAAATGCAAAGAGATCCATGGGATAAAATCATAGAAGCAAAATTACTGACTCAATATTTATGCACATCTCTAATTAAAGGAATATTGTCTAAGTACAGATGTTTCCTTTTGTCCTCTGCCCATTTTCTAATGACTAGTTTTCTTTTGTGTAATGATTTATAAAGACCTTTGTCTATTACAAAATTATATAACTTCTGTCATATTTGTGACACATTTTTCTCCAACTTTCTCATTTGCTTTTTATTTATACATTTCATTGTGCAGATATTTTTAAGCACTGAAATGTACAAATCCGTTTATTTTTGGTTCTGTGTTTCTGACAAGCTAAGAAAGGATTTCCCCATTACTAGATTATGAAAGAAAAAGAAAAACACCGCCATGATTTTTAAAATAGTTCTATGGTTTCATCTTTTAAAATTTAGGTTAAGCCATACGAAATCAATAAAAATCAAGTGATTTTAGCCTACAAAATGTCAGTTGCAGACAAATGTGTTTAAACCTTTGGTCTACTTGAAATTGCATGTGCTTGTGTGTATGTGTGTGCGTTTGGGGTGTATGTGTGTGCTATGTGAAATATAAAGGCATGAGATAATAAGTCAACTTCTTTCCTCTGCTTCCCTATCCAAGTGTCTCCAAATGATTTCATGAATATTTTCATCTCTTACATATTTGGGCCTATTTTGAACTACATATTCCACCCTGAGGATATATATGTATAAATTACTATGGTTGGCAAGTATATTCCAATATCTAATAGAACTAGGTTTCCCTCATAACTCTTGTTTTGTAGACTTTTTTTCTATATACCATATAATGTTTATTTTTCTGAATTAATATAATTATTTCTAACAATTCAGATTTTTAGAAAGTCTTGCTCAAGAGTGCAATTTTAGCTTTATTTGTTATCTGACATATTTATAGTGAGTTTTCTTGTCCAGGAACAAGTTTTGTCTTCAATAGTCCAAGTTCTCTTCTATATATTCCTCAAAAGACTGTGTCAGATTTTTCTTCATAGAATTCCTCCACCTTTGACATCTTCCACCTTCCTAAATTCTCTTACTGTTTTTTCACAGCTTTTTAGTTAATTCTTTTATGTCTTCCAGTCATATGTTGATGTTATATGTAACTAATGGTAAGTTTGCCATACCACTTCCAATTATTTTTGTTATTTATTTGTACCCAATTATATTGGCTGGTATGTGACTACTGACTTTGGTGGGAATGTTCTTAAAACTTAGCACTGATGCAGGCTATACACAAACATACACACACACACACACACACACATGCACTCACACCACACTATGAAGATTTTATAAAACTCAGAATTAAGTGCAAATTTCATAAAACTTATTTTGCACTTGGATGGGTATAGAGTTTTTTCTTTGGGTTATTACTAAGGTAAATTATATTAATATAATTCATAATATTGAATCATCCCTACATTCCTAGAAGACTCCCCCGTTTAGTAGCACATTACTGTTTTAACAAACTGCTAAGTCTATTTATTCTAGGTCACAGATAATAATTGCAGCTCTATGTTTTCTTCTTCAGCCCTGATTCTCTGATGTTCTTCAGAAAGGAAATGGATCTATATTACAACGTTCTCCACATCTACAATGGCTTCCCATGGGCCAAGTCATAGAATCTTCGTAAAAGGTTATTTCAGGACCATTTCACTCATCTTTAGAGAAGCCCACTCCCTAACTGAGCTTCAGAGTGGTGTGTATCAGTCTTTAATGCTGTTCACTTGATCTGATCCAATTATCACTATTATTTGGCAGATAGTCTTAAGGGTAGGAGTATGATTATTTTCAAGTTTACCAACGTTGAATTTTTTCCAAAACTTTTGCATTCATTTTGGTACTTTTGATAAGTCTCAGGGAAAAATAAAAATATCCTTCCTTACAATCTTTTACCAGAACTCCTACTCCAAGGGCTAGCTGCTGCTCCTTTGAATGGACGTACTTAAATTATCTAAACAATATCCTGTTTTTAGATATTTAGGTTATTCCAATTTTTTTTTTTTTTTTTCTTGACGGAGTTTTGCCCTGTCGCCCAGGCTGGAGTACAGTAGTGTGATCTCCACTCACTGCAACCTCTGCCTCCTGGGTTCAAATGATTCTCCTGCCCTAGCCGCCTGAGTAGCTGGAATTATAGGCATGCACCTCCACGCCTGGCTAATTTTTGCATTTTCAGTAGAGACGGGGTTTCACCATGTTGGTCAGGCTGGTCTCAAACTTCTGACCTCGTGATCTACCTGCTTTGGCCTCCCAAAGTTCTGGGATTACAGGCGTGAGCCACAGCACTCAGCCAAGTTATTCCAAATTTTCACTGTGATAAATATCACTGAAAAGAAGGAACATTTTAAAAAATCAAGATTGGAGAAAATCAAATTCACCCAAAATAGTGACAGGTAGGAAAGTAAAGGATGCCTGTAGAATAATGAAAAAACTAATGAAAAGGAGCTGCTTTCATGGGGTGAGTTCTCAGGCAGAAGGGAATAAAGGGAACTAAATCTCTTTAGCAAGTTCCTCTTATTTAATCTCTGCTCTTTCCCCTTCCCACATCCTCTCTTGTGGAGGGTCTGCTGTGGCAATATTGCTGTATGAGATTAGGACACCTCTCTCTGATATGTAAGGTGCAAGCTAGGGCGTGGTGGCAGGCGACCTTATTTGTTTCCATTCTCTTGAGTTCTCACTTATTGGAAAAACCAAGATAGCCATTAGTAATCACAGAAGTGGTTCTAATATCATGGTCCAGAAGAATTTCCTTTCCTGCCACGCGGAACTCAACTGCTATAAATTATGACTGGGAATTGTACATCAACTTAAGTAAGAGGGACGGTCACCTTGAATCAAAGAACCAAGCTCTTACACTGGGCTTGTAAATGTTTTTCTGTTAAAGAATAATAGCAGGATTTAGTTGGACACTTATCTTAGACACAGATGCTGTAAAATTTCAAAACTGCTTCACCTTTATCTCTTGTCTGTCTGAAGAACCTACAGATTTACACAGTTTAGCTGACATTCAAGTTCTTTAACTTCTTTAACCCCCAGCTGCTTCATCAGATACAGATGTCTCAAATCAGACTTAGTACTAAGGTGGGCAGCAGTGAATAGAACATAAATGTCAACAACAAAACCCACAAGAAACTTTAAAATAACTGTCCTGTTGAGGGTCTGTACTGGGCATTAAGGATAAAGAAGTATCTTACATGATCTGTGCCTTGAAGAAGCTTAAGCTGTACTGGGCTAAATAGAGATGACAATTTTCAAGATTGAAATGATCAGTGATACAATGTCACACAGAAAGGGAAGAAAGTTCTTTGGTCTGGATTTTTGTGTGTGTGCTTTTACTCCCCAAGTAAACAGACAGCCAATGAGAGGCCTGATCAGTAGCTAACTAGTTTCTAGGACAAGCAAGGTCAAGATTAGACTTGGAGAAGAAAAAATCCTCTCAGCAGGTCAAGTTGCCCCTACATTATGAATAGAAAGGGTTGGGAAAGAGGGAGGTGTGGGATGTCAGACTTGCTGGAGGAGCTCTTTTGAAACTCACATGTCCAGGCTTCGTGGCTTTGCAGTTCTGATGAACATTAGAGGGGAGGAGAGAAGAGGACAGTGCACAAATCCAGGTGCATTTTGAAGTCTTCTAGGTAATTAACTGTCTTTTCTCTTCACCCTGCATCCAAAAAAGGCTGATAGGGACACCTTCCCTGCAAAGGTCCATCCAGGTGGGCTCCTGGGAGGGCACCTAGCACTAAGGGCATCTTTTGGAAAATAAGCCAGGCTTAACCCTCTACAGCCACGTAGCAAGCAAGAAATCAGTCAGGAAAGCCAGGAGTTTTAAGTGCTTGTATTATTTTTCTTTCTTTCTTTCTTTCTTTTTTATTTTTTAGACAAAGACTTGTTCTGTTGTATAGGTTGGAGTGCAGAGGCATGATCTCAGCTCACTGCAATCTCTGCCTTCCTGGTTCAAGCAACGCCACCATTCCCGGATCATTTTTGTATTTTTAGTAAAGACGGGGTTTCATCACATTGGCCAGGCTGGTCTCGAACTCCGGACCTCAGGTGATCTGCTCATCTTGGTCTCCCAAAGTGCTGGGATTACAGGCATAAACCACCATGCCTGGCCAAATGCCGTATTATTCTAATCCTTCCTTTTAGTAGAGATCATGGGTATTTGTTAGTCATTTCACGGGATTATGGAAGAAATATGTAATCATGAAATATATTATTACTAGTTTTGATTATCTGGGAAAGGCTACTAGTAATCTCAGAAAACCATTTTCTACCATGAAATTTAATGTAAATATTGCTTATTTTAAAGTCTTATTTTTTATGGTGGCTTTAAGTAAAAACCAGTTAATGTGAAAATTCTTCATCTTCCTATCAGAAAATCAGTCATAAAAATGAGTTTTGGTAATAAATGGATCTTAACAGGTAGAAGTGCAGGTCAGAAGTTACAATGTTAAAGGTACAAAAATAGAACCATACGGGAACTTTTTTCTAAAAACTCTGCAGTCAACATGTCACCCATCAATTCATATCACCATTAATATTTGGAAGCTTTGAGGCAAGCAAGAATCACATGTGCATGTGACCAGCCCTAAGGGACACCCCTTAGAAGGGCAGCAAAGGCCCAGCATGACCATCTAGCATGGCTCTCTTAATTCACATGAATTACAGTTACCCACTTGAAACATTAATGCAAAATGAAACTACCACTTTAGCAAACCTTAGCTGGATCCATTTTTTCAATATACATTCTTTCATGTTCCACCAGTTTGCTGTTTGAACCTACTGTCTCAATATATAAAAACATACTTCACTCAATGGAGGAATCAGAACCAATTTGCCCCTAAACATTTTCTTTTTAAAGACGAGGTCTCATTCTATCACCCATCCTAGGGCACAGTAGTGCCACCATAGCTCACTATAACCTTGAACCCCAGGCTCAAGCAACCCTCTTGCCTCAGTCTCAGGAGTAGCTGGGACTACGGGTACATGCCACCACACCTGGCTAAATCAATTTTTTTTTTTTTTTTTTTTTTGGAGAGATGGGATCTCACTCTGTTGCCAGGCTTGTCCTCCCGGCCTCAAGCAATCCTCCCACCTTGGCCTCCCAAAGTGCTGGGATTACAGGTGTGAGCCACTGTGCCCAGCTAAAAAAATTATGTCTTATACCATAAGTTTGTAAACTGTGTTCATGTGAATGAAATAATCACCTAAGGCATAACAAAATATAATCTTAGATTATAACAACACATTTAAATTAAGATGTGTATGAGAGAAAATCCATTTGTTTTTTCTGGAACTTTCCACATAGGTCATAGCATACTACCTAATTTTATATGTTAAATGTTTTTTTACAGTGCCAAAAAGACAAAAACAATTATTATTATATTATTCTTATAATAATTATAAATGTAATTTATATTTACCAAAAAAATGATAAGCTTTCCATAGTTTCTAAAAATATTACTTTTTTTCTAAAAAAAGTCCCATATGGTTTCTTGTTGCCAAGTGCAAAATAATAGTCTTACCTTTGTTGGTGTGGTTCTGGCTTTCCTAACCTTCCTGTCACTGATCGCTAATAAACATCCTTTGTCCCAGCTAACATAAATTATAGGACGTTTCCTAATTTACCTTAAGGTTTCCCACCTCCACTCCATTGCTTATGCTAGTTCTCTGCCTGCCAATGGACAATCTAATTCACTTATCCTTTGAAACTCATCTCACATACTAATTCATTAAAAATGTCAGGTTCTGGCTTTGTTTTGTGGGTGTGCGACAGCAGCCTGTATGCGGCAGTTCCCACCTGAGCTGCTGGGATGGGCTCTGGCCACCCGCAACCCTGAACTGGAATATGTAGGTATTTATCTTTCTTAAATGTATGTACAACTCATTTACTTCAATGTTTAATATGAGAAGTGTTCTGGTGTTTATTTAGAAGTCTGGTGAAATTTTTGCAACCAGAAATATGCCACAGAAACTTGACTCCTGTTTATTTATATCAGTTAACCTGTGGTCAAATGGGTTTCCTTAAAAGTCATCTCACTTGAAGTCACAGTTTGCAGTTTCCAAGAACCTACTGATAGCATTAAATGAGGATTTATTGTACCATAAAGAAAATTATACTCTAATGAAATGTGTTATGAAATGACACAGCTTGAAGACACAGAGGGCGGAAAACATTCAAGGCACTCTAGGGTTATAATCCCAGTGCATTGAGAAATGCCAGGTTGAGTCTAAGACTTTGAGGTCAGACAGACTATGATTTTTAATGTTGATGGTGCCATTTGTAAACCATGTGGCCTTGAGCAATTTATTATATTTAGAGTTTTGGGCCTTTATTTTCTCATTTATTAAACAGAGACAGAAATGCCTACTTACAGGGTTGTGAAAATCGTATGAAATCATTAAGTAGAGCACTTAGATGTGTTCACAGCACGTGAGTAACATGGGGCTCCACAAACAAGAGCTCTTTAATCGCTAAGGTCTGGAAAAAACCATAGTGAGCAGAACCCACCCACCTTCTCATTAACTTCTTTTTACCAATGTTTCAGATGAGGACAAAATTCTCCCCCCGCCCCCGGGCCCCCACCCCATTCTGCTCAATTTCATTTAGTTTGATTCCGGAGAGGCTTCAGTAGCTGGAGGGAGGAGCCACTGTCAGGTGCACAAAGTCAAGGGAAGAGGTAAAGTCCCATAAACTCTACTGGTCTTGCCATTCTGTGTGGGACAGGGATCACTGTAAGGAATAGTCGTAAGACTGATTTTTGAGTTTGAAACCAAATCATACAAAGAGTGGACGGGGGACATAAGAGTGTTGACCTGTAAGAGAGGAACGCTGGGGAGACCATCGTCACCTCATGTGCAGGAATAGCCAGACAAGGTCCCCTGAGGCCCAATAGGATAAAACTAGGACACATGAATGAAGTTACAAAGAGACACATTTCTGTTCGGTATACATAAAGAACTGGGTTTTGGATGTTTGCTCTATCCAAAGATGGACAGGGAAGTGGTTCTAAGAGGTCAGATTATACTACCTTTAGGAGTTATTCTAAACTTAATATCCAATAAATCTATGAAATCTTCAGGAAACTTTGTTTTGATGCTACACAAGACCCAGCTTTTAAGAAACAGGGTCAATTATTTTAAATTACAGAATTGTGTCACATATTTATTGTAAACTTATCTACATACAATTCATTAAAATAAATACTTCCCTTGATGTCACATCTCCCTCCAGCTACCATCAATTTCCCTACTCTCTTGTACTAAAAAACTCTTCCAAGGAATTTCTACTGAGTCAGTCTCCACCTCCTCAACTCCCAGTTTCTCCTGAGCCTAGGCCAATCAGACTTTCATCTTCACTATTTTAATGAAAACATTCTTATCAATGCCACACCTTCACCGTACCACATTCCAAGCTTAATTTTCAGTTCTCATATGACATGACCTTTCAGCACATTACCATTGCTAGTTTACACCCTCATTCTTAAAACTCCAATCCCCTGGATGCCCAGCCATCGTCTTCTGTTTTTGGTTTGCGATTTACCATACTGCTGCTCCTTTTCAGGTTCCTTTGCGGTCTCCTGTCTTTTGTTCTGAATTAAAAATGCTGGAGAGGACCAAGTGAACAACGATCACTTCTACATTCTTCCTTCAGTAAATCTCATCCGGATAAATGTCATCTTTATGCTCCCGAATCACAAACACATATTCTCAGCCTTGAACTCTCTTCTGAGCTCCAGCCTGTTCAAAAAAACTGATTTCTCAACATCTCTACTGGATGTGAACTTTTTAAAGCACAACTGCTTGATTTCATGCATCATCATCTAAGCTCCAGATACATTGGTTAAATTTACTGCAAGAACCTTTATGTTTGTTATTTACTCAGCCTGGAATACCTTCCCCTCTTCGAAGGCTCTGTCCTTCTCATGCAGGTCTCAGATGCAACATCAACTCTTTAGCATGCTTTTGCTGACACCCCTTATCTCAAGTAGGACTGTAGAAGTTTATTAAATAGTAGGCAAATGAATAAATGAGCAATCTGTTTTTTTAATCGTAATACTTAAAAATGTTGCCACTAGCTATTCCAAACTGCCTTGCCAGAAACTATATATTCTTTCTCAAATTTGGAAACACTGAAACAGAAATCTGTTAACAGAGCTGTTGTGGGAAAATGCAATTGGCTCTACATCTGCCCCTAGTGGGAACTCTGGAAACTTTACAGCAGCAGCCAACCTAGAGTTTAGGCTCTGACAAAGCAGTAAACTCCAAGGTCACAGCTGTCTCACCTGTACAGTGTGGCTGTTGGGTCTATGTTCTCCAAGGTCTAGCCCCACTCTGAAATTCTATGCTATTATGTTTCAAATATTCTCTATCCTGAATAGCTAAATGGGGACCTTGTCCTTGCATCTGCTTGTACATAGAATGAGAGGAGAGATGGAACTAGCTGCCCTGATCAGGCCATCACAGTAGAGAACTGAGGGCTCCAACCGAGGGGTTGATTCTACAGATTTCTTTCCTATTCCTTGCACTTCTCTTCCAAAAGAGTGTGCCTGGCAAAAAGGGCAATGTAAAAACAAACAAACAAACAAACAAACAAAAAACTCTGTGATCTGTGTCCCTGGGTGGAACTTAGATAGAATAATTGTCAGTATTTACTTTAAGGCCAGTTTTGCATTATGAGGTATTTTTTGACTATTTTCTTATTTTACAAAGTTATGATTATAGTCTTTTGGTTTTTTGTTTTTGTTTTTGTTTTTTGAGATGGCGTCTCACTGTGTTGCCCAAGTGATTTCAGCTCACTGCAACCTTCACTTCCCAGGGTGTTCAAGAGGTGCTCATGCCTCAGCATCCTGAGTAGCTGGGATTACAGGGTGTGCCACAATGCCCAGCTAATTTTTTGTAGTTTTAGTAGAGACAGGGTTTCACCATGTTGGCCATGCTGGTCTTGAACTCTTGACCTCAAGTGATCCGCCCACCTTGGCCTCCCAAAGTGCTGGGATTACAGGAGTGAGCCAGCGTGCCCAACCAAGTTATGGTTATAGTTTTAACTTTTTTATTATTATTCTTATTTCTTGGAGCTTTCCACTATGCGTGGTGACTAGGAGTGTTCACTGCTTAGTTACATTCAAGGTAAATATTGTACGTAAGAAGAATGAAAGGAAAAAGTATGGGAAGCATGATATATAAAGGATTTATATCTTGTTAACTATGGTATTCACAAAACAACATGTTTAAAAATTAGTTGAAAAGAGATCTTTCTTCCTATCATCTTCCCTTCCTGTTGAATTTGACAATCAAGTACATTTGGCATTACAGACTTTCCAACTTACCAGAGCAGTTGGTTTATTTCACAAAGGACTGGTTCTCTCTAAAGGCACAGACAAAGGCACAAGCAAAAACTGCTCATCCTCTGTGCCAAGAACATGAGGGCCTCCATATGTCTGGGGAAAATGTGGGCACCAAATTGGTAGACAAAATAAAATTCAATAAGATCGCTCTTACCCTCTTCTCCAATCATAGGTATTTCTCTAACAGCATAAAAGATTTTTGTTAAATTGATATGAAGTGGTAGATTTCATTTACATTCACTTGCTCTGGGAGGCTCTAGATATTTTAGTAAACCAACAGACATTTGATTTTTGAGCAACATGTTTTCCCATTGAACATATGGAGGTTAATTTATTTTTAAACATTAAATAGACATGCATCTTACAGTAACTAAAACTACCTAAAGCACTTTCCTGTTTGTCTCAAACTTTCTTCTTTCTTAGAGACAGTGTCTCGCTCTGATTTTCCAGGCTGGAGGGCAGTGACATGATCAGGGCTCACTGCAGCCTCGACCTTGTGGGCTCAAGTGATCCTTCTACCACCTTAGCCTCCTGAGTAGCTGGGACTACAGATGTGCACCACCAGGTCTAATTAATTTTTTTATTTTTATTTTTTGTAGAAATGGCATCTCGCTATGTTCCTCAGGCTGGTCTTGAACTCTTGGCCTCAAGTGATCCTCCTGCCTTGGCCTCCTATAGTTTAGCAAGTGCAAGATAAATGTCTGTTGAATTGGATTTAATTCAGCAGCCAGATATCTGCTGTGTTCAGAATGAGTAAGCACAAACTCCAGAGACCACGTTGACTATTATACAATTATAGACTGCATGTCACTGAAGAAATAGCTACACGTAATGAATTCCTTCTTTTGTTGTAGCTATTATGACTATATTTATAAGGAAAAATCCCCAAAATACCTGCTTAAATATGTAGTATATATTATAGTCAAATGAAGTTTTTCTTCTCTAGAAAATCTCCCTTTTTCTTTTGCTATAGCATTTATGGTAGTGAGTATTATTTACTTTTTATATGATGATGATTTTTATAAATACATACATATTTTCATTTTTCTAAGACTAGGAATTGATCCACGAGCTCCATCTAATTTAGTAGTAGTATCACTGCATTGATGAAGTGGTAATAAAAGCACCACCCCTTTATTACATTTAAACAGAGTAAGAAAAAGGAAATATTTCCTGGGCCTTAGGGAGAAAAAAGCTTAGGCTCAGATATTCAGATGCAGAAACTGATACGGTTTGGCTGTGTCCCCACCCAAATCTCATCTTGAATTATAGCTCCCATGATTCCCATGTGTTGTAGGAGGGACAGGGTGGGAGGTAATGGAATCATGGGGGCGGGCCTTTCCTACGCTATTCTCATGATAGTGAATAAGTCTCACGAGATCTGACGGTTTTATAAAGGGGATTTTCCCTGCACAAGCTCTCTTATCTTGCCTGCTGCCATGTGAGATGTGTCTTCCACCTTCTGCCATTATTGTGAGGCCTCCCCAGCCACGTGGAACTGTGAGTCCATTAAACCTCTTTCTTTTGTAAATTGCCCCGTCTCAGGTATGTCTCCATCAGAAGTGTGAAAACTGACTAATACAAAAACTGAATATACACATCAAATTTTTTTTTTTTTTTTTTTTTTTTGAGACGGAGTCTCGCTCTGTCGCCCAGGTTGGAGTGCAGTGGCCTGATCTCGGCTCACTGCAAGGTCCGCCTCCCGGGTTCACGCCATTCTCCTGCCTCAGTCTCCCATGTAGCTGGGACCACAGGTGCCCGCCACCACGCCCGGCTAATTTTTTTTTTTGTATTTTTAGTAGAGATGGGGTTTCACCGTGTTAGCCAGGATGGTTTCGATCTCCTGATCTCATGATCCACCCGTCTCAGCCTCCCAAAGTGCTGGGATTACAGGCGTGAGCCACCGTGCCCGGCCTAAAATATTAAAATAATTACTCTTTAAGTAATTTAATTAAGTCATATTTGCCAGTTTTTCATAAACTCAGTGGTCTCTTAGCAATACTTCCCATAATGAATTAGCTTCAAGAGTTTCAAAATAGCATCATGGGAATGTAGTATCCTCTTCATTTGCGAAGTTAAAAGAAAGTCTACCATTTGTAGAGTGCAAGAAGAAGGGCAATGTGGCAATTAGTCATCACAGTGGATGAATCTGAAGAATTCAAAATTCTTGAATCTGGGTAAGTCTGGTCTTCGTATGCGGGTACAGAAGCAGGTAACATATAAATATATATTCAATATGTGATCTATCTGACACATAATACAATAGCCAACAAGAGTATTTTATGGTATAATTAACAGTGTTATTTTTCATCTAGCTGTGCTTCCATGTTAATCCAGATGTTTTGCTGCTGGAGAGAAACCTAATAACAAATTTAAGCGATGTTATTATCTTTCTTAATAGATCAGAGGCCTCTTCTGAGTCTTACACCATAATCAAACAGAGAACAAACATCTGGATTTAATTTTCACCCTTCTTGTGAGATAACAAACAGCACACTCCAAGGAAACGTACTGCTTCTTTAATAATTTCGATACTACAAATTCACAGGAGAGAAAAATTATCATTCTGAGTGTATTAAAAAAGTAAATCCAGCCCCTTGAGTCCTCAAATTATCACCAATTTTAAAATGGACAAGTCACTGGCTAATAATGACTACACAAGCCTGCCAAGGAAAACATCACTGTAGGCTGCTCTAGTAAGTGCTTGGAATACAGAGGAAGAATGCTCTTTGTGCAGTACTATTTGGATCTACTTATCTGATGGCATTAGGTTATCACACACCCACAGGGCTTTCCAGAACTCCTCCCACTTCCCGCCCTTGACATGCTGAGCAATCCTACATTGGTGACACTATCAGATCAAAGAACTAAAAATGTCTTTGACTCCCAAAGGAATAATGACAAAAGAACAACAAATGCTTGGAATTAGTGGTCTGGACACTCTGTCTACCAGAGCCAGATACATCAGGGTTTTTTGCCTAATTTTTAGATAAAGATGAATAAATTGTGAAAAGTTGAAAGAGGCTTGGTCAGTTCCTTTGGTAAGAATCCCAAACTACTAATTATAAAACTTATCATTATGTAACTAAAATTCTACTGCCTTTCTATAGTAAGAATTAAAATCCATTGGCCAGATTCATTTGAGTCAAGTGTATTGAAGGATATTATTTTATTTACATTGTTATGTCTTCTATTGTTTACTTATCCTACAAAAGCAATGGCATTATGAAATCATATACATATCCTATAGCATATAAAGTCAGACACAAACACTCTAACAAGGTGCTACAAATCAATAGATGAAGATGAAATATATGAAATGATATCTGGTAGGTGAAACGTAGAAGATGAGGTAACTGGAGACACAAGAACTACCTGGAAAATAAAAGGTACAGCTTGGGTTGAACCAAAAAATAATGTGAGACCCGAAGAGATTCTGTACATTCTACAAAATGTCTCCCCTTTAGTGCCAACAACAGCCAGCAAAGTCCAGTAATACTCATCAGGACTGACCACTCCATTAAATGCAGTAGCAGTTGACAAGCCCTATGACTTCACATATAGTAAGTAACAAAGGCAAACAGTTTAACAAGAGGATAGCTCTGATGTGGCACAAACCTTAGATAAAGGTGATGAAACAAAACAACAGATGGCGAGAGGCTAAGGAACAGTTGCCATGACCCAAGTGAGAAGGAACTGAGAGTCCAAACAGATCTCACCTATGCATGGCTTTCTTTTAGACACCAGAACATAAAATGTATAATCCAAGCAATACTTTTTATTCAAATGGCTGGTAAAGGGTGATAATTTTGTTCAAAAAACCTCACAATTTAAAAATTTTTCCTATTTTTTTAAAAAGCAAGCAGAAACCTTTCTTTTTGGCATCTTCTCCTTTGTCTTACATAGAAACTGAAGTGCAGAATCTTAAGACTGCTTATGGCTGAGTAGAAGCTACGGTAACTTTTTTTCCTTGGGGTAGAAGTATCTGTTTGCTGGCAAATAATGCAAAACAAGAAACCAAAGGATCTGCTGAAAATCTACTTCTGTATTTCTCTTTTAACTAATGACAGTCATTTAGCTCCAGTCTTCATGTTCATGTTCCCCTTTCTTCTTGGCTTTGCTTCAGGTCTAAATTTTCCTTGATGTTCAGGGAAACGAAGAGATGGGAAGGAACTGGGGTCACTGGAGGAAAGTTTTCCTCTAGATGGCTCTTTATTTTATAAAGAAAAAAAACGAGATACAGTCAGAAAAGTTTTCAGCAATTTAGAATATGAATGTATGCATTGTGAAATTAAAAATTCTTACTTAAATGAAGCTATGGTAAAAATAATATTTTAATAAAGAACTAAATGTCCAGTGAAGGTCTGAACACAGTTTCATCTTTTCTAAATGGGAAACATGCTGTGATTTTTCCCATGTATTTACAATGTCTTAAAGTTGCAAGCTTAAAATCAGACAATTTGGGAAGATAACCTTCCAAATCTAAGAAAACAGCCAAAGAAACTTCTCACTCTGAGAAGTGAGGAAGCTTTGCTTATTCGAATGGATATGGGATATATGCTGAATGGTTTACACCGAGCTAGGGAGCAGCCATTCAAATCAAAAGCAGAAACATTGGCAGAGGTCAACAGTGAGTCAAGTCAGATGCCTAAAAATAGGAAGCAAAGCATTTGATAATTATTGGGAGACAGGATTTAAGGATGATGTGATCATTGTCAAGGCCATGATCAATAGTAGACCTGGCTAGGCACAGGGTTAATTTAATTGAAGAAATTGAGATTCACCTAAGTGGGTACTCATCCTTATCCATGGGTTAATAAATATATTTTAGGCAAACCAAAGAATAAGGAGCAATAGGTTGAGGTTGACATTTAACTGTCAACACCATTGAGATATCTGGTAGGGCAAAAAAGGCAAATACAAGACAGCCCACTGTAGCCTACACAAGATGAGGAAACTTCACAGCAGGATTAGAATGTAGATGCCTAACTTTCCCAATATGTAAAGAATCCAGGCAGACTGCTATCCTGCTGAACAGGTATGGGTAAAAATGAAGTTCAGGCCACAGGCAGGAGGAGCCCTTAAACACTCACAGAAAACACGACAAACCATCATCGAAATGCTTGTGGAGTCACTAGACTTAGCAATAGTTCTGAGAATCTAACCGGAGTTGCAGTTTGAATGGAAATTAAATGTCATTGAGATGACTGGTTCCTATGATGAGATCCCAGCAGTAGATAAAATGAGAATATCTAAACAGGAGGGAGGGGAATGTCCACTCATTACTGATTCCTTACTGACCCCCTTATACTCAGAAGTAGACTGTGTGTAAAAAGTAACACCTGCCTTTGAAATTCATCCCCAGGGTTCACCTGGCCATTCTGAACTTGCCTACCCACATGCTCCTTGTCCTGGATGGTCTTGCCCCTTGGTCTCCACTCATTTTGATCCAGTGCCTGTGCTCCTTTGATGCTAAAGTCAGGAGCTTGGAGGTAAGTTGCCTAATACACCTTCTGTACTCTCCTCTCTGCCTCCGTCCCAACTTCGTCAACCCTCAGCTTGAGAAAGACTTGGATATTGATATGGGTTAAGTTGTGCCACCTCCACCCGCTGACACCACCAAATTCATCTGTTGAAGTTCTAACCTCCAGGACTTCAGAATGTGACCTTATTTGGAGACAAAAGTCTTTCAAGTTAAAGTAAGATCATTAGGGTGGGCCCTAATCTGCAATAACTGGTGTCCTTAGAAAGAGGGGAAATTTGGACACGGAAATACCCATAGGAAGACAATGTGAAGAAGACACAGGGAGAAGACAGCCATCTACAAACCAAGGAGAGAGGCTTGGAACACATCCTTCCCTCCCAGCCCTCAGAAGGAGCCACCCTACTGAAATCTTGATTTTGGACTTCTAGCTTCCAGAACCAAGAGACAATGCATTGCTATTGTTCAAGTCACCCAGTTATGATACTTTAAAATGACCATCCCCGCAAGGTAATACAGGCACATCTGCACAAAGTGAAGAATGAAGGTGATGTTAATTAGTACTTTCCACAGGCCCATGTTACTCAATTCCTCATTTAAACAAAATGCCTCTGGTTATATGTGTTTTTGTTATTTTCAATCCTTTCTGGAACACGTAAGTTATGAATACAGATTTCTTGTGATCTGAAACTAGACCCACAGTTGTTTCCTCTTTTTATTCATACCTGTTGAGTTTTAAGTAGCTACTATTCATAGAAAGAAGAAAAAAAGAAAGAAAAAGGGAGAGAGAGAGGAAAAGGAGGGAGAGACATAACAAAAACTGATGAAGGTGTGTGTGTACCTTTCTGAGGCAGCAAGAAAGAGAAGTTCTCCTGTAAGAGCTGGCTTAAATGGAGAGGTGCCCCCTTTTGTTGCATTTCAAGGAAAGACAAACAGGTCATACCCATAAAATGAAGAAAAGAACAGGAGAAGCAAATATGAGCCAAGTAAGGGTGGAGAAGCAGCACCAGGGGTCAACCAGGGCAGAGGATCTTTGTATTTCAGACTCAGATCACTAGCCTGCAGGTAAAACAATCATTGCCAGGAACATGAGACAGGACTTTAGCTTCTTGGCGCCCAATTCTTTGAAAATTTCTCCCAACTTCTCACTCTCACTCACAGCACAAGTTGATGAGGCTGAGAACTGAGGCAGTTGCCTGGGTGACTCAAGGAATAGGAAAATTAACTCCAGTATCTATGCCTATATATTACATCAGAGTTGAGGGAGACTTTTTTGGTCTTCCTCCCCGATTTCCATGCTATATTCCGCAACATAATGACTAAATTTGGCTTTAACATATCACAGGTGGTTGTCATTTGCAAAAATGAGTTTACGCCATTTTAAATGAAAATGCTACGGACTGTTCTGTCCTTAGCCACAGGATAGTAAGTCTGATCAAAGGAAATGAAGCAGCATCTCCTGACATAAGTTCCGTTTCAGAACTTCCCATGCAAGTTGGGGGATGTGGATATGACAGCAGTTATTGTTTCTGGGTAGGTAGTTTGGCTGTATTTGAAGAAAACAGTTGGAGACTTTATCTGAAAATATTCCATAGTAATGGAAAATTTATGCAAATTCATCTATCTATTCTATATCTAGAATATATATGTATATGTGTTCTAAAATATATAGATATGTGTATCTATACATACATATATGTGGATGGTTTGAGCCTAGGAATTCAAGGGTTATACAAACTCATCTATTTATTTCATATACATATAGAAACATATACATATTTTATATACATATACATATATACATATATAGATGTACTATCTATATATAAATGTATCTATATATGTATATATGTATATATCTGTATATATAACTATGTACATCTGTACCTAGAACATATATATGCATATATGTTCTAGATATAAAATAGATGAGTTTGCATAAATTTTCCGTTACTAATATTTTCAGATAAAGTCTCTAACCTTTTATATATATATATAGATAGATATGTGCGTGTGTGTGTGTGTGTGTGTGTGTGTGTGTGTAGTGGTATCAGGAAGGGATTATCACTTTATTCTTTATACTGTTCTATGTTGGTTGAATTTTAAGAAACTTGCACCACTATATAATCTCAGGAAATTAAGCTGATTTATTTATTTATTTTTGAGACAGGGTCTCACTCTGTCACCCAAGCTGGAGTGCAGTAGTGTAACCACAGCTCACCACAGCCTCAACCTCTGGGCTCAGATGATCCTCCCACCTCAGCCTTCCAAATAGCTGGGATTACAGGGTGTGCACCACCTCACCTGGCTAATTTTTCTATTTTTCATAGAGATAAGGTTTTGCCATGTTGCCCAGGATGGTCTTGAATTTCTAGACTTAAACGATCCACTCACCCCGGCCACCCAAAGTGCTAGAATTACAGGCATCAGCCACTGTGCCCATCCCAGCTTTTTTAATTTTGGAAAAAAATTTTAGAAACCTATCTAATAATTTTTGGGGGCTGGGCACAGTGGCTCACACCTATAGTCCTAGTACTTTGGGAAGTCAAAGTAGGTGGATCACTTGAGCACAGAAGTTTGAGACCAGTCTGGGAAACATAGTGAGGCCCCCTTCCCACTGTCTCTACAAAAAAATAAAAAAATAAAAAAAATCTGGGTGGTGATGTGTGCCTATAGTCCCAGCTACTCAGGAGGCTGAGGTAGGAGGATAACTTGAGCCCAGGAGGTCAAGTCTGCACTGAAACAGAATAAGACCCTATCTGAAAGAAAGAGAGGGAGGAGAGAGAGAGAGAGAGAGAGAGAAAAGAAAGAAAAGATTTTTTTGGTTAATGTTAATAGAATTCTAAAAATTAACAACTATATTTTATAAAGAATATCTTTGCTTAAAATACAGAAATCTTACTAGTTTTCCATTTGAACTAATTTCTCATCTAAAGAAGCAACGATGAAATCTCGTATTTTCTAGGCATCACATTTTCTATGTTAAACTATTAAATAGCTAACTAGGAATGAAGAAATAAAAAATGGAATCATGTTTCCTCTCTTAAATCAGAAACAAAAGTTACTTGGTACTTCAAAGTACGGATTGTCCTTGAGATGTAAAGGAATGTGTAATGTTCCACATCAATAATCTGACCCACATCAGAAGCTATTTTGGATAACAGGAAATAGTTATCTTTATCAAACATATAAAAGTTCATGTTAATATGTGGCTGATTGTAAAACGATCCTGCCAAGAAGAAATGCATTAGAGCATTTCAGTCTGGTGGCCTGTACTTAAGGCTGAGTCAACACTTCCATGATACAGCTTCATCTTTGAGGCTCCAATAACTGAGCCAATTAAAACCAATTCCAGGTTAAAACTCCACACATAGCTTTCTGGGCAGAAAGGCTCTCTTTATAGAGACAATTTTACTTTTCTAAATGTACATCTTTAAAGATATTTTTATAGTTGTGATTAAGGCTTGGGGTTTTTGCTAATTTAAAAAGGTACTTTTTTTCTTTTTCTTGGATGTGTATGTGTTCATTAGAGTATTGCTTGGTTTTAAATAAAATAGGCAGAGTATGCTATTCAAGTGGTTCCTACCTTCCCAAAGCAAAGTTAAAATATTAAGTTCAGGAAAGTAATAATTAACAACTATTCTTCCTAAATGTCTTGGACATGAAATCGGAGCCAGTTTCTTCTAGGATAATAAAGAGTGCATTAACATTACAAATCTGTGGTTTAAATACCCTCCATGTTCGCAGTCTGTGGCTTGGCAGTGCTTGGAGAGAAAGAGCCACAGTTTGTTGTCTGTGACCCAGTGGCCATCTGTAGTGTGGCAAGAAGGGGATCTCATTGGCATTTCTGTCATAATGTGGCCTAGTTCCTAAAACCTGGCATGAGGATTAAAGTGATGAAGGGCCAGGGTCCAAGCTGAAGACGAAGTGTAGAAGAACACAGGGAGACTCTAGGGACTACCCAGCATTAGCCCAGGAAGGACCTAAACCAGCAATTCCCTGCAAAATATTGCAAAAGCAAAATTGCGATTACAATCTGGTCACAACTTTACAGTTCCTGAAGGGCCAACACATAGCTGTCAGTTGCAGAGTTAGAATCTTACCTTTAACAGTATCTGGATCACAGGAGATGCTCCATTTATATGTGTCTTAGGAATAAAGTATCTACTAAATTGCCACTCTGACTGCATTTTACCAATAAAAGAGCACACAAATGCAAAGAAATGAATCAATCATATGGCAAAGTTTTCAAAAGAGAGTGTCCTTATTTTTTTAACCTATAGCCTGATAGTTAAAATTTACTAGTTCATGTGACTACAGTGTGTAAGGAAGTCCTATAGAAAACTGTTTGCAACAGCCCTTCTGAAGCAACAGAAAAAAAATGATGTCGAGATTTTTTTTTCATATATTTGTTGGCCAACATCACGGATCAATAGAGAAATGCAAATCAAAACCACAATGAGATACTATCTCATGCCAGTCAGAATGGTGATTATTAAAAAGTCAAGAAACAATAGATGCTGGCGAAGCTGTGGAGAAATAGGAACACTTTTACACTGTTGGTGGGAGTGTAAATTAGTTCAACCATTGTGGAAGACAGTGTGCTGATTCCTCAAGGATGTAGAACCAGAAATACCATTTGACCCAACAATCCCATTACTGGGTATATACCCAAAGGAATCTAAATCATTCTATTATCAAGATACATGCACACGTTTATTGCAGCATTATTTACAATAGCAAAGACATAGAACCAACCCAAATGCCCACCAATGATAGACTGGATAAAGAAAATGTGGTACATATACACCATGGAATGCCATACAGCCATGAAAAGGAATGAGATCATGTCCTTTGCAGGGATATGAATGAAGCTGGAAGCCATCATCCTCAGCAAACTAACACAGGAACAGAAAACCAAACACTGCCTGTTGTCACTCATAAGTGGGAGCTGAACAATGAGAACACATGGACACAGGGAGAGGAACAACATACACCAGGGCCTGTTGAGGGGTGAGGGGCAAGGGGAAGGAACCTAGATGATGGGTTAATAGGTGCAGCAGACCACCATGGCACATGTTAACCTATGTAACAAACCTGCACATTCTGCACGTGCATCCTGGAACTTAAAATAAATAAAAAATAAAAATAAATAATAAAAAACACTAAAATGACGAACTAAAGCATGTGCACTCTCTTGCTCTCTCTCTCTCTCTCTCTCTTTCTCTCTCTCTTTTCAAAGGCACACCGTGGACAAGGTGAATTCACTAATATCCATTCAGTAAATATTTAGTGACTATTTATCTCATTTTGCAAAGTTGAAAAAGATACTGGCTATGGCCTCAATAGCTCTAACTTTTTATAATAAGTGCTCTAATTACAGGTAAATGCAGTGTTCATAATTTTATATAAATTAAGCACACACTAAATATTAGTCATGCTTTTTAACTCAGAAGAGAGCTAAAAAGGCCATGTTTCTTAATGAAGTATATAATTTTATCACAAGGGAAAATGCTTGCAATTTCATAACTCTGGAGAGGGTCAGACACTCTAGAATCCAGTCCTATTTTGCCTTAACTAAATGCATGACTTTGTACCAGTCCATCTTTAGGAACCTCAATTTCTTGTCTTTAAAAATCAGAGTCAGGGCAGGGTGCAGTGGCTCATGCTTATAATCCCAGCAATTTGCAAGGCCAAGGCAAGCAGATCACAAGGTCAGGAGATGATCATCCTGGCCAACACGGTGAAACCTCATCTCTGCTAAAAATATAAAAATTAGCTGGGTGTGGTGGCACACACCTGTAGTCCCAGTTTCTCAGGAAGCTGAGGCAGAAGAATTACATGAATCCGGGAGGCAGAGGTTGCAGTGAGCCAAGATCATGCCACTGCACTCCAGTGTGGTGACAGAGTGAGACTCTGTCACAAAAAAAAAAAAAAGAACGAAAAATCAGAGTTAAACAAGCTGATTTTGAAAGATTTTTCCAGACCCATTCCAAGATGGCCAAATAGGAAACGCTCCAATCTGCAGCTCCCAGCATGATTGACACAGAACACGGATGATTTCTGCATTTCTAGCTGAGGTACCTGGTTCATCTCAATGGAACTGGTTGGACAGTGGGTGCAGCCTATGGGGGGCAAGCTGATGAAGCAGGGCGGGCGTCACCTCACCCAGGAAGCACAAGGGGTCAGGGGATTTCCCTTTCCTAGCCAAGGGAAGCCGTGACAGACTGTACCTGGAAAAACAGGACACTTATGCCCAAATACTGTGCTTTTCCCAAGGTCTTAGCAACCAGCAGACAAGGAGATTCTCTCCTGTGCCTGGCTTAGCAAGTCCCACACCCATGGAGCCTTGCTCACTGCTAGCACAGCAGCATGAGATTGAACTGGTAGGTGGCAACTGGTTGGGGGAGGGGTGTCCTCCATTGCTGAGGCTTAAGTAGGTAAACAAAATGGCAGGGAAGCTCAAAATGGGCAGAGCCCATGCAGGTCAGCAAGACTTACTGCCTCTATACACTCCACCTCTGTGGGCAGGGCATAGCTGAAAAAAGGCAACAGACAGCTTCTGCAGACTTAAATGTCCCTGTCTGACAGCTCTGAAGAGAGCAGTGGTTCTTCCAGCATGGCATTTGAGCTCTGAGAAAGGACAAACTGTCTCCTCAAGTGGGTCCCTGAACCCCGTGTAGCCTAACTGGGAGACACCCCCCCCACTGGGGCCGACAGACACCTCATATAGGTAGGTGCCCCACTGGCATGAAGCTTCCAGAGGAAGGATCAGGCAGCAATATTTACTGTTCTGCAATATTTGCTGTTCTGCAGCCTCCACTGGTGATGCCCAAGCAAACCGGGTCTGGAGTGGACCTCCAGCAAACTCCGACAGATTTGCAGCTGAGGGACCTGACTGTTAGAAGGAAAACTAACAAACAGAAAGGAATAGCATCAACATCAACAAAAAGGACATCTACACCAAAACCCCATCTGTAGGTCACCAATATCAAAAACCAAAGGTAGATAAAACCACTAAGATGGGGAGAAACCAGAGCAGAAAAGCTGAAAATTCTAAAAACCAGAACACCTCTTCTCCTCCAAAGGATCACAGCTCCTCACCAGCAATGGAACAACACTGGAAGGAGAATGACTTTGACAAGTTGACAGAAGCAGGCTTCAGAAGGTGGGTAATAACGAACTTCTCCGAGCTAAAGGAGCATGTTCAAACCCATCACGAGGAAGCTAAAAATCTTGAAAAAAGGTTAGACGAATGGCTAACTAGAATAAACACTATATAGAAGACCTTAAATGAACTGATGGAGCTGAAAACCATGGCATGAAAACTTCATGATGCATGCACAAGCTTCAATAGCCGATTCGATCAAGTGGAAGAAAGGGTATCAGCAATTGAAGATCAAATTAATGAAATTAAGTGAGAAGACAAGGTTAGAGAGAAAAGAGTAAAAGGAAATGAGCAAAGCCTACAAAAATAGGGGACTATGTGATAAGACCAAATCTACGTTTGATTGGTATACCTGAAAGTGATGGGGAGAATGGAACCAAGTTGGAAAACACTCTTCAGGATATTATCCAGGAGAACTTCCCCAACCTAGCAAGGCAGGCCAACATTCCAATACAGGAAATAGAGAGAACACCAAAAAGATACTCCTAGAGAAGAGCAGCCCCAAGACACATAATTGTCAGATTTGCCAAGGTTGAAATGAAGGAAAAATGTTAAGTGCAGCCAGAGAGAAAGGTCGAGTTACCCATAAAGAGAAGCCCATCAGACTAACAGCCCATCAGACTAACAGGATCTCTCAGCAGAAACCCAATGAGCCAGAAGAGAGTGGGGGCCAATATTCAACAATGTTAAAGAAAAGAATTTTCAACCCAGAATTTCATATCCAGCCAAACTAAGTTTCATAAATGAAAGAGAAATAAAATCCTTTACAGACAAGCAAATGCTGAGAGATTTTTGTCACCACTAGTACTGCCTTACAAGAACTCATGAAGGAAGCACTAAACATGGAAAGAAACAATCGCTACCAGCCACTGTAAAAACATGCCAAATTGTAAAGACCATTGACGCTATGAAGAAACTGCATCAATTAATGGGCAAAATAACCACCTAACATCATAATGACAGGATCAAATTCACACATAACAACATTAACCTTAAATGTAAATGGTCTAAATGCCTCAATTAAAAGACACACACTGGCAAATTGGATAAAGAGTCAAGACCCATCAGTGTGCTGCATTCGGAAGACCCATCTCATGTGCAGAGACACACATAGGCTCAAAATAAAGGGACGAAGGAAGATCTATCAAGCAAATGGAAAGCAAAAAAAAAAAAAAAAAGCAGGAGTTGCAATTCTAGTCCCTGATAAAACAGACTTTAAACCAACAAAGCTCATAAGAGACAAAGAAGGCTATTACATAATAGTAAAGGGATCAATTCAAAAAGAAGATCTAACTATCCTAAATATATATGCACCCAATAGAGGAGCACACAGATTCATAAAGCAAGTCCTTGGAGACCTACAAAGAGACTTAGACTCTCACACAATAATAATGGGAGACTTTAACACCCCACTGTCAACATTAGACAGATCAATGAGACAGAAGGTTAACAAGGAAATTCAGGACTTGAACTCAGCTCTGCACCAAGCAGACCTAACAGACATCTACAGAACTCTCCACCCCAAATCAACAGAGCATACATTCTTCTCAGCACTACATCGCACTATTCTAAAATTGACCACATAATTGGAAGTAAACCACTCCTCGGCAAATGTAAAAGAACAGAAATCACAACAAACTGTCTCTCAGACCACAGTGCAATTAAATTAGAACTCAGGATTAAGAAACTCACTCAAAATCACACAACTACATGGAAACTGAATAACCTGCTCCTGAATGACTGCTGGGTAAATAACAAAATGAAGGCAATAACAAAGATGTTCTTTGAAACCAATGAGAACAAAGACGCAACATACCAGAATCTCTGGGACACATTTAAAGCAGTGTGTAGAAGGAAATTTTTAGCACTAAATGCCCACAAGAGAAAGCAGGAAAGATCTAAAATGGACACCCTAATACCACAGTTAAAAAAACCAGAAAAGCAAGAGCAAACAAATTCAAAAGCAAGCAGAAGGCAAGAAATAACTAAGATCAGAGCAGAACCGAAAGAGATAGGAAAACAAAAAGCCCTTCAAAAAAATCAATGAATCCAGAAGCTGTTTTTTTGAAAAGATCAACAAAATTGATAGACCACTAGCAAGACTAATAAAGAAGAAAAGAGAGAAGAAAGATGCAATAAAAAAATTATAAAGGGGATATCACCACCGATCCCACAGAAATACAAAGTACCATCAGAGAATACTATAAACACCTCTATGCAAATAAACTAGAAAATCTAGAAGAAATGGATAAATTCCTGGACACATACACCCTCCCAAGACTAAACCAGGAAGAAGCTGAATCTCTGAATAGACCAATAAAAGGCTCTGAAATTGAGGCAATAAATAATGGCCTACCAACCAAAAAAAGTCCAGGACCAGATGGATTCACAGCCAAATTCTACCAGAGGTACAAAGAGGAGCTGGTACTATTCCTTTTGAAACTATTCCAATCAATAGAAAAAGAGGGATTCCTCCCTAACTCATTTTATGAGGCCGGAATTATCCTGATACCAAAGGCTGGCAGAGACACAACAAAAAAAAGAGAATTTTAGACCCATATCCCTGATGAACATCAATGCAAAAATCCTCAATAAAATACTGGCAAACCGAATCCAGCAGCATATCAAAAAGCTTATCCACCACGATCAAGTTGGCTTCATCCCTGGGATGCAAGGCTGGTTCAACATATGCAAATAAATAAACGTAATCCATCACATAAACAGAACCAAGGACAAAAACCACATTATTATCTCAATAGGTGCAGAAAAGGCCTTTGAAAAAGTTCAACAGCCCTTCATGCTAAAAACTCTCAATAAACTAGGTATTGAGGGAACATATCTCAAAATAGTAAGAGCTATTTATGACAAACCCACAGCCAATATCATATTGAATGGGCAAAATCTGGAAGCATTCCCTTTGAAAACTGGCACAAGACAAGGATGCCCTCTCTCACCACTCCTAGTCAACATAGTGTTGGAAGTTCTGGCCAGGGCAATCATGTAAGAGAAAGAAATAAAGGGTATTCAATTAGGAAAAGAGGAAGTCAAATTGTCCCTGTTTGCAGATGACATGATTGTATATTTAGAAAACCCCATTGTCTCAGCCCAAAATCTCCTTAAGCTGATAAGCAACTTCACCAAAAAGTCTCGGGATACAAAATCAATGTGCAAAAGTCACAAGCATTCCTGTACACCAACAACAGACAGAGAGCCAAATCATAAGTGAACTCCCATTCACAACTGCTAAAATGGGGATAAAATACTGAGGAATCCAACTTACAAGGGATGTGAAGGACCTCTTTGAGGAGAACTAAACCACTCCTCAACGAAATAAAAGAGGACACAAACAAATGGAAGAACATTCCATGCTCAGGGATAGGAATAATCAATATCGTGAAAATGGCCATATTGCCCAAGGTAATTTATAGATTCAATGCCATCCTCATCAAGCTACCAATGACTTTCTTCACAAAACTGAAAAAGACTACTTTAAAGTTTATATGGAACCAAAATAGAGCCCACATTGCCAAGAAAATCGTAAGCAAAAAGAACAAAGCTGGAGGCATCATGCTACCTGACTTCAAACTATACTACAAGACTACAGTAACCAAAACAGCATGGTACTGGTACCAAAACAGATATATAGACCAATGGGACAGAACAGAGGCCTCAGAAATAACACCACACATCTACAATCATCTGATCTTTGACAAACCAGACAAAAACAAGAAATGGGGAAAGGATTCCCCATTTAATAAATGGTGCTGGGAAAACTGGCTAGCTATATGTAGAAAGCTGAAACTGGATCCCTTCCTTACACCTTCTACAAAAATTAATTCAAGATGGATTAAAGACTTAAATGTTAGACCTAAAACCATAGAAACCCTAGAAGAAAACCTAGGCAATACCATTCAGGACATAGGCTTGGGCAAGAACTTCATGACTAAAACACCAAAAGCAATGGCAACAAAAGCCAAAATAGAGAAATGGGATCTAATTAAACTAAAGGGCTTCTGCACAGCAAAAGAAACTACCATCAGAGTGAACAGGCAACCTACAGAATGGGAGAAAATTTTGCAATCTACCTATCTGACAAAGGGCTAATATCCAAAATCTACAAAGAACTCAAATTTACAAGAAAAAAACAAACAACCCCAAAAAGTCAGCGAAGAATAGGAACAGACACTTTTCAAAAGAAGACATTTATGCAGCCAACAGACACATGAAAAAATGCTCATCATCCCTGATCATTAGAGAAACGCAAATCAAAACCACAATGAGATACCATCTCACGCCAGTTATAATGGTGATCACTAAAAAGTCAGGAAACAACAGATGCTGGAGAGGATGTGGAGAAATAGGAATGCTTTTACACTGTTGGTGGGAGTGTAAATTAGTTCAACCATTGTGGAAGACAATGTGGCAATTCCTCAAAGATCTAGAACTAGAAATACCATTTGACCCAGCAGTCTCATTACTGGGTATATACCCAAAGGATTATAAATCATGCTACTATAAGGACACATGCACATGTATGTTTATGGCAGTGCTATTCACAATAGCAAAGACTTGGAACAAACCCAAAAGTCCATCAATGATAGACTGGATAAAGAAAATGTGGCTCATATATACCATGGAATAATACTATGCTGCCATAAAAAAGAGGAGTTCATGTCCCTTGCAGGGGCATGGAAGAAGCTGGAAAACATCATTCTCAGCAAACTATCACAAAGACAGAAAACTAAACACCACATATTCTCACTCACAGGTGGGAACTGAACAATGAGAACACTTGGAGATGGGGGGTGGTGGGGGGTCCATCACATACCAGGGCCTGTCTAGGGTGCTGGGGAAGGATAGCATTAGGATAAATACCTAATGTAAATGAGGAGTTGATGGGTGCAGCAGACCAACATGGCACATGTATACCTATGTATCAAATCTGCACGCTGTGCACATGTATCCTAAAACTTAAAGTATAATAAAAAAGAAAGTTTTTTCCATCAAAAATTATGAAATTTTATAACTCTTTCAAGATCACAACATTTCAACCATTAAGTGTCACCTAGGAAACTATTTTAAAATGCAGATCTATTCCTGCTAGTGACGTTTACTTTTAAAAAAACGCAGATCATTGTATAGATAATGTTAAATTGCCAAAGTGGGATGTTTAATATTACTAGCCATCTTCCATATATTTATAAATGTTTAATGGAGTTTTATACAACTATTGTTATCATCATATTAAATGCATAAAGATGATTTCAAGACTCAGTGTTGTCGTGAAACTATTTTTTTTACAGCACAAAGTAACATAAGAAAATATACAAAACTTTCAAATATATCAGAAATAACATTCCTTATTTGATTATTATTATGGTGGCAAGAGTTATTATTTTGAGAAGGAGCCATTTTATCACACAGTTGAGCCATATTTCATAAGAAACAAAAACATAAAATCAAATAAAAGTTGTTAGCGTATTATTTGTACACATGCATTTCCAGTCTGATTAAAACATCCTTTATATTAATTAGTTATTAAATTCATTAATTATGCATAGGTGTTTACCTAGAATAATTATATACTCAAAGAAGTGTCATACCATTAGAACACAAAATGGTCTCAGAATATCTGACTCTTACTCAAGAGTTTGGCAATTCTTTCTCAACAAAGTGTTTTCACACCTTTTGACTTTTACAGACACAAGAGCAAAGCACTGTTTAGGAATTGTTTACATCTTCACTGAATAAGACAAAGTCCAGAGACAGAAATTTTCACCAGTGTATTTGTATGCCATGCATCACATTTCCTACTAATTGTTGGAACAGAGAAATTAAAGACATATAATTAGCATGAATATATCCAGAAATAAGCAAAGTCATTACTAGTTTCTCATCATGATTATTCAGTATGACCTAAATGATTTTGGTGGGAAACTTGATATTGAAATAATTAATATTCAAAATGATCTTTCCTTGTAAAGAAATGTATAGGCAAGCTTCACTTCATTAAATAACCATGAAATCATCTTTATAATAAGTATTTTGAACCCAGAAAGATAAAGTTGTAAGTGATGGGTGGGCTCCCAGCATAAGTAAGCCATAGAGAGGTTGCCTGACAGTGCTCAGGAGCTAGTGCTGGGCCGGGCACGGTCACTTATGCCTGTAATCCCAATACTTTGGGAGGTCCAGGTGGGAGGATTGCTTGATGCCAGAAGTTCACAACTACCCTGCACAACATAGTGAGCCCTCGTCTCTATAAAAATTTTTTTTAAAATTAGCCAGGCATGGTGGCACATGCCTGTCATCCCAGCTACTTGGGAGGCTGAGGTGGGAGGATTGCTTGAGCCCAGGAGGTTGAGGCTGTGTTGAGCTGTGATCTCACCACCGCACTCCAGCCTGAATGACAGAGTGAGACCCTGTCTCAAAACAGCAACAACAACAACAAAAGGAGCTAGTGTTGATTCTGGTCAAGGGAGCATTGAGATGAGGATGAGAGAGTCTCCCTTTTACAAGACTGATTCCAGATACAATTTGAAACAGCTAATGGCTCCCTTTGATGTTTTGCTTCCATTCTTCTTCATACTTTTCTACCTCTTAATTTCTCTTCTGTAATGACCCTAAAGTCTTCAGGGTCCCAAGTCCTCCAAATTCTGACCTCCTCCCAGGACTAGCTTCATGGTGTGTGAGCTGAGTGGTTGCACAGGGTCCTGCACTCTGGTGGGTCCTGCACACAGTTTTATGCCCTGCTGTGTATTAATTGCTCTTAATAACTGTTTATTTTGTGCTGAGTACTGAAAATAAGGTAGCCAATCTTGCCTCCTATCCATAATGATCCTGTGGTCATTAACAGCTATGCAAAAGAACAACCTTGAAAGAATATGCTTGAATATATGAATACTGAGTTACCCCTCAATTCTGTCGGAGACTGAAATCCCTCAAATATATACTTAGGAACTTGGTTTGCCACTTAACCACTCTAGAACTCTGTTATTTCATCTGCAAAATAAGAACAGCAAATTATGAACTCTAAGTTCCTTCCCATCTAAACAACCACACCAGCCTATAAGGACTTGCGCTTTTTAAAGGGAAGAGGTTTTTGCAGAGTAAAAGATGACATGAAAATAATTTAGACCATCCAGTAGTCTGCTACCCTGGTTAATTTCCTTAATTATATGTGTCTGTTTTTGTGGAAGTTTTATTTATTCAACTATTCATTAAATAAATACCCATAGTATCTACCACTCAGTTTTTAAATTTCCCCAATTACTATGTCACTCTCGTAGACCACAGCTCCATGAGGAAACAAAGTCTTTAAGTTACTCTTACATTTGTTTTCAAAAGACTTGAGCACAGTAGATGCCCAACAAATATTTGTTAAATGCATGAATGTATGATTGAATAAACTAAGTACCTGCTAAATGTCAGCTGAAAAAACATGAGTACCTACTTGTGCTTAGTACTGGATATCCAAAGTTGAATAAGACAAGATGCCTACTTTCAAGGTTCTAATATACTAATGGGGCACAGAGATGCTTACATAAACCCTTACAGTCTAATGCAGTCAACACCTTAACAGAAACATGTTCAAAGTAGAGTACAAACGAAGAATCCTCTCACTCTGGCTGCTGGTATTAGGAAAGGCTTCACAGAGGAGGCAGGATTTGAGCTGAGTCTTGAAGCTCGAGAAAGGCAAAAGGTAAAAAGAACATGTAAGGCAGGGAAATGAGATTGAGATTGGCTTGAAGGGATCTAGAAATTGTTCGGGGGATTGCAACCCCATGGTTTATGGAGGCTGAATAGAAATGAAGAACGGAAGGTTAATCGAAGTCAGGCAATGAACACCCTTCCAGCCATAATGAGTTTATCTGGAAGGTTATAGTGAGTCCCTGCAAGCTTCTAAAGAGGGAAAAAGGCAATGGATGTAACTGGAATTGCGTTTTTAAAGATCTGTCTTATTACAACACTGGGATGTGGTCCAGTTGAATTCCTAGGTTTCTGGATGTACTGTAAAAATTCCACTTTTTTCTGTTGAATAGTAAAGCAAGGAATGCTCATATCAGCCAAAATTGGATAAAATGAAAATAATCCGTGAGAAGCCCCAGAAAAGCGAAGAAGCTGAAAAGGCAGGCCGTGAATATGGAATCAGTGTAATTCTTGGCAAGGTGAACACAGTGGCTCTTAACTTATAACAACAACAACATATAACAGATACAACATCAACGAATAACAACAATGACAACGACAAAGAACATCAAGATAGGTCCTGAGAATCTCAAAATTCTTCCCAAGTCAGTAAACAAGTCAACAGCAGAATAAAGAATAGGCAGATGAAAGGGACTCAAAGTGTCTCCTGACACATGTGAGGAGAAAGGAAGCAAATGAATGGAAGGCAATTGCATAATTCTAGGTAAATAACTTTTTTAATATGGGTGGAGATCACTGTTTACTAAATATGAAAGATTAATATCAGCAGAGGAAGGAATTGTTTGTTTTTAATCTAAGAGTCATTGTGAACAATGAAAAACAAAAAGGAACATAAGTTACCACAGAAACCACTTGTTAAATACTTAACAAACTTCACGACATCAAAATAAGTCAAAATTGCACATGGATAATTTGATACTGAATCTGTCTGGGGCAGTCACCAACTTCTTTGAGATGTTTCCATGTATTTATTTGAGAAGAAACAAATAGAAAATTATCATTGTCTATCCTCAGCATTATAGAAAGGCTGCATATATTCTTATACAGTAAATTCTCAACTATTTAAAATAAATTACTACTTATGATTAACTGAATACCTATGATTAACACTGAATACTTATGATTAACAATTGCCGAATTAAACTACAGACTGTCATACAAAGATCAGAAACTAGGTATTTAGGTGTAAGAAGCGCACACACACACACACACACACAAAAGTGTCAATATCCTCATTAGCCCCAATCTGAAAGAATATAAAAGAGAATAATAACAACCTGGGATGTGAATTGTTTTTCTAAGTTTCTTAAGATATATGAGGGATCTGCCACAAGAAACTGAAAGTCTGGTTCCCCGCTTTATAAGTACATATTACCTTAAATTATACATTCATGGAACTCTAAATTTCATGGGCACTGGTGTGGTCTTCTCTCGTATTACTGAGGCCAACCCAAGGCCTCAGGTCTGATTCAACATAGACAGGGTCACATATTAGCCAGCAAGCACAGTGGCTAATAGAGTTTTTCCAAACGCAGATGCAATTTCCCCAATTCAATTGCCTTATTTTTGGGGAGGGTTCCATCCAGGTTTTGATGGAGAGGAAATCCCAGAGTTACAATGTTTCAGACAATCCAGTCACCTGTAGCATCATACTTTCTCTTTTCTTTTCAAGAATTTGAGCCCTGGGCCGGGCGCGGTGGCTCACGCCTGTAGTCTCAGCACTTTGCGAGGCTGAGGCGGGCGGATCACGGGGTCAGGAGATCGAGACCATCCTGGCTAACACGGTGAAACCCCGTCTCTACTAAAAATACAAAAAAAATTAGCCGGGCGCAGTGGCGGGCGCCTGTAGTCCCAGCTACTCGGGAGGCTGAGGCAGGAGAATGGCGTGAACCCGGGAGGCGGAGCTTGCAGTGAGCCGAGATCGCGCCACTGCACAAGCGCGAGATTCCGTCTCAAAAAAAAAAAAAAAAAAAAAAAAAAAAGAATCAGAGCCCTGGCAGAGGTAATAAAACAATGACCAAAGCAAGGAAAATAGACATTTCTGACTCCATAAAGATCTTCCCCAAAACACAAGCAGGAATAATACTAGTTTTGTTACATAGCAAAAATCTAGAGAAATAATGACAAGGGGTGCAAGTGGAGACGTCTAAGGGGAGGGGTGCCCAAGGAAAGAAGGCATTGAGAGGCGGGGCAGCCACACACGAGCGTTCAAGATGGTACCGAGAGGAGAATTTCACAAAGGTCATCGTCAGCTCATAGCACGGTCCCCAACTCCACAAGAGCGGGAGGCCGATTGAGGGAGGGCCTGAAAGAAGAGACGTCTTACCCTTAGGACTTATTTCTAAATGGGTTCTACATAAGGTGTAGAATCATATTTAACGAGTTCTTAAAGAATTACTCTTAACCAGTGAATTTCTGAGCATCCTGAACTTCCTTATGGGCAATGCACAAAGCCATTCTTTATTTTTCCAGAAATGATTTTAAATGATAGGCAGGCACACGTACACCTGCTCAGACCTGATATTTATATATAAAATACACATAATCTTTTTATACATTATGAACATGTAGAAACATGTACATGTAAAGAAAATTAACAACATTAACACAGTTGATCGCTCCCTCCTTGAACTCATTATTTCTTTGGCTTTGAGACCTTCCTTTTATCTTTTTTCTTCCTACCACACAGGATGCAGCTTCTTAGTCTCATATATGGGACTCTACTCATTCCCCACTTCCCTCAGTGTTGAGTGCCCCATTTCACAAACCTCTTTTCTTCTTATCTGTCCTGGCTCCCTGGGTGGTGCCAACCAATCTCACAGCTTTAAACGCTACCTCTGTGCTGACAACGTCCAAATATTTTCTCCTGCTGTGTCTCCTCCACTGATCTCTACAGTTACATACATATACTCAACTCCTTTCCTGGAAGTCTACCAGGCATCTAAAATGTAACATGTCCAAAATAAGCTCTCGGTTTTCCTCCTCAATGCTGTTCCCCATAATGGTTTTTCTTTATTTCAAAACTAAAAATGAGAGGACCAAACTTTAATTTTTTCTCTTATACACCAAACCTAATCCATCAACACACTGTTTTAATCTTACCTTCAAAATATATCCAGAATGTTACCACCCCTCTCCCCATCCACCGTTCAAGCCATCATCTGTCTCTTGACTTGTCAAAAATAACCTCTATTCTGGACTCCCAGCTTCCCCCATTGAAAATCAATATAATATTAACTATTTATATTATATGCACTTAACAAATACTTATGAAGTGTCCATATTATGAAATGCACTATGCTAGACAATGTGTAGGTCACCGATGAGTCTGATCCAATTCCTGTCCTCAAGGTTTTTATATTCTGGGTGAATAGTTTAGATACATATGTGCAACCCAATACAAGCAACACGAGATAATTGTCATATTGTGCTATAAAGAGCTAGAGGGGTTTAGAGGAAGGAGAGGAAATTTCTGATTGCTTTGGCAATAAAGCCTTTGCGGAGGAGGTTGCATTGAAGTTAGGCCTTGAAGATAAGTCAGGTTTTAGGAACAGTGACTTGAGCTCATTCCAGAAGGTGCCCCAGAAGGAGATGAAAGAGTCAGGACATCTTCTGAGCATGGAAAGCAGTGACACTTGGCTGACATAGGTGGATATCTAGGGGAGCTAGAGGAAAAAGAGCTATTACAGTTAAAATGGACTTAGAATATGGAATCTGAGCCAAAGAAGTTGGGAATTCAACAGGGAGGTCAAAGAAGTAATTTTGGTACATGTGTTTAATGTTACATCATAAGAGTAACAAAATTAAGGTAATATGTTTACAAAAACTCATGTGGAGGCAATATGATATAGAGGGATACTTTATGTTTTATTTGTAGGCCTTAGACACTCTTACTTTTAGAGGCCTGCCACACACTATATCAAAGGTGCAATAAAGTGTACTTAGGTGCCATATAAAATATATTGACACATATATAATTTTTGAATTGATTTACATTTGACTGCTTGCCATAATTTAGCATTTATAAACCTTTGCTCTTTTTTTTTTTTTTAACAGTTTTCTTTTTCTATTTGAGAGACAATATTTTATAGGTCACTGAAGATCCTGAAGGCCTGAAGCACTTTCTCCATAAAGCTCAATGGACGAAATAGGTTTACAAACAGAGAGGCTTAGAGGACCAAGCGCTACACAAATGTAAAGACTTCAAAGCCGGGCGCGGTGGCTCAAGCCTGTAATCCCAGCACTTTGGGAGGCCGAGACGGGCGGATCACGAGGTCAGGAGATCGAGACCATCCTGGCTAACATGGTGAAACCCCGTCTCTACTAAGAAATACAAAAAACTAGCCGGGCGAAGTGGCAGGCGCCTGTAGTCCCAGCTACTCGGGAGGCTGAGGCCGGAGAATGGCGTGAACCCGGGAGGCGGAGCTTGCAGTGAGCTGAGATCCGGCCACTGCACTCCAGCCTGGGCGACAGAGCGTGACTCCGTCTCAAAAAAAAAAAAAAGGACTTCATAAATTTATTAATAAGAGTAATGTGAACAAGTAATATACCATTTAAAAGGAAAATGTGCTTAAAACGTTGTGTTTACAAAAACAACAAACATCACTCATTCAGGCAAGATGTGTATCTTTAAACTGATTTTATAGTAAAAAACCACTCTTGACTAAAACCAAAATTCAGATATACATTCTTCAAAAAGAGGGCAGGTAAAGCAGGACCCAATTTAATTGGTTTAATTGGTTCATTGCCTTAACCAATTTTATCTTCGGTTCATTAAGTTAGGCATAATGATTTATTCATTTATTTATCAAAAATGTATTTAACTATGATGCTCCAAAACATAAAGAAATGATCACTGTATTGTATCATACTTAAATTTGAGATAATTTTTTTTAATTTATTTATTATTATTATACTGTAAGTTGTAGGGTACATGTGCATAACGTGCAGGTTTGTTACATATGTATACTTGTGCCTTGTTGGTGTGCTGCACCCATCAACTCGTCATTTACATCAGGTATAACTCCCAATGCAATCCCTCCCCCCTCCCCCGTCCCCATGATAGGCCCCGGTGTGTGATGTTCCCCTTCCTGAGTCCAAGCGATCTCATTGTTCAGTTCCCACCTATGAGTGAGAACATGCGGTGTTTGGTTTTCTGTTCTTGTGATAGTTTGCTAAGAATGATGGATTCCAGCTGCATCCATGTCCCTACAAAGGACACAAACTCATCCTTTTTTATGGCTGCATAGTATTCCATGGTGTATATGTGCCACATTTTCTTAATCCAATCTGTCACTGATGGACATTTGGGATGATTCCAAGTCTTTGCTATTGTGAATAGTGCTGCAATAAACATACGTGTGCATGTGTCTTTATAGCAGCATAATTTATAATCCTTTGGGTATATACCCAGTAATGGGATGGCTGGGTCATATGGTACATCTAGTTCTAGATCCTTGAGGAATCGCCATACTGTTTTCCATAATGGTTGAACTAGTTTACAATCCCACCAACAGTGTAAAAGTGTTCCTATTTCTCCACTAAAACACCAAAAGCAACGGCAGCAAAAGCCAAAATTGACAAATGGGATCTAATTAAACTAAAGAGCTTCTGCACAGCAAAAGAAACTACCATCAGAGTGAACAGGCAACCTACAGAATGGGAGAAAATTTTTGCAATCTACTTATCTGACAAAGGGCTAATATCCAGAACCTACAAAGAACTCAAACAAATTTACAAGAAAAAAACAAACAACCCCATCAAAAAGTGGGCAAAGGATATGAACAGACATTTCTCAAAAAAAATTTGAGATAATTTTACACAACATTTATGTGGGAAAAGAGAGATTAAACCCAAAGGGATTTCAGCCTAAATATAATAAATGAGTTTTTGACACTGTTTTGTGTTTTAATAAGAGTCAGTAAGTTAGAGTAATAAAGTATGAAGTTTTTTGGACTTTTAAGTTTAGGGGTACATGTGCAGGTATGTTACACGGGTAAATTTGTGTCATGGAGGTTTGTTGTACAGATTATTTTATCATCCAGATATCAAACATAGTACTTATTAGTTATTTTTCCTGATCCTCTCCCTCCTCCTAGCCTCCATCTTCCAATGGGCCACAGTGTCTGTTGTTACCCTCTATGTGTCCATGTGTTCTCATCATGTAGCTCCCACTTATAAGTGAGGACATATAGTATTTGGTTTTCTGTTCCTGTATCAGTTTGCTAAGGATAATGACCTCTAGCTCCATCCATGTCCCTGCAAAAAACATGATATTGTTCTTTTTATGGCCGCATAGTATTCCAAGGCATATATGTACCACATTTTTTTATGCATTCTACCATTGATGGGCATTTAGATTGATGCAATGTATTTACTATTCTGAGTAGTGCTGCAATGAACATCCGAGTGCATGTTTCTTTATAATAGAATGATTTATATTCCTTTGGGTATATACCCAGTAATGGGATTGCTGGGTTGAATGATATTTTTGTCTTTAAGTCTTTGGGGAATCACCACACTGTCCTCCACAAAGGTTGAACTAATTTACACTCCCACCAACAGCATATAAGCATTCCTTTTTCTCCACAAGCTTGCCAATATCAGTTATTTTTCTTTTTTGTTTTTTTTTGGGTTTTTTTTGACTTTCTAATGAGAGCCATTCTGACTGTTGTGAGATAGTTTTGGCTTTGATTGGCATGTCTGTAATCATCAGTGATGTTGAGCTTTTTTTCATATAAAAGCCAAGGCAATCTTAAGCAAAAAGAACAAAGCTGGAGGCATCATGCTACCCAACTTCAAACTATACTACAGGGCTACGGTAACCAAAACAGCATAGTACTGGTAGAAAAACAGATACATAGATCAATGCAACAGAACAGAGAACCCAGAAATAAGACCACATAGCAACAACCATCTGATCTTTGACAAACCTGACAAAAACAAGCAGTGAGGAAAGTCTTCACTATTCAATAAATGGTGCTGGAATAACTGGCTAGCCATATGCAGAAGACTGAAACTGGACCTCTTCCTTACAGCATATACAAAAATTAACTTAAGATGTATTAAAGACTGAAATGTTAAACACAAAACTATAAAAAACCCCAGAAGACAAGCTGGGCAACACCACTCAGGACACAGGAACAAAGATTTCATGATGAAGACACCAAAAGCAACTGCAACAAAAGCAAAAATTGACAAATGGGATATAATTAAACTAAAGAGCTTCTACACAGAAAAGAAACTCATCACAGTGAACAGACAACCTACAGAATGGGAGAAAATTTTTGCAAACTATGCAACTGACAAAGGTCTAATATCCAGCATCTATAAGGAACTTAAATTTACAAGAAAAAATCACAACGCCCTTAAAAAGTGGGCAAAGAACATGAACAGGCACTTTTCAAAAGAAGAAGATATACAAGCAGCCAACAATCATAAGTATAAAAATTAATCAAGGCATTATAAAAATGTTTCAATCCTCACAAAATGCCAAGCTTTTTATTTCCCAAGCTGTGATCATAGCCAATTATGCTAAATTAAAAGAAAGTTACATTTTCATCAATTATTCATTATTATTTCATTCTACTTTTCAGTATACTTTCTGTTAGTCTGAAGTTTTCTTTTGTGTAATGAACTTATAGGAAATATTATACTTAAAACAAAAAAGGTTTAAGGTTTTTATTACTCAAAAAATTTTCAAGAGGAGATTGTGATTACCTTATACTGAACAATTAGCAAATTTCATAGCTGTATCTCCAAGGGTAAATTCTTATCCTTTTTTGTTTGTTTGTTTCTCTTTGAATCTATTCACAAGGTTTAAAAATCAAAATTTGTCCTTGCAGTAAATAATCCTACTCTCCTATTAATTTTTTTGTATATACAACACCTAAGCATACACATTTTAATGTTTTCTGGCATTTATCACTTGTTCTATAAGATTGCATTGATGTCACCCCATCCTACAATAACCAACACTGATATGTTCATTTTAAAAACATAAAGTTTAATATAGTATGTTCACATTTAAAATGTAGTTAATAAAAGTCAGCCAACAAGTTCTTTTTAAGTAACTATGAAAGATTACAAAAAGCCTTAAAATGTTGTCACTATCTAAAAGAAGTTTATAATCTGAAGAGTTCAGCCATTTATTTTCTTAGTTGTGACTATAAACTAAGTAACTCCATAAGCCACCTGTTAAATGGATCCCCTTTAGTTAGTCTTGAAAAGCAGAATATGTATGTACTAATTATGTGCATTTAAAGTTTTAATACTCCTTTATTATACTATTGTCCTGTATTTGCTTTTAAGGTTATATTTAAATTGATTAAAGTTCCAGAAACATTCATTATTCTTAAAAGCAAATGAAACTCCGCATTGCAGTCTGACTGCTCATCCATAATTCAGTATCCCAGCCTAAAACATTATGCTCAAACAAGCACAAATATTGGCAAAGGTGAAATATTGAACGGTTACTCTTGCAGCTAAATTATGTAGCAATCTCTGTGTGTGCTTTAATTTCCTAGTCCCAGAAATAAAAACTAAAAGCAGGAAAAATAGTCAGCAATTATGGGTGTAAGCTAAATAAGCAAGGGAGTAATGCCAAGTTGCCATTATTCAAAGCTCCATGCTCTTTATTAGTTATGCACAGGTCTGAAATGACAATGAAACCCAAAAATGGGAGGAAAAAAACCCCAAACACATTAGTTACTCATTATATATATCTAGACAAAGAAAAAGGATTCTAGGAGAATGTTCTTATGAATTTAAACTTTGAAAATTAGCAACTCTGGTTCTGTTTACACTAATGGAAATTTACTTTTCTTCAAATTTGTCTTCATTATCTGGGCAATAACACCAGCCCTCCATTTATTAGGATCTTGGGCACTTGTTTGGAGGTTCCAGCGGGTAAGCAGCGTTAGTAAATACCCTTGACAGGGGACAGATCTCCTCTTTCTGTGGAGATTGGCCCCTCTTTGGACTTAAAGCAGTAGTAAATATGCACAGTGACAACTGAGAGCAAGAGACCTGCACCCCACCAACTGAATCAGCAGAATTAATCCAGCTGATCAATTTGTTAAGACACACTCACCAGATCACTTTCACTTCCTGCCATTTCACTGAGTTTCCTTTGATGCAGGCTAGATGTGTTATATTTTGTAGCAGTACAGACTTTACATTTTGTAGCCAACATAACCTATAGACATGAAGTAATTGATACCAAAGGCTGGTGATAAGTATCTCCTGCTCAGGAGTTTTGTCTTCTGAATTTTAAGGCTTACTCTTCTAACTTTGTCAGGTACCCTTATGCCACCTTATAACTCTCTCTTTTATAGAAAGGAAAGCTAATTAATGCAATAAGTATAGTTACTTCGTTATGTAATAAAATGACTAGTTTTATACAGCACAGAGTATATAAAACGATTAACATTCCTCCAAAAATCTGGATAGTTAGAAAAATTTGCAGGAAAAAATTGCAACAAATTATCAAGCTGTGCCTTCTCATCTAGTTTTCTTCCGTGACTATTTGAATGACTCACCATATCACAGAATTTATCATTTTTAAAGTTCCTTTAGTAAATTATCTCATCGAGCTTCACAACAATTCTGAGAGGGGCTAAGCAGATGGGAGCAATCCACATTTTGCAAATGGGGCACCTAGACACGTAGATGTTAAATAAGGCATCCACTGTCACAGGCCTAGTGTGTGACAGGGTGGCAGGCTCCAGCTCTTTCATCCACGCCACAGATTTCTCAAGCAAAACTAAATCTACTATAAAAACATAATAAAACACAACATTAAATTATCCATACTCTTCACTTTCCTCTCACCCCAACCCAATTATCTTAATAAAAGGACTTCCACTCAAACTAATATCAGAATGAAGAGTAGAGAGTTTGTAGGAACACAGTCTGATTCTGATTGAGTTTATTCAAATCTGCTGTTTGCAGCTTTCACTTATGGTCAACATGTATGTCATGCAGAGAATGTTCACATCTAATACACTCAAAGGAAAATCTGCTTTATTACCTTATTATCTTCCCCACACTTTTGTAAGGGATTCACAGGCTTCCTTTCCATCATTTCATAGATGATGTCATTGAGGCACAAAATGGTTCAGTAATTTACCCTCAGACAAACAGCCAAGACAAACATAGACAGTGGAATGGAACTCAAATTCAGCATTGCATCTACCTAGGTGACAATGTACAACTGAAATCTGAGATCCTTGGGTACTGGGCAGACCCAAGCAGAGAAATTTTCAGCCCATGGAAAAGATCTAGACCCAATTCAGCAAGGATCTTTTATCTAACAAGGCTCTTTCTGGCATGACATGAGGGATTGGTCAGCAAGAAATAGGAAACACATACCACTTACACTGAAGCATCACAAACCAGTCCAGGCAGACAAACATTAGTAGGGAGGTCACTTGAAGACAGAAGCTGTCAATCAAGTTGGTGGTCTCTGGACAGACATGGAGAAACTCCTAGTTCCACCAATATCCTGATTTTCTATAGCTGTGAGCATGTTCTGGGTCATGAATATCCAGATTTAAGAGCCTACTATGTATCTGAAGGTCAAGAATGCTTAACTGGAAATCACTGCTCTGCACAGCAAATACATTGTAAGCAAAGAAAGTGGGTCTGTGACAAATTAATATCACTGATACTGTGCGAAACCACAATGATCATTTGTTGGAGATACTAGAAAACCTAAAAGTCAAGCTACAACATTATTTTTAAGTTCTCTTAGCAAAGACTAGCACAAAACTCTTCTAAATCGGGGTATTTTTATACCTTAAAACCATTCATTTGAAGGCTGGGCTTATGACATTGAATATATCATTAGAATTCTGACAATGAAGCAATGAATATATCATTGGGATTATGATAAAGAAAAAATATTTTTAGATAACTACAGGCGGTAATTATATGTGTTTCAAGGAATATTGAAACACAAATGTAAAAAAAATTGACAATTAGAATCTATTCACCTATGAGTTTCTATAGCATTTCCCTGTGAGTTCTCTTCTAGAAAGCAGAGAACAGCAGCTGGGCACGGTGGCTTATGCCTGTAATCCCGCACTGTGGGAGGCCGAGGCAGGCAGATCACCTGAGGTCAGGAGTTTGAGGCCAGCCTGGACAACATAGTGAAACCCTGTCTCTACTAAAAAAACAAAAATTAGCCGGGCATGATGGCGCATGCCTGTAATCCCAGCTACTCAAGAGGCTGAGGCAGGAGAATCGCTTGAACAGGGAGGCGGAGGTTGGAGTGAGCCGAGATAGCGCCACTGCACTCCAGCCTGGAAGACAGAGCAAAATTCCATCTTAAAAAGAAAATCCAAAGCAGAGAAGAGCACCACTGAGGGATACAGGACTAGTCTGTACCCTGCCACGAACCATTCATCTCATCACATCGGTTCATCTCTCTGGGACTCTTTTGCCTCATTTTTCTTAAAAAGTTTCTAAATATCGGCCCGGCGCCTATAATCCCAGCACTTTGGGAGGCCGAGGCGGGTGGATCACGAGGTCAGGAGATCCACACCATCCTGGCTAACACGATGAAACCCCGTCTCTACTAAAAATACAAAAAACTAGCCGGGTGAGGTGGCGGGCGCCTGTAGTCCCAGCTACTCGGAGGCTGAGGCAGGAGAATGGCGTGAACCCGGGAGGCGGAGCTTGCAGTGAGCCGAGATCGCGCCACTGCACTCCAGCCAGGGGGACAGAGCGAGACTCTGTCTCAAAAAAATAAAAATAAAAATAAATATATATATATTTCTAAATATCCAAGGGTCTTCTAGTTGGGAAATGCCACTGGTTCACTTATTTGACAATAGCATATAGTTATCTGTCCACAACTTGTCTGTAATCTATCAAGACAATTGGGGAACGTATTGTCACTGGTATTATTGAATGACAGCAGCAGTACATTTGGCAATAACTCTTAATTCCCAACTGGACAATGAATAACATGTAAGACATGCTAATGCAGACACAAAATTACAAAAACAAAAAACAAAAAAAAGCTGCATTTTTATCCTTTCCTTCTATGTAATGAAGATAGCATCTGAAGACAGCATGCCCCTATTTGAAAACACTGGAATAAAAGACATCCATCCCATTCTGGGCTATAGTTCCATGAAATTGAGTAAAACCCCAAACAAAATTTAACTGATTGTGGGTTAAGACAGTATTTGAATTATTTTTAACCCTGAAATTTCTTCCCCTTACCTTGCAGCCTCTGCATCACATTGGCGATATCCCGAGGACACCGGGAGGCCCCTCTGGAGGTTGCCATGGTCCCTCCAGAAGCACGAAGCCAACACCAAGAGACTCTTCACTGGAGGCAGCACAGGGCTACACCACTCTGGAAAACATGCTTGGACTTTTCTAGATCTAATCCTTCATTAATGAATTCCAGGCATTTGCAGCAGTCAACAAGGAGGCAGCTCTCCCAAAGACTGAACTGCTTTTTCTTCTTTCGTTTTAACACTGTCCTTTTAAATCAACTGAAGAACCTGAAAAACATAAAAGAAAAGGTACAACATAAAAAAACAATCTACAAAGGTCACCACAGTGCTAAAAGGAGAAATATTTCTATTTAATTTGAATGCCTGGTCTATTATCAAGTAAAACAACTTAGTGAAAAGCACTTATAAACTATAAAGTACTGTGCAAATGTTAGGAATTCCCATGATATTTGATAAAATAAATACATAAATGAGATATATAAAATAAAATTGGGTTGCTAAAAGAAGAAACGTTCACTTTCATTCTATGTTTTCTTTTTAAACTCTAAAGTTTTTCCATTGATCTATGAAGTGGCTTGCCTTATACTGAAAACACTCCATTGTAGTTTTCAATATGCACGGATTCTCTTATCTGCTAATTTAGCCTGCTTTGCACATGTTTTGCTCTGTTGTGTTGTACACTTTCCAGGAATAGGACCAAATCCTAGTTTCCCATACCAATTTGATGAATTAAAACAGCATAAATGTAAAAACCATTTCATTCTAAAAATTTGAGTTTCAAGTACTCCAATTTTAGAAGCCAAATGGGTCTGATTTAGTTTTTCTCCTCCCTAGGTGTAAAGACTCAAAAGTTGTAAGGCTAGGGGTGGGGTGAGCTAAGCAGAGTGGACATTTTCCTTCTAAATTATCTGTGTTGGTTAAGACTTTTTTGTTTTTGGTTTTGTTTTTGTTTTTGTTTTGGGACAGTCTCACTCTATCATCCAGACTGGGGCGCAGTGATGTGATCTCAGCTCACTGCAACCTCCACTTCCCAGGTTCAAGCGATTCTCCTGCCTCAGCCTCCTGAGTAGCTGGGACTACAGGTGCCTGCCACCACACCCGCTAATTTTTTGTATTTTCAGTTGAGACGGGGTTTCACCGTGTTAGCCAGGATGGTCTCGATCTCCTGACCTCGTGATCTGCCCGCCTTGGCCTCCCAAAGTACTGGGATTACAAGCGTGAGCCACCATACCGGGCCACAGTCCCCATTGCATTTCTAGGTTATGATGATGAAAGTTAAAAAAAGGAATAGGGGAAGAGGGGAAGAAGGGGAGAATGGCAAAAGCAAAGCTCCTAAAGAAAGCTCATACATGTGAGATGGTCCACTTTCCTGAAGGAAAAAAGAAAATGAGAGGAGTCTGTGAGTGCTATAAAAATTATATTATAACTTGGATTATAGTCCATAAAAGAGCTCTGCTCATGAAGGATTTCTTAAGTAATAGAGTGAAATTATGAATTACAATTTATTTTAAAATGGCATTGCTAATACTATTATATATTGGTATCTGGTCAGAATGTATGAATGCAAAGCTAGTAATATGCTCTTTAGCCTATTATCTTAAAAAAAAAAAAGGGATGTAAACCTTTGCACACTGCTGCTGCTCCAAGTGCAATGCATCAGAAGGATGTACTGGAGCAAGAAAGCAATTACTAAGCAAGACACGGGACAGTGATGCAGTGAACAGCAGTCATTGGTAGGAAGACAGAGGCAAACTTCTCTTGGCTACTTGAAAGGAGTATTTACTAGAAGTAGGACCCAATACTTGGTGTCTTATAGGCTAGAGAGGTACTTCTCAGTGGGTGACTCTCCAAGTGAGTCTTCGTGGAGAAATAATTACTTGTGGCTGGGCTGTCACATACATACCTACAGCCCTGCTGGAATTGTGTGCCCATTAGCAGCCTGTATCTCCTGGGGAAAAATATTCCACCTGCCCACATACAAAAGCTGTCTTAATTTGGGAGAATAATAGATGGTGAATAGTGCCTGAAGGACCTTAAAAATGGCTCCCCTAAGCTGTTAGGAAGTTAGGTTTTCAAATGCAAAAATAAAACTTTCTGAAATCAATCAATCAATCAAACACTCTATTATCTATATCATGTATCTGCATGTATATCAAAGACATTCATTTCATTTCGGATACCCCACTCCAAGCTGGGCTCAGCACTGGAGCTCACAGATGATTAACACACAGTCCCCATCTTCAATCAAGAATTATGGAATTAAAAGGGATTTCAGTAAATCATTGCAACAGAAATCACTCTGCCTCTATCCTCTTCTAATTCACATTCACATAGCTTGGTAGATTAATCCTGAAATATTGTGCACGCCCTCTCTCTCTCTCTCTCTCTCTCTCATTACATTAAACTCAGAATTTCCCTGCATGTGCCCACTATTCATCCAGTTTTACTTTCACAGCATAACTAACACATTCAGAGTGCCAGAGCTCAATGCTGGGATTACTAAGGTGGATGTGACACAGAGACTATTTTTGAGGAGCTTAGGACACAGTGGGAGATAAAACATAGAAAAGATAATATAAAAATACCAGGGCTAAGTGCAAATACCAAGATGCGAGGATACAGAGGATGGCGGCATGCCAGTGTGGGTGTTCTGGAAAGGTGTCCTTGGCAAGGAGCAGACACCCGAGCTGAGTCTCGGTAAATGGGTTAGTCACTCAGGTGAAACATATGAAAGACACATCCTGGGCAGGGTGAAGAGCTTGAGCAAAGGCCTGGGCATGAGTAACAGCATGAGTGGGACATGGAACTACCACCAGTCAGACACTGAGAAACTCTACAAGGTGACATTCTGGAAAAAGAGGGTGGAGAGTGAGGTGGTGTCCGGATGGCAGAGGGCCCTGAGTGCTATGCTCAGAAGTTTGGTTCTGGCTCCCTAGCAGGCAACTGGAAGCCACTGAGAGATTTTAAGCTGGAAGTGAGAAGGTATAACTGGGATTATTCTAGCTATGGTTTTTTAAAAGGTGTATTCGAGAAGGACAAAACTGGAAGATCCAGAAAGATCAGTTGGGAAGGTATCTCAGGAATCCAGGTGGAAGATGACAGAAGACGGAAACCAGACAGAGGGGAGCAGAGTGAGTGCAGAATCAAATATAACACAGTTTTAGGGAGCAGAATTTGTAAGACTTGGTGACTGGTCACCCGGGGTGGGGGTGGGTATAGGTGGGATTTCCAGGGTGTATATCTGAGGAGTCTCAGATGACTCTCAGGATTGGGGATGCCATTAACTGAGCACAGCAGAAGAGGGGCTGTATAAGTTTTACAGCCAAACACTCTCCCCTTCATGCTTCATATCTTGGAACAACTCAGGAGCAATTTCTTCATTGCCCCTTCACATCACCCCTCTGAAGAACACTTTCAGCTGAACAAATCTAAATACCTAACCCAGGATCCGCATACCACTTGAAGATTTTCGTAAACACACCAACCAACATTCACCATTATTTTCCACTGAGGCCTCTAACACTAGTAATCCACACTATCATAGGTACAATTTGGCTTCTACCTTTCACTACTGCTAGTCTTACCTCACTCTAAACAAACTGTGAACATTTCACTGGTATAGAGGCTATAACATTGCAAAATCTCATTCATTGACACCAAGTATATCCCTGACCACATCCTAGGCCTCTGATATATATTTTTTGTTTCATTGAATCAAGTTCATAATACTTTACATCTATGAGAAAATCCCTACAAAACCTCTTCCTCTTCAATGCAAAAAAAAGTGGATGCAATATCCTTCCTTTTTCAGACATTAAACATTTTGCTTTCATCATTCACATGTACACATATTTCCTATATTGTGAAATCATGATTTTCTTGCTTTTTACTAACACTTTGTCTTATTACATGATTTGATAAGAAACTTAAAATGATGTTAATAAAAAGAAGCTAGTAAAAGGAGACTGGGAATTAGGAAATATCAGTTCTAGGCTAAACTTTATCCCAGCTAGTTGGGTGATTTTGAGCTGGTTCTGTGTATGAAGGTCCTCAACAACTACCTATTGGAGGAGAGTTTGGCACCAGGAAATGCGCAGACTTTGGACTAAGAAAGACCTGGAGCTGAATCTTAATTCTCTCTCTTGCTGTGCATGCAGGTTTAAGAAAAGTGAGCTTCTCTGAGTCCTTCTTTCTTCATCTGTAAAATGAGGTATACTTACGCCAAATTAGGTTTAATTTTATCCTGCTTAAATTTATTTTTTAAAAAATAAGTATGTCATGTTTCCAGCAGATTGATTGGCATGTAGCAGAGTTTCTGCAAATACTAGTTTCCATTTTCCTTCCCCTGGTCCCAGTTTCTCCACCTGCAATATGAGAGATGACCCTAAAATGCAGAGGTACTCCCAAGTGTGCTCTTCAGTTCCAAAACCAATGGCAGCACAAGGCACAGCTAAAACAACGGCTGGTACAAGGTCATGAGATCCTCCAGCTGACTGTTTATGTAGCAGTGTTCTGGCCATGGACACGACAGAACCAGAACACCAGAGGCAGATCCAGAACATCAATGAACTCACTATTCCCAAGATCAATAAAACAGTTTTAATAGGTGCAGGATACTGCGGGGGCACGAAGGAGAGGGAATGAAGAGTGCAGCTAGGCATTGGGATGGAATGGGAGAATTTGGTGGACACTGATGGGCTGTATACCAATAAATAGTCCCTGCACCATCTCCAAATTTTTCCAGGGGAAGGAACTAAGATTATGATGCAGCTAAATACATCCACCTCATAATTAGCAGAAAGGTAAGACTCCTGTATTTATTATTTCACGATAAATATGTATTGAGTAGCTATTTGTAAGGGACCACGGTACTGAGTAAACAGCAGTCAACAGGAGAAACAAGCCCCTCTTACAACTTATGTGCCGGTAGAGGAAGATGATATAAACAGCGTTACAACAAAGGAGGGCAAGTATTGTAATGGAAAAGTCCAGGCTACTATGGAAGCAAACAAACAAAAAAAAAACACCCACCCAATCAATAACCATCTGCTGCATTTTTTTAAATTCAGGACACAGAGGGAATTTAGACTATCTGCTATTTGGGATGCTCCCAGCTGAAAGACATACTCTTCTCAACATTACTCTGTGAAAAAGCACAGTTGTGAAATACCACAACTCAATTTTTTCTGTCTCTTGGCAGAATGGACATTGGCTCTTGAATCAGTTTCTTGTTTGTGTTACTAAAAAGGAATACACTAAGAAAAGCACTGAAGAAATACTACTAAGCCACAAGAATATATATAAGCAATGCGACTGAATTTCTAGGTATTAGGAAACTACTGCAGAAAATTTCAAACCCTGCGACAACCAGAGACAACGTGGCTCATTTCTAACCAAAAAGAAAATGAACTGAGAACATAAATACATAAACAGATTCACAACAGAAGGAAGCACAGACATTACTTAATTAAATGTCTAAACATGTATAAGAATAGCACTAATATTGAAGCCCACTATTGAATAAAATTTTTAAAGTCATGAATAAATTTCAGTTTCCCTTCCCATGAATAAAATTCAAGTCTTTTGCTGAAGAGAGTTCACGTGCTGTTTAATTTTAAATGTAATTTTTTTTTCAATTCACCCATTAATAATGGTACTAATTAATGAACACTAAGATGGCTGAAAGGTAGAGAAGAACAGGGACATCTTTGAGTTAATATAAGTATACTACTAATATATGTGTGCAGGTTATCAGGGAGCAATGCTGTTTCTTATTCACTAGTATGAATTACACAGAGTAACAATAAGAAATGATCTTTTCCCTAGAAGAACATGAACAAGTAAGCAAAAGACAAAGTGTATAGCAGATCAGCATGAAAGATATTCAGTGTCATAATTAAATTTTGTTTATTGTAAGCCTAAAGTGTAAATTACACCCAAAGACATCTGCAACCTTCTTTCCATCCCTTGCTAGAAGATACATTGCATGCCTTGCCAAACATTAGTTCTCCTTAGATCAGACCACAAGGAAGTACACATTTAAGAGCAGACACACAGAGAACCCTGCAGAGGTGTTTGGGCCCTGCATGCCTGTCACATTCAGACCACAGGGTGTGGCTGCAGTAGCTAGAGCTGGAGTTGTGAAAATGCCACCAACCTTGCCCAGTTATGGGCTTCCAACATCCTGTGACAGTCACGCCTCCTTTCATTTCCAAGATGCTGTGTGCGCAGCATAGTTATCAGAAAGTAGGCCCAGTGCAGCACCAAACAATTCTTGAACATTTTAAAATGGCAAACTAGCTTTTTCCAATCCCCACTCCCCGGCAGGAAGGAATCAAGTAAAAAAAGAGTTCTTAAATGAGGTCAACGAGGACAGAAGAAAACCAGTTTGTAAAAAACATTAGTTCACAAAGATGAAAATGAGTCTATAAAATAAGAGCTAGGCAAATACTTTCAAAGCCTAGCAAATATTATTATCTGGGTCAGTCTGAAGCTGTTTCTTAATCTTCAGCATGAAACATACTAAGTTAGTATAGATCTCTCACATTTTGTTCTAAATCTGCCACAAAGTGATGAACAGACAAGAAAAAATAGATATGTATTTTGTCACACTGTTTTGGTGATGTCAGGTACTTTTTATCCATATTACAAATCTTTTTCACCATGGGGAATAAAAAGCCTCTCAAAGAACAATCGTCATGACTTGTGATTAAATCTGCATTTTATGAAGATGTAGGTCATATTAATGACCTTTGCCTCATTGAAAATTATTATACTTTCTCTTGCATAGGTCTGGCTTCTGTATATGAATGTGTCTTTGGGAGGAAAGTCATTCTCAGATCAAGACGAAAAATGGATGGGCATTAAAGAAGAGAAAAATAATTAATTTTTAACTTTCTTAACATTCACAGGAACATTTCAGATACAAGTTTTCCACCCCAAAAAGAAAAGCTCAGAAGTGAACATTCTGGGATGCTAAGGCTTCATTGCTGATATTTTCCTCTGGGCTGGACCTGACTCTATTTACGGAAGGGGGCAGAACTTCCAGCATCCAAAGCCTGGGATCCCAGTCAGCACACCCAGCCTCCCTTCCCAAGGGGCTTTCCTTCCTGTGCGGCTGATGGCTGCTTCGTTTTGCACGGATGCCTGCCCGTTGCGATGCACCTGGCTGCCTGTGCACCACCATTTCCCAGAACTCCTCCGCCAGCAATGCAAGATCTCTATGTGAAACGTATCTTTCAAAGAGGAGATGAAAGTTATCTTGCCCTCCAATGCAGGCTCTGCCGGGAAACAACTGCACCATGACAGCGCCGCTGGAGTCTGACGCGCCCGGGCCTCCGCGCAGCCTTCAAGCCATTTCCCTCCCCCCAGCCCTTCCAAAAATAGTCAGGGGGTGGAGGAAGGGAGGCTCCTAGAATCTGTTCAACGCCCTACCTCTCCCATCTGATAGTAGCAACAGTACCGACCATCACAATAAGAGGGTGGCTGCCTTTTGCTTCTGCACCATTGGAGCCCAGGGGACGTGCCACAAGCGGAAATGACAACTCAGAGAGGGGGATATTAATAGGGACATCTACGTACGAGATGCAAAGAGGCTCCCCAACCTCCTAGTCTCCTTATCTATGAGTATCGCACACGTACACACATCACTGCTACCACCCCCTCCCATCAAGCACGCAGAGCCCCAGCGTGCAGGCACAAACTTGCTGACAATTTGTCTGCAATGTGTTCGTCTTGCACCTCTCTCTCCTCTCCCTGTCTCTGTCTCTCCCTGTCTCCCAGTCTCTGTCTTTCCTTTTACCTTGTCTCTCGGCCTCGTTCAGTTTCCCAGCAGCGAGGCGATGCAAGCGAACGCCTCCTCCCGGCTCGCTGCGCCCAGGCTCGGCGGGACCCCGGGGATGCGCTGCTGTCCGCCCGCCCTGTCGCCGGGATCGGGCGCGGTGTGCAGGATTGCGGGAGCCCAGCCGCCCTGGTGACAGAGGACAACAATCTCAGCCCGCTGCGGCCGGCGGCCGCGGCCCGGCGCCCGCTCTCACCCTGGCTGGCTCGCCCACACTCACTCCCGCGCCGGGCTGCTCAGCCCGGCTCCCCGCCCTCCGCGACCGGTTCCTCCTCCCGGCTGCACGCTGTGGGGTGAGGCCTCCCCCCCGCCTTCCCCACCTCGCAGCTACCGCTCCTGTCGGGAAGGAAGGTCGGCCAGGCCGGTTGGGCCTCTGGGCAGGGTCCCTGCACCGCCCTGGTCCGCCACACCCCCTCCCCGGCTCCGTGCCCCGAGCCCAGCGCCTGTCTCCGGGATGCGCCGGTGCGTGGAAAGCTGGGGGCGGGGACCCGGAGGCTCGCAGGCTTCCCTACCTCCTGGAGATACACGGCCTTGGGCGTTTCTCCGCAGCTGCAAAGCTGTGCTGTGACCCACCCTCTCAGCGAGCCTTTATACCGGGACCACCTCCCGGGGGTCGAGGTGGGAAGGAGATGTCCCTGAGAGCCGGGACGCGCTGCCTCCGCTGCCTGGAGGAGCTGCGCTGTCCTGCCAGCTAACTTTTGCCCGGGGTTTCCATTGCCCGGGTGACCTTTCTGAGCGGAACCTATCCTGAAAGCCTGGGAGGTTCCCTAATGGTCCCAGGAAGGGCGTGATGCAGAGCAAAGAGCAAAATCCGCCGACTCCTTTTTCATCAACTTCCAAAAGATCCTAAACCGTTTTGGCTGCCAAGTCAGTAGGAAATAACTTAATTTGAGGAAGACTGGTCAGGCTTTATAAATTTTTTAAAATGTTATTTATAAAGTTTAAACTTCTTGAGAAAGCGCTTGACATCTTTAATTCTTGACTGTTTATTAAGATTATTCTAAAAATCACTTTTAGGTTCTTCAGATGCACTGTATGCACCCTGTACATTGCAGAGCCATTTGCGTCTTTGGCCACCAGTCCTTCTCGTGGTGTAAGAGATCTTGGTGTTGCCTGGTAGCATGCAGGAGAATTTATTTTGTTGTGATTTTATGGTATCCAAGCAAAATCAAACACAGTCTCTCTTCAACAACAGTAAAGTCCAAGCCCAACAGGGCGATTGCAGCTACAACAATCGAAGCTATGTTGCAATAATCTTAAAAGTAATAATTCCCCCCTTGAATCTCCAATCTGAACAAAACAGTCTTTTATCCTCTAAATTTGCTGAATGGAAGGAGCAGTTTATAAAGTAGATGAAGTTTCTCTTTGCTGTCTACCTTTCCCTTACCTGCTGCCAACATTCCCACTGCCTAGCTTTCCATTTTCTTCAAATTCTCCTTCTGGATCGCGTCAAAATAATAACATCTGAAACAAACCTGATGGAACAAATCTGATACATCAATCTGATGTGTTCCTCTTCTTTGTGTTGACTTAATATTATTATTTTTTTTTTTAGAGGGAAAGAGAGACCAAATAATGGATCTCTAATTGCAGAACTTGCTGCATCCAGAAGTTGGGCCTGGAGGAGGGGTGTTTGGGATCAGTCTCAATGCATGCCCTGCCTCTGCCTGAGGGCAACAATCCTGAGGCGTGCCCAGAGCCCCTTGTGGAGACGACCACCAGAGCATAATTATTCCAGGTCAGCACTCTGTGTGCAGTGGCCACAAAATGGGGTCCAGAATTCCAGGCTTCCCACTCAGAAGAAACAGATCAGAATGGCTCAGCTCGTCCTCTCAATCCCCACCTTCATAGGACCAATCCACCCTGCTGCCTTTTGAAGAGAGGTAGAAAGTTACTGTACCAACTTTGCTATTCTTTTTTTTTTTTTTTTTTTTTTTTGAGATGGAGTTTCGCTCTTGTTCCCCAGGCTGGGGTGCAATGGTGCGATCTTGGCTCACTGCAACCTCTGCCTCCCAGGTTCAAGCAATTATCCTGCCTCAGCCTCCCGAGTAGCTGAGATTACAGGGATGCGTCACCACACTTGGCTAATTTTGTATTTTTAGTAGAGATGGGGTTCCTTCATGTTGGTCAGGCTGGTCTCGAACTTCCAACCTCAGGTAACCCATCCAGCTCGGCCTCCCAAAGTGCTGGGATTACAGGTGTGAGCCACTGCGCCAGGCCACCAACTTGCTATTCTACATGTTAAGCAACTACTTTCTTTGGGTTTACTTACTTGAGAAGTGAGCCACTTAAAACACAAGCCTGAAACATTGCTTCCACCCACTAAAACTCCTCTACGAGGCCTAATCTCTGTTTTCACAGGCTGAGACAGACAGAAGCATAGAGCTGTCGTGCTGGCATTGGTTCCCTATGCAGCTGAACGCCCGTTCTCAGCTAAACTTTATCCTCTGTAAAAGGACTAAGCACATTTTAGACTTTTGCAAAGGGCTTGTTAGTTTCCCACACCCCAGGGAAGGGTATTGTAGCTCCATTTATTGAACAACTATTGCTTGAACGCTTACCACATAACAAATATTGTCCTAAGTGCTGGGGCTACTGTGGTAAGCAAACTCTGACCTGGTTCTTGCCTTCACGGAGCTTACAGTATGATGGGGGAAAGCCAGACATTCATCAGAGAACCACACAAATACTTGTAAAACCCCATTCTCCAAACAAAGGCAAATGTTGCTGTGAAAGCTTTCAAGGATGGGAATTGGTCAGGCACAGTGGCTCACACCTGTAATCCCAGCACTTTGGGAGGCCAAGGAAGACAGATCACTTGAGAATAGCAGTTTGAGACCAGCCTGGCCAACATGGTGAAACCCCATCTCTACTAAAAATACAAAAACTACCAGGCATGGTGGCTCATACATGTAATCCTAGCACTTTGGGAGGCCAAGGCAGGCGGATCACAAGGT